>NC_141287.1:18745389-19347056 GCF_037954325.1 Fistularia commersonii | reverse complement strand
TTACAGAAGATACATAATTTTATCACAGTATTCTAATTTTCTGAGACAGTCCTATACACATTGTACGTCATTTCAAGTAATTTGATGCGGCATGGTGGAGAAGTTAGAAGATAAATAATCATACATGACCCTTTTACATAAATTCAGCGGGATGATTTCCTCATTGTGAGCAAAAGCAATTGATATTAAAAATTCTCAGTTGAAAGATGTGACGTGTTTCTGTGTTATTTACGCATTTGTTGACTACATGTTTTGCATTCTGTTACCATGGTGCACCAACCCAGATGTGTAGCACTTCATGATGAGTAACCACGAATCCTTTTGTGGAAGAGTTGCTTCAAATATGTACAGCAGGTGATCATTCACTGGAAATACAATCAATGATGCTAATCATAAATGTCCAAGTTAGAACCCTCAGAAATTCGGCTTTCACGTTGCCAGGAGTGGGCAGAGGTTTGCAGTCGGCAGATGGTTCAGTGTGACAGCTTAGAGAGGTGATGCATCCCAGAGCACGTCAAGCTGTTGGCTCATGCGAATTATTGTTTTGTTTTTCGCCAGCTAAGACTCGGGAGTGTTGACCCAGTCGCTGTCCCAAACAAGTCTGAATTGATTGACATGATTTCCGTTTCTTTCATTAACCCTCCTTGGCTTGCTGTCAGAACGTCTCTGGGACGTCCTTCCCCGGAGACGTTCTGACAGGTGACGCACATCATTACCCGGCAGACGTCCCAAAACTAATTTCTCCCTTGGTTTTCAAGTCTTCCTCCAATAATAGCACAACTGAGAACAGGTTGCTCACGTCCACATGGACAAACTTCAACGCTAGAATTTATTATGTAGCTGCTCAACAGCTTTTAATTTCAAGCGAGAAATGGAGTTTCTAATGGTAATTTCCATTGTTTTTATGCCTTGAGTCTAACCAATGTTTCTGAAAGAGGGAGGTCATACGTTGGTCACATTCCTTTATTGAAAACTAAATTGCCTTTATCTGAATTATAACAAATATATTGATTCTACAGACGTACTCTCTGAGGTTGCGACTGAGATCGATAACTTGACCGTCGCACACTCATACATGTTCATTTAAAACTGAAGATCAAATCATGGCAAAGAAATGGCCGAAATCACAGTATTAATGGTTGAGACACATTTCACGCACCCGGTGACACGTCGTCTTTCAACCTTTCCTTCAAAACTGAAGGCCACCAGAGCGTCTTATGAAGGGAATTTAATAGCAACATGAGGGAAAAAGGGTAGTACACATTGTGAAACATATAATGGCACAAAAGTCAGTGTGGATGGTTGCCTTATTTTGAGGAACGGTATCCGGCCACTGCGCTTCGTTCTACTCTCGCCTGCCCTGTCCAGTCTTCAGCCAGGAAACAAATTCTTTTGCCGCCTGGTCCTGCAGGTAGGAGCTCACATCGCTGGTGAAGGTACCGTCTGCATGGCGTCTGAATAGACTTCTGTGAGGGGCAACAAATTTAGGTGACGTGGTCACAATGCTGTCTGAATGGATGGTCTGCACATGTAAAATGAACAAAGGTGTTGAAGATTTAAGGATCCTATCGCTTTAACTCTCAAAACAGAAGCATGGGAAATTGCAAAGCGTCACTCACCCATTTCGTTTCGAGTTCTTCAGCCACTGGACGAAGTCTTGGGCTCTTCTCGTCTCCAGGTATTTACTATAGTCGTTGGAAAATGTCCCTTCAGAATGTCTCTTCATGCTCGGAAGCTCAATGGGTTCAGTTGAAATGGAATTGCTGCTCACAAGCCTGGAAAAAAAGTAATAGTGTCACATTTTCTCAATTTTTTTCTTTCATCCTTGCCTGTAATTGGAACAGCCTATAATGAGAGCCATATTGCCCGTCACGACAGTTACTTTCTGATTCTCTAATATATTTGGAACAGCTATTCAACCACAGAGCTTGAATAGGTTTTACCAGCAAAACGGAGGCGAGTTTCCACCAACGGAGCAATGAAATAAAGTAATTTATTGAACGATTTCCCCTGATTTGGAACTAAGACCAATGTGAAGGATGGTAAATACCGGGGTGTGAGCTTACATTGAGTTTCGCTCCGTGTCCTGGTCAGGCACCTGCCAACTGCTTTGGACGATGATGAGGAGCAGTAATCCAGCCAAAGAATGAATGTTTTTCATGTTCTTTTTTGTATTTTCTGAAAGAGAAGGCAAAACAGATGAAAAATAATCACCAATGTGACGCAGTTGTGGTAAGTTAAAACGATTCCAGTTGTTAAAAATGAAGAACGGTTCTCACCTGTGACCCTTTTTAACGTCTAACGGAGAGTTTGTCAAATGTGCTGACGCAGTTGATGCGCTCCTTCTCTCCAGCTTCCTCAGCTGTTTCGTGGTTTCCTCTTGGTCTGTTAGGGCTTATATAGGTGTGTTGAAGAGCTTTTTCCCAGGTGACTCCCCCCGTCACAGGAGCCTCAGCATATCCCCTGTTACTCACAACCCATTAATCAGTCGCTCTCCGTGCACTGCATGTATTTGACTCAAACAAACAATAAGAGCATTTTTTTCTGTGTTTTTTCAGATAATGGAAGAAGCCATATCTGAAAGATGACCTCTGACAAATGTAACACAAGTTTAGTTACTTCCTTTACCCATATATTGTTTAATTCTTCAAATGATGATTAAGCAAATCTTTGCCTAGTATGACTTCATTATATGTCCGTTTCAGAAAAGCATTTTGCAGCATATTATTGTTCCATGTAACAAAGCATCATGATGCAAGAAATAAATGTGGGACCCTTGTGAGGATTATATTTAATGAGTCAAAATAAAATGCATGCTTTAACAAAACCATCTTCATGCTTATGAGTTTATATCAGCATTCGCTTTTTTGAATCTGAATTATACAGGACTGTCTCGGAAAATTAGAATATTGTGATAAAGTTCTTTATCTTCTCTGATGCAATTAAAAAAACAAAAATTACTTTTTCATGATATTCTAATATTTTGAGATAGGATTTTTGAGTTTTCTTAAGATGTAAGCCATAATCGGCAATATTAAGATAAAAAAAGGCTTGCAATATTTCAGTTGATTTGTAATAAATCCAGAATATAAGACATAAGACATATTTGTAATATTTTGTATTGCATTACAGAAGATAAATAAGTTTATCACAATATTCAAATTTTCTGAGACAGTCCTGTATTTGCATGCATGCAGCATTAATATTAATGTTTCGGTCCTGTGATTTTTCTTACACATGTAATGTGCTCATTTCCTGGTCCAGGATGGATTTTATTGGCGGCAAGATGCGATTAAAAATAAATAGTTACATAAATTACCTTTATTAGTCATTATTTGAAAGTAATTTCACTTTGATATTTAACACGAGAACAAAACACATTTAACATGAATTGATATACATGAACTTAACCTCTTTATTTTCTGATAGATGAGTGCGAAAACCTTTGTGTCTTTTGGTCATGACCTGACATATTGATTCTGAATTTGAACCCCGACATCTGGTCGAGCACTGACTGGCGACGTGCAGTTATTTTCCGCGAGAAAAGTTAGCATTAGCGACCTGCGCACATTTAGCAACATTAGCAACTGATCTAAAATTTAAAAATTATCGACCTGCATGCTAGCTCCAACATGATTTTTTAACAGAGTGGATGTGCTTCTGCAAACCGTAAAGTGCAAAGAACTGCACTTTGTTTATCCGCGCATCTAGAAGTTAAAACTGTGATTAAAATTCGTTGATTTTCTTAGCGTGTTATTTTTCTTTGATGAGCCAATTGAAATGCACAAAATAAATAAAGACCCAGACATTGTTTTTAACATTTGTATTTGTCAACGGAAGTGCATTTGAATTGAAAAACTGATTTTTTTTTTTTTGTTTTACATAGTGAAACTCTTTATTTCACTTTTATTACAGCATGGTGAACACAAATGATAACATATCAGTGCAGTGATTTTTTTTTGTTATCATACCCACAGAAAGGTTATTTTATGAAATTTTGCAATGATAAATGCATGCAGTGATTTTCATCAATCTTGAGTGTAAGGTATTGTAATTTAAAAAAATCCTAAATCCACATGAAACACAAATGCTCCATTTGAGCAAATCACACATTCATAACATTCATAATATTTATTGTACATTAAATGTTTACAAAGGGGTAAAGTACACAGTTAAGAATAGCACTGACATTTTATAAAAGAGAAGAAAAAATATTATATATTGAAAACTAAAAATGTGGTAGAGTTTACTATAAATCCTGTCTTGGTCCAAACCTTTTCTCCGGCAAATAGACTTGAGTTTATTCTCTTGAAGATGTTTCGCCTCTAATCCGAGAGGCTCCATCAGTTCTGGATCTGATGACGCTTCTCAAGTCCAGATGCCACAAAAAGATTTCAAACAGAATTAACCATCACCTGAATGACCGAGAACCTCCATAGACGTATAAATGCTGTCACATTCTTCACATCTATTTGGGATTAAGGAGGCATTTTTGTAGAAAGTGACTCATCAGGGTGTAGGTATGCTGGAACGCTGATCCTCTGAGACCGTGGTCTTTGTCGGTGTACCACTGAAATCACACACAAAATCGGATTCATTTCCATTTATGAATATTATTAAGCTGTACAGAATCAGTCTGACAATTAACATTTGTGTGCTGCGACAACACGAGACACATTTTATATGGTTCCATCTCAAGTTTCCACTTCTATCCGTCATTAAATCAACACCATCGAGGTCAATATTAGTCCCGCTTCCCTCAGCCAATATTTACCATGACCTCGAAGTCCACTTGCTCATCCACCAGAGCTTTGGAGATCTGCGCAGACTGTTGAAAATGGACGTTGTCTACAGGAAAGACAGTGATCTCAATACGTGACTGGACACCGAAGCTCAGTGACTGCTACCAACTTTCCATCACAACAGATAATCCATTTGTGCTCCGAGCATGCAGGTCTCGCAAGATCACATGGTCAGTGCTTATCAAAAATGTCAAGAAAGCGTATTTGAATGAAAATGCTCACCATCGGCTGTGCCGTGAACTAAAAGATACTCTACTGTCTTGAAATTCTTTGCTCTGGCTGTCACAGTTGAATTCTGTCAAATACAGCAAGGCATTCAGAGTCTAAGAAACATAGAGAGTATCACAAACTAAGAATAATAAGTCAATTTCATTTTGCCTACTTTGTAATACTCGGAATTCTCTGTCGGGCTGCCCATGTAGCGTTCAGTGTACACGGCATCTGCAAAAGAAAACACTTTCTTCAGCATTTTCCCTCCAACCGTGTTCTCAGAATAGACCGATGAAATGCAATGCTTTTTACTGCTTAGCTTTTTCCACGGTTACACAGTTTTATAAACTTCCTCTCTGTGTTTGCATTCACATTAGTGGACAGACTGATGGACAAGGGTTGTTTCCATTGCCAGTCATAACATATGACCACAGAAAACACCATAATGTTAATAAAAAGACTGATGTAGATTAATTACACTATGCAAGAGTGATAACAGGGTAACAAAATGCCTTCAGAAATGCCTTCAGAAGAAGAAATATGATGGTAAACAGCTATGTGAAAATATTTAATCTGCAGTATCAAGGTCTATTCAAAGACTTTTGTAAGTATTTTAACTTTATAGAAAGGTTTAGTCCACTTAGAGTGATATTCACCTACCATAATATTCCCACTTGGCTACCGGAGCGACAGCGATCCCACACTTTAAAAGTCCGGTCCCGGCACCCAAAGCCATAGAACTGACATACCCACCGTACGACTGGGAAATAGTGAGCCAGTGTGAAATGTACATGTAAAACACAACCAAACAGAAAGTACAACGAAGATAAAAAAAAAAAAATAAATGAAATAAATAATAAATAAAAAATAAATCGAAATCGTACCCAGCCCCATATCGCTATTTTGTCTTTGTCGACGAAACCCATGTCGATAAATTTCCTAAAACACAGAGATCATGAGTTCCCTGAAAAATGAAATGAAAAGATCAAAAACATAAGCACTGGGGGGAGCCACAACAATGAGATGTAGCCATGACAACCATTTTCAAAGATAATTCAAGAACAATATTTTCAATCTTGCCTAATCTGTCTACTCTATGAATATATTAGTTTGCACATTTTGATCTCTTTCAGTTGTGTAGAATAAAGTCCTTCTCTTCTAATTTCAAGGGTCTTGAAAGTCACATGAGATCAAATTCTCTCTTTGTATATATTTTCACGTTGACTCTACTTGTGACTTTATTTACTACTAACACTTCAGTTTTTATTTCTATATCCCTCAAATGACAATATCATTTCTTTTTTTTTGGCACTTGTTTTTTTTCATTGATTAAATAGGTTATTTTCTTTTACTATACCTCTCTCTCCAGCCCCTTTGTAATATTCTTGTCATTTCAACTGTAAGATCATTCTACCGACACATTCTGCATGTAGATTTAATCTAACACATGGTAATGATTGATTGACTTTGTGTTGTGTCATGTGAAAATTTGGACGCCCCTTACCTCACAGCTGTGATCTGATCTTCCACCTCGAATGTCCCGAGGCGGTGATAAATCGAATGCAGTATTTCGTCACCTTGGTAACCGCTTCCCCTTCCGTCAAAGCTGGCAATGATGATGTTGTGGGAACTGGACAGGTAGGTGCCCCAGTTCAGCTTAAACCGATAGTCCACCCTTTGACTGCAGGGTCCGCCATAACTGTGGGCAACGGCAATAGGAAATCTCATAAAATATTTGAACGTTATTAGTTGACGAGTTTGAGATGATTGGTCTCACTTACACATCAATAAGAAGAGGGTACTTTTTGGATTTCTTGAAATTTGGTGGCAACATCATCTGGTACCAAAGATCTGTTATCAAAGGAGCAAAAAAAAAAAAATCCTCAACTCATTTTTTTTTTTTTGAGATGTCTCTCACTTCAATACAGTATAAAAAAATGAATCAATTCTTATCTATTGATGTAAAGGTTGGGGGTATCTGGCCCATGTACCAGGAGGCTGGTTAGAAAACTGGAGAAGGACATCAGCTGGGGCCGTATGAGAATCAAGCCATCAAAATCACGCAGCACCTCAGCTGTGAAGGGCATGCTCAGAGGGTCTACAACGGAGGTGAGCCAATTCCAATGGTGTCTAAACAGTCAGTAAAAAGTCTTGGGAGATGGTACCATGCAAACCTGGGAGATAGTACCATGCAAACCTGGGAGATAGTACCATGCAAACCTGAAGGACAAAGGCCAGATACAGCAGCTGCGCAGGGACATCATTAGGGGCTTGCAGACCATTGACAAAACCCAGCGTCCAGGAAAGCTGAAAGCATGGTGCCTGCAGTTAGACCTCCCACCCAGGACATTTTGACCTATCTCTACGGTAGAGAGGTTGGAGAGAGGAGTTGGTGGTTACACCAAGAGGTGGCTCTGAGTGCCAGGATGCCTTATCACAGGCCTCCATGGAGATGGGGTCCTTAAGATATCAAGTGCATTGAAGAAAGACTACACATGGTGCTGATGGAATCCAGGGATGAAGGAGTCAGGAAACCAAACCAACATTGAAAACCAGGTACAAATGGGCACCAACAAAAGCAGTAGAGGAACATCTCAGATGTGGGACATGTTCAGCATGGAAAAGGAAGCTGTGGACTGACTCCTAACCAGCCAAGTTGGTTTAAGGCCACTGCACCTGAGCGGGGGAAATTGGTGGTGGAGAAAATTGTCAGGAGCAGGCTACGTAGTGGGCCAAGGCAGTGTCCCTTGGTAAACCCGGATAGTGGACACAATGGGACAATACAGAGAAGAGGAGGATCAGCCGGAAGGACCTCTGAGCTCCACCTAAGCTCCATCATCAGGGAGTTCCTGCATCACCAACCAATCTCCACCTGTGGTTTGGTGAAGATCCAACATGTGCCCGTTGCTCCACACCAGCTTCTCTCAGGCACATTCTAGAACACAGGGTGCAAAACCAAGGGCCCAAGGACACAACTCGTGGCATCACAACCAAGTCCTCGAGGTCTTGGCAGCCACCCCTGGAAGACATGCAAGAAACCATCAACTCCCCTCCACCAGCTACATCTGAAACAATATAGACAACGTTCATACCTGAAGGAACCAAGGGGAATGCAAGCGGCTCTACTCCAACCAAACAAGGCCAGCTTGGCCGGGCTCATGACTGCAAAATGAGGGCAGACATTGGACCCCAGCTGGTGTTTCCTGGCAGCCGAAGCGCAACACCACGGCTGGAACACTGAACTCTGACCTGTGGAGGTGGGGTGGAGAGGTTTTGTGGCAACCTCTACCACCAGTCTGCTGAAGGATGTCGGAGTCAGGGGCCAAAAGCCGTCGGAGGCAGAAGAGAGGGTGAGCCGGTGGCTCTGGTTGAGGAGAAAAGATCCCTGCTGGACACCAAAGTGAGGGGCTCAAAGGTATTCTTGACTCAGGAAAGAGGACAACCTTGCCTTGCAGCGTTGTCACAGTGGGAGGCTACCACTTTTTATAAGGCAACTCCCCTGACCAATTGGGCATGGAAAAAGCTCAGGACTGACTACCTGCAGCTGGCTGCCATTGTTGAGGGTGTGTAGTGTTAAGATGGAAACACCGGTTCACAACTGAAAATGCGCTCCCAAATTCAGGCTTGTTTTTTTTTTCACTTGTGTATGTTGTATGTCCTGGCACTAAGGATTACAACATCTTGTCCTGCATTTACTGAATCTGCCCCTGACCTTGAATGAAAATTGGGGTTAAATCTGGACCAGTCCGCATACAGTGGCAGTGATACATACAGACACACACATGCTTGCATTTATGCATTCATTCTCCATCTATACCGCTTGTCCTGCACACAGAGTCACCAAGGGGCTGGAGCCGAGCCAAACTGTCATTGGGCAAGAGGCTGGGTAAACCTGGACCTGATGCTAGTCGCTAGATCACAGGTGGACATAAAGATACAGCAATTCACCCTTTCAGTCACAGAAAATACAGAGACATAAAACCATTCACCCTTTCCACGCTTTCGTTCATCAGGAGTAAAACTACCCATCACAAAAATAGTTTCTTCCCATCGGCAGCCTGCCTCATCAATAAGGCCAATAAGGCATCAATAATTGACACTGTCCCAAACCCTTTCTGGCACTGCATTGCACAACTTGCCACTTTGCACCAATAACCACAGTTGCCCTGATTTCACTCTTAATTGATTAAAGCAATTCTGATTCTGATTCGCATCTGGGCAATTTAGAGCCTCTGACGAACCTACTGTAATTGCAGGGGAGGACCCATGCAGACATGGAGGGAAAAAGAAAGCTATCTTATAGAAAGAACCCAGCCGACTCCTAGATTTGAATTGGAAACCTTTTTACAGTGAGGCGAAAATGCCTTAAACTATTTTAAGTCAAAAGCAATATCTTAAATGTGATAGTATCATTTGAAAAGTCATTCAAGTGATCCAAGTTAAATGAATACCGTCTTACCAAACCCTGCAACTCTCAATGTGCCGTATTGCATTGTTGGCATCAGGAATTCTGACAGGACATTTTCAAGTTCCTTGTTGTCCTCAAGAACAGAGAGTTCTGAAAAACAGCAAAAGTGGATGATTAACGTCCAAAAAATAAAAAAGAATATCATAAATGACTGAATTCGGACTCTGGCTTGAATCCTCTCAGTTTAAGGCAGGGGTGTCAAAGGTACGGGCGGTGGGCCGGTACCGGCCCGCCCGGGGGTCCAATCCAGCCCATAGAATAAATCTACAATTTGAAAAAATACATAAAAATCATAAACTACTTTTTTAAAATAAAAATGCGGTTCCTATATTTTCTGCTAGGGGCGCACTGTTTAAGTCAGTTTTAGCAACATGGCACAACACTGTGTGACATTTTTACCTATTGTTAGAAATTAACCTGCTTTTCTGTTGCCCCCGACAACCTCATCAGCAAGATGTCATTTTCAAAAAAGAGAAAAGTGGACATTGAATTTGGGGTTTTTGAAGAAAAATGGACCACTTATGTATTCGTTGAGGTTTATAAGAAACCTGTATGCTCGGTGTGGAGGGAGCAAGTTTCGGTGCCACTATGAGACTCTCTATCGCGAAAAATACAACAAATTGCACGGAGAACTGAGAAAAACAGAACTGAAGCATAGTGTTGTTGAAATTGCACTTACTTTTCTTAATGAATCTCACGTTGTTTGTCATGTTTTTTTTTTTTTAAAGGATCAGTTCATTACATATAACGGTTTTTATAATTCACCTGTTTTCCTTTACACTAAAACAAAGGAAAACGTTGACATAAACCAATGGGAAATGTCAAATAATCATAAAAACAATGAATCCACTCACCTGCATCTTTGCCTCGGTTGTCCCTGATGGTGTAGAGGGGCAGTCCGGGTCCTTGGCCGACGAAAATAGAAAACAAAAATGTACTTGATTGCACATGAAGTCTTGTGAAAAACATTTGTGATTATTGCGCGAAGATTCCCTCCACCATGGATAATTCCTTAACGTTGACGGTGGATGATTTACTGCTTTAGAAAAAGCTCGGATGCGTAACTGACCGTAGCAGTCCATTCGGTAGAAGGAGGCGTCAAAGCTGAAGTAGGCCGAGTTGTACTGACACCTGTCGTTGTAAAGGCTGCAGGTGAGGCACTGCGGGCTGGAGGGGACGCTTCCAATCGCCACCCTGATGGAGGAAACAACACGCAACATGTATCAGTATTTCAGGCCGGTCCCCTTGGTGCTACTGTTCAAATTTTTATCAGCAGCATGACAATTTTTAGGAAAGAAATAAAAAAGATTCCTTACTTGTAAAGATTTCTCTTCACGGGTATCCCTTGATACTCATTACTCACAAAATATCTGTTGGGGAGATATTTAAAGAATACAATTCTTTTACAATAAAAGATCACCCCATCCGTTTTGCCTCAGGCGATGTTTATCCATCTAGATTTGTTTGCTTATTATTAATTATTTGCTTATTAGCGGCGATCAAAGTGGCACGAGACACATTTGAAAAGCTAAAGAGCAACGTCCCTCGCTTAAAGATATAGTCTATATAATGTATAGTTCAGGGGTCTCGCGGCCCTCGGAACAATATTTTGTGGCCCAATGCCTGAAATTAAATCTTTGTGTTTTCTAACATGTATTTGGGGGTTTTAAACAGTGGATTTCAAAAAAAAAAAAATGGGCAGGAAAAAGTAACTTTGCATTGTAATTTTTCTTTCAAAGTTTGAAAACTAAATGATTTTTTGATGAAAAAATGTCTCGTGACATTGTTTAAACCAGGCATGTCCAAAGTCCGGCCCGCGGGCCAAATACGGCCCATTCTCAAATTCACACCAGCCCGCAGCCTGTGTCATAAAATCAATCATAAAATCTAATTCAGTCAGACGGTCTGTTCTTCTATTTCATATTTTTGATCTGAGTCTAAAACTGAGATAATGAAAAACATTACATTTCTCCTTGTTTGATAAGGAGTGATACAAGGATTCATTTGGCCCTCAATGTTTTGTCCCTCTGAATAATAATACTGTTAGTGTTATTTTCCTGTTCACATGTTTTGAATTTAGAAGTTCATAATGAGCATTAATTGTGAATAATATTTAATGTTTCAAACCAGCCTAAACATGTTTAATCTTTCAGATTATTTTTTGTCGAACAGACTTTTTCTACATTCTATTTGGTAATCAAATATGAAAATCAGAGTGATTATGGTAAAAACTTTAGATTTATGTTCTGTGTTAAGACGTGAAAAGTATGACCTTTGCAATAAAAAAAAAAAAATCATGAAATAGTTGATTGGTATTTAATGCTAATGGTTCAAAGAATGTCAGGCTGACACATTTTCACCTCACCAAATATGGGCCTCCTTGCAAAAAGTTTGGACAGCCCTGGTTTAAATTATCTTTTCTTTTTTTTGTTTCTATAAAAAAACAAAACGATAGCAAAAAAAAAAAAAAAAAAAAAGATCCTTGCATTTATTTTATATTGCACCTGTTCAGATGTTGAGGATGGCTGGACACAATCCCAGCTGTTATTCGGGGTACGGGAGGGTCCAAAGTCAAAATTTTTATTGGCTAATGCGGCTGCATGCAGCACCAGAAGTCGTATTAATGATAAGAAGTATTTTGTTTATTATTAGTCAACTCCAGTATAACAACGTAATTAAAAGAGGAAATTAAGAGACTTATTGTACTTTGTTGGTCGTACTTGAAAATTCACACGCGTAGTTGTATTCAGTGTTAAAAATATGATATCTCTCTAATGGAAATGGATTTTAAAATAGGTGGCTTTCCTGGCTCACTCAGCCAAAAAGGTTCTCGACACCTGGTCTAGACTGCGATCCAGAATCATCTGGATCTTTATTTGCATGGAAAACATCCAAGGAACGCGGCTGACATGTTCTATCTGTTTTCATCACCTTTAAATTATTGATATACAGGACTGTCTCAGAAAATTAGAATATTGTGATAAAGTTCTTTATCTTCTGTAATGCAATAAAAAAATAAATCATTAGTTTTTCATGATATTCTAATATTTTGAGATAGGATTTTTGAGTTGTCTTAAGATGTAAGCCATAATCAGCAATATTACAATAATAAAAAGCGCATAATATTTCAGTTGATTTGTAATGAATTCAGAATGTATGACATTTTTGATTTTGCAATAGCATTAAGAATAAGAATAAGAATAAGAATAAGAATAAGAATAAGAATAAGAATAAGAACAACTTTATTTATCCCGAATGAAATTATTGTGCCAGAGTTTCAAGTAAAACATAACAATAATAAATAATTGTAGGAAATTGTATAAACAGTAAAAAAAGGGGGGAGGATAAAAAATACAAATAAAACTATGAGGTGTTAAAGTCAAGGCTATAAAATGTTTTGAGGTCTTAAGTACAAAGATTTTGAACTAAATCCCATTATTCTAATTTTCAGAGACAGCCCTATACATAGAAATGACTCTTGCTTTATAAAACACGTTTTATTGTACTTCCCAAATTCACCTGATTATAAACAGTAGACCTGGTTTACGGGGCCATGTGGTATGAGGTACAATATGGGTATTTGGATATGACGGCTCTCCAATCATGTCAAATGAAGCAGCAGGAATAGACAAACACTTTCAAGAGGACGCATTTGGAGTTTGTATCTCCAAAAAAAAAAAAAAAAAAAAAAAAAAAAAAGTCAGCCCTCATTCTCATCTGAGCATTTTTGAAAGAACATGGTTCTTGAACTTTCCAAATGTACAATCGGGACTAAAAGCATGGGGGGAATCATGCTTTCTTCAGCCGAAATATGCAGAACCACCACTTACATGGCATCCTTGGTCAGTTTGGATATGTAGATGACTTCCCACTTTCCAGAGGTAACAGGCGTTGCCTCGCCCTTGATAAGACACATTTGGTGAGTGCAGCACTCAACGCACACCGCGCAAGGAAAACATGACATTTTTAGCATAAATCAGACTGAAGCAACTTACATCTTTTATAAAATGAATGTGTTTGTAGCCGTTTGCGTCGCTCATCACTTTATAGAAGCTGATTTTATCTTCCGCGAAGAAAAGTGGTAAAGGGACGTACTGAAAAACAGAAAAAACAGAAAAATCGCGATTTGCGATGCAAATCAATTCATCACATCACATCGAATGACTTTGCCCGAACTCACATGGCCGACCCAGCCCGTCTTGCTCGACTGCTCAAATTTCTGCGGAGAATAAAGAAAACATTTGAGCCGGATGAGCATTTGCTAACACAAAGGTCCTCTCGTCGCCAACGAATCCAGTTATATCAGACGACGGTTTTTCAGCGCTTCGGTCAAAAGAGAAGCGACAGCTACCTGCTTTTCTTTCCAGTTTCTGCCGTCGTAGTCATAAATCTGCACGATCACGTAATTTTGTTTTCTGGTGAGCCACTGCACCGCGACGCGCACATCTGTAACCCAGGTCACCGAGCACAAAATGTGATCGCTAAGTAGAGGCGAGAGAAAGTGACAGGATTTCACATGAAGGAGACCGCAGACTACCACGATTGTCAAGATCTTGAAAGTGGCAGAATTCAAGTGAGGCGATGAAGTGAAAATACAGACCCGGATGCGACGGAGGCGGGGGGGCTGACTTGCGTGCGTCCGAACGAGTTAGAGGTGTCGACGACAAACAGCCTCACCTTGGTGAGGGTCGAGCCAGCCTGCGGCACACACAAGAGAAGACTCACAATTCACGAGTGTGCACGGAGGCCGACGCGATTCTTCGCTGTTCCTTGGAAGTGATGTATTTGTCCTCCTGCCACTTCTTCCTAAGCGTGTGATCTCAGCTCTGTGGAGGGACGTCAGGAACTGCAAGACTGGTTGTTTTTACACACAGCGGTAAAAATAGTCAATACTGCTCAAAAAAATAAAGGGAACACTTGAACAACACAATGTAACTCCAAGTCAATCACACTTCTGTGAAAATCATAGTGTCCACTCAGGAAGCAACACAGATTCATTTTGACTTGTTTTAAGGACATTACATCAAAGTTGGATCAGCCTGGAGTTTGTTTTTACACTTTAATTTTGAGTGTGATTCTTATCCAGACCTCCATGGGTTGATACAATTGATTTCCATTGATCATTTTTGTGTGATTTTGTTGTCAGCACATTCAACTGTGTAAAGAGCAAAGTATTTCATAAGAATATTTCATTCATTTAGATCTAGGATGTGTTTTTTAAGTGTTCCCTTTATTTTTTTGAGCAGTGTATTTTCTCCTTGCAGAGAAATTGGCAATACATTTTATTTGATTTATCCTGGCAAAAATCAGCAGTGTGTTGGTGTCACAGTAATGTGGTTATAAAGTTGTTTGGATTTTTTTCTCTCGGCTGAGTCTAATGGTGGCTTCTGCTTCGCAGCGAGAAGGTTCCCTGGTTCGAGTTTGCATGTTTTCCACGTGTATGCGTGGGTTTCCTCCCTTCAGTATGCAGTGGGTTCACTGGAGCCTCTAAATTGCCCAGACATGCGAATGATGGCGTAAATGGTTGTATGTCTCCATGTGGCTCCGTGATCGATCCAGGGTGAACAGCTGAGAAAGGCTCCTGCCAAGTGCTATTGATAATGAATGAGTGAATGTTATTTGCAATAATACACATCTGTATGTCGCTGTAACACAGGCGTGTCCAAAGTGTCCAAAAAGCGGCCCATGTTCAAATTTACACCGGCCTGCAGCCTCTGTCATAACATCAATAATATGCGGATTATGCGGATAATATAAGGATTCATATGGCCCTCGATGTTTTGCATTTTTGAATAATATCACTGTATTTTCCTGTTCACGTGTTTTGAATTAAGAAATTCATAGTGAGCATTTAATAGTGAAAAATATGTAATGTCTCGAATGAATCTGTCTGAAAGTTTTTTTTTCTTTTCCTTCATTTTATGTGGTATTCAAATATGAACGACTGAGTGATTTTGGTAAAAGCTTTAGCTTTTATTGCCATTTGCAATTAAAAAAAAAAAAATGAAATAGTTCATTTGTATTTAATGCTAAAGGTTCAAAGAATGTCAGGCTGAATGGTCGGCCCTCGCACATTTACACCTCACCAAATATGTCTGGAAAAGGTTCGGACACCCCGGCTGTATCATATTTAATTGGACGAGAAAGAAATCCCACCTTTGGATATGGAAGAGTCACTGTCTGGGGGTATTGCTCATATCCATACCAGGTAAAGTCCACTTTGTTCACTTCTGTGTCATTAAACTCTGCGTAGGCCAGGAATCTTCCGGTTGTTGACCACCACACGGCCGCATTGGACGCATAGACTTCCTCTGCAACATTTGATCGGAGACAAAGCGTTGACACGCTCCGTGGAAACTCACAGATGTCGAAAAAGTGAACGGGACTCACCCTCGTACACCCAGTCGGGGACGCCATTTAGGATCTCGTTCTTTTTCCCGTTGTGGCTCACTTGTACGGCGGCGGAAGTGACATCGGGCGCAACAAAGATGTCGAAGTCTGAGATGTAAGCCTTTAAAACCCAAAGCATTCAAGCTTCCATTATTTCATCTGTGAGTATCACCTTTGTACACACTTAGTCGGAAATGCACTTCGTCTCGCTGCGACGTCAGTCAGCTGACGTGTGTTTTGCCAAATGTGCTCAGCTCCCCGTTGTCTCGCACATCCAGGCGGCATACCTCAAAGCCAGTGAAGCTGAAGTAGCTACAAATATATCAAGCGAATGTGAGGAGTGCACGACTGGACGTGTAAACCCACATATTTGTTTCCAGTCGGGGCCCAGGTGAAGTACTGCACCACAGTTGGAAGTTTGACAGACGTAATGAATGTTCTGCAATGCAAGATACACACAGGCCGGTAAGAGCAGAGCGGATAGGAACGGATGAAATGTGCATTTATGTGACATTTCTTGAGGTTTCCCAAAGCTCGTACTTACGATTTCTCCCTGCCGTAGATGGAGTAAGAGGCCGTGAATGAATGCCTCCATTGCTGCGGGAGCACAAAAGAAGTTAATACATTATTAGTAATAGAAGTGATTGTAACACAAAAATATGTGTTACAGCAGTGAAATGAAATGTCATGAAAATGAAACAAACGATGCAATGCTACTTCTTTTAAAATTCCTAATATTAGACAAGTTGATTGTTTCATAATTGTCTGAGAACAGTGAGTGCTGACTGTATTTTGCACAAATGTTGAACATGCAATTGGTTTAATGTTAAGATTTTATGAATCTTTTTTTAATGAAAGTTATTGCATAAACGTTCATTGAAAGAGGGCCCTGAAATTCCAAGGGATGAATATTGTAAAAATATGAAATAGAAATAACTTGACGCTTTCAACATCAGACGCAGTAGTAATGGTTAACACCAAGAATTAAAATAAAATCTAATACTTATATACAGTATATATGTATTATCATACAATTTAATTCTTGCTCCATTGCTTATCTCCAGTTTCTACCTGAAAATGTATTCTTTGTAAACCAGATGGAGGTCACAGGGCAGGTCTCACCTTTGTGTAATTGCTTTCAAAAGCAATATATTTATAATCACCCGACAGCAAGTAATCTGTCGCATCCACTTGGGCCTGCGGCAGACACAAATTAATTTGAAGTATTAAAAAAAAACAACACAAAGTCAAAACTGTGTGTCAAAATTATTATAAAATTGGAAAATAATTAAAAAAAACATATTACAAAGGTCGAATTGCTCAAGTACAGTGACTCCTCTGTTGTTTCCGCATTGTGGAGGAAAACATTGCCATCGTTTGTCTTGTGCAGATACTCCTTATCTGCGCATGGAAACAAAAACACAAAAAAAAGTAGTCTTTCATCCAAAACATGAGTCCATCAGGGCGGCGTCTTGACCCCCAGGGCGTACCTGATATCCAGTACAGGTTGTAGGCGCGCCACCTGATGCTGTCATTGAAATAATCTTCAAGGGTGAAAGGCCTTCTGGTGTCGGATTCTGAAATGAGTGAATCTGACGTTAGAAAAATAACATTGCAACAAATTCCTCGGGGATCAATAACACATCTGTTTCCTCCTGGCTGCATCGATGCGTCACAAGGTGGCGCCTTCTCCATGGCAACCTCCTGCAGCGCGCTTCTATTTCATAGTGCAAAAGGCAAAAACCGTGCAAATTATATAGAAAAGTCACATTCATTCATGTAAAATAAATTTAATTAAAAAAAAGGAAAAAAATCCACGTGTGTTCTTCATACGTGACGACCATTTTTTTTTTTTTTTTTTTTGAAGACATAAATGGCTACCGGCGTCAAGTCGAGGGTGAGACGGTGTTTTCTTGGATTTTACTTACTGCCTAAATAAACGGCCGTGACAGTGATCAGGGTGATGACGACAGCCGCCCCCGCCGCCCCCCACACCACCTTGCTGCAGCCCTGCAAAAAAAAAAAAAAAAAAAAAAAAAACATAAAAAAATAATAAATAAAAGGTGACGGAAAAGTTCCAGCCCAACCGTCCCCCCCCCCCAAAAAAAAATGTTCAGAATCGATTACAGACCATGACGAGGGTCGAGTCGAAAACGGAGCTATTATTAAAAAATAAAATAAATAATAATCCACGGCGGTCGATCAGCGTCAAACGTCTTCTTCTGGATCATGAAGCCTGCTTAACGTTTCCGAAAAACAAAACAAAAAAAAAAAAAAAAAGCCAAGCATTGATCCGTGATCTTCGCCCTAGTTTTTGGTTTGCAGGCGGACTCCTTCACACTTCCCCTCGCATTCCTGCAGCAGAGAGACGAGATGCCTCCCTTCAAGCCCGCCGCCCGCACAACTTGTTGATATTTGGGAAGTGGCTTTTCCGAGTCACTGAACCAATTCAAGAATGGAAAAAAAAAAAAGAAAAAAAAAAAAGTGGTGGGGAAAAGAAAAGTCTGCAACCCCCACCCCTCATTACTGAAGTGTGTGTGTGTGTGTGTGGATAGTAACTGATGATTTGCAACATTACTCGCGATGCAACCGAAGCATCCGGAGTTGGATGGGCGCTCCTGACAAACTGCGTGTCCCAGAGCAGGTCGTGCAGGAAGCAAGTCAAGTAAACACGTTTAAAAATAGCAGAATTAGCGTCGGGAACCAAAAGGCTGCGAGGTAAATGACTCACGGGCAGCGGCTGCTTGTGAATTGTGCAGCACCTGTTTGCAGGCTTGCGTGTTGACAGGTGGGCTCTGAGGGGCTGTCAGCGATGCTTGGACCCTCCCCAGGGGGCGGTGAAAGACAAAACAATGTTTTTTTTTGTTTTTTTTTTTGAACGAAAAACAATTCATTTTCCAAGTTCATGTCATATCAGGAAGCTTTAAATGATTTCATTGACGGTTAAAAGATCTCCTCCACACGCAAACCTTAATAACTGTTTCATTCATGCACAATTTCAGCAAAGGGTACAAATCAAAATACACGCAAATGCTTTACCGCTCTGAGTTAAATTGCAAGGCACATAATTTATTCTACTTAGTGTTGACATCACATTGATTGTAAACACAGGAAGAAAATACATCATTGGTCTAAAGCAGGGGTGTCCAAACTTTTTTTTCCACATTCAGAAAAATATAAAAAGGACTGAGCTCACTGGACTCACGAGTGGTCAGGTATACAGGACTGTCTCAGAAAATTAGAATATTGTGATAAAATTCTTTATCTTCTGTAATGCAATTACACAAACATTCTGGATTTTTTACAAATCAACTGAAATATTGCAAGCATTTTTTTTAATATTGCTGATTATGGGTTACATCTTAAGAAAACTCAAAAATATCCAAATATAAGAATATAATGAAAAAGTAATTTTTGTTTTTTTAATTGCATTCCAGAAGATAAAGAACTTTATCACAGTATTCTAATTTTCTGAGACAGTCCTGTATAACTTTGCTTCTATTGTATTAAAATGAGCAAAATCAATCAAATGTTAGTTAACAATGCTTTTTAACTGATTATGGTTAAAGTAAAAATAACAGCATACATCAGAGCTTTCAATTAATGGTTTTTCACTTATTTTGTTACCAAAAAGGTAAATGTAATCTGCAGTGAAATACCAGTTACTCTGAAAACCAGCAGACTGAGAGACACAAAATAGCTCAGCATAACATGAATCTCTTCAATATTCAAAACAGAACATGAAAAATGTAAAACATTTGTGCTGTATTACAAGTAATAGTGTGAAGAGATTTAAATGCAAGTTCCTTGTGTGGGACATATTCAATTATATTTTTAGAATTTGCTACGGGCCAATAAAAATTGGACCACGGGCTGCAGTCGGCCCGCGGACCGTAGTTTGGACACCCCTGCTCGAAAGCCAGTAGATTGCAAGTTCCCATTTCATTTGCACACACAATCCCCATTTATTAAAATGACCTCTAACATTGTCATTTCTTTACAACATTCAGAAGATGTCAATTTAGATCTAGCATGTAGCTACAAGGTGTGTGCTACTAAACACGGAAGTAGATGCATTAAAAAGCAATTCCATATATATATTGAGTGTCACTTTCAATTGTCGTTTCAAACAAGCAGCGCTAAGTTTCCACTTTGCATTTGTGTCCGTGTGATGCCGTGGAAGGATAAAGCGTCTCCGACATACGTGACATAATCCATCACGCTTCCGAGGCCTCAACATGAACCCACATGTCAGTCACGTTTGTGAATGTGAAAACGCCTACTGCCCAACTGACAAAAATGTTTTTCTACGCTGGAGATCTAACAGCGGCGTGTGTGTTTCTGCTAGGTGACGTTCACAGAACAAGCATAATCTTGCATACTTGGAAAACAGACGATAATGTCAGAAAAACGCTTTCGCTTTCAGCTCCTGGCGCCGTGATAACCAATAATTCCAGTTCTCATGAAAACATACTTAACAAAAAGAAAACCACGCCGAACAGTTGAATGACTAAGAGGACACCAGCTGGGTTTTGATAGTATCACTAGATTTAAAAGCAAAATGATGATTTTGGTGCGATTGCGTTTCAATCTGTGTCGTCATCGACTGAATCCTCTGCAAGCTGGCTTGCGTGGTTGATGTAGTTGAATGCGGAGAACTTGACGGGGATCTCTCTCCACTTGGTGTACTTGCTGCTCTTCTTGCCGTTGATGGACACCACAAAGTATTTGACGAGCAGGCAGGGGCACTCGATGCTGCGGTAGATCATCATGGAACCCCACCTCTGCAACGGAGCAGCGAGCGACACGAGAATGCAAAATTATGAGTACAGAAAACCAAAGTAACACAAGTTGGAATCCTCTAGGATCTAAAAGACACGGTATCGTTTAATACAATTGTGTTCAAAATAATAGCATTTTTTTTTTTTTTTTTTTAAACGTGAGTAAAGCTCAAAATCCTTTTTTTTTTTTTCCATTCGTCGGGAACAGTGCTAATTATATTTTACATCAAACCATGAGGAAAAAAGTATCAATATTTTAATTGCTTTAGAGAAAAATTAAGGAAAAAATGATATTGGACTGTTCGAAATAATAACAGTGTTTTTATTTTAAAATTTGAGTAAGGCTCAAAATCCTTTGTATTTTTTTTCCATTCATTGGGAACAATGGACATATTATTTTACATCAAAACGTGAGGAAAAAAGTATAAATATTTTAATTACTTTACGGAAAATGAAGGAAAAAATGATATTGGGCTGTTCGAAAAAATAGCAGTGTTTTTTTTTTTAAACGTGAGTAAAGCTCAAAATCCTTATTTTTTTTTTCTATTCATCGGGAACAGTGCTAATTATATTTTACATCAAATCATGAGGAAAAAAGTATCAGTATTTTAATTACTTTACAGAAAATGAAGGAAAAAATGATATTGAGCTGTTTGAAATAATAGCAGTGTTTTTATTTTAAAATTTGAGGAAAGCTCAAAATCCTTTGTATTTTTTTCCATTCATTGGGAACAATGCACTTTATATTTTACATCAAAACAAGAGGAAAAAAGTATCAAAATTTTGATTACTTTATAGAAAATGAAGGAAAAAATGATGTCGGGCTGTTCGAAAAATAGCAGTGTTGTTTTTTTTTAAAACGTGAGTAAAGCTCAAAATCCTTTTTTTTTTCCATTCGTCGGTAACAGTGGAAATTATAT
Organism: Fistularia commersonii; assembly: GCF_037954325.1. Taxonomy (NCBI): domain Eukaryota; kingdom Metazoa; phylum Chordata; class Actinopteri; order Syngnathiformes; family Fistulariidae; genus Fistularia; species Fistularia commersonii. The sequence goes on along the minus strand of NC_141287.1, from coordinate 19,325,485 downwards.
TTGACATAAAACCATGAGGAAAAAAGTATCAATATTTTAATTACTTTACAGAAAATGAAGGAAAAAATTATATTGGGCTGTTCAAAAAACAAAAGAGCAGTGTCTGCATTTTTCATTATGAACTCAGGAATTTACTCGATAAACTGAAAAAAACATTAAGATTTAGAATTGCAGGGAATCTCAAAATCTTAAACCTTAGAAAAAAAAGATCTCACCCACTTACTGTAAATTGTAATAATTTATCTGTATATATATTCATAACTGTGCGATATTTCATTTCATAACAGCTGCATGTGCGATATTTTTTCATACTTTTGTGCACTCCTCATCTTTCACTTGGTACTTGAGACCTTGTGACATTTTATAGTCTTGAATTGTTACTTAGACACTTTATAGTTTATTTTTATTTATTATCCCCCCCCCTTTTTTTTTAAACTGTACATACAATTTTCTACTATTATTTATTATTATGTTTTTCTTGTAACTCTGGCATGGCACAACAATTTCCTTCGGGATAAATACAGTTGTTCTTATTCTTATTCTTATTCTTAATTCTTATGAATCACTAGACTAATATTTAGTTGTAAAACAACTGTTTTTGAGAATTGCTTCACATCTGTGCTGCATGGAGTCGACCAACTTCCGGCACCTGTCAACAGTCGTTCCAGCCCGGGACGATTTGACAACCTTCCACAATTCCTCTGCATTTCTTGGTTTTGCCTCAGAAACAGCATTTTTGATGTCACCCAACACCTTTTCTATTGGATGAAGGTCCGGGGACTGGAATGGCTTCTCCAGAACCTTGACTGTGTTGGTCTGGAACCAAGATGCTGCTCGCTCACTGGTGTGTTTGGGGTCGTTGTTTTGTTGAAACGCCCATTTCAACAGCATGTCCTCTTCGGCACAAGGCAGCGCGACCTCTTCGACTATTTCGATAGAAGCAAATTGATCCATGATCCCTGATATACGATAAATAGGCATCATATCACGATGCTTGCACCACCGTGCTTCGCGGTCTTAGGAGTGTACCGTGGCACAAAAAAGAACAAACTGAATGTTTCTCTGTTTCTCTTTAGGCCTGTTGATATTTACTTTGGCAAATTGTATCCTCTTCAGCACGTCTTTTTGTTTTTTTCCGGGTGGCTTCTTGCCCATAGATTAGTCTCACATAAGGGTCTTCTAATTGTCACGGTACTCTGGGAACTTCAGACCGTCTCTGAGCTGATCACTGGCTGAGTCTTTGCCTTTCCGGCTATTGTTCGATCCATTCGCATGGTAAATCTTCCGTTTTCTTCCGTGTCTATCTGGTCCGGCTTTCCATCATTCCATCATTTCAACTGAGCAGAACATCATTTTCTGCACTTTATTTATACTTTTTCCCCTCTCCAATCAATGTTGTAGTGAAAGCACGCTGCTCTTCTGAACAATGTCTGGCACGAACTGTCTTTCTGCGGTTTTCAGAGAGAATTGCATGCGCAACGCGCTGGCTTCGTCCTTAAATAAGGTCCACCTGAATTGCACCTGTTTCTTCACATAATGAATGGCTTATACTTTGAACACACTCCTTTCACCATATTATTCAATTACGCAGACTCGGGAGCATTGTGTTTCTTACTCTCCCTCCTTCCTACTAATATTTATTATTGTTATGTTTTTACTTGAAACTCTGGCACAACAGTTTTCTTCGGGATAAATAAAGTTGTTCTTGTTCTTATTCTTATTCATATCATGACTGTTGGGTCTGTTGGTTTCTCTGACTCTACTACACCTACTGGTAAATGAATTGCCATGTCATAATATGAGTTATACCAAAAACAGTGATTGTTCTGGTTCGTCATGTTGGGCTGCTATTATTTTGAACCCAACTGTTTCATATCATATTGTTCTTTACCCAGCATTTCTAAGTATATTTCAAGGTATGTTCTCCAACAACAATGTTTCCCTCTGTGTCTCAATATTGCGTAACAGGCTAAGCCGCTCCCATTTTTAATAGATAAACAAACGTGAAAGATTTCAACAGGGGTCCTTTCTTTAACTTCTGCGTTTCTTTTTTTTTTTAACCTGCTATTCCAATTGAAAAAAAACAAAACAAAACAGCGGATGTATTTACCTGCCCGCATTGCTTGCATGCGATATAACCGTTGGTTTCATAATCTAGATGTCGCTCCTGGAGGGTCGTGTTTTCTCTCTGGAGGTAAAGTTCACTGCAAAATCAAAATATGGGTCATCTTTTAATTCGACTCTGGATGGATCGTCAGTCATCGTCCCAGAACGGGTGGAAGTGGGAATAATGGAATTTTACTCTCACCTAAACTGTGGTGAAAGGTTCACCCTGTGCATGTCTTCGATGATCTGGATGTCTTCGCCGCTGCAGACGAATGTGCTGCACTGGCGGCAGCTCAAAGTAAAAGCCGACGGGCTTTCCAGCTTTACCTTTTTCCCCTTCATCTTCGACAGTCGCATCTTGTCCTCCAGAATGGCCTGGAGCTGAAACTCCGTGATCTGATCGAAGGAAAAGCAGGGCTCGGAATCCCGTCTCAGGTTAAGGAAACACCCGGCGGAGGGCGTACCGTACCTGCTTGTTGTAGTCTTCGGGTTTTAAGGCCCGGATTTTGTTGATGGCTTTGTTCATCATATTTATACGGTATTCGTTGACGTGCTCTTTTTCGGTCACCCCAGACCCCTTCACCTCGACCAGGGTGTAGCTGCTGTCCTCCGCCCTTCCTCTGCCTTGAGCCTGCAAAAGATCAGGAGGTGAACGTTGAGGAATCCCTTCTGCTTTTTCGATATCTGACCGCCGCCATCACTGACCTGAACCATGGCGATCTCATTGGTCACGAGGCCATAGCGGATGACAAAATTGCACTCCGCTATGTCCAGCCCTTCCTCCGCCACGGTGGTAGCGATCAGCAGATTGACGCTGCCGTTGCGGAATTTTTTCAACACGTCCTTTTGTTCTGCCTGGTCCGCACGATTTCGAATGGAAAAGTTGAAGTGACAACGGGTTACAAGGAGGACTTGGATAAGGATCTGTCACATTCAGTGCAAGTTTAGGCGACTCACAGAGGTCATCGGTTTGACCACGCTCTGGTCTCCTCCTCCGATAACGTGCGCCGGTTTGACGCCGATGTCGGAAAACTTGGGGTTTTCCTGAACCCACTGGCTCAGAGCGATGGCGCTGCGACGTGTCTTGGTGAAGATGATCCCTCGGGCTCGATCCCTGGTGCTGAACTCGTACAGAATCCGTTTTCTCAGCTGGGACAGGCTGTCGTTTTCAAACTCGGGGTTCTGGGCGAGCTTCTGGAGGACTCCCCTGTTGTCTGCCGGGATGAAGGTTTTGAGTAGAATTGTGGTTATCCTGTGTGTTTTAAGGGGGCGGAGCCTATCCCAGGTTCATCCTGGACCAGTGGATCACAAGACCACGTAAAGAGACATACAACCATTCATTCTCTCATTCACAAATACAGACATACAACCATTCACTCATGCACAAATCAGGGCAATGGGGTGATTTGGGGGTCTCCAATGAGTCTACTGCATGTTCTTGGACTGCGGGAGGAAACCTGGGCAACCCTCACGGACGCAGAAACCCCCTCGAACTGTGGCACCTCTCGCTGCGAGGCGGAAGCGCTAACCATCGCGCCAATGCGACGCCCGCGATTCAACAAGTCGCTTTGTGATTTTATGGAAACGGCACGGTGGCGCGGCGCTTAGCGCTTCGGCCTCGCAGCACGAAGGACCCCGATTCGATTCCGACAAGGGGACTTTTCCGTGTGGAGGTTGCATGTTTCCCCCGTGTCTGCGTGGGTCCACAAAGAAGTCCACAAACATGCAGCAGGCAAAGATTTGCCCCGATTGAGTGAGCTAATGAATACTTTGTCTATGTATGTAGTCCCGCCTCTCGCCCAATGACAGCTGGTATAGGCTCCCGCAACCCTGACTGCAGGATAAGCGTCAGAAGATGCATGGAAAATATGAAAACTTGAAAAGTTTCAACACCAAATGCAGCAGGGACACATTCTGTGACGGTACGACTTGCGCAAACATGCTACCTTCAAACAAATTGAAGAGGAATCTTTCGGTTTCGGTGGTTTGGATCATGTGCTCATCGTCCGGAGTTGTCTTGTTCTTCCTCTCCTCTTCGTAGTATTTGCGCAGAACGCTGAAGGCGTCACACATACGGATGGTGTTGCTGAGTTGCACGCTTTCGTTGTATCTCCGGAGGTGGTCCGCGCAGACCCGCACTTTCTGATCCTCGTCTTTAGCAGCTGAATCGACGGAGATGGGTGTTTACAAACGGCACCGGCTAGAACGGCGCGAGGAAACCGGGCACGAGACGGGCTTTAGATGCTGCTCTTGCGCTCACCTTGTCGCTCCAGCTGAACGACCCACTGTTCGTAATTCTGAGAGCCCAGTTCGCAGGTGGGGCTCAGCTCGGTGTAGCCGTGGATGTCATTCATCATTTTCTTGATCACATCTCCAAAGGGATCCTAAGAAAGATATTCGTCTGTAAAAAGCAACTGTTCTTTCTGGGAAAACGCGCTCACATCGACGTACCTGTTTGTTGCTCTCGACGGACAATGTTATTTTGCTTATTTCCTTTTTGTGTTCCCCGAGGTCCCTTGTCAGGATCTGGGAAGCGTCCAGGTTTGCACAAATCTAAGAAAAGAAACGCAGAAGTTTGGCGTTACGTAAGGAACGAAGGTTTTCGAGCACGTCCGTCTGAATTTAATTGATCGTCTGCAGTTGGAGAAGCCGTCGGCCTGCCAGATACGCGAGCTGCTGGCGCTACTGTTGGAAATAGAGAAATAGAGCGGCGTGATTGAGATAAATGAAAGGTCAAATTGTTCACGAAACAACAGGACGGAAGATGAGAGTATTTAGCGCACCATGTGGATACAATTAAAACTTAATCCCCATCAGATGAATAAAGGTTCTACTGTTTTTTTTTTTGCACCAGACGGGGTTCAAGATTGATAAACGGATTCCTCGCGATCAGCTGATAATTTGTCCCCGGTTGTCGTCCGTCGCTGCGGACGCGGGGGGGAGGAAAGCGTGGAATGGTATGTACTCGCAGAATGTGCTCCTCTGCTTTCTTCATCTTCGTCGCTCCACCAACCCCCGGCGAGGCAGTCAGGCCCACGATCTGGGGGAGCGACATCAGCGTCTTGCCCAACTTCTCCAACTTGATATTCTTGTGCTTCTGCTTCAGATACCGCATCATTATGTGGTTATAGACCTCGTCCTTCTGAGTGTGGTGACATTCGTCGATCACGATCAGGGTTATATCTGGAGAGGAAATCACAACCAAAAGTGACCGAAAAGGGACTGATTTGCAAACTGTGTGTAAAAAAAAAAAAAAAAAAAACTCAAAAAACAAAAAGTGCAAGCTAATCCACGACTGATTTTTCAACTCAGCAAAAAAAAAAAAAAGCCATATTTAAACACTCTACCTTTCATTCACAACATCACGCTAAGTATATACTCAATCAGAATATACTCAATGCCCAGACGTCTGGGCTCTGAAAAACAATGGCTAAAATGGAGCAAAGATTGAATAACATTGCATTTAAGTCACTCAAATATCAAAGAGCTCCAGTCATGAGCGTATTTAGTGAGGAAATGAGTGCGTGGGAGGAAATATGTGTCAGAAACTGCTCACGGTCTGCGGTGCTGGATGTGTATTTAACATTTTTCAAAATAAATCAACTTTAGATTACTCATGTAAACAACAAAAGCAGTCTTAGGTGTCATTTTTTTGAGTCCGGAGGAAATAAAGCACCCGGACCAACTCCGATATTGTCCCAAACATGATTCTCGTCTTTCCGGTAAGCGTGGACGCAGCTATCGTGACAGCCGAAAAGCCAGATTCACGTAGCTTTTCTTTGACAATTTTGCGGCGACGGACGAAAACACCCCTTTTTCTCACCGCCCTCATCGACAACACACCGTTTGGATTCCAAACTGCATTGTTTTTTTGGACAATTCCGACGCCTCCGGCTAAACTCCTGTCACGCAAGTGCCAGTTTTGCAGTCGAGTGACCGGAATCTGAATCGAGTCTCGGAGTCTGATTCGGGATCCGACTTAAGCTCCGCGTCTGCGGCAGCGTTGCAACAGAGCTATTGTGATGAAAACAATAGGTTGACTGTGACTGACAGCGTTGATAGTAATATTGTTGCAAGGCAGCACATTTTACGCCCTCGGTAACATCCAGACAAATTGCTTATACTTTGACAAACCCTATAATTTTCCCCCCCTCAGGCGGTGCTATTTTTATGTTATTTTTTTTTTTACATGTCTGGAATGCATCGATGGCGGTTTTCACTCAGAAATTCTAACATCTGCTCCGACAACAAAAGCCAGCGCTTTTCAAGGAGCCTGACGCAGCAGTTTAAACAGTTTAAGCCGCACGACGACTCCTCCTGGAAAACTTTAGACCCATTAGAACGCATGATAGATTTGAATATATTCATCCACATGTACATGTTTGTCCACCGTAATATCAACACGTCCCTGGAGGAGCTCCGTATAGCGAGAGGCGGTTTGATGTATTTGGGGGTGGGGGTGTGATAGAAGCTCTCATGTGGATTTCATGAGCTTCCCGCTGATGGCTTGAACAGACGCGTGGCCTGGAAACCAAAGAAACGAGAAGGGAAAAAAAAAAAAAAAAAAAAAAGCACATGCTTTCATGCGTTTCAACAAACAGCATATGTTCCACCGAGGTGGCTATTCCACCTTGGACTATCGAGTGCCAACAAGAGAGAACCGGAAGAGTTTGACAAGATCTTGTCAGGTATCATCGGGGGAAACGCTTCGTGACCGCTAAGCGGGTGTCTATTACACAACCTGTCAGTGTTTGTGGTTTAAGCCCGGATAGATTTTGGCTAAAGGTTTAGGAAGCGTTCCTTTCTTTTTTTTTTTTTTTCTTTTTTCAAATGTAGAGATCTTGTGACCACCGAATTGAATTTCCAGTGTTTTCTTAACGCTCGACGAGTTGAAACCGAGGGAAATTTCTGCGGCGACGGAACGCCGTGCCATGTCGGATTCTCCTTGACGACAAAAAGGGACGATCCAAAACAGAGAAGTGTAAAATGATACCCTTTAAGTGCACTCCCTCGTCTTCTCCTTCATCAAAACCCTCCAAGTGGTTTTCCAGAATCTGGGCGGTGCAAATGATGACGTCGTTTTTCTTCATGATCTCGGTGAAGGAGATTTTCAGCAGGGAGTCTCCGGTGACTCTTTCCACTTTACACGTGTGCTTCAGGAAAGGGTGGAATTCTGAAGAAAAATGCTGTTCGACGAGAGGGATCTGCGAAAGGGCACAACACATGCGCTCCATGAACACTGCAGTGCATTATCATTCAATAAAAAAATAAAAAAAAATAAAAAAAAAACAAGACAAAAAATAAACCTATGGCTGGATTTTAGCTTTGCTGTTGTATGCACTTCAGAAAATATTACTTAAATAATGCCATTACATAAATAAGAAGGTCAAGGGGCCGGGCAATATGTCACGATGTAATATTTTATAGTATATAGTATTTTTATTTTGGTATATTTGGTTATATTTCAAATGTCAGCCACCTTTGAAAAATGTGTGAATGCTTATGCGGCGAAACTGCCCCGACCTGAAAATGAGTTCCTAACGACCTTAAAATGAGGAAAAAAAAATGTAAAAAATAGTCAAATGACCTAAAATCCTCCCGCGTGTTGCCACATGGAAGCAAAAACACTCACAAACTATCTATACCACAATACAAATTATCACTGAAAAAAAGGACAATAGCTAAAATTTAAATTGGCATTAAATATCTTAATATAGTCAACAAAAAAGTAAAATTTACTCAGATACATATATCATGTATTTGTCATATATGAACGTTCAGTCAGAGGTGTGTGGAGGTTCTCAGTCATCCTGGTCACGGTGAATTCTTGTTTAAATCTTCTCGTCTTGGCAACTGGACTTGAATTTCAGACCGAAGAACTGAAGAAGCGTCTCGGATAAAACGTCTTCAAATGAAGAAATCTGGGTCCAGTTGCCAAAACAAGAAGATTTCAACAAGAAATCAGTCACATTTACACTACAAGTTCATTTTTCCCAAATTGCCAAATCCATAGTAAAGCTAATTCTTCATATTTTTTTAAATAGGCCAGATGCTGTTTTATAATAGTCGATAAATAAAATAAATGATTCGACAAACAAACGCACGGCGCGTGAGAAACGTGGGCCTTTCCTTTTTCTCTCCTTTCTCGACGCTGACATCTCATCGTCGGAAAATCTTCCCGCTTCAAATACGAAGTACAGTTAAGATTCTTTTTTTTTTTTTTTTTTCCTCCCTCCCCCACCGCTGCAGAGCCGTTCACGTCCACAGAGTGTAGGGGAAGCTAACGGGATGTAATTTGTGGTTGGCTGACCCAAATGCGCAGAATGACTGAGAAGCAGAATGTTTTGTTTGGATAAGGAAATGACAAAAAGTGGGTCAATTTATGAAGCTATAAGTCGAGCGCAGCAGACGTAAGTTCTGGTACCTTGTTGACCAGAACCACCACTTTCCCTGATTTCCCTTGTGTCCTCCTGCTGTCCAGATGTTTTTTGGTAATATAAACCGCAACTCTGGTTTTACCACTTCCTGTCGGGAGGCATATGATGATGTTTTTCCCCTCCAAGGCAGGTCTAGCAACGTTCATCTGATAATCTCGAAGAACAATATCAGCGCTTTCTGGGCCTCCAGCTGCTCCTCCTGCTGCTGCAACCGAGTTTACTCCGCCTGGAACGCAGAACAGAGGTTCGTGTCAGCAACCCACAATTGCAGACAACACGCTTGCGGAGAGAGGGTGTGCCGTCGCATGCGGCGAGGTGTGGTTCTGGGTCGTCGTCGTGATCAAAAAGGCCCGATATGAATTTACGGTTCTAAAATCCACTTGCATGGGAAACTCCCATCGCGACGAGATAAAGAGAAACGCTCTGAAGAGAACATCCGCTTCGCGGAATCACATTCCAGAGCAGTCAGGGTGTAAATCACGACAATGACAGGTACGATTGCGTAACTTGCGCGTCAAACTTTAACCGCCGAGGACCGTGCGTCTGTACGACGGCCTGGAAATATGGGCGGCAGATGTTCCCGTTTAAATACTTGTGCAGAATCGGACCTTCCATTTTGATGCCTTTATTATACTTTCACGTCTAACGTAGCGAAAACTGGGATAAATGTCAATGTAGAAACAAAAAAAAGCAGTGTTCTTCCTCAACCAACACAGTCTATCTATCTATCTATCTATCTATCTATCTATCTATCTATCTATCTATCTATCTATCTATCTATCTATCTATCTATCTATCTATCTATGTTGATGTTTTAAAGGGACAACCATTGACATGTATCTATATCTCTAGAGCATTTCTTATCTAATTTTTAATGCGTGGTACAACTAAGCATCACGTCAATTGAACAAAATGAAAATCGCAATTTAAATCCTTACATTATTTTGCTACATTATTTTAACTTTAAAATCATTCACGATCATATAAATGTACCGATTATTACTCTCTATGTAATCATCCATACAAAATTTAAAAAAATAAGGAGTTTCTAAATTTAATATTGATTGAAAATATTGAAAGTGAACGGTTTGGTGGGCCGGATTAAAAGGCAAAACGGGCCGGGTGTGGCTGTAAAATAGGTCTGCTATAGAGAGAGTGGTTTGGATTCCCCCAATGCAATGTCATAATAACAATCTAAGATAAGATAAGATAAAATAAGATAAGATAAGATAAGATAAGATAAGATAAGATATACTTTATTGATACCTAGAGGGGGAATTCTTTTGTCACAGCAACGCAACAATGACAGTATCAATAAATATGGGTGTATATATATAAATAAGAGAGACAATTAAAAACTAGGAAAAGCAAATCCACAGATAAATACACGGCAGAGTGAACAAGGATAACAATAGACAACAGAATGAGACAGAAAACAAAACAAAAAATAAAAAAAAAAAGGATGAGAATAGATAACCTAAATGACAACAACAAGGATAAAAAAAAATAAGAATAGACAACAGGGTTAGGGAATGGCCTGGCGAATGGGTGAAGTAGTGAGTTTGTGGCACAAATCTGCTTGCATTGTCAAGAGACCCCCTAAGAAACTCTTCAAATTCCACTGTTGGAAGAAAGCTGTGCTCAGACCCTCCGCCCTGAGAAAACCGCAGCAAGTTTTTGAAGCATAATTCAATTTAACAAGGAAAGCGGCTGACCCGCTGCTATTGTTTCCTCGTTTCACAGCTTATTTTCCAGCCAGTATTGAAATAAAAAGTACCTTTTAGGTTGTGATTGTTAAGTCACTTTAAACGAGAGCGATGGAAAGAAAGAATGTTTTATCGGCGAAGGTTCAACTAAACTGTGACTTGAGAAAGCTGCTCTTCCCGTCTTTACAGTCTGCCAAAATTAAGTCAACATGTGGTTTTCATTTGACACACCGGCTATGCTGTTTTCTTTTTTTTTTTTTCCCTTCAACCTTTGTGAGGTTCATCAGAGAAACACACGTGAAACGTATTATTCAGCGTTATAAAGGCAAGACGGGGGAAAAAAAAAAAAAAAAAACGACTCTTGCTGACTCTATAAGGATCCGATTCATCGCAAATGCTCGGGTTTGGCTGCGTGGAGCGGGAAACAAAAACAAGTATGCACATAAAAAGAAAAGAAAAAAAAAAAATCCCCGGCGTGGATGACAAACATTTCAGAATCAAATGTGAGTGTGAGTGAATCTCTCCAACCTGGCTGTAAAGGCTCTGGGCTCTCGGGCGCTTGTCCAAAACAACTACTTTCTGAAATAGACAAGAACATAAAAGAAGAAATGAGCGGATAAGCATCACATAATCTTGTTTCCAGTAATGAGTGTATTTACTCTTCAAAGATTCGTAGACCTTTATGACTCAAAAAGTGTTCTTCCCGGCCAATGAAAACAATCCCCGAATATTTCCGTCGACAACATCATTTTTAAATAAGTTATTTTTCATCCAACATTTGCTTTGGATTAAGACTTGTTTTTTCCTCCCGGTTATCTTTCCTTTTAAAACGTCTTATTTAGTCATAAACTCCTTGTTGTGATGCTAACGTTCTGTTGGACATATAAAAGACACCCGTTCCCGAAATGCTCTAAAACTTAAACAAGACATTAAAACACATAAATAAACGATCGGTGTTTAAATCTGTGGTTTAGTACGATTTGAGCATTTGGATCTTTTCTCATCCGTGGAAAAAAGGTCAACTCTGACCATTTGTGAATCTTTCGAGGAACATTTTCTGTTGTTTGCAGAAAAGCACTTAAAAATGTTGAAAGTGTTGCAAACGGTCTTGCATAGCAGTGCAAATGTTCTGAGGGAATGATTTCTTCAATACTTTGCTCCAGAGGAGTTATAATGATGGGCTGGAGCAAAAAATTATGACTAAACTTGGCGTACATTTTTCTGTCACTCCCTCCAGCTGATATTCGGGTAATGCTTTGCAGTCACATCCACCGTCAGAATCTTGGTTTTCGCTTAATTCGAACTTTTACCTGTCCTGCTTTAAATCCTGCTCTTCTTTTTTACCCCCTTAAATGTGCAAAATCTGTTAAACTGCCCAAATGACTCTGACCTGCGGGTTCCTCCACTGTCCCCATAATGACATCTGAATGCTCTAGACTGCTAGAGGTTTCATATTCCATCATGCTCCCCTCCATGGTTGCATCACTTTCTGTATTCCCGTCGTTTAAGTACAGGTCTTCATCTGCAGGAAGAGGGAAAACAAAAGGAAATCAAGTTGAGACTCATAGAAAGTCATGCTTATGCTTTTTGTTTGTTTTGCACATATAACTGCAATCTGTATATTTCCCTGCAGGAAATGCAAACACTGAGGAGCCATAAATGTGCAGATCATTGTGGATGTGTGTCAGGAGTCTGCCCTTCGTGTGATAGTGTGTGTGTGTGTGTGTGTGTGTGTGTGTGTGTTCCTGTCACCTTCTGCATCACAGTGAGGTTTCCCTCTGATCAGCTCATACAACTCCTTATGTTGAGTGACGTGCAGGATTTCAAGAAATTCAGATAACCACAAGTGTCGACCTTTCACGATTCTCGAAAGGAGTTCGCGAGCTCCTTCCTGGCTTCCGGTGTGTCTTACCCGGGTTGTGATCTGCAGAGGAGGAAGACCAAAGAGAAGATTTGTGGATGGAGCGAAAGAGGACATGACGTTAGCTGGTGCGAGAAAAGAAGAGAACATTAGGTGGAGGAGGTTGATTCGCTGTGGCGACCCCTGGAGGGATTTTTTATTTACCTTTATTGAACTTAAGGTATTAAACTAACAAACATGAACAAACATGGTCAAATTGAGTCATACATCAACGACATTGAACAGGAAATGTGAGGAAATGTGAAAACGCATATTTTGTATACGACCAATTCACTGTAAGAGTAAACAAGAGTAGAGCCGTGTGATAAACAAAGTATAATTTGAGATACAAAAACAAAAAAAAGCGGCAAGGGAAATACAATGTGTATTTAACTCAATGGATCAAAAGGAACATCGTTCATAAAACAGTATATTTTTTAAGTTTTAAAGATGTTTTATAGCATCCAAAATGTTTTTTTTTTTTAAAAAAGGTAACATTGGGGGGACATATTTGCTTTCTACTTTTGTGTATAAAGATCTTGGCGGCACCTAAAATAACCTATCGTGTCCTAAAAGTGGACCAAATATTCTATCATCTCTTGAGAGAGAAACTGGTGATTATTCAACTTTATCTTTCATCCATTTTTGAGTTTTAGCCTGGAAGAAAGAAACCGAGAGGAAAAGCAAACGTTGCAGAAGAGGCGACGACAGAAAGAAACCGGCGCAATAAACTGCGTTCTGCTGCCACCTAGTGGCCAAATGCCGCAATTACACCCAAAATCGGCTAATGGCGTCCGTCTCAATGGACGGGCTGACAGCGGCGAGCACTTACGATTTCGCTGTCTTCCTTGGTGATGAGTTTCTTGGCGTAACAGTGACGGCAAACCTCTTCGGTGTTCATGCCTATGAGACTCGGGTAGAGAATCTGAATGAGGCGGATGGAGGTGTCGTTGGAAGCCTGCTCCTCCGGCGTCGGCGGATTGTTCCGCATGTAGTCCGCGGCCAACTCGCAGCCTGAGTTGTACAGCGCGTCGACGAACGCCGTGAACCAGCCGTCCGGGTGGGGTCTCTTCAGGACTGCGGCCAGGAGGAGGTTGACGGCGGTCAGGTTGCCCTCGGTCCTTTCAGTTTGTCTGATGCGCTCTTTCTGCTCGATATCGATGAAGGTTATGTGATCCAGAACTCGGGAGACCACTATGTACTCCTTCAGCCTCGGTCTGAAGTTCTCGATGAGAGTCTCCCATGCCTCGTCTTGGTCGGGCTCCATTTCGACTCACAAAACAAAACAAAACAAGACTGGGATTTAAACGGGAGCAGCCGAGGTTGTGCTCTGCAGCGGCGTGTGTTCAAGTGAAGGCAAAATAACTTGAGTCACCGTTTCCCGAGTAATGAAACTTTCACTTTCGTTTCTCCAAAACACCCGCAATACTAAAAGTAACCGCTAGGCGGCGCTGTTGCCACAGGAATAACACATGTACCGAGTTCTGCGGAAAAAGTCACTTTTGGAAAAAAAAAAAAAAATGTTTTGGAATTAGTCACAGTTTTCGGTTTCGATTTTCAGTTTTTTTTTGTATGTATGAATTCCCCATTCCTATTAGTTAATTAATTGATGACTTGCTGTTTTTCGGGTATATTGCAGCGAGTCACGAATGTGTGATTTTGGGGTTTCCGGGAATAATGTGGGTGTGGTTTGGAGTGCAATCACTGATTTCTTGGGGGTTTTACCTGGAATTGAGCGGGAACAGTGAGTTGTATCGTAGGCTTGAGTGGCGTGGCTGTGGCCCACAACAGCTATTGCTCATTAAACAGTTTCCCTGACCAAAAACGCTATAATAGTTTCTTTGTTGCTTCTTCTTATTTCCCTATCAGCTGCCTCCTTCAGGGGTCACCACAGCTGACCTGCTCCATCTAACCCTGTCCTCTGTATCCTCTTCTCTAACACCGACGAACTTCATGTCCCTTTTCACTTCATCCATAAAGCTTCTCTTTGGTCTTCCCTTTCCTGGAAACCAGGAAAGGGACCTCGAACTCCTCGCAAGAATCGTGAAAGGTCGACACGTGTGGTCCACTGAATTTATTGAAATCCTGCACCTCTTCTTCTCGACCCCCTGCCTGGGAGTTCAACCTCGTCGTCCCTCTACCGATGTTCTCTATCGCCCTCCTGTACAGACCTCTCTGACCTTCTGTCCAAAACATCGAACTTGCGCCGTCTCTCTGACGGACGTATTGGTGATCCTGTCCAACCTTGTCACTCCCAAAGAGAACCTCAACATCTTCATCTCTTATTTTTTTTGTTTTTTTGCAAGCCACCCATTTTCCAACACAAATGAAACAAATAGCCAATTAATACACTCAAAATAAAACAACAATTTTCACTTGACAGTTGTGGAAGAGGGGGCCTGATGCAAGCCGGATTAATGCCAGGATGGCAGCGGTGGGTCTTGGTGCGGGAGCATGATATTATTACGCAAAATCAAAGTGCAATAGAATAAATACGTCTTTTTTTTTTAACCCTTGTTACTTCGGTATCAGTGTTATCGATGACATTCAAGGAATCTATATTCCTCTTAGCACATTGTTAATTACATGACAAGCCCACCCGGTCCAGCAATATTGACCAGACATTATTTCAATGACTCATTGACGAAATGCAGATGAAGTTTAACCGCGTGGAAGGTATCGTAAAATCGTTCCACCGTTTCAAGTTGCACCCGATTAAATAGAAAAAGTATTAACATAGAACAACATCTATTTTTTGATGCCTTTTATTTTCTTTTGTACTTACCATGCCTTGTAATACAATCCGATATCACAGCTCCAAACGTCGTTTTCTGCATACTGCGCCGAGATATTAAGGATGTAATCACGATGCGCCACAGTTGCATAAAAACAACCTGGTTTATTCGATCAATTTACAGATGGACTTTGTAGTGGCGGAGTCAATTATTGTGGGGTCGGCGTAGGATTAACGGTACGGCGGGGAATTCCTGCCCCCCCGTTAATACTTTATCCCATCATCGCTCTCATTTTATGTACATGCGCCTGTCAGGACATATAAATAAAAAGCAAGCCACTCAGCTATGAGTGTTTTCATTTATTGCTCCCACAGCTTCAAAACAAACATAAACTACTCTCTAAAATAATTTACTCAGTTAAAAAAAATATATATTCTTTTACATCTGGCAATGTGATCGATCGATTCTCTAATGTCTAACAATGCTTAAATATATAATACCGCCAAAAACTGTAGAGGAAAATAGAATGATTTGTAGATCTATGGTTAGTTATACATGAAGACTTAGACTGACTTAGCATTTGGATTGATTGTATAGGCACGAGATCCGATCTAGGGGGTCTGATAATGTGCATGCAATAACTTCCTACATGCTTCAAATCGGCGTCCTCCTCTCAGGTGCATCCTAATTACAGATGCCGTGATATGCTGACATCATCGAATAATGCAATGCGCTACTTTGGGCTCAAACTCGGTGTAAAACATAGATATAAAAGACATGCACTGAGTAGAAATGATAGTGTCGTACAGTAGGTGCACCACAGTGACCCAAGTAATAATGCACGTTGTTTAAAGAAGGTAATTACAGTATTTTTGATACTGTATATTGCAGTGCAATTGTCCATGACCCCTGAGTCACACTTCAGAGAAGACAAGAATACAGCAAAGGGTAAGAAAACTGTTCTCATAGGTAAGTAATGGTGCTGAATGACACTCATTGCTGCAGAAAATGGCAAGTTCCTCGAACTAAACAAGTTCGGTGGTAAAGCTCGGATAAGGATCTCACACAGGCGGACTCTATAGGGGGTCCTATAGGGTTCAGAGTGACATTTCAAGGGGCCCTTGGACCTAATAAGGTGACGGATGATCGAAAAGGGGCGAATTTCATTTTCTGTGCATGATAAGCAGATGAAAAAAAAATCCTTAAGGTTGGGTCTGTCTGCGATTAGACCGCTCCCCCGCTATCGCAGTCGAGTAGTTTCAACTAAGTTTGAGTCACGGTGATAGAAATAACGACGGGCGAGTCCTCCCTTACACTCACGCCTCAGCGTTGGACTCCATGCGAAAAAAATCAGCGGCTCTAGACAGAACAGCTGCGCTACTTATAATATATAATTCAGGAACCGACCTCCCGATCCAGGCGATGATCGCCGGCCGGCAGGGACGAGGTCACGTCATCCCTTCCGTGTGTCGCACTTAGAAAGGACCACCTTCCGGTTTCATATGAGCAAAGATATCGACGAGATTTTTTTCATTTCTTCAGATTCTGATCAGCAACAATGGCGGATGAAGATTAAAAGAGCAAACGTGATCGCAGCTGTTTCAAACCCTGAACCAGCAGGGTATCTGGGTTGTGCAGCACCAGGCAGTGAGCAAGGCACTGGATCCCCAAACACGTCGGTGGCAAAAAAAAAAAATGTGTTCTGAATTCGCGTAACCGTATTAGTTTGCTCAGAATGTTTTCAAGGGAGGAAGAATTGCTCTGGTTAAAAAGTCAAAGGTGGGAACGGCAACGAAAGGATTGCTTGACGGGGTTCTTTGCGAATCCTCGACCGAAGACGTCACGATCCCAACACTCTAGGCGTCGATGTGCAATTCTGTTTGTGTGAAATGCAAAGACAACGAACAGGTTCATTGAACAGCCATTTCCACGAGTCTCGGAATCGAGTTTTACCGTCTCCCTTGGCGACGAGCGCCCGTTCTGGTATTCCGTCACGTCCTTGCTTATCATTCTCAACATTTCCTTACGGGCCGACCCTTCCGGTGGCTATGGCTTGAGTGTTTGAGTCGAGGGCCGCCTTATCTTGGGTCTAAAAACGACTACTGGATGATTCGTACCCGGAGTTGTGGATATTGTGATTTGCCTGGTGTGAGGTAGCTCTGTCAGTGTTGTTGTTGGTATAGCTGACATAGAGGAAGGGGCACACACTCCGTAAGGGGCCATTTAAGCGTGGCAGACTGGTAGACGGACAATTGTTTAGGCGCTCCAGTTCTAGATCACCAACAACACAAGTGAATCTGCATCCTTGCTCATTAAATACAATACAGAAAGACGCAGTTGGCTTTTGTTATGTTGACGTTGCCTTCATATCATCACCATCACGCTAACACTCTACTGAAAAAGGATCATGCTTCGGGGATTTACATTTTCCATGACTTGGGTTCAGAAAAAGATAAGTGATGACATTTTAAGAGTCCTTCAGAGCTCACGTGTTGATATTACTATTGGTGCATGATGTATTCTTTGTGGCAACTGCAGAAACTGGTCATTGACCACTTTGTTGACGCCTTTTTTTTTTTTTTTCTTTCTGCAAATGTATGATAAAAAACATAAACAAACAAACAAACAAACAAAAAAAAAACAAACAAGCAACTGCAAATCTGCAAAAATGACAATATAAATATCAGTGGTAATACGCTGATGAAAAGCTGCTAGGTCATCGCAGTGTTACAAACCCGGATGTCAAACGTTTTACGGCCTTGGAAACTCCGGGTCTGATACGGGTTCGTGGAGCCCGGCGGCGTCGAGGGTCGAGTCCGGCGCGGACGACGTTTCCGCGGGAAGGAGGATCATCGTGGAACGATGATGACCTGTGACCTCTTGTTGCTGCTGCAGCGGCTCTGTATGTCTTTGTAAAAGCAAGGTTGTAAGGCTGTCCTCTATCGGTGCGTTCACACCGGCCAAGCTCTGCAGAGAGTCTTTGGATTCCTGGACGCTTCTCTCCAGTCTGTTGTTGGGACCCTGAGTGGAGGAGTCGCGGAAAAGAAACACTTTTAGCGTCAAATACACGCGTATTCACTCTCAAAATCAATAAGCTAAATCTCCACATGAATAAGAGACCATAAAATGACCGAGAGTTAACCTTTACAAGATGCAGTCTTACTTAATGACCTGACTACGTCAAATGTAATAGTTTTCAAGTCAGCCGGTGTTGACTCCCATCTGGGTATCCGTCCTGAAGACCCTTCAGATGGTGGCAGGTATCACTCACAAAAACGCATGTGACAGTAGCTGAGATTCCCTCTTGTGATTGTCTATTCTCTCTGCCACAAAATGTGACAGCGCTACCAATCAATCAAGGCATTTCGGCGAAGCAAGTCGGAGCCGGGTGCGGCGGAGATTACGAAAGGCCGGGGTTTCCTCGGGTTATACGGAGCGTCTTTCTGTGCCCTTGAAAAGGAGAGCTGAGTTTTGTGCGCGTGACTGTCGATCGTGGCAACGAGGCGATGCGAGCCTTGCGGTGGGATGCGGCGTTTGCGCTAGATGATGTTGGAATTGCTTACTTGAACTCCTGTATGGCTGAGGAAACGGCTCGCGGTCAAAGTGACTGGCTGAACCTTGACGGCGGGCCCGGGGTAGTTTGGGCTGGCGGTCACAGTGCTGTAGGCCGGCGGTCCCAGAATGGGCTGTTTTTGCAGCAGCTGAAGGATGGTCTGAATATCTGACATCAGCTGAGACTCCAGCCTTTAAAAAGAGGTCCAACATGCAAACACGCTGATGATCATCTACCATTATTATATCATATTTGAGCGTTTTAGACCAGCGGTGTCAAACTCATCATTACCTAGAAGTAGCACTAAGTCAAAATTCTTCCTTTGTTTCAGTGTAAATAATAGGTAAATTATAAAAATCTTTATATGCAATGAACTGTTTCTCTAAAAAATACATGACGAATTAACATTAAAAAGGAATATTAAAAAAGAATTGATGAAATTACACCCTAAAAATATTGTTGAGTCAAAAGAGAAAATCTTGTAAGTAGAATTTATTAGAAAATTGATCGGTAGGATGTATAAGAGTATGTCTTTGTCAAAAAAAAAGCAAAAAAACAAAAAAAAACCTCACTAACCCAAGCTTACTGTTCTGTATATTTCCTGTGCATCGTGTATTTGCAAGTGTATTTGCAGTCCCTATGTCCTCTATTGTAAGTCGCTTTGGATAAAAGTGTCTGCCAAATGCAATGTAATGTAATGTAATGTAATAAGAGGAGGTATAATGTTTACAAGGCTAATGGTGGCTATTCTGGTTATTGAATCTTTTTAATCTTTAAAACCCATTTTTTTTTGCTATTGTTTTTGCGTTTTTTTTTTTTTACAGAAATAAGAAAAAAAGATAGTTTTAACCACGTCACTAGATGTTTTTTCATCAAAAATCATTTTGTTTTTCAAATTTTGAAGCAAAAAATACATTGCAAAGTTACTTTTTCATTTTTTTTTCGCCCTTGTTTTTTTGAAACCCACTGTATAAAACCCCAGATGCACGTGAGAAAAAACACGCGGGCCGCACTAACACAAAGATTTTTTATCCTGTCGGTCTCAGCCCACCCGCTTCCTGCCTCATTTTGCTTATTCATTTTATTCTTATCATTGCTATTGTCACTCTGTTTATGTTGTTGTTTAGTTTTGGTTGTCTACTTTCACCCTTCCCGTCTTCCTCCATGTTGTTGTTATTTCTGCCATCTATGTATTTGTGGATATCCTTTGGCTTTTCTAATTCTCTCTCTATTTATATGAATATTCATATTTATTTGACAGTTAATTTGTAACGCTGCTGTGACAAAATCCCCTATGGGGGGGGGGGGGGGGGGGTCAATAAAGTTTATCTTCTTTTATATTAAACGAGAAAGCGACGTCAGTTGTTTCACTGAACACTAGATGGAGATCGTGTTCCTCTAAATTGGACAAATGCAGCGTCGGCAAAAGTGCAGAGACACATTTGGTCGCAGACAAAGGATGCTGTTTGACTGGAAGCGATAGTTTTAACTGTGTGGGAGGTGCGAATTTGGTGTTTACAGTGGAAATTTCTGGATCGCGCCACTTCGTTCGGTTCTTATTGTGGATTCAAATCAAAGCTCCTTTTCAAGACAAAAGTGAAATGCCATTTAAATAACGTACATTCAATTCGATACACGACAAACACACACATACGCTCTATATTGCACACCGGGTCACAGCCGAGTTGCAGGCCATCTCTGCTCACACTGAGTAACATACAGGGTTTAACCCGCATTTCCGGACAATTTATTAAAAATGAATGAAATAAACACTGCTATTTTGGCGACGTGTACAGATTCAATGCTTAATCAATATTTTTTTTTCCCCACTGTTATAGTCTCTCAGACTAGTCAACATCTCAACACAAAAATGGCAGCATTGTGCTGCTCGTCCTGCAGCCAGCATTATGAGAAAAAGGTCATATGGAGTGCAGGGAATAAAATGCTTTTTTTTTTTTTTTTTTTTTTTTTTACTTGTGCTTAATAATATGAGCCAGCCCACTATTTCAGGCACTAGTGTTCTGTCTTTTATTCCCTGTGATAATTCAAGCCAAATTTACCACCTGCTACTCATTTGTTGAAACAATTTTACCTCCTGGCTGAAGACATGAAATGAAAACTATGTTATGTATCTCTTCTCTTCTGAAGAAACAATATTAGTAACATTAAATCTGTTAATTATAGATACCGTACAGCTTCTCAGTCAGGTTTCAGGATTGGTGGGGATGTATATCCAAGTATGTACTCGTGGCTATTTATAAAGGATGTATTTCCATAAGATTTATTAAGTCCAAGGGGAAGCAATCAAAAAGCGGCATTTATGCAGATGTACGCGTATACCAGCATATATGGATTTTTATGTTTGTATGGACAAGGTTATTTAAAAAATACCGCTTTTCACATGTCTCTCATGCACCAGGCACTCCATTATCAGTGTATATGATTTCTGGGATTGATTTTGAACGAGCTGTGATCGTAGATTTTCTGAAAATATCTACTTTTAAATAAAGCAAAAACAAGGGTTAAATTTAAACTTTACTCAATGAATTGAACAACAGCCCTCCAGTAGTAAACTGCAGGCAACGCTCTATCGGATGCTTATTAAAATTCAAGCGCGGAGGGAAATGAACATTTTTGACTGGAGGGAGTCTTTAAATAAATGAACTGTTGTAAGCTGTTTTTGAATGCCCCATACTACTCTGTAAATCTATCCAAACAAAGCCGTGCGGATGAAATCTTCTGCCGAATACATTCTGGTTCCATAGAGGTCGTCCATCTCCGAAGCCTGTCCAGCCTCCAACTCTGCTCAGTTCTTGCCAGGTAGTGCATTCAACCACTCATCGAAGTAAATTAGCAAAATCAGATACATGCTGGCAGAGGCTGCATTCAAAGCGCAGCGTGGGAGGTGACAAATTCGAAAATTCCTTAGTTACCAACTGCAAATGTGAAGGTAGGATTATTAAAAAAAACAACAAAAAAAAAAACGCACACACATCTAATTGTGGCTCTAGCCCACAATAGGAAACCATAGGTGCTATCGAAGATTTTTTTTCTGTTACAAAAAAAGCGTCGGATTTCAGAGAGTTTGTGAGGAATTTTATAAGTTGATCAAAGTGCAGATATTAGCGGTGTTAAGGTGCAGGACCGGAGCGTGTTTGGAGCTCATTTTTTAAAGAATAAGGAAGAACAAGGCTAGCAGGAAACCACACAAAGACAGAAGGAGAACATGCAAACTCCACTCAGAAAAGCATCTTTAGGAATTGAACCCGCCCTTCTTTGCTGTGGGTCATAACATTTGATCGTTCGTATCCAAATATACAGCGACAAAAACCCGCAACGCAACCTCCTTTGGGTATAAAGGGGAAAAAACTAGGAAAACAGCCTTTCGATTTCTGCTGCTATCCGGATTAGGCTGAATACATTTAACTTCACGCTGTCTGACAGTAACACCGTCAGACAGCGTGTTAAAGGTACGCAGTGCTCAAACAGAATGAAATATTCAAATCCAAGATGAATGGTTTTATGGATGATCATAGTGCATGATCAATATATAAATGACCAATACAATCTGTGCTTCTTAAAATTTTTCTCTGACGTCCTTCTGACTCTGATGCATTCTTTTGCACCACGATAATGAATTCTGTGATTCCTGCAACACTGGTTTGTTACAATGAAAACATTATTTTCTATTATTATTATTATTATTATTATCAACATTATTTTCTAGATTATTCAAAGCTTTGTACTTTTTAAGACCATAAAACACTTTATAGTCTTAACTTTGATTCTATATTTTATTTGTTTTTTTTATTCTCCCTCCTTCCTACTATTATCTATTATTGTCATGTTTTACTTGAAACTCTGGCACAACAATTTCCTTCGGAAATAAAGTTGTTCTTATTCTTATTCTTATTCTTATTCTTATTCTTATTCTTATTCTTATTCTTATTCTTATTCTTATTCTTATTCTTATTCTTATTCTTATTCTTATTCTTATTCTTATTCTTGATGTAGATTGGTTGTTTCTGCAGGAAGAATGACCATGTCATATCTTAACTGAACCCTACTTATTCTATATTAGAGAAGACATTTCTCACACCCCCACGATGACATGAAGTTAACAAAATAATTATGATAAAGTTTAACAATAAATTAAACAGTAAAGTCCACTATTACATGAAATTGTAAACTATGAAATATAAAGCACGCGCGGATACAAACTACTGTTGAGGTGAAACGATGACATGGAGACTGAAATGTATAAATAGATGCTATTTGAATGTAGAGAGTAGCAGCAGTTTTTGTGCATTTTAGTGCAAAAAGTCAGTAAGTAATACCATTTTTTTTTGAACAACAGCAGCATGATGTTTTTTTTCTGCAACGGCGCAGAATAAAAGTAGATATATTGTCAGAGTCCGACATAATCAACAGTATTATCTGCGCGGAGGATGTCTCCAAGGTAAGAATTTCTGAATAATGTTAATCACGGAAGTCACTTTGTATCCGTTCCCTATTTTGGTGATTTTCATTTTAAAACAGCGGCCTTGTTGACTGGAACAACGCGTACCTGTTTAAATGATCTTGTAGCTGACCCAGGCGCTGTTCCACCTCTCCATATGTGATTTCGCTGGCAGAATTATCATCCCCTCTCAGGTCCTGCAACTGCGCTGACTCATCCAGGTAGTCCGTAGGCTTCTTGCAGACCCATTTATCACAGCACAGATCTGAGAAGGCAGAACAACACGCGTTCTTTACATGTTCACATGTGGGTCAGAACAACGTCATCGCCAAACAAAAAAAAACCCTGATGAAAATAGACTCTAATTAATCTCCGAAGGATAGCCGGTGTATGTTCTTTGATGAAATTTATCGAGCCTTTGTCCCGAGAGAATTACAAGTGCAATGTTTTAAAGCGGTAAATGCAACTGTTCTTATCGCAGCAGGACACCTGTTAGTATTCGGCTTGCCGTCCGCTGATACGTATTGAGACCCTTGTCAAACAGAGAGATGGTTAGTTTTTGCGATTATCTGTCGCCACAGTCGTCCCGGATGGCTTTGTGAACCCACAATGAGCTGTATAGCATATATACCAGGATTGCGGCTGGTCTGTGTCCTTTCGCCAAAGGATGATACTCCGCATTTGGTCTCATTCGGTGGTGATTAACAATAGCTCCCGTCTGACACCCCGCAGTTTTTTTTCCCCTCCCCATGTGTCAAATTGTCTGTCTCGTGGTTCGTCGCTAATTATCATGTAAGATCTATGAGTCAGAGAGAGAAAGAAGCCCGCATAGATACATTTATAACTTGCACCTCTGTGGTAAAGTTTGGTTAAGTAACTGTGACGCGATGATTGGAATACAAAGATATGATATACTTTTGTGTTTTGAGCCGAGACAAATGTTTAAGTTTTGTTTACTGTAAAAGAAAACGTTCGACGTTCAACGCAGCAGCTACAGCTACAAAAAAAAAAAAACAACAACTTTTATGACACAAAGCAAGCAAATAATGCTATAAGAAGTGTGACCTTTCTATATTCTAATCCGAACCTAAGCTTCAGCAGTTTTGGGTCGTGAGTGCGGTATTAACATATTAAGTAGTGCTTTTTCCACTCGGGAAACAAGTTTATGACTATTTTTTCTCAACTCAAAGTGACTCATTATTCTCTTTCGGGGTACAAAGAGGCATTCCTCGAATGCTGGCACGGACCAGTGCTGGAATGCAGCCTTTCTGCAATCAGTTTTTAGTAGTAAAAGTAGTAAAAGATAAATATAACTTGTTTGACAAGCACTGGACTGAGCTGATACACAGAAATCACCTCGATGTAAATATCTGAGATGACCGGAGCCGATCAATCACAATTAAATACCTCCGGTCCACTAGTAATGGCCCAAAAGATGACCAAATCTTTTTCTCACTAATGGTTCAGCTTACTTTTTACCCTGAATTGTAAAAATATAGCTAATTCATAAAATAAAAGCATGCATCATAATAATGCTCGCTGTGCTAAAGGCCGTCCTTGCAGGCTTTATTTGAGAACATTTGAAAGCAAGATTTGTGGAGCTGCACTTTTTCAATTGCAAAAGAGGATTAACAAACACCTGGATGTATTTTTCTGCCGATCCTTGAGAGGACGATGATTAGATCAAACACAGGGGCTCAACTGCTGATGTTAAAGCAAAAAAACCACCAAAAAACTAAAAAAAGGCTTGTTCCGAAAACTTGTACTGACGTATTAATATTAATGTGCCGATTGAAAATCAGCTTTGACATCTATGTCGTTCGGGTTTCCTGGATGCGTTTATGTACGTGTACTACAACATGGAAATGTTCCTCCTTGGTTATCCCAAGAGAAACTGATGAAACTTTCATGATATAATAGGGACATGAGGTTATAGCGATAATAAATTAAAGAAAAAAATGTACATTACCTTCAAAAGACGGACTCCCAAGGCCGTCTCTGACTTGAATATGTCGAATAAGATCTGAGTCCAACACTTGGGCTTTGGGTGATGAGGGGCCCAGCAATTGAGAAGATCTCTTCAGGCACGAGTTTGACTCCTTCTCCATCCCCAAGTCTGCAACAACTTCCTTGTTTTCTCCTGTGAATCCAGAGTAAACAGCAGTGTAACGGAGGTCGAAAAAAGAGACTCCAAAAGATGCAGGTCACGTGATACGTATCCCGTCCCTCTCGGCGAACCACCAATCACCCGTCGAATCGCGAAGATGCACAAGATGCGATAAAATTGAACGCTATTCTGGAGGAAATACCACTGTAAATAATCAGCTCTTTCAGCGAACGTCTATAAAAATATACGACCTATATGCTTATGGGGCATATGGTGATGGCCGCAGATGTTTCCATAAAACAGGGTTTTCCCTCGACAGTACTTTGCAAGGGTGCCGTTTCTTTGTCCAGAGCTCAGCGACGCTCAGGATCGCGGTTGACTTCCATGTTTTGGGACGATGAACCGATTTCCAACGACAAAGCCAGTGACGATCATGTTAAAATGAAATGATTTCTCTTACTTACCGCTGGACAGATCTGGTGTGAAGGATATCCTCCTCTTACTGCTCTTATTGCCCTCACAATCCGAATCACAACCTTGGGGAGTGGAAGGCTGCAAAACAATGAGCGTCAGGATCGATGTTCAATCATCGGTTAATGAAAGCTGAATTGCTTGGAATTCAATTTATTCCGAGTCCGATACTAAAAATGATCGTTTATGTCCTTAATATGATCCACTGATGTTATTCCTTCAAGCGTCACTGAGAAGTCAATCCAGCCTGACATTTGGAAAAATACAATTACGTCCTCTCGATCGGCGGTCCCCAACCTTTTTTTGTGGCAGGGACCAGTTTTATGCATTAACACGGGGGTTAAAATAATAAAAACTTTTGTAAGTTCACAGCACCCTTGTTGTCATTTTGGTTGTCTGTTCTCACCCTTGCTGTTGTTTTTTTCATTCTGTTGTCTATTTTTATCCTTGTTGTTCATTTTGCTGTCTTTTTTTTATAGATGTCTTTTGCTATCTTTCAATTGTCTCTTTTGTTTACATCTATACTCATATTTATTGATATTGCCATTGTTGCACGGGTGTGACAAAAGAATTTCCCTTATAGGAGTCAATAAAGTATTATCTTATCGTAATCCAAATACAATGATTACACTTTAAATCAGGCAATTACAACAATTTTAATTATTATTAATTATAACTATTTATTAATACAAAATAACAATAAACAATAAACAATAAATAATAGATGTTTGAGGGTTTCATAGCTTCATTAGCTACCCGTTCATCGCAAATAATGCCTAGCAGGCGCGGAGCTTGTGTATCACTTGTTGTGATGAACCTGTAACTTAGGTAGAAATCTTGATATTTCTTTTAAATGCAACTTTCTTTTAGCTGGCAGTCTGCGAGGTTTCTGCGGTCTGATCGTTTGCTTGTTCCCTCGCGAAAAAGCTCTCCAGTGAGTTTTATTTCTGGCTAATTTTTCTCAAGGGCTGGCTTGTAGTAGGTGATGTGGAAAATGGCGCGACACAGTTAAATGTGGTCGTCAGGTGAGGGCAGAAAACGTTTTTTCAACATAAGATCCGGAAGGTTTAATGAAATCAAGAAATGTTTTCTTTGCAGACGGGTACCAAATGATACAAAGACCGGTAGCGGTCTGGGGACTGGGGTTTAGGGACCCCTGATCTAGATGGTTCCGGTCAACTGACACCGTTCACCATTAAATTCATGAGAAGGCCCATTCAAACCTCCTTCCAATTCCCAAAACAAAATCAACTTGACATGGTTCCAAAATGCCGTTGCCTACGAACCTACCTTGGCAGACTCATCTCTAAGGTTGAAGGTAAGCTCCAGGTTGGCAAAAAAGTAATCGGCAAACTCTGGGTACATGTCCAACACCTCCAGCAGGTCCTCCCTCTGGATGGTGCTCAGGTCGCAGTAACTCAGAGCTCGAACGTCAGCATTCGACTTTCCAGGTTTGGCATAGAGGTGGATCATCTCTCCAAAGATGTCATTTTTACCTGTTTGACAAGCACACACAAACAAACAATTAACTAAAGCCAAAAAAAAAAAAAAAGCAAAATGCTTCGTAAGCTTAGTACCGTACAGCCACAGTACCTCCCACGGATCCTTATTTGTGCAATATTCAGAAACTGTGCAATCTGTGCAATATTCAGAAACGGTGCAATATTTCATCTCATAACAGCTACACTGTGCAATATTTCATCTCATCTCATAACAGCTACACTACAATTTTCCCTTCTATCATACTATTGTGCACTCCTTACCTCACTTGTTACTAAGACACTTATAGTTTTATCACTGCTTACTGAGACACTTTATAGTTTCACTGAGACACTTTATAGTTTATAGTTTATTTTTATTTCTAATTCTGCCTTTCTTTTATTATTTATTACTGTTATATTTTCTGTAACTCTGGCACAGCAATTTCCTTCGGGATTAATAAAGTTGTTCTTATTCTTATTCTTATTCTTATTTTTGAGATATTGAAGCAGTTGCTTCCATTTGATCCAGAATATGTGCGAGGATAGTGCAACATCTGCAGTGCTTTAGCAAACACAAAGCTATCATACTGTGTAATAAAGCCAGGTTCCTAGCAAATGTTAAGAAATGGCATCGAGATTTACTGTGGGAAGTGAACCGTTGCGTATCCTAGTCCAAAAAAACAAACAGTGATGTGCCTTGGCCTTTTTGCTGTCTGTTTGTGTTGCAGCGATCCAATTATTATGAGGGGGTTGCCTATGATTTGTGTTGGGGTTTTTGTGCGAGGTGAGCGAATGTCCAAATATCCGATGCCAGACCGTTATGGATGAACCGAGGGTGCCTCGCAATGCTGCCTGTCAAAGACCGAGCGGCAGGCGACGTGCGGTGTTTGTTGAATTTGAAGAGGTAAAAAAAAAAAAAAATTGTGAAAATACCTCATCTTGGTAGAGCGGCTATACAAATATAGAGACGGCAGCCAAAATTATTGCTTTAAGGTGCACAAAGGCGCAGTGCTAAGCCGTAAAATGACTTTGTTAGACTTTCAGACAGCTCGCTGTTGAGTTATTTGATGAAACTGATGCGAAAGCATTATAATGAAACACATAATCCCACGCAGACAATGATATTTGTACGTAGTTACTCACACATGTACATAACCAGTATTACATTTTGAAAGTAAGCTGCCGCATAATGTCGCATAATAATGTCCACTGCAGGATTTCAGAAACAAATTGAAACAAAATGGTGCTGATCAAGCATGATGTTTGCATGGTGTGTAAGTGGGATGATCTATGAGATCAGTGACTTCTCCAGTGTGGTTGTTAATAATGTGTTTGTGTGATTCAGCAGCTTTTGCTAAGCTTAAACCCCATTCTGCCAGGTGGAGCTTTGGAGAGCATTCATCTCATGAATAATGGCATGTTTAATCCGGGCTTGGCCTGTATCACCTGGTTATGGTTCACCCAAGGAATAAAAAAAAAAAAAAAAATCATTATTGTAACAGGAGTAATGTGTATTCGGTATCACCTTATCATTAAGCAAAATATGATTAAAATTTCAGTGCTGCCTTAAGTTTGATTCATTAGGGTTATTACTGACCTTTTCCCTGCGCTGTCAAAAACATGGCAGATATTTTGCCTGTGCTCTTTAAATTTGCCAAACTATATTTTAATAATCAATTTAATATAAATGTCAGTATCTGAGATCTGTCTTGCGAAAAAACCTTATTGCCCAGAGGACAGAGAGGGGAGCGTCTGGCATCTGCTAGGCTTGTCAAAATGTGTGAACATGGTGTTTTATACTGCTACACCGTAATTACTTGAAAACTACAAATGTCTAACAGACTTGCTTTATAACTGTTATTTCCTCTATGTGCGGAGATCTTGTCACAAGATGTTTTTATAAGCGTCGGAGTGTTTAAACACTTTTTCTGCGTTCTGTCGTTACGCCCGGGAAAGCGATAGTAGACGATTGAAAAAAGCATCCCGTGCTTACTCCAACTTTAACAATGTCGGCATTCATGCAAGATCCATAATAGTGGTACAGACTGAGTGGTTGGGGAATCACTTTTTTTAAATATCAAATTCACATTTTGAGGCGAAATTGTGAATGGGGATATAACTGTGGGAATTCTGTCCAAATACCCCCCCCCCCCCCCCCAAAAAAAATCCCGATTATATTGAATGTTCTAAACGGTCAACTGTGCAAATTGTCGACCGAGAGCGGCACGAAATAATGAATAAAAAATGCCAGAATTGACCTCAAAATGACTCAGTTAACCGCATGAACCACTGAACTGCCAAGTTCAGTTTCATTTCATTCTGCAGATCCATCTGGCTTTCCTCCCCGTCTCTATGATTTCTGACTGCTTTGCCCTGCCGAGCCAATTACCACTAATTACCTCACACGGGGTGGTCAGTAATATGAGGACTAATTGACCAATATTTATTAAAGTACAAAAATGCCTCTTCCTCGAATTGCCCGAGGTGAAATTTGGCTGGATTTTGCAAACAAAGGGGTTGGCGCCGCCGACGTGTTGTTTTTTTTTTACCACCGAGCAAAACATCTGAGATAGGAAAAAGTCAAATTTTGAAAGTGTGTGCGACACTTGGATGCCTCAACTGTTTGGGTTGGCACGTAAATATTTGAGAACCCCTGCTTTATCCTATCGCAACAATTATTATTTTACTCCTTTTTTACCAGTTCTCCTTCACACCGAGTCGTAGGGCGAGACACCGACAACCGTTACCCTCCCATGAAAAATTCCCGCGCGGTCGGCCAGAGAAATCGAAAACTCCGTCCCCGACCGATGGCTATATTTTTGAGAAACGGGAGGTGGTGTTTACCCAAAATGGCCACCACAATGTCATCTTTCAGGATTTCAATGGAGCCACGGGACAGGAAGTAGAGAGCTGTCAGCACATCACCGCTGTGGACCAGAGTGTCTCCAGGAGGGGCGTGGGTGGTTTTGAAATGCATGGCCAAGGCTCTCAGGCAGCCTTTGGTGGCTCCTTGGAATACTTTGCAGTTGTGAAGGAGATTCCTATTGAGGTGAAGGCATATGTCTGCCTGCAGGCACTCAGGGAAACCTTTTAGCACCTGTGAAGCAGAGAAAATCAGTGAATAAATTGCAGGAATATTGATCTTTCCGGGGTCAGGATTCAGACAATATTGGTCCAACCTTGTGGAGGCTGTGCAGTTATTGTGTTAGAGTGTGCTTCTGCAAAGGGAGGCTTTTAAGTCTGACAAACGGGGACATGATTACCAATATGTTGTGAGTAAAAGCCTTATTTTACGATCGGATACATGCATCGAATGGATAATTAAGAAAAATGACGTGACAAAGCCTGGTTGTTGATGCCTCCGCACATGTCATCTTCTGACAAGAGAGAAACATTTAAACAAACGACATCATAAACGCTCAATCTGGGGAAAGACATGGGGTGAGAATGATTATGATATGGTGTAAAGAGTGTGAACAGCGAAAAAATAAACAAATCAATTAAAAGTACAAATGCTCGGTGCTCATTCCCGTTAATGGAGCGAGACATCCGGTTTATTACTGGTCTAAAAAGAGGCAGACGTCATTCAAAATGTGTTTAGGAATGAAAGTTTTCACCTCTCTAATTCAGATCATATAAAAAAAACAGTCAACTGGAACTATTCAGAAAACTCCAGCTGGCTCAATGAGGAACCAGAATGACAAAAACCAGAACGTTTGTGTGTGTGTGTGTGTGTGTGTGTGCGTGTGTGTGTGTGCGTGTACCTCCTACTCTCCACCACGGAGACACGTTAATCCAGATGTCGCGCAGACGAGAGAAAAGAGAGGTGCTTTAGAATCACGGATATTGCGAGGATCATCCAAGTAACCCGGCGATTTTTAGTATTTACCGTGTTCATATCGATGCCGTTGGTGTAAGTCCAGGAGTGTTGGAAGTATTCCTCCAGCCGCTGCCTCAGCGGGTTGGGAATCTGGTGAAAGCGGATGAACTCCTTGACACGTAACATCTGAGCGTGGTAGCGCGCCGTACCCGAATACAGTCTCTGGATAATGGCGGAGACGTTTCCAAAGATACTGGCATACATGAGCGCTACAACGGAGACAGTAAATAACAAACTCAGTTAGACGCTTTAAGTTGATTTGCGGGCCTCTGCAAATACATCCGACAACACTGTGCTCGATCGTCCGTCGACATCTTTGCCCTTTTCAAGCGCTGCATTAAAAAGGACAAAGATTATCCAGGAGTAAAGGGACGTGTACTCACAGCCGATCAACATGACACAGATGGAAAAGATCTTCTCCGAGTTGGTGTTCGGGGACACGTTCCCAAACCCCACGCTGGTCAGACTGCTGAAGGTGAAGTAAAGCGCGGTGACGTACTTATCCTTGATGGAGGGACCAGAACTAGGATCGCTGTAGTTGTATCTCTTTCCTATAGACACTCCCAGATTGTCCAGCCAGCCGATCTTGTGCTCCAGGTAAGGCTTTTCCACGTTGCCGATGGCGTACCAGATACAGGCCAGCCAGTGGGCGATGAGGGCAAAGATGCACATGAGCAACATGAGAACCGCAGCTCCGTATTCGGAATAACGGTCCAGCTTTCTGGCGACACGCACCAATCGCAGGAGCCTGGCTGTCTTCAACAGGCCTATCAGAGTGGTAGTCTATAAATGTTTAAAAAAAAAAAAAAAGAGCATTAATTATCTTTTCACCGGCAGAGGAAGTTTGACTTCTTGAATTTATAGATTAATAGATTTGAGGATGAAGACGGTGAAATCTCCGTCACGGAGGCAGGGTGGATCATTTACCGAGCGGGTGTGTGATATTTTAACGCACTAAGCAACTAAAACATGTCAAATATTTGCAGTGTTAAATAGGAATAAATTGAGGAAAAAATGGGGAGAAAAAGTATATACAAAAGTTATTTGCTAAATCAATAATTAAGAAATAAATGAATATATCAGTATCACTGTAAGCCACTATTTATCATTGAAATTATTTATGACCTTTAATTTCCTTTTTGAAATGATAATGTGTTATTTAGGGGTTTGTTTATGTATTTTCGGTTCCGACAGTCAGGTTCCTTTGCCGTTTTTATCCGCCTTTGTGTCCTCAAAGGAAAAAGAAGTCATAAGAACATTCACCATTCACGTGGAAATGCATTTTTTAAAAATATATTTAAAAAATAAATAAATATGTTTAATTTGCTCACAGTTTAATTTACAGATTATTCATAATTCTAACCACTGTATTATTAACAGCAGGCCAGTTGTCTGGTGCATTAAAAGTTAATCAAAACGTCACTGAAGTAACACTTCATAGTTTAATTCTCGACTCCAGCTTTCCTTTAGCCTGTTGATGTTTTTTCGTACATCTTAGCTGAATTTTGGCTTTCAGCGATAAGTTATGCAGCTGTTATAGAATGAAACATCACAAATGATGGTAATCTTCACTTAATTTCATATCGGTTTGCACGATTACACTGAAATGAGACTCTCTCCTCATCGGTCTGAGCCTCCTCCCATAATTAAGTTTGGAGAATCTATCTGTTTGAGCACTCTGTGTGTCTGTTGCAAAATTAGCCCTCTATTTAGATCATTTTCTGCTTCATGATAAAAATACCCTAATTTGACGTTTTCCATCCCCAATAACTGCAATTTGAGAGAGAAACCACTTCGTGTAGCCTCATCTCAACACAGGCCCGCTCTACTGCACGTGGGCAGCAGCCCGCTTTTTTTAAAATTAGTATCTTTCTAATCTTATTTCATCTGGCCCGTTGGGAATAATGCTCTCCAAAATCTAATACAAGTTCATCTGTGTCATGAACGTAACTAAACGATATGGCCGGACAGCGCCGCTCCCACCCCGGCCGCTTGATCTCTCTGATGAGACTTTAGGGGTTCAATCTGGGACAAAGCTTGCAACTTCTTTTTCACGTAACACACATTGTCACGGCTTGGAATAACACCTATGTTGTTGCTATCAACCCAAACACGTTGTGGTGCAAATGTGGAATTAAGAGCACCCGGCGGAGAGTTCAGTCTTCGAGCAAAACCCGGTTGTTTTGAAAGCGAGACATCGATTGAAATCTTCCAATATTTCTGGCGCTCTAATCAAAAGGCTCACTCAAGTGCTTCTAGGTTAAAACCATCTTATTAAGCTCCTAAATTAAATGAGGCTTGTGAGAACCATCTGCCTCCTCGGTTGCTTTTATTATCTGAATGAGAATGTTTCGGATGGCGGGGTTGAGTCGGAAAATCGTGGCTCAAGATTTAAAACCGAAAAACATGTTAATACTGTCTCATCATGCGACGGGGCAAGATATGCTATTTTTAGCATCCGCTTCACGTCGGCAATTACTCCGCTTTTATTCGACGCGAAACGTACAAGGGTTTTTTTTTTTTTCGGTGATTTATCATCTTGTTTTGCGAGACAAATAAATGTCCACTTTCTTTTTGATTTGTCTCAATGAACTGACTCAGCAGGAGCGGTAAAAGATGATTACGGTTTATAATCGGGAGCTTTTCTGGTGTAATGGAGTGCCTACAAAGCAAGATAAAGCACTGAAGTGGATCCAGAGCCTGAAGGGACATATCCTCCCAACACATAAGCCAGCAGGTCTGGCAGTCAGCCTTCCAATGGCCATCTAACATCTGCATGTAAGCTGTGCACACAGCGCTGCTGGCCTGCTCCACACATAAATGCATCAATGACTGCCATTTGGTAAGCCATTAATCCATGTAAATGGATTCTAGAACGAGGACCATTCAAAAAAAAAAAAAAAAAAAAAAAAAAAAAAAAAGAAAAGAAAAAAAAAGGGGGGGGGGGTGGGAGCAATTTAAAGTAATTCCTTTCGGAGCCGAGACAGAAAGATTCAGGCTTTAAGTCGCGGCATAGGCGTACGAGTCTGATCTTAGTAAATAGATGACCGTGCAGGCATGACGGCAGCGATATTCATAAATGCACAAAAAAAAAAAAGATACGCGTTACCACATACCTCGTCTGATCCCGAGCCGAAGATAAGCAGGTCAAAGGGAATCGCCGCCACCATGTCTATAAGGAACCACCCTTTAAAGTAATGGATCGCAATTTTAGCCGGGTGGCTGACCACCTCCTCGTTCTGGTTTACGTAGGTGGTTCTGAAGTTGATGAGGATGTCGATAATGAACATGATGTCCACAATTAAGTCCACGACGTTGAGGGGGCTGCAGGAGTATCCGCATTCACGCCGCTTCTGCTCCTCTTGGTCATTGAGAAGAAAGGCGGCGGAGTAGGGCGTGAGAATCGCCGTGTAGATGACCAGCAACAAGATCAGCCAGTCCCACACAGCCTTGAAGGGGCTGTAATGGAGGATGGTGAACTTGTCAATGCGAGTCGTCTGCAGTTTGTACTCCGGCAGCACGTCGGCTCCAAGCGACAGCACCTGCGAAGCGGAGGGACGGGGTTACGTGTCACGGTTACTGGTCGGCGCATTTGACGATACTCGTGTTTTCGAATGACTGCTAAAATGACTGCTTTCTATTTCTCGCCACCTGAATTTGCCCCCCCCCCCCCAAAAAAAAAAAATCAAAAATGAATCAATAACACTAACTTTTGAGGAGCTCATTCAAATCATCTCAGCATCTCCACAGATCTATGAGACCAGCTAGTGCTGTAAGAGCAAAACTGATGCTGGATTTTTGGTGCTGTTTTGGGATTTAAAAAAAACAACAAAATCAGATAGAGATGAATTAACTGACAGCTATATATATATATATATACACACACATATATATATACATATATATATAAGATGATACATATAGAAGATGATACACATATACATATATATGTAGCTATGTATCATCAAATATATATATATCATCTTTTATATGTATCATCTTATATATATATGTATATATACACACACACACACACATATATATATACACACACACACATACACACACACATATATATATATATATGTAGCTAATCCCCATATTGTGTTGTTCTATTTGAGATGCATCAATCAGTGAGTTCAATTCAATGTTAGAAATACATTGCCTTTCTAGTTGGAAATGAAAACCAAAGAAAAATCAATATTTGGCAACCAATTGTAAAATAAATGAATATAATCCAGTCAGTTCATATAGGTCAACGTATGTACCAAAACTTAAGTGACGGTGAAAAGGAATAGTTGCTAATGAGAGAAGTCCAGTTCCAACGCCTGGGTTTTTTTTTTTTAAATCGTACTTGTTTATTTAACATTGAGAGGAGAGCAAACAGCCGCGAGTCCCATAGAAAGCACCGGCAGCCTGTGACTACATTATAATAATTTGTTTAATATGACTTGCTCCATATGTGCCAGCATTTGTCCAAAAAGCCCATGTAATTTTTTCATTAGGATACTTTGAAAAGGAGAAAAGCCTCATGAATTGTATATTAATCCCTATACCACAAAAAAAAAAAAAATAATAAAAAAATAAAAAATCCCCTTCCGCAGACATTTTTGGTCAGCAAACATTTGTATTAATTCCTCCACAGGGCCGAGCTCTGTCGGCATTGTAAAATATTCAAAGTGCATAGGACGGCCGAGCTTTCCCCTGTTTTTGGTTTAATAACAAGTGGCAGACAAAGTGAGAGAGCTCTCTTATGGCAGAAAATGGTGCAGAAGTGAAGATGAGGCTGGACGGCTTCTCTATTCATTGCAGATTCCCCCATCTTCCACACATGAATTATTGATTTCCCCTTAGCTACCAGTCAGGAAGTAGATGTTGTGTTCACATCTCTGTGGTGTCTCCAAACTCCAGGCTAAAGCCAGCGGGGAAGAAGAGCAGTTAATCACGATGATGGCCTGTCTTCATTTATGAATGAGAAAGCTCCGTTGAGAGAAGTTTAAATCTAAGGTTTCTGGATTCCTCCACCAGGAGGCCGTATTGGTTTTCTTTGGAGCTGCGCGTGTTTTTCACATTTTCTCCGATCTACGCGACGCTACGGACATATGCTCGTTTTGTCCGTTTTTTTCGGGGCTTTTATTCGCTTTTGACGAAAGACAGCTTGTTCGCCGTCCCCTCGGAAGTCGTCTTCAGCTGCGATACACGACGTGTCACCGTGACAGTTGCCGCTTGTTTTCGGCGAGGCCATTGTTTCGGCGTTTTGACAAGCACGCGAGACCCGCAGCGTTGTCCTTGACCGAGCCAAGAACGAAATCACAGCTCTCTTTGGAACTGATAGAGACCGCGCCGTGAAATGCAGTTAAAAAAGATGGATTTTCTCCATGATGGATGAACGGTCATCCTCGTATCTCCTTTCCCAAAGTGCTAATCCTTCTCCAGGAATTATCCTTGACTCTTGTCCTTATTGTTAGCACTGTTGGTCGCCAGCTGTTTTCTTTTTCCTGCCAGCAACTTTCACTATCGGGGCATAACACGCTCCGAGCAATAACATTCCTACGGGCCTCCGAGGACGACTCGCGCCGAGCAGCCGTACAGGGACGAGGAGGCAGCATCTCAATAAGAAACATTAATTAAAATTTGAAGAAAGCATAACAAAGCAAGTAGCTTACTAAGAAAGGGTGAACGTCACGGGAGAGTTTGGGAGGGAGATGATTTGGAATTTCAGTTTCCTTGTAAACTTCATAATCAAAGATGCCGAAATCAGTGACCTTACCTGAGTCACTTTTTCCGTCACGTTGTGCGTTCTGTCTTTGACCTTTGGCGCGATGATGGTTTTCTCAGACGTCGGCGGCGAGTGGGTCTTTTTCTCGGCCGCCTCGGAGAAGTTGAGTGCGATCAAAGGGATTTTGTTGATAGTGCTGTACTTGTTGATGTTCGAGTCAGAAGTAGATCCCAGCAAGCTGGACTTCACGTGATTAAAAGGCCCTTTGGCGAGCGGAGAAGAAAATGACAGCGACGATAGGGGAAAAAAAAAAAGCATTACTTTGGTAAACCTCTCTCAACTTGGTCATAAACCTAAAATAAAGTTGATGACACCAATGCCTAACGTTCCTATTGTTTCCAAATCTTTTCACGTTATTATTATTACTATCACCAAACTGAAGGAAAATTAAGTATTATTTCTGACATCTACCAATAGCAAAGGTACTACTGAGATGGAAGTCGTGGGGTCGCTCGCGAACCGGCGCCACATGAATAAAATCGGACTTGACTCATACATAATTCAACCGTATGATTAAAATATTAGATTTTGTTAAGATATTTGCACGCGAACACATACGAGCCCTGCCGAACGCGGCAGAGATCCTCTATAACACACACACGTCCGACGCGCTCAACACCGCCCGGCGCGTCTGAATTCTAATCACGGATGGTACGAATCCGGGCTTTAATTAGCACGTTTTTCGATCGGGAGCAACATACCTTCGCTCGTCTGACGATCCTTAAATATGCTTTTTGAACTGGCGCTATAGCCTTCAATTTCATGGACGGATGAAGCCCGTCTCATGCTACTAATGCTTCCTCTGGGAAAGGTATTTGACAGGGAGGTAGAGGAATGATGGGGCTCCGGCTGATACAGCTTCTCCCACGGGAGTTTAGGGGATGAATGGTCAAGCGGCTCTGGCCCCAAACTAGCCTGGGAAGAGTGGCGGCTGGAGCCGATGAGGGCATGTGTGTCATTGGCCTCGATGGGACTGCAAATGCTCTTGGTGGGTGAGGGAAAGCTCTGCAGGGCCACTGAGCCCTCGTTCTCTTTGGGCGAATCCACCATCACAGCATCTGGGTCCTCTTGTGGAAGAGATTGCTTGTTGGTATTCATCAGGCTTAAAGCAGCCTGGCGGAAGCGGAAGAATCTGCTCCTCCCTAAAAATGAAATGTCAGAGAAAAAAAAAAAAAAGTTTTGACTTTCTAAAAGCATATCTGTATTACTTTGAAACCCAATTTTTGGTTTTGGCATCAATCCAACGCAAAATATCCTTTGTGCCTTTTTCAATATTCTCTGGATCCAATAAATATTCAATAAATATTCCCTGGATCCAGACTTCATTTCATTACAATGTTAAATAGTTTTTTTTTTTTTGAAGCGTTTTAAATTTTATTATCGGATGTATTTGGCCTTTCAGCTGATTCTAGGTCTCGGAGAATCAGCGAGCAGCCTGATAAAAAAAAGAAATACAATGCCAATGCAAATGCACAAGCGTTTGAACAAATACCAGGAAAAAAGCAAAATTAAATATATATGCAACATCCCTGAATCACCTTTAATATAGATTATAGAGGTGACGTGTTCCTCCTCTATGTCCTGATCGGACAAGTATTAAATATCTAGAATATCCTCAAATGATGGTCCAAGAATCGAAGCGTTTATTGTCAAAGGTGTTTCCCTGCACAGTGAAATTCCAACTTTGCTCTCCGCGGTGCATTCGGAGATGAATTGATGAGAAATAATGACAGCAAACATTATTATAAATGTGATAAATATGAACAGTGCAGCAGTGCAATAAGATATTTGGGCTCAGCTTGGCGCTGAGGGCAGTAATTACATGTGCAGATAAGCGCGGCACTGGCTGTGCTGCATGTAAAGTGCAAAAAAGAAGAAAAAGTGTCATACAAGATGATATATATATATATATATATATATATGTATACTGCTCAAAAAAATAAAGGGAACACTTGAACAACACAATGTAACTCCAAGTCAATCACACTTGTGTGAAATCATAGTGTCCACTCAGGAAGCAACACAGATTCATTTTGACTTGTTTTAAGGACATTACATCAAAGTTGGATCAGCCTGGAGTTTGTTTTTACACTTTAATTTTGAGTGTGATTCCTAATCCAGACCTCCATGGGTTGATACAATTGATTTCCATTGATCATTTTTGTGTGATTTTGTTGTCAGCACATTCAACTGTGTAAAGAGCAAAGTATTTCATAAGAATATTTCATTCATTTAGATCTAGGATGTGTTTTTTAAGTGTTCCCTTTATTTTTTTTTAGCAGTGTATATATATATATATATACACGTATATATGTATCCTCTCTGTGAGCATAGCTTTTTTGGGGGGGGTCGGTGAAAGTGAAAAAACTACACTTGACCATCTTGATGATGTGCATCCACAGTGACAGCCTCCGCCAACCAACAACTTTGGCCATAAATGACTGCAATCTTCACAATTAATGACAGCAGCAGATATATCTGTCATAGCTCTGTCAGGACTGTCCTGCTCCATTTCCTCCATCAGCCATAGTCGGGTTCGGGGGGGGGGGGTCACATCATTCTCCTTGACATGTGTTTTCAGTCAGCTAAAATATGGCTGGCCTGAAACACAAGCATATTTATGACTTTCTGTTTTTACAAGGTGATCCGTGATGGATCCCTTTTCAGGGTTGATGAATCACCGAGTTTTGTTTATGCATGACGCCCTCGGCAATATCCAAGATCTCGGTTTTAAAAGTCAATCGCGGGCATCGTAAGAAATGCGGGAAGACTCCGCGTGGTTTCAGAGTTTCGCTGTTGTCACGTGGGGTTTCCTCAGCCGAAAGGTGTGACTTTGGAGAGAGCTTCCACATTACTTCCCGGAAAAAAACAACATTTTTTTGCCGATATTTCAGAGGAGAGAGGTGTTCACCTATTGTTTTCCCAGCTTTACGGGGGAAAAAAAAATATTCCCTGTTCAAGCCTCCTCTGAGAAACATTTGATCACCTTTACTAACATATATGTCAACTACGCCCTTAGAGAAAATTTGACAGACTGTGTTGACATCTGACAGTGAGGACAAAAACACTTTGCTCGCGCAGGAGTTACAGGCAACGGCAAATTTGACTTCCCTTTTTTGCAAGCTGTCACTGCCCTTTCCTTTAAGGACATACCTTTTGAGCACAAGTGAAATTAAAATTCTTAAAAGGGGGCAAGAAAAAAAAAAAAAAAAAGAAATTAGGAAAAAAAATAAATAAAAAAAATAAATTAATTAAATTAATTTAAATTCATTAAGTTAATTTAAAAAAGATTAAAATAAGGGAAATTCGGGGCAGAAAATAGTCTTTTTCACCCTTTGAGAAAAAGGATGTGAAATTTTAAAAAATGTTAATTACTGGTACACCTACTACTCTGTTGAAGGTCAAGGTAAACCAGGCTCAGGGAACATTGACATCTTGACGTAAAGTAAACGTGGGGAAGAAAAGATGCCGAAGCTTGTCCGGCAAACCAGAACAAGACCGACGGATCTGGGCTCTGGTTTCTTGACGGTGTGCATCCACGCATACATTCCTTTCCCTTTTGTTTTCATGCTCGGTCACAACAGAACTCACGCAGCCTTTCAATTATAAAAACAGGACTTTGAACTAATTGTCTGTTAAACGATCGTTGTGAAATAACACGCCGAAAACTAAGGCGACGACTCGACCTCATTAAATGCGGAGCCGGTTGTGTATTTCGAGCGAGCGGTTTGACTCATTAACAATAGAGGGAGGATGAAAGGGAACCTGCCTTACAGAAAGGCCCCCCGTCTCTCTACACCTTCCTTACATAATGTCTTTGCCGTTTCCATTCCTCAGACAGATGCACTGATGTTACAGCTACGGCGCCTCACATCCGAATCTATCGCTTTTTGGTGGCTTCGCCCAAGCAATCCATGCAAGCGCACGTGAACACCACACCCACATAAAGAAAAATTATCATTGTCTTTTTACCCGCAGAACTGTTCAGTCTTCAGTCTGCAATTTCCAAAATATAAGCCGCTACTTTTTTCGCACGCTTTTGAAAACTGCGATTCAAACAACTATGTGGGTAATTTATGAAAACGCCAAAATGTTTAGCCTCGTCACCAGTGAAGGAGACAAGTTTAGTGGTTTTATTGTGCAGGAGGAAGACAAAGCGGGGATAGAAAATGGATGGATGGATGGACTTTTTCTTGTGTTATTTATTATTAATCATTTTCAGCAGGCACTGTTTGGAAAAAGGAAGCCCTTCCAATACGTATTTGTGGAT
Source organism: Fistularia commersonii (assembly GCF_037954325.1). NCBI lineage: Eukaryota > Metazoa > Chordata > Actinopteri > Syngnathiformes > Fistulariidae > Fistularia > Fistularia commersonii. The sequence continues at coordinate 19,284,601 of NC_141287.1, read as the reverse complement.
GTTACCGGTATGTATATTATCAAAAGTTTAAAAAAAAAAAAAAAAGTGTCTGCGCAACATCTTTCTGTATAAATATCCCACGTTACAACGTGGACTGGTACGGCTTATAGACACGTGCAGCTTATATATATATATGTATACACATTTATTCATCTGTTTAATTTCAGCCTTTGCGGCTTATATTCTGGTGCGCTCAATAATCCGGAAATGACGGTATTAATATTTTTCACCGTGAGCAATTACAATTTTTCTGAAAAGACTAGCAGAATTAGCAGCGCATAAGCTCACATGTCATTTTGTTGCGACTCCCACCGCACGATGTGGTGTTAATAACGTCCTTCACGTCACAAAATGACCGTCACGCGTCATTCGAGTGTGAAGGATTCATGGAGCTTTACTCAACTGGGACAACAAATAAGGTGATATGGGTTCGGTACAATTTGTTTTCAACAATTACCTATAGTACACTTAATCAGGTACAATGATGGCGGAGGATGTGACATAAATATCTATATATATAAATGTGAACGTACTTTATAAATACAGTACAATCTTAGCTTACAAATTGAATTTGTTCTTTGACTATGTTGTTTTGTTTGTTTAGAAGTTTATTAGGACAGTGTACAAATACATTAAGCACAGAGGCAGAGATGTTTGTACCAGATTATAGCTCATAGCTAATTTCCATCTGTAGTCCTGGACAATTTGGTTTGCGAACCAAATCAATTTTTTTGGGGTTTATTTGTGGCAAAAGGAACATAAAGGAATTAAAGATAACCTTAATTATTACTGATGCCGTCTCCAGCAAGCTGTCTTTCAATTATCCAAACAATAACTCTTCTACTTCTTCTAAGACTCAAGATCTTTGCTTAGTTAACGATGTCAAACCTTTAGCCGTCATTAGCGCATCATTGTTCGTACAAATAGCCGACTTAGCCAAGCGTTAGCGCTTGGTCAGCTCTGTAACAGAAACACCGCTCTCACTTTTAACATTATTTCCATCTTCAGATCGGCTGTAATTCTTCACTTCTTAAAACAACGCTATCACTTGCAGTCTTAACTTTTTTGGGGAGCCGTAATGTGGACTAACTAACTGAAAAAAAGCATTATTTCAGGAGTACGGCTGCCGCTATGCTACAACGCTACATGGAGGAAAGCCCGTGAGGTGTTTGTTTGTGTCTTCGCGCGCCGAGGCCAGTTCGCAGCTCGATCGAAAACTCTTCGTAGGCCGATTTGTTCACGATTATATCGTAAGCCGAGGTTCTACTACAGGCGGAGATAATTGTCGAGCTACTCGGGCTGCCGGAGCCGAAGTGAGATAAGAAAAGAATCGGCTTCTGTAATGGTATATTGTGAAGCTTCGATCCGGTTCACAACCTAAAGCCAGATTATATTTGGCCGAGCAAATTGATTCGGCTGCGGAACACATTTGGGAAAAGTGTGTAAAACCAAACACAATATACGGCAGGACCGCTCGGGTTGGTCCGACTCACGCAGAAAAGGCAGAGTATCTTCAACGGGACGTTTTCAACATCACAACCCTGCAACAGTTGATATCCTACCGCTTCTGTTTCATCAATGAAATGTGCTTTTTGGACAAAACACACTGGAATGACGCCGGCTCGTCACAACAAACTTGAAAAGAAGACGTGACTCAAGCGCCCGCTTTATCCTCAGCAACGCATAATATACGGTATCCAGATGTACATATTTACAAAATTACTACGTTTATGCTTTTTCTTCACAGGAGGCAATTTCATTCCTCAGTTTGAGATTGAATAACCGTTTGAGAAGAGCCAGGAGCGATAGAGGCCCAAGTTTTGCAAATGACCTTGATCTTGAACTCCACAGAGGCAAAATAGCGCGGATTCCTAAATCAGCTAGAAACGGAGAAGCCCCTCGAGATATCACAAGTCCTAAAGGATCAATAACCAAGTCCGTTGCCCTCTATTCAACCGCTAACGGACGGAATAATATTATCCCTATATCAGCCATCGGTTTAAAATATGGAAAAGATAAAAAAAAAAATTCTAGATTAACGAAAGGATAAAAATGCTTGCGGTTTCTCATATCTTATAATGGGGCAAAACAAAATAACGGGTCATTTTGGGTCAAATTAAGGGTCAATTTGACCCATTGGGTCAATGGGTGAAACGTAATATGAGGGTTAAGGGAAGATGGTCTGTCGTTCCCGAATTCCGTCTTGGTCCAACGGTGGAAACGGCGCGTTCAGCTTCTGTTAATGAAAAGATGCTCGATGATGACAAGGTCACATTTAAAGTGTGACGGGACCGTCTAATCTGAAGTCACATGGTATGGTTGTCTGACCCAACTACCCACAGGTCCCTTCGTTGAAGTGCGGTCGCAAGCAATCAACTGTGATTAGCTATGTTAACAACGCAGCACACACACACCTGCGAGGATGCAAGTACACGTGAGCGGAGATCAACAGGATAAACGCCCGCCTGCAAAAACGCACACACAGCCAGACAGCTCGTGCCGAATACCACGGCCTTAGAGGGATTCACGCCGAATGAACCCGATAGCCGAGTCTCGGTCGGAGGAAGGATCCCGAGTCGGAATATACCGCTGACATTTACACCTCCTGACACACATCCAAATTAAAAATGAGGGGCGCCGTAGATGCCGCGGTCTCGGAAGACACGAAACAGATATAATGATTAACAATTAAACATTTTCGAGGAGATGAGGTTATGTAAGCGGGCCATTCCCTCCCCTTGTGCGCGCACAGTACATTTTATCGCCGTTGCATGAAAACTTCACTCTACCAACAAACTAAATAATGCAGTGTTTTGAGGGAAAGCAGAAGCTGGCAACATTCTGGGATGTTTCAAGCGGCGCTTAGTTTTATGAATGAACTGTAGATAGGATTTTCAACTATTATATGATTCTTTACATACGTACAGTGCATTTATTTTAATACGTGTGTATATTTTATCCCGACAAGGGTTTTCTTTTTGAATTTGACCGAGTGCTCACTTTGATCTGACTTTGTCGGGGATGTGGGGCTTATCTTCTCCGCCGAGTTGTCGCTCCCTTCCTCCAGGACGTAATCGAAATTCAAGATGAACATCATCACCACGCCCTCCTCGTTCTTCACCGGGATCACGTGAATGTTACACTGGAAGTCGGACCCTGAAAAAAAAAAAAGCAAAACAAAAATAAATCAAAACATCGCTGCAATATAAAGTTAAAACTAATGTTCACGCTTTTGCTTGTCAGCGGTTAAAAACTGACCGACGCTTCCCTCTGGCCTAACATAGATGTCGAGAAAAAAAATGAGGAGAAGTTGATCTGATTTAAAGGTCAATGCCTGCACGTCAGAAGAAATGAAATAGTTGAGATAAGCCTAAGGGTTAAACAAAGTTTACGCGCCTGCATGTGTTTGTGTTTGCCTGCGTCGCACCCCTACATACGGCCATATGTAGACGTGTCATATGTATTTTGGTATGCGTGCGACGTATCGCGCGGAAATGACAAACGTTACAGATGTCGAACAAACGTGCCAGAAGACGAACCGCCGCGCGGGGCGGCAAGTGCGATAGTTTAGCGGAATGGATCAACAGGGAAGACAAATTACATCCAATTTAGGGGGTTGCAATGCGCTCATAGGAACAATCGCAACAACTGAGCGTCAGCGTGAAGCAGTGGGGCAGAAGACCGGCCCTCATCTAAACTTAGTCCTCATCCCGGAATATCACAATTTCTCAACCGCGTTGCTTATAGCGCATCAGAAAAAAAGAAAAGAGGAAAAAAAAAAAAGCTATCGATGCCCGCGGGGCGCAACTGCCCACCGAGAAACCGTTCTACTCACTGGACCTTAAACAACGCAACGGCTGCAGCGCATGGAATAACATGGTGACCATCTTTAATACATGAGAAAGCTCAATGGTATTTATAGATTTTCACCATTTGTACTGTAAAACTACAACGCGTACATTGCGGACTCTTGACTGAAAGTTTCAGAGGAAATTTGGAAAGAAAGTTATTTCTCACCTGGCAGTGGCCTATAAAATTAAAAAAATGCCTAGATCTAAAAATGTCCCTTTGTCCCTCCCTCTATGTAGGTCTCTCTGTCTTTCTGTCTGGCTTGTTGTGTTGCTCCTACTCACAGAGGACACATATTACCAGCATTCACTGTAATCTCCTCAGGGCTCAACAGACACCCTGCCAGCAGCATTCATTAGCAGTAGACTTGCTGTCTGACTAAATATAACAAGCTTGGTTTGCCTCAACACGCCAGAGTTCCTTTGGAAGGATTTCTGCATCAACACTCCCAGAAGAAATGATGCACAGTCATCAGTGATGATCTGACAATATGACAATTTTGCATACAATGAAAGGAAAGTAGAGGAAATATAATGGGATATTTTGGGTACGTGTGTGCACACAGTTCAGCGAGCCCATCTTTTCTTGTGTCATGTCTGATGTATTATGTTACATGTGGAGTAGGAGGGCCGTGCTTAGAGGGCTGCGGGTCTTTACGCAGAAAATCCCCTTTTTATGAAAAGCCCTCATCTGCATTTCTCCGAACTCTTTCACCTAATTCTACATATCCCCCTCTGTAAAAATGGGACTTTTTTTTTTTTTTTTTTCTTGCATTTGATTTTAAGATTCAAAATTTACCACGACGGCCGAAACAAAACCGAGACACGAAAAGGAAAAGAGCATTTGTTACTTTACGACCGCATCCATATAACTAATGGAGGGCTCTGGTCCTCTTAAGGAGCTCACGAAATTCAGCATAAAACTGTAAATTCAATAAAACGAACCTAATAAGCATATGGATTTTACAAATGGATAAAGTGAGGTATTGCCAAATTCTGAAAACGTTTAGCCTTGTACGCTGTCATCTGTTGATAAATCAGCAATCACATCTCTAGCCTATTATATAAACTGCATGAAGGACAAGAAAAAACAAAACAAAACCCCATCGAGTTGCCGGGGATTCTGGATTTAGGGGGTTGAGGAGGACAAGAACTCTGTTTTTTTTTTTTTTTTTTTTGTTGTTTTCTCATCAGTATGTCTGTATAGTCTCTTTTGTAAATTGTAAATTGCATTTGTAAACAAGATTAAAAAGACCCTTGGGAGGGGAACTGCAGCCCTTTGTTGACTTATTTTAAAGACTTCCACCGGGGATTGGAGATTCCAGTAATTCAAGATTCAATACACATCATCTTGGTGAACTATCTCGGGACTTGAGCTGACATGTGGCTAAAGCAGACATATTGCCAGGATGCTCTTCGCTTCGCCTCACTAATACTGCAGCCGCTCGCTTAAAGGGATAGTGAAGTTGAGACCCACATTGTCCAAATAAAGCAAATGTTGAGCAGTGTGTGTGTGTGTGTGTGTCTATTTCCCCCCCCGCAGTCAAAACACCAGCAATGTATCTGAGCCTCCTGTATTATTATCACCGTACAAATAAAGGACCTCCTATGAACTACGGGCACATAAAATGTATTAGATTTCAATACTTTACCATGGATACGCTCATATTTTTAGCACTCTTCATAAAAACTAATGGTTGTAGCACCCCCCACCTGGAAGAATACCGTCCCTCTTAGGCTCCCCGCCACTCAGATCGATAAATGTACGCTGAAGAGACACCACTATTGATAGCGCTTCATTATACCTGATTGATGGAGAATAGTTTCAATTTATGGATTCAATTGTTGTAAGCTGAACAGGCGGTAGAAGATTTATCAGGCAAAGTACTTGGCCTATATTGCAGAGAGAAAAGCACTAACCTTCGCTGAGACTGACGTTTGATTTCACTTTTAATCTAATCTATGCGCTGGAAAAAACCTCCGGGGTATTTTTCATCCGACAAACATGATGGACATTTAATATGAAGAACATCTATTTTTTTTTTTTTACCAAGTTTAAGAAAGAAAAACTTGCTTGGACATTCAAAGTTTGAAAAAAATGAACATTCCAATGTTTTTGTGTTTATATGTATATATATATATACTGCTCAAAAAAATAAAGGGAAGCCTAAAATAGCACATCCTAGATCTGAATGAATGAAATATTATGAAATACTTTGTTATTTACATGGTTGAATGTGCTGACAACAAAATCACACAAAAATGATCAATGGAAATCAAATGTATGAACAAATGGAGGTCTGGATTTGGAAGTGGAAAAACACACTACATGCTGATCCAATGTTGATGTAATGTCCTTAGAACAAGTCAAAATGAATCAGCGTTGCCTCCTAAGTGAACTATTGATTTCACACAAGTGTGATTGACTTGGAGTTACATTGTGTTGTTTAAGTGTTCCCTTTATTTTTTTGAGCAGATTATATATGAAAATGTTCAAATGCCTGATCTAATCTGAGTAAACGGAAAATATGTCTATCTATCTATCTATCTATCTATCTATCTATCTATCTATCTATCTATCTATCTATCTATCTATCTATCTATCTATCTATCTATCTATCTATCTATCTATCTATCCATCCATCCATCCATCCATCCATCCATCCATCCATCCATCCATCCATCCATCCATCCATCCATCCATCCATCCATCCATCCATCCATCCATCTATCTATCTATCTATCTATCTAAGTGATCTTAGATAGTGACCTCATAAAAAAATAAACAGCCTAGAAAGCTATTTCCTCCTCAAAAATCAAACAGCCACCCCCCCAAAAAAAAGAAAAAAAAAAACTTCCTTGTAGTGACTTTGTGTATCCGACACTCCCAGATCTAGTGTGTGTTATTAGGAACAACAACCAGCTCTGTGTGCCGCCAAAATGAAACAATCCACAGATATTCATGCGCTACTTTATCGCACCAGATGGGAAAACAATGGTTCTGCTTAAAGGCTAAGCTATAGGGGGTCCCTTCTCATCTGGCCTCCTGCTGAATGTCACCCCTGCCAAAACCCATCAAAGGAAGGAGTCTTCATATCTGCAGTGGTAAATCAGCTGCTACTGTATTTGACCAAAAGAAACGGACCAATCACTGTATTTTGCAGCCATTTCCACTTTTGCATAGACGCTCATAGCTCTCATATGCCTGGTAGATAAGAGGAACTATTATGGGAGTGAAAACAGGTATTGTTTGTTTTTTTTTTTTTTTCCTAAAAACCTCAAATCAGTTTAAGCGAGCTGTGCAGTCAGCTGAGCTGCTCGTGGCAAGACGGTCTCATCTTCATCGGCCGTCGCGTTCCTCATCGGGTTTCTGACTCGCATCAAACTCCAAATAGATCTTGTCGCTTTCTGCAAATATTATGCACTTTGCCTTTTCCTGACCGAACATTTCAAATCATTCGCCAGTCACATTGGAAATCAAAATGAAAATGTTACGAGGTACCATTTGCACACACAGAGCTACGTGCTAAATGGCAGCGGCTGCAGAGAAATGCTGTTCTCCTAACAACCTTAAACCAAAACCAGCAGTGATATAATAATAATAATAATAATAATAATAATAATAATAATAATAATAATAATAAGAAGAAGAAGAAGAATGATAATAATAATAATAATAATAATAATAATAATAATAATAATAATAATAATGATAACAGTAATAATATGAATTTCCAGCACCATCAATTCCGATTTTCATCCACGTGAGCGCAAGGTAATTTGCAACGTCACTACGCAAAGGGTAGAGAAATGCAGTTCTCCTAACAACCTTAAACCAAAACCAGCAGTGATATAATAATAATGATAATAATAATAATGATAATAATAATAATAGTAATAATGTGAAAATCCAGCACCATCAATTCCGATTTTCATCCACGTGAGTGCGAAGTAATTCGCACCGTCACTACGCAAAGGGTAGAGAAATGCAGTTCTCCAAACAACCTTTAACCAAAACCAGCAGTGATATAATAATAATAATAATAATAATAATAATAATAATAATAATAATAATAATAATAATAATAATGTGAAAATCCAGCACCATCAATTCTGATTTTCATCCACGTGAGCGCGAGGTAATTTGCACCATCACTGCGCAAAGGGCCAAGGACACGGAGGTCTCTCGGTTACCGTACCACTTGGCGGCCACTTTTATTTCTTTCTTCTCTCGTCTATCTTTATTTTAGTTCACAGCCTGACCCAGTAAGTATCCATGCATATGATCTATTATGCACGGTATGTGCAAGACTGAAGTCTGCTGACCAGCTTAGCTTCAGGCTGCGGCGCTCAAAACTGCACATTATACTGCAGCTTTAGCTGCCAGACATGGTTAGTCGCCATTGACAGAACAACCATTTGTACCAATGAGAGGGTGAATGTCCATTTATCCTGACCTTTGTAAAGCGCGTGTTCTCCGGCGAGCCAAGAAACATTACTTACACCTGCTTGAATAGAAAGGATGGCGTATAGTTTTCACGATGGAAATTTCATTGCCGCAGAGTCAATTTCCATCATCAATTATGAAAGACGTGTTGCTTGATCAAGTTGTCCCGTAGACGCTATCACAATGATGACACACGGAGTTGTTTAAACGTGACGATGTTTGAGAGATGAATAAGTGCGCGCTCATTTGGCAATCTAATTAGTACACCTTGGTGGAGGCGATGCGGTTTAATACAGATGGAACGCAATAATATGATTATATTGCTGAGGTTGAACTGTCAAGAAGTATTTAATGTGCATCTTGAGAAGCTGGAATTGGTGGTGGGTATGTTGAGCTGTAACGGAGCTTGCTGAGCTGTGCTCCTTGTATCCGACACACCCGAGGCATCTCCGTGAGAAAGCCCAAAACATTAGGGATATCTCTCAGTACGAGCGCAGGGTTCGGCGCCTGACAGTAACCGGCTGCACGGATGAGTGCAAACACCGAGCCGTGAATCTTACCTCGCTCACATTTTTGCACGGTGACAACGGATCGAGCGCATGAAAACCTTTTCCCTCTAGAAATTGAAATAAATGACAATTCATTCATTTGCAATCGAGGCAACGCGGTAAATGATAATGGCATGGATTCGTGTCCGGCTACGCTTCGACAAACTCGAAATAGCCATTTCGATATAGCTGCAATTCTTTGCCACCAAACATTCAGCAGAAAGGACGAAACAAGATCGACTAATGAGGAATGGATTTGTGTAGGATTGTCGTATCGTCCTGTATTAGCGAAAAGGTGGACGTACGGTGTAACCCGGAGAGACGTTGGTGCGAATGCTATATTTTTGACTTATTCCAGAAAGAAAAAGAAAAGGAAAAATCGACATCCTCCGGGGATAACCCCATTTTAATACGGTGTATTGAGGCTTCATATTAATCTGCATAAGCTGATCTGCTTTAGGTTGAAACACGAGTAATAACGATGAACACTGGTACTTGTTTTTGTCTCTTTCAACCCATGTACCACTCACAACCGCAGCTTTTAAATACCGCAGCCCCAGACGATCGCTCGGTAGTAGACTTGTATAATGAAATCTGACATGTTTTAGGTTTCGGGCTATTCTGCTTAAGCCAATACACTATGTTACTGGGGAATGGCCAATTGGGACTAGGGCATGTTGGGGGAGGCCATGCAAGATAACCCTTTGTTTAGAGCCTTTGGCCCTCGTGGCGATATCTAGCCTCAATGAAGACTCCTGAAAGCCACAAGGCCTGGCCTAATTTCATTTTCAATCAGTGTCATCAGTGCCATCAGGGAAAACTAGCAGCTCTAACTACATTTTATTTGTGTTTTTATCGTCACCGGATCATGATATTTTGCCACTTGATCTTTTGTTTTGCTGCTTAATTTAGCGAGAATGTCGGCAGGCTAAATTAAACGGATGACAAAATTTTAATTCAACATGGAGTACCTGATTAAGGGGAAAAACAGATGGTATGCGGCCGGAATATTAGATTACTACTTCCAACATAAACATCCCGAAGGATTAGAATAACCGGTGGATAAACATTCCAGTCAGATACAAGCTGAGATACATATTGTTGTGGTACATTAAAATTCTAGTTCCCATTGAATTGGCTGGAAAACCATCCATTGTCAGCTGATTTAATCCACAATAGCAGCCATTCACAGATTCATAAGCGGCGCACAATTGGTATATGTATGTACAAATATAATAATTAATCAGTTCATTCAGACCAGGCAGCCAGCTGGAAGCCAACACTAAGACATTGATATTTGCTTGAATGTAGGGTTTGACGTCAGCATGCCAAACTTCTAACAGCTGCGGTCGAATTGGTATCTTTCTGCCGTAAGTTGCAAATCCCTTGCAGCCGCAGCCCATCGAACACTAGCTCATTGTTCAGATGAGCTCAAAAGCGCCGAATAGCAATAATGTCCGAAAAGAAATGTGATAATAAAACACATTGCACGGTGAGTAATTGAAGTTTTGATCCATTTGAAATAACAGCGGTCGCTTAAGATACGAATTTATTTAGTTCCACAAGTGGGTTTCGTAAGTTGATTTCTTTGTATCTTAAATGAATTTTCAACATTTAAAATAAGAGAAAACAAAATAATTCGTTCCGCACCCCTCTTCCAAAACGCGATTATATTCCCGTGCGATATCTGTCACACCGCACGTCCATCACGTTCGTGATTCGCGATTATAATTCGCTCTTTTCGTAGAAAGCATCCTTCTGGCTTCCCCGCTTGCTTTCTTAGGACCCGTGATGGTTATTAAAAAGATACACAAAATAAGCACAAAGATATAAAATGACGCCACAGAAGAGATAGGAGCACGACACGAGATATGCATACTGTACGAACTACCCGGACGATGTGGCAAGGGATGCAGGAAGCGCCAATTGGGATGATGCGGGGGCGTCACGGCTCGCTTGGGGCGTACCGCGACTAATTCCATTTTCTCGTTCTCGTATTCATATCGTGATTATTTTTTTCGGACATGAAAAATTTGCTCGACAAATGCTTTGTATTTTTAAAAAAATTCATATATAATGCGATCTGTATCTTTAAATTGGCACTCTTGTCCGCACAGGCCGCCTTCGCAAAGCATCGCCGGCATGTCTGCGATTCCCTTATCCTCTCGGACTTGTTGATTTCGGCGAAATGCGACCCGACGGAGGAAAGTTCCGCGCGAGCCTCGGCTCGTACGCGGGGCCCTCCGTGTCCCCGTCCCCCCTCGCCGCCCTGCCTCCGACTCCTCCGCGAGGCCGCGCAACTCCTCGGTCCCCTCGGTGGGGAGTCACCTGTGAAACCCTGCACCCACGCAAACCACATGTCCCAGATCATTCAGCACGGTTAGCTAAGCTGCCGCCGTTATGTAGCCATTATCCATTTAACTTCTCCCGGCTCCACGGTGTCAGCTTCCTTTTGTTAAGACTCATTCAGGTACAAAGTATTATTACACCCAATGGAATAGGATAGCTTTATGAAGCCATCACGGGGAGTGCATTTATCTCATTGATTATGCATCAACGCTGGAAGAAAAGAGTCAAGCCTGTGGTTCTCCCGATATCGCACCGCTTTCACAAAACCTCCCGCGTGCCGTTTGGAGATTTCAGGGGCGAAACCAAAAGCGGCGATGTACCGCGTGTTCGGAACTCCGCCGCGCGGAAAACACTTGCAATTGATGGAGTTAGATTTCCAGATCTTAATGGGAACTAATTAGTCGTAATGTTGGAGGAGGAGACGTGGAGTACCGTCCTCTTCGCCCAAGTGTGGAGAGACTGGGATCAATAGGGCCGTCACTCTCAAGGAGGCCATGAATCTTTCATTCCCCTATAGCTGCGCGAGAGCGAGGATTGCACCCGCCGTACCAGTTTAATGCATTTACTCTGTAAGCTGCTCATTCCCAGTCACTGCACTGTCATCCCTGGCATTTTTATTCATGAGCAAACGCGCCCCCCCCATAAATTCCGGCGAGGAGTATTAAGAGTTGTGTCGTGAAGCCGCGATGCACACCGGGGAGGATCCGGAACAGACAGAAAAAAAAGCGACGCCGACGCCCGAATGTTTCCTTGACTCTCATTTAGCGCACTTTAAAAAAAAAAAAACCTTGCAGCGTACGGCTCGTGCGCGGGAAAATCCGAGACGAGTTGGTTTAAAGGAAAAAAAAAAAAAACACATGTCAAATCCAAGCTGTTCGTGCTCTTGCAAACAAACCCTCCAGTGTTTGCAGATAATTGTCTGGCGCTCTTCGGAAACATACTTCCGGTGATGTGGCGGCGGGAGGAAACTGGCTTTCTCCACGGTTAAGGACGCACCAGGCAAGGTGGCTGCCGATGGTAGATTAAACATGCATTCATGGCCTAGAATCTAATCAAACTCGGGATTAAAAATTAAAGACCCGGCTTCTTATGACTAAATAAAATATTACAGTATCCCGCCCCCTCCGATCCTCCTAGAACGCTTTTTTTTGGACGTACGGGAAAATAAATCAGGAGACGGTGTGTCGAAGGCGTCGGATCACGGAAGGGCGGACGGAAAAGCCGTTCTGCGTGCACGAGGTGCTCTTCTGGACCGAGCCAGCAAAGCTATGTCATAGTGACCACAAAAAGCTCATGAGAGAGCATGACAGGAGGTGGTCAATCTGGGGGATTTATGCCACTGAGCGGTAACATCGTATTAATTCCCTCTGACTTGGGATTGCTGCCTCTGCAGTACACCATTCATACCGGCGCGCCGCGATAGGCCAGAAATGAATGACAATCACAGGCGCTATTGTCAGGATGAAAATGGTCGACGCTGAAAGGAGCGCATTTCTATGCAAAGCTGCAAAAAAAGCAGGAGGCATCACTTGTACGGCAGTTCTGCAGATTAGAGAAGTGATCCGCCGCCCGGGAAAAGAAAACGTATACCTTTGCTGTTAACAAAAACGTGGCTTAAAGCATCCCGGGGTCTTTTCTTTTGCCTGTCAAACGCTCGCCGTAGCGATTTGAAGCGCGAGGTGGATGTGTTTACCTTCAAATGCAATGACTCTTCGACGAAGGCAAACCAAGCTTTGTCGTCGTTGAATGAAATTAAAGAAATTATAAAAAGACAGCGCGTTGTCGCAGGGCAGGAAAATACGATTACATCGTGACAAAATATCATCCGTATCACCCCACAATAACTGACCGACATGCGAATTTGACGAAAAAAAAAAGCTTTAAATTGGTCATACGCAGTTTAGGGGATTTAACGACTGGGATTTAAGGAGGCGCGACGACGGAAAGCGACGCTTGGTATTTCCATTCGCCGCGAGTCGGTCGCCGTTTCCAATCGACTCCCCTGATTGAACCGGATCTTCGTCCGATACGCCGTTAAAAAGCTGTCGATTTGAGTGAAAAGACGGCTTGTTTGGTTGAAACAATCGGATTCAGCCACATGGTGAAAACACCATTCCGAGCGGGCAAAACTTTTTATTTGTTTTTAGGACTTCTTGACGGCGGTGAGTAATGTAAATACCTAAATATAGCAGAGGCTTAAAATTGACTGCGGGGTATCAGAGATGCTGTGCACTCCGGGATTGACTGGCAGGTAAGCTGGGAGGCTGACAGACCCCATCGTGAGACGGATGATGTGCGGGGCAGCTTTTGCGGGAGGGGTGGGGCCGGCGGGGGGGTTGCCCTCTCTCTGTTCTCACGCATCTCCGTCACCGCAACTCACCATCCTTGCGGTAGTAGGTGATCTCCACCTTGCGCTCCTCGGAGCCCTGCACAGCCTGCGCCACCTGGCCGATGGCCTCTTTGTCGGTGAGGTCTCCGTGGAGGAAGTCACAGGTGCACGGCTTCTGCATGATGTCCGGTCTGGAGAAGCCCGTCATCTCGCAGAAGCCGTCGTTGCAGTAAATAATCGCACAGTTTTCCACCCGGGCATTGGCTATCACGAATTTCCGGTCTGGGAAGAGGTGGAGAAGAGAGAAAATGTGTGAAGATGTGCACTCACCTGCAGCCGGAGAAGTTCACTTTTTTTTTTTTTTTTTTTTTTTTTTTGCACATAGGCTGTTCAGAAAAAATTACAAAAAAAAAAAAAAATTAAAAAATCCCCACTCCCCTCCTCACCCTTCCATCATATCTCACATTTTTTATTTCCACGTCTATAAATCCTAAACATACTCACTCTGACCCTCGAATTTGCGAATGATTATTCCAAGGAATGTGTTCTGCGGAGCGACGTGTCCTCTTCTCACAGGCATGTTTTCTTCTCGGAATATCCTGCAGATTTTCCCTTTAAAAAACCCCTTCCATGCCGATCATACTCACGCAACCCCCCGATTTTTTTTCTCTCCTCTTCTCTACTTTGAATGTACCTCCCTACTTTTTTTTTTTTTATCTTCTGTTTTTTTTTATCCAGCTTGCATGCAGGAGCAAGTGAGAGGCTCCTCTCCGAGACGCTCGGAAACGGGGAGGAATGCTCGGGTGAAATTCATTTCTCGAAGCATTTTTTTCTTCCTCCTCTCTTTCGGCAAAGAAAAGAGATCCTGTCGTCCTCGCCGGCGTGTGTGTGTGCGTCTTTCCGTGTGTGTGTGTGTGTGGGCAGTGGTCGATATGGCCAGGATGGTGACGTTTCTCCCAGGGGGCTTAGTTCCCTCCACCTCGGATGGATGACTCCCCCCTCCCAGCCTTTGCGCCGAGGATAATCGCGATAAGCTCTTATTTTTGAATTTTTATGGCGGACAGAATGCCGAAGAAGACAAACAAAAAGAAGAAATCCCTAAATACGCACATGCAGGATATTTTTCTTTAGTTATCACGTGTAATTACCATGTAAAATCCATCCATCGGAAGTGGTTTATCCTTGTATTCTGTTATTTTCAACGGGCTGCTTTTGCACAAAGTGACTTGTCTGTTTTTTTTTTTTTTTAATTTTGCCCCCCCCCCCACACATTTCAGTGCTAAATTTAATAGACCATAATAGGGAGAGTTTGCAGCTTTTGACAGTAAACAATTCAGATTCAAAGTTTTGTTGTCGTATGAAACGTGTTTCCCTGTGCGCTCAAACTCTTATTTTGAGTATTTTACAAAGCAAAACAATAAATATTAAGGATATTATGTAAACAGTGCAAAGAAATGTACAGTACGTGGAATTAACAGGATGTGAAGAGTGCAAATTGAAATTTAAACAACTATATTATACCTTTTAGTTGTTCTCATTACTTTGTGTTGGAGGGGTGAAATGTTAATTTTTATTTGTTTGTATACCTTAGACGCACGCCTACTGCTGCTCCTATCCTGTGAGCACACAGCCAATCAAATCATTTTAATAAGTAAGTGAAATCTCACTTGGAACATCGTGGACTAAGAATTCTCGGCGCGGTCATCCTGAGCCGTGCGTATGAAATTCAACTTATCTTGACCCGACCACCGATCTCGCAAACGACAGAAAAATAATGTTCTCTTCGGTGACGGGCTGTTGAGAGCGAGCATTATGTGACAGGGAACCGCTCTGCCAGAAAAAACCCGAGAACACCCCTGCGTGCCAGCACAGATGTTTGCCGTCCGCGATGAAATCCAATATTAATTAGTGCCT
Organism: Fistularia commersonii; assembly: GCF_037954325.1. Lineage (NCBI taxonomy): Eukaryota > Metazoa > Chordata > Actinopteri > Syngnathiformes > Fistulariidae > Fistularia > Fistularia commersonii. Next base: position 19,269,166 of record NC_141287.1, on the reverse strand, counting down.
CGGTCCTGGTTTTGATACTTGAGGACCGGATGAGTGTGCCAACTCCGGGGGAAAACACCGGGGCTTTTTATTGGCCCGCGTGTTTCCCGAGGATCTTCCTGGCAGACGGCGTTCGGGTTTTCGTACGTGGGCATCGACTCAGAGGTCCGGCGATTCCAATTAATCAGACGAAAAGACAGTTGATTCTTAGCTACATACGTGTGGCTCGCTGCAGTCTAATAATATAGGCCATCATATGAAGCATGGCATGAGTTCAGGCGGTGGTGGCGGCGGCGGCGGCGGCGGCGGGGAGGGCAGGGGGTTATTGAAGTCATGCTTGTATTGGCAGATTGCCATCAGCTGCTTCACAAACATTGGCTCATTCACAGCTGTGCGGTTATTGGTGATGTATGTGTTTATTATTACTGTAAGCAGAACGCCGTCTGCCGCCACGGCGTCCCGACGTCACGCTGTGTTTCCAAGACTCCAAAAAAAAAAAAAAAAAAGTGTCTGTTTATTTTTGACCAATTTTGAAACTTGTCATTTGAAGGAGGATGTCCTCCTAAAAAAAAAAAAAAAAAAAAAAAAAAAAAGGAGTGGAAATGTGACTTTAAAATAGACATTTCCCTCCATACAAAAGATATTCTATCCTCGAATGTGATGGAGTGGATTTCCCATCAGTGAAAAAGCAGAAATGATCTGAATCGATTCATGCAAAAGAAAACTGTTAACATTCAAACTCACAGCCGTGTAAGATTCGCCCGAACCTTTCTGGGGAGTAAAGAAAGATCGACCGAGGCTCTGTCCATGGTGCTGCAGTTTCAGTGCCACTTCCTGCTTCCCGCTGGGAGCTGCAGAAAAGCTGATGAAAAGCAATCATGTGATTGAAGACGCACGCGCACACACACACATGCACGCATGCACGCACAGACATCGGTTTTGCTTTTTTTCCCATTTATGCATTGAATTTCCACAAAATAAAATCGTACGCGACACATACATGGTCTAATCTGTGCCGACAATCGACGGCAAAAGTGGTCCGACGCATACATAATGCAGAACCTGTATCTGTATTTCTTACAGGATGCGGATCATTGCACATTTGCGGTTGAATGCGGGATTAATGCACTTTTGTTTCCCTGTGCAGACAATCCCAGTAAGCGCCGCGTATCCCCGGTGAGAATCGAATCGACTTTAAAATGCAACTCGGAAGAGCATTATTGTGTCTTTGCGGGTCTCCTCCCCGGACCGGCGAGCGCACACGTCCTCGGGCCACGGCGCTTCGTATGAGGCATTTTTATTGAATCATACTTGCATTAACCCCCGTCTCGTATCCGTTACCCAGCTGCAGTCGACCCTTTCCGACGAAGGGGATCGGCTTGTTTTCGTTTCTCTTTGCGTCTTGGGATGTCGCGGCTAACAACGAGAGCCATCGCGGTCGTGCGTGTCTCTCTCGTGGACGCGAACGTGATTAACGCTGGCATTTATGCTGACTGGTAAAAGTAAAGGGTAGAGAAAAAAAAAAAAAAGCGTGGGCGAGGGGCGAGATCTACCGAAGGACATAATGTGGGGAGTTTGTGCGGAGCAGTGATGCCCGTCTGTATATGAGTCACACCGCGTAAAGATTCCTGTTTTTCTTCATTTTAACCAGACTCTTCGCACGGACTCTCACCGTTTACGTTCACCCGTCGTAAATATTTAGCGGCGTTTGTTGCACGGTGTGTAGAAAGAGGGGACGACGCGTGTCATTTGAGCGAAAAGAGGGCAGAAGTCGGGATGAACTTCAATCACCCTTCACCGTTACGCCGATCTAAATTAAGTGAATGGAACTCCAGCCCTGCGCCGTGCTGCTGTTATTATCCTGATTTTAGGAGAGCATTTAGTCTAATGGCTCGGTCCTTGATCTTTTATCTTCAAATGGTGCGACTCGGGCGAGATGCAAGGAGGCGTTAAATCTTCTGACCCTGACAGGTGTGTGTGAGTCTGAATAAGACGGTGGCATCCATCACTCCACGGCTGTGGTAGCGTTGTTAGGTGTACGAAGTGAGAGCGAGTCGGAGCCTTGAATAGCTCCGGAAGAAAAGTGCTTTCATGAAAGTCAGACGACCTCCGACCCCTGGCCGACAAGCATCCATCTTTTGAATAACCAAATGCGTTTCTAGTCTCCCGAGCCGTATAACGCCACGCAGAAAAGGCGCCACCGTCGAATTAAACAGAGAACCATAACACCAGTAATAATAACTTGTTGAAATGTATCTCTTTGTTCATTCGTCTGCAATGGCAAAGCTTTCAAAGCGTCGTATGGACGTTTTAAAAACATCCGTCTGACATTCATTCATTCATTAGTTTATTCATTAATTTCTTCATTCATTCCTCCACATAATCTCTGGGAATTTAGAGCAATTTGAAAAAAACAGCGGCGGCGGCGGCGGCGAACAGTGTCCGAGGTCTAATCCCGGTCTCACGGCAGCGGCTGCCTCTCTGTCTCCCACCCATTCTACCCATCCGGGCCCGTTCACGTACATTTATCGCACACGTAGCTGCTCGCTCGGCGTTCGTATAAACCATTACATCCCTGTCTTCATAATCCACTGGTGAAAAACACTAGAGTGCTATTGCTGCTTTTGCTGCTGTGCCTTACCCCATATGCCACTGCACACATTCTCCACCATCTGCCCTCAATGAGAAAAAAAATAGAGCAAAAAAAAAAAAAAAAAGGGCTGCACTGCACTTTTGGCTTAGTATGTGACTTAACTATATCATTTAATCTGCTGGAGGTCAGCGCTTTGTCCCCGGGGCCCTGCTGAAAACAGTCGACTTATCACATTTATTTAAAAAAAAAAAAAAAAAAGATTTGAGACGAGGTTTCTTAAAAAAAAAAAAAAAAAAACATGTCAAACTATATGCCAAAATCGGAAGTGTGAAGATTTTTCCTTTTGTTATTTGATTGTATCGCATCGCGGGGACTGGTGCTGGGCCTTGTGTGAATGCAGCTGCAGTCTCCAGAAGCAAGTGCCATATGGTGCCACCCACAAATAGGCTGCAAAGTCATCTGACAAAGAACCATCTCCTGTGGGGGCTCTCTTTGTTACTTTGTCCCGGCTGCGGCTGCTGATTCATCATAAAGCTCAGCATCAGCTGTAGGACATTCGCCTATTGTTGTTTAACAAAGTGGTACCGCGACACAAACTCCGACGCGTCACGTCCGCCCGTCACCCCGGTCCGACGCTGAATGGAAAAGCCACAGTTTTTTGTTTTTTTTTTTCCCACGGCAACGATAGACAACGCTCCTTCTGCGACAGCAGCAGGGTGGAAAGATATTATCATCCCTCCACGGTTCAGAGAGGAAATCCCGCGACGCTTTCGTAAAAGTAAGGCCCGATGCAGGAAGCGCCTACTTTATGAAACTGTTGTATCCCAAAATATCACCGGCCTTTCTTCATTAATTTCTCCGCTATTTCAACCACAACAACTATAAATATAACCATTTGAATATTTATGAGTATGTAAATAAGAACATATTTAAGAAAAACATAGATCAGATCTGAAAATGAATTCCAGTGATGTTATTTTAGTCGTTTTGATTCACCCAGAACCGCACGATATCCCGTCTCGTATCGCTGGGAATTCACTTACGGCGTCCCGGGTTGTGTGTCTTATGAGACATCCCAACTCTTTGCCATGATTCGTCCGGTCGGCGTGAGGGGATCTCACTGTCACGGGTCCGGCTCGATGGCGACATCTTTCTGGGGGGCAAAAATTCAAAAACTAATGTGACGTTGTCATGCATGGGAAAGATTGCGTGCAAAAACTGTGCAAGACCGATAGAGCGTGGTCTCCAAAGCAAGGCATACATGGCAAATACGCTATTCTTATGGAGGTCTGTGTACGTTTACTTTCATGCATGTATTTTCATTGCTGTTTCTGGAAAAGAGAGACACCAGGACATGCATCAGGCTCACGCTGCCTTTTGGCGAGCAGGGAAAAGGGAATTTGTGCAGCCGTACCTGCTGTCTAAGCATTTTCTAATGAATATTCCCCTGCGCTGCAACGTACTTTTCTTTTATCTTCATCATTAACTAATGTATCACCAAGAGATTTAGTCCTCACATCAAAAACAAGATGAAGTCTTCTGATTTTTTTTTTTTTTTTCCCCCCAATATCCGGGTCTCGGAGGGTGCCTTCGGAGACACGGCGCCAATTCAAGTCTGTTCCTCTTTCGCGGGATAGAGATTAGGACTCCAGCCAAATGGAATTCACGAAAACACTTTCCAGGATAACAGATGTTTTACAAAGAAATGTTTACATCGTTTTTTCGACAGGTAAAGGCGAAGCAACTGCAGTTTTTATTGTCCTTTCTCGACAATCGACCACTCAAACCCATTTTACAACAGCGTCACATTTAAGCGAAGCGTCTATAAACTGCAGCTTCAGGAGCCATTCGGGGTTCAATATTTTGCTCAAGGACACTTTGACTCCGTCTCCCTCTGATCAGACCAGAAAGCCGTCTGGTTACACAACGAACACCAAATAGTTGACCGTCGGGTTTATATTCATGATTAAGATTCTACATTTTCCTACATAATGTTAGCAGCAACCTTATACAGATGTCAATATATTTCCTGTTTAATTGCAAAAAAACTTTAATTGAATTGATGTGAAAATGTGACGCCTCATTCGCCAGTCGCTCTCAAAATAAAGAAAAAATAAAATAAACAAAACCGAAAGAAATAAACTTGACTCTGCAGGAAAGCTGAGAGTAATGAGCATTCGGAAAGTTTGACGGATATTAAAAAACAAACAAACAAACCAAAAAAATGAATCCAAAGGAAATCGTGTTTAAAGAAATATGATTAAACAAATCCTCACTGAAACAGTAACTTGTCTTTATATTATTTGCAGTGTGTGTCTAACATCACCCCCATATATAAATATACATTGTTATATATACCAGCACTGAAAATGACCTTTAGAATATTCTGACGGTGTTTTGGATTACACCTTTTCTACACAACTCAGCCTCGCTTCTCTGCTCTGCTGCATATTTGTACAATATTTAACAACGAGTAGAATTTCCTAGGTCTCCGGTGAACCTTTTTACACTTTTGTCACAGTGAAAAATTCATGAGGAGTTTCTTTCTACCTGTCAAATAAGACCAGGAGTCCAGTTCCTGGGCACTGCTTTTGGTCTTAAGCCGAAAGGGAGCTTTCTGGCACTTTGGGCGACAAATCCAGCGTTGCGTCGGCCATTGCAATGCTCAGTCTGTGATATGCCCCTTTTTTTCTCTTTTGACGAACATTAACATTCGTGACGTGACAAACTGTCACCCGTTATATTTCTTGCGATTTAGTCTAAATCCAGTGGAAGGGCCGCATTTAAGTATTTCACCAATAATCACGCTGCCATTGATACCATTCATCTAACACTGAGGCTTGATTGAATGATTTTTAGATTCCGATGGATAAAATCGTGTGAGAATAATCAGAATAATCAGAATTTTGATCTGATTTACAAGAGGTGAAATTAGTCTAATTTTGTTTGCATAGACTGTATGGAAAAATTATAAGAATATGAATGAGGTGCACTCTATATAATATATAATCCTCTGCTGAATGATGCCTTTGCTTGCAATGAATGGAAAAGTCCACTTTTGAGCAGTAACAAGCTCTGTGCTGCCATCATGTGGTCATACAGGAAAATCACATTTAGGTGTTAAAATTTCCTCTATCTTGTTACTATTTCTTTTAAAAAATCTTCCTCGCTCCCCCTGGGAACAGATCACACTTGAGGAATTCTAAAAGAAAACAATTATTGTCTGTCTCTGCGGAGTTGATGCCGAATCTTTATTGATAATGACGCCTAACTGCCGTCACATATATATTATTCTATTGTAAGTCGCTTTGGATCTATTGTAAGTCGCTTTGGATAAAAGCGTCTGCCAAATGCAATGTAATGTAATGTAATGTAATGTAATATTATTTTTTGTCCTTATATTATTTATCCGGGAATCTTTGTCTCTTTTGCAAACAGACCCTGCATACATTTTAGCATCCATTCAGACCACATTTCGGCATCCAGCTTATCGAGTGTGTGGATCTGCGGCTAATTTATCCGTGGTAATTAAGTCAAGGTTGACCGATAATAACGCGGACAGGCGTGTGTGTGTGTGTGTGTGTGTGAGACCACACATGGTGGATGGACCTTCTGGAGGTCAGCAGGGGAGATGATGGGATCAGCCAGAATGGACATTGCAATGTTTGGTGTGCATATTTTACAGAAGAGGGCAGTGTTGCTCAAGTTATTGAAAAAAAAATAAAAAATAAAAAAATAAAACACCCCCCCCACCCCCACCCCCCGATATACACACACACATAATGGTGCACTTCCACATATGTTAATTGATATTTACTGTTTTTGAACTCTTAGGGGATTTGTTACTGCTGATGTAAATCAAGACAATGGAATAAAAATGAAAATAAAATATCTTTATACTCAAATGATAAAAGTTCAAATTCTCAAACCCTCATCGCAAAAGCAATTTTTTTTTTTTTTTTTGAAATACGATACAATCTTTCTCCAACTCATGTTAATCATAAGAAATGTTGATCCTCAACATTTTTTTTTCTCCCCCCCAGGTTTGAGTGCTTATGCATGACCAAGCCTATGGATCATGACACATGCATGCAAACGCGAGGTCTAATATGACTTGACACTCATTGCAAGAATGTGGTTTTAAGATTCAATCAATCTGCTCCGATGGACTAAACCCACAGCACAGTGTGTGTCGGATTCCTGCAAAAAGCAGGGCGGGCAGACTCACAGGGGCAAAAGAGAGACAGTCGACCAAACATGCACGGATGAGAGACAGTTGCACACATCTAAAGTATTTTTTAAATTTGTCAAATTCCCTTTTATAAACACGTGTGGTCACAACTCGAGTTGCTCATGTCTTCCCTTTTGCAGAGGAACAGACTTGAAAGCTGCTGCTCCAATGAGGGAAGGTTGACGGTGTTAAAAGTCATTCTTGAGTGTGACTCCGATGATAGGAAGTTGTTCTTGTGAAGGGCGGGGGGGGGGGGGGGGGGGGGGGGGGGGGGGGGGGTTGAGGGCGGCATACCTATGTAACATTCATATAATTTGAATAATAAATCACAGTAAGGAGAACTCTGTGTTCAAAGCTGATAAATATTTAAAGTATTGAGTATACAGATCATCATATTGACTGAAGGAGAATACTAATGTCACCTTCACGGAGTCTGATTAGAGGTTAGGGCCAATGCAAACTGCATAATTTATTTTCATTCTTGCATTTTTGTATCTCTTGATTTGACTCATTTTCTCAGGTTTGATAACTTTTTTTTTTTTTTTGTGCAGAGCCCAGTCTCTTTGAAATGGAAAAAGAAAAAAAAAGTGTGTGTACGTGTGTGTGTGTGTGTGTGTGTGTGTGTGGGAGGGGTGGGGGTTTAAAAGTTAGCACAGCATGCAAATGAGAGGAAATTAATATCATATGGGTTTGGGCATGCAAAAGACCGTTAGTGTGTGTGTGTGTGTGTGTGTGTGTGTGTGTGTGTGTGTGTGTGTGTGTGTGTGTGTGTGTGTGTGTGTGTTTTCAAGGCACTTACTCCAGCAGTTGACATGGAGTATCCACAGTCCCCATAGACACGGACATTGTCCTGAATCCATTCAACTGAATGATGCATTTAACTAGTTTGGAACGGGGCAAAGTTACACGCTTTTGGACGAGTCGAACTCTTCTCTCCTGTGGAATGCGCTTATTTCAGTAAGAGAAAGGCAGAGGGAGAAAGTGGGAGTGAGAGCCCATGCAGGTGAGAGTGTCTAACAGAGAGGAAATCAATATGATGTAAATTATTAAGAGCTCAGGAATGCATCTGACCCCTACTGTCTTGCAGCAGGCTGGGCTCTGAAGGCTGGCAGGTGGACGCGAGCTTGGACTCTCCCTCTAACACTCATTAGTGGCTGGGAGCCGGGGTTCCTTGTGAGTGGGAAGGCAGGGATCACAGCGGGGAAGTGATGGCCCAGGCCTCTCACATCCCGGCTCAGCCTTCGCTCCGGCTCTGCCAGCCTCTCCCTGGAAGCTCATTAGTAAGTGCACTGATGCATAAGAGCTAGTCATTAGCTGGGCTTTTTTTTTTTCTTCCCCCCATCTTCATCTCTGTTTCCCCTGACACCGTGTCTGATCCTGAAGACCAGTGGCAGTGCTGGTTTTAAAAGATGAGAAGAAGACATTACCGCAGGTAGTCCAGACATTTGGATAGATCATATATAGAGATAGATAGATATAGAGAGTGAGAGAGAGAGAGAGAGAGGGATGACGTGTCTATTTAGAGTTTCTCAAATGGAGTCCATCATAGGCTTTCAATGGGTATTCAAAGAGTAAACATTAGTGCTTGACCAGGACTTTGGCTGAGTGCCCCTTTCTTCCTCCACGCTTGATTTTGATCTGGGATATTTGTTTTGCTGCCGGCCAGATCGCCTCAGCACCTGATGGTTGCCTGGGCTCTGAGTAAATAAGATCTGGGGCCTGCGCCTCTTTGGGGCTGCTGGGTAAATAAGGTCTCTGGTGTGTGCAGCGTGCCTGGCAGCAGGGTGAGCACTGGTGTGGAGGCCTCCAGAGAGACACCGCCAACCCTACACACCCCACACACCCCACACACCCCACACACCCCACCCCCGCGTCTATATCTTGGCTTCATTCTGCTATCCTGCCTCTCTTCAACTCAATCACTATTCTGCTTACACACACACACACACACGCGGAGATCATCGTTAGCTTGTTACTCACGAAAGACGTAGCGGCCTTCGAGCATTTTCTCAAGCATTTTTGTGTCAAATATCGTCGACCGTGTTGATCAATTTCTCATAATGTTTGAATAAGATGCCTTTTTTTTTTTCCCCCCCAATTGGCCGCAATTGGAACGTTAAGATCTTGTAATTAAAAGTGTTTGAATATCATATAGTATCAAGCCCCCGTCTCTGAGGGACGGTCTGGCATTTAGTAAGTCTTTAAGTGTCAGAAAGATAAATGATAATGATAGCAGCACCTGTAATAATGTAATTGCTTTCTTGATGGTAATCTTCCAAGCCCACAAACAAATGGCTTTCATATAGTCCTGAAAGATTAAGCAATTTACCACCTGATGTCTCCATGACTTATTAAAACAAAAAAAGTGGACATAGGGGACCTACAAAATATGACGGTCTTTATATCGCCAAATCTACTTATCGTCTACGCCGCTCAGTTGCTTTCAGGTCAACAAAAGCTCAGGAAGGCAACTTTTTACGCATGTGTCGTGAATAAAAATACGAGCGGCCGGAAAGAAAAAGAAAAAATTGTAAGAGATGAGCGGACGTGCGGATGCGCCGCGTCACCGTGACAAGGATTCTTCCTTTGTGAGCCGAGTCGACGCTCATCAGATTAATGTAATCTGGCGCAAGCAATGCTGGATCCCCTTATGCCAATTAATCCAGGTTGTTACTCAAAGACTCCCGCTGAACAATTCCCATCCATTGTTGATAGCTTTTGGCCGCGGGAGCCTGAAACCTTCTCGTTAGAGCCAGAAACCCCAAGAAACCCAACACCTCTTTCAGCCTCATCATATTGTCTGTTGTTTGCCAGCAATTAGTAAAACCAGGCCGGCTGAGAAATGACAAGATGGGGCATCGCTGTTGCAACGCGCGGGTGTTATTGGCTCACACACCGGCCGAAAGCCTCGACAATGTTTGTTAACCCCCGGGGTCACAACTGATTCACTAGCGCGGACAGAAAACAGGATTTATGTAGCACAAATCAATACACAGTCAGACTTTTACCATGGCCGAACACCATGGCGAGCGCTTCTCTCTATCAGTCTAACGTGACACTAATGTGTTTGTATTCCTGCTTAACCCGGCCGCCGATGAATCCGTCGGCAGGCCGAGACGCGAACGGCGCGATGCACGCCGACCCCGGATTGGTCGGGGAACACGCGGCGACACGCAGAGGCTGATGCGGTACGCTGTCACGGCGGAAATGGGATATCAGTCTCAAGGTTTCCCGCCGGGAGTTTTTTTTCCGCCCCTTATCCATCGTCGGTGTAATGTCTGACAGCGCATCAAATAAACTAATGGCCGAACCAACCGAACCGGTTTTACGCAGCGATGTTTTGCCGATCGTCCCCGATTTAATTACCGTCGCTCGTCAAACGAGCGCAAAAAAGGACACGCACCTGCCAGAACCCTCCGCAACCGCAAGACTAAACAATTGTACAGTAGAATCCTCCTCTTAGAAGCCGGCGGGCCAATATAACGTAGGGTTTGTTTAATGTCTCCCCCACTTACCCTGTTAACGGGGGGAATTGAAAAGCGACATGAGTGACAGTAGTATTCTCTGAGCGGCGACCAGCAGGAACAATGGAGGAGTCGAGCCGGCTGCCAAGCTCTATTTCAGGGGCTGCATTCCAGCCGATTAGGGGTCTGGTGACAGAAATGCCTGTTGGGCACGGTGCCACGTAGTATCTCTCTCCCTCAGTTACTCTCTAATACGCGCATTAAAGAAACACTAATGAGACCCACGTCGTGATCGCCGGTGTAACTCGTGCACGATGTACGCGCCGATGATTTATTGAAGAATTCGCAGCTTGTTTTCTTTTAGCTCCGCGAATAATCGTAAAAAAAAAAAAAAAAAAAAAACACGTCGAAAGGGATTCGCTTTTGAAAAATTTGACAACATTTCTTGAGCACAAAGGTGTTTTCTAAAATCTGTGTTAAACACAGTCCTTGAGAATTAGTCTCAGATAATGCCTCTTTCAACTTCTGAAGTGCTTTGAGTGTGCCTGTAGGTTTTGGGCTTAAAACTACAGTCTATTAATCACTGCGAACCAGTGATTGAGTGGTGCTGGGATCTGTGTGTGTGTGTGTGTGTGTGTGTGTGTGTGTGTGCGCACAAGGGCAAATGGGTGCATGAGCATATACCTGTTTTAAGCGGCGGCAGCCTCTAAACCCAGGCTTTTCAGCATATTGAAGCTGATGATTGGATAAACAGTCTGGATTGTTGCACTGGAAAATGAAAGTATACACACAATTTGCATTTTAATGAGCGAACTGGCGTTATATAACAGATTGATCAACAGCAGCTCGACAATAAAATCGCAACTTGTTGAGGGAAACTAGTTTGTTTATATTCCGTGCAGACATAGCTCTACTTGTAGATCAATGACATGAAATTGCACATACTCTAGGAAGATGTGGAGATTTTTTTTTTTTTTTTTTTGTGAGCATTTAAGTTAATAAAATGTTTTTTTTTTTTTTTTTTTTTAAGTTTTGGTTCATGCCGTGTCATCCGGCTCTTTCTCAAATCTGGTTTGATTGTGACACGTTTAAGGAAGTCATGCATGTAATGTATGCATGGCAGACGCAGAGCTCAGGGGACCTGCGCCAAACAAAACAGCGTTCAATTAAAAGGGAAGTAATGGCATCCTATATAATAAAGGATATCCCTGCGTACATAAAGTGACAGAAAAGCACGACGGCTCATTCGCTCAAGCTATGTAATTTAGTTAATGCATTTCCCCTTGTTCTTTGAAACACTTGCACATTCAAATTTGCCATCATAATCTCTATGACAGAGGACATTAATTATGTTCATTGGCTGATTGCTGTGTCTTCACAACATCTCTGATTAAAATTTCACACGTTGTAATGATGTGCTTCAGAGCTCGGAGCTGTGAAATTTTTTTTACAAAGCTTTCCGTGAGCTCGGATCTTCGCTCTCGCGCGGCTCGTCTCAGACGGAGCCGCGCGAGAGCGAGGACAACAAAAACACGTGTAATTCAAATCAAAGATGTTAAGTATCTGAGAACAGCTTTATTTACATACAAATGGAAATATATCTTAACAACATATTCATTAACACCCGTGTGCAAATGAGGGCGACAACAAAGCTGCAACTTCTTTCCAGATATGTGAGTTCAAATTTCATATTTGGGAAGTTTAATTAAGCAATAGATTACATTTTGAAAGGAGTGTTCACTTTAATGAATCCCGAGAGGCTACAGATAAACACCGCAGCCGTATCAAAGCATTCATCTCTTTAATGGATGTGAAAATTAGGGACGTAAATGGCTTTGAGTCTTTATTTTCATTCCTCCCGGGAATGTTTACTGGATAAAGATAACACTTACGTAACCTACGTTATCCATACACTTTCATTTTTGGAGAAGACATGAAAAATGGACGACTATTTTCAAGGACAAACAGTTGTTAAGGCACGCTTTTAGCGACGACGCCTCACACACACACAAGAAAAAACACAAGGCGAGGAAGCTTTTAAAGGTTTTCACCCTCACCCGACTCTATGCGGAATTAAATGGTCTGTATGTTTAACACACTAAAATAGCATCGGTGCTCTATTTTGTTGACTTTGGTCGGTTTAAAGAGTATGTCTTGAGAGAACAACCGGTCATTTTAACTTTTTTTTTTTTTTTTTTTTTTTGCAGTAGGATGTTTGTCCGAGTGTGTCTCTATATTCCGCAATCCCGAAACCGTACAGAGTCAGTGAACCCTGGTACACTGTGTGATGGAGGAGTGCTACGTGCCCAACTTTCACCTCTGAGAAGCCGGCTCTTGTTTATCCCTGTAATGTCCATTTTATTGGGAATCTCAGCAAGCCTTCACACTACCTGCTGTGCTCAGCAGTGTGGAGAAGCCCGGGCCAGTAGAGTGGTGGTCAGTGCCTGTCAATCACAATCACAAGGATCAGTTAGCGGCCATCAGTTTGAGAAACCATACCTAGAAGCTGCCCGTCCTCCATCTCCCCGCGATCGTCCTACCTTTGCGCATCATGAACTAATATTGCCAGGCGCTTATCATTATTATTCTTCTTTATTCCCCTGTAAATGTCATACGTTAAGAGGGAAAATGTCCAGGTGAAATGAGTTGAACGTGCATCATGGAGATTTCTATCATCTAATGTGACGCGCTCCGATAAATCATGAACAAACAATGCGTTTGCACTTTGATAAACAACACCGCTGAAAGGCTGGCTTCGTAAAAATAACATACATCGGGCGGTCCGTTATTTACCTTCGCGTTTTCAATTTTGTTTTCTACCGGGATATTTCCCGTCCGAGCCGCCGCGGCTCTCTTGAAACGTATTGTTCGGAAATATTTAATGGAATTAACTTCTTTGGTTTAAAAGGGCGACAGAAGTGTGTCTTCCATTTAAAAGCCGGCGGCTGCCGTGTTTGCGTTGTTTATAAAGTGGAGGCCCGATGTCGGGGAAGTGAGCAGTCAGAGGTGATGAGACGGGAGCATCACAATATACTCTAGCTGCTGCAAAACAAACAAAAAACATTGATTATATCATCTTTACAGACATCCGAAGCTCACGGAGGTTGATGTTTACCTGACATGAGGTAAACAGCACTCGGGCTGTGGACTTCTACTCTGCATTTCATTTGCCGCTGTGCCCCGGCGTATGTATGTCTATGACCTGTTCCTGCCCCTAATTTTCCTCATCACATTCACAGCAGACCTGCCAACGGTCAGCTTCATTACAGCCAATATCTTAAATCACCTCTCATGTGTTTCCCACTAGTTTGGAGCTCGGTCTCCTCTGAATCGCAGTCATTTAAATGTTCCTGTGCTGATTGCGAGTGCAGGTGGTAATACATTAAGGGACTGAGACAGCCAGTGGCACAGCGCTGAAAGACCTTTATCCATTTGCTCTAAGTTTCCCCTCATATTCTGCGGCATGTGTTCTAATTAGGGAAATGGTTTTGACTATGGCCATATTCATATGGGACGGCTCACTTTAAGTTGTACAACAAGGTGATTCTACATCATATACACTCTAGCGGGTCAATAGATTACACTGTGGTCTGGGGAATTTCAAGTAGAAATTGTACATTAATGAAAGCAGAGAATGGCTGCAGAGAAAGAATTGCGACAGGGTTATTGCTCTTTTCCTCTCCATCTTTTAAGTGGGTCTCAGATCTCCTGAGAGGTGATGTCTGGGGTGTAAAATACTACAGTTTATGTTTTATGTTTTTTTTCTTTCTCTCATCTCCAGAAAAAAAAACACACCGACGGACAGCGCGTGCGTGAATGAGGGAACGTGAGGAATTTTTTTTTTTTTTTTTTTTTTTTTTTTTTTTTTTTTTTAGAAGACGTCAAATCATGGGAATCGGTTCAATTTAAAAAAAAAAAAAAAGAAAAAACGTGTTTAAACCTCAGCGAGTTCCTTCTCCGTCTTTCTCGATGATGAGCTCTTTTGGCAGGTAAAGGCTTCAAAAAGCCTCCGGTCCATTTCCATTCTAGCTTCCAGCAGTGTGAGTGGTATGACAGCCTCTTGGGGCAAAGGGATTATTGAGATCAGGCCTCCCCGAGCTCTATGCCTCTGGCCCAGCCATCCAAGCTAGCCCGGTCGGTGCCACGAGCCCCCCGGTGCCTCGCAGAACAGCCCACTAGGCACACAGAGAGCAAAGAGGCACCAGGGACCCCTCTAATTGTCCATGCTTTGGGCAGCTCTCAGGCAAGCCAGCATGAAGAAGGGCCCCCGGTCTCTAGGCTGTCCCACCGCTCACCACCGCTCAGCTGCTGCTCAGAGATTCTGAGGACGATATATCCGCTTCCAGGCTTTCTGATTCTGAAGCCGTGATACGACGCGACTGGAAACGGTGAATTTCTCTGAAGGATGTGCTTTCAACGCGGACGGCGCGAGCGTTAGGAAAAAAGAGAGGGTGCTTTTCAAAGTTTACGCTTTTGCGCCTGTTGCTAATACTTTAAATAAAATATTTGGATGTACAAATGATACGCACTTGATATGATGTTGAAGGCGGCATTGCTTTAATTACCACGTAATGCACAAGCAAGTCCCAATATAAAACCGCTAGCCGGCGCAGCTCTTAGGATTGCGAACGGCTACCGGTCAATTTTATTCCCTTTTCGCCGTCGCTCGGAAAAGCGAGATTCTGAAACGCTCTTTCAGGAAAGACAAGGCCGACGGTACAAAAGAAGGGGCAGCCTCTTGTCTTCCAGCCGGGGGGAGGGGAGAAAATGAACAGCCGCAACATACAAAACACGTACTTTGATACAGAATTTGTTTTCCCTTTTCCTCACTCAGAATTCTCAATATACTCCTTTTTTTTTTCTGGACTACGTCACGCTAGAAGCAGGTCATCGCGTCGTTTTTTTTTAATTTTTTTTTATTTCAGCGTCTCAAATGAGTCAGAGCTGTGTAGTTAGACAGGATTATTTGATAAATCAAAACGATGGATTCGGAAAATTGCGGTCTGCTTAGACAACAGTCGAAAGATGTCGGAAATCATTTTCAGCTTCCGCGCAGATTTTTAACTGCATGACCGGTCAAATGGAACTAAAGGCAATTACGAAGCACAATAACATTTAGGCATACGTGCCATTTGGTAGGCTGAGGAATCGTTATAATAATTGTATATGTGTTAGTGCCACATTAGCACCTTTGATTTCGCACAATATCCGTCCTCATTTAAAGCAATTTCATTAATTCACTTCCCCTCTTTTAGGACTCCGAGTCAAAACAAAACATCCCGCAAACATCTTTTGTTTCATCCCCGCGATTCATTATCCGAGTCTCTATCCGGCAAAAAAAAAAAAAAAAAAAAAAATTATATCGTTAACAAATTGTGCTCAAATGCGTTTAGTGTTTGGATCCGTGACGGATGCTTTGGATTTTTTTTTTTTTTTTTTTTCCCCCGCCCCTAACGCTGAATGTCTGGCCCAAAACGGGCACCACCTCTGAGCGCCGTTGTTGTTCATATTGTGAGAATATTGAAAAAGTTATGAGCTCAGTAAATCTGCAGTTAGGCATGCTGGTCATGCGAGTAACAGCCATACAAAGGATGGCGAGACGCACGCCCCTAACCGAGAGCGAGGCTGGGTATTTATCCTGTGCACATCATAAAACTCTCTTCACATAGGTCACTTCCAGAGTGTAATTTAAAAAAGCACTATAGATTATTTTCATTGAAGCAATTAAACCAGAAAAGCAAAAAGTAATTAAGTGTGGAGGTAATAATAGAGACGCTCTGCAGCATTTGTTTTGGGAGCGCTGGATTTGTGAGTGTCATAGTCATTAATTTACACACCGCAATTTTATGATGTTAAACCCGGTTTTTACTGTGTAACAATGATGTTTATAATGTCAAAAAAACCGAGCCGGATTTAGTGATATCATTATCAAGAGTTACAGTTGGGAGTGTGCGCTTGATTTGAATTATTATCTTCCTCTATGTACTGAATTAATGACTCGTTACTATTCAGAATACCGGTTTATAATTTCGCTAAATTGGCTGTCTTATCAGCAGTCAAAGACTTGGGATTATCAGCGTCTTGACCATGTGGACTGTGCCAAATTCCTCGTGGATATCCGCCTGTTCCCGGCACAAAGAAAAAAAAAAAAAAGGGTGGTGAGGAGGAGGAGGAGGAGGAGGAGGAGGAGGAGGGGGGGAGATAATATTGGGAGGTTAAACTCCACAATTTTCTCTTAAAGGATGTAAGAAGAGCTTTTGGCGCAAATGTGCCGCCGCTTTATGAGGGAAATCAGACTGACGGGTCTGCGGGGGCATTAACATCCACTTGACTTTGAGTGCAGACGATTTTTACAAGCCGACACATACGTGTAGCTGACACATCAGCCGCGTTGATCTCCGCAATTGTGTCAGGTAACCGAATTCAGACGATATGTTAATGCGGAGAGAGAATACGTTGACCTAGTTAGCATCGGGGGCCACCGGCGTTTCACAAACATATCATTCAGCCGGCGAGCTTTCCCCGAGAACGGCGGCGACGATCTAATTGCGAGGAGTGACATTTAACTCTGTAAAAAGGTGTACTTGGAAGAAGACGGACTTATCCATAAATAAAACGGGTTGAGGTTGTGAAAAGGTGTTTCGGTAAGTCGACGCGAAAGAATCGTCGACGATAACATTCAATTAGCAGACGGAAAATAGGGTTTTATGAGGGAAATGGAAAATTAAAATATTCACTTGTGTTGCTCCTTGAATTAGATGGAAATTAGAAGCTCTATTTGTAGATGCCTAATCAGTTACACCACAATTATGCCTTACTCCCGGTGTCGACGGCGCGCACGAGAAGGCGCTATGGCGAACCTCTTCTTGGCCTTTGATTGGTCCATAAATAAACATTATGGAGATTTCATGAAACATCATTAGAGGATGAAGAAACAATGGATTTTTCTGTAACGCCTCGCGAGGAAGACGACGTTCACGGTCATTTCGACGGAGTCTCGGCTAACGGTAAACACACTCGGGGGTGAAACTCTTTTTGATTCGCTTTTGTTTCTGTTTGGTGTCATTGGGAACGCGAACAGCAGAGGGCAGCTTGAATACATAAATACATACCGGAAGGGTGCATCTGTCTCTCGGCAACTCATTTACATCTCCGGGTTCCCAGTTCACCGCTCAACTCCTGTCATTTGGCTGGACCGCAGAGAGCCGGGCGCTGTGATCAGCATCAATCCTATCACAATACAGCGCGGGGACACACTGGAGGAAGTGGGGGAATGAAAGAATTGTGGAGTGACAGGTAACTGACCGGCACCAATCAAGCAGACAGTGTGTTTTGACAGCCCTGAGTCAGTGCGTAAGTCACAAAATCCAAAGCTCTTTTTTTTTTTTTTTTCCCTTCCTCCGACCCTCTTCTCTCTCCGTCGCACACACCAGCTTTCCGGCGAGGGAAGTTGCAGCCCATTGCAGGGGAACAAACCTCAAAGAAAACACTGTTTTTTTGTGTTAAACCTGTGTTCGCCCCCCCCCCCCCCCCCCTCGAACCCCCTCTTCCCCTTCACCCCCTCCGCGCTCTCCAGCTCAAGATGAATCTGCCAGCGTGCGCCCGTGCTCTTCATCACTGTCAGTTGCCCCATGGTGGTCCTCCTCCTCTTTCTCAAACTGGGCACCAACCGCTGCTTGGAATTATTCCTCACCTCCAAAACTCTCCCCACTGTTTCCAAATAAATGTGGTTGCACTAACTGAGGAGTGTTGCTCATCCATCTTTACTGCGCCGTGTTTACCGAGCCAGACAGAGTCTAATAAGCCGCACAGTCGGCGTACGGACGCGGTATGAAAGAGCCGGGACGAGACCGGGGACGATTGAGATATTCATTTTGCAGCGCCGCGAGCGCAAGACTGTATTTGTGCATTAAAAATCCGGCTCAAACGGTGGAATTCATCGGAGAGGCTCGTTAGCGTTTTGTTTGGTCAGTTATATTGGGGCCGTCAAAGCTGGCGCTGATACCGGACACGAACTTTGTCATTAAGGCCTGTTTGTGAGTGTCAGGATGCGTCGGCCAGGTGGGATGACGTATCTAAACGGTGCGTCTTAGCTCCGAGTCGCTCATTACAGGGCGCGCGGCGTTGCTGTCCTCCTCCTCGGTCATAATTGCGCATTAAACGGTGAGAGGATTCGCACGATACGCGGTCCAAAGTTATTAAAACTGGGAAAATGAAGTGCAAAACCACAGTTAAATCAAGCAACCTGCAATATCACACCTTTGGCTGATCTCTGGTGCAACACATCCCGTCGGATTCTTTTCCTCCTAATGGGAATCTTAGCCCTCAGCACAAGTGAAGGGTGCCTTTTTTTTTTCTTCTTTTTCTTTTAAAGTTCTACAAGTTCAATAGGAAAGGGTTTCGTAATTAACAAGTACTGTAAGCCAAGATTTAAAAATGTCACGTTGATTGTATTGCCGTATCTCCCGAATTCACTCCTGAAACAGAGTGATGCGTGTTTTATAGTAGTTATGATAAGAGGCTTACACAGTCAAAATCTCTATATAGATCATTCGACAAACGTCTTTGGTGGCCACTCGTTAAATTGGTTTCACCCGCATTTTTGGGCCTTATTTAAAAGATATCTTTGAATAATGGTAAGCAGTTTAAGTCATCTGAAAAGAGCGGGGTGATGCAAATGAACTCCATTTCACTGTCTTTTGTTTAAATCTATAATATTGTACATTTGCGGCTGCCTTTTTATTTTTTGCCCTGAGTTTATAGCTTCCATATTCTCGCATGGATTAATACAGCTTAAGGCATACCTATCTGGAATTTGAGTCAGTCTAAAACTCCTTGTTGCAAGGACACAAGAGCACATTATCTGACCATTCCTTGGATTCATTACATTAATGAATGAAATATGAATAAGTGTTCCTCTTCAAAAACTCATTAGCATAAAGATTAATATTAATGTCATTATGTGGTGATGCCGGGTTGAAATATTTAAAGATGTGCTTCAATATGCTAAAAAAAAAAAAAAAAAAAAAAAAAGAATAAAATAAAGCCGACTACCTTTTTTAATTGTCGCCTTAAACACACAGATTTGAATTCAACGACGGTGCCGGATATTTGCCGCTAATTACAATTAACGTGTTTGCAATTGGCAGACGGCAGGGCAGGTAGGATCCAAGTGTGTGCAAAGCTCCTCGTAGACACATCTGTTTGGAATAACAATATACATCTGCCGAAAACCGTTGGATGTGAAGCAGCTGCATTTCCTCTACATGTGCTTGTTTTTTTTTTTTTTTTTTTTTTTTTTTGCAAATATAACACAAGTAAGCCATTGAAAAAGGAATCACTGACGCTGAGCTGCATGACACATCTGCATAAAACTCCTTGTATATCTTTCCCGGCTCATATTACAACAAAATAGGGAGCGGAAAACAAGGTATTACGGGGTACATCGCAACATTATTACCCCACGTTATTTGAAAAAGCTGCCGCGTGGTCTATGTTTTTTTTTTTTTTTTTGGGTGCCAAAATACGTCAACAAGCTGGTAGTATTTTACCCCTGCTGAAATTCTGGCTGTCAACAGGACTCCCATCAAAAGAACTGGTACCATCCAGTGCCTAGAGCGTCTGGCTCTGTCCTCTTTTTCAACCAGAGCGCTCTCTGGCAGCTGCACGCATGCACACTGGCCGAGGTCAAAGCTGTCACTTCAGAGGGCACTGTCAAATCTCAGCCGGTGCCGGATAATGTGGGAGTGCTCCCTACAATCACCCAGATGTTTTCAATCAGCTGGTCTTATACCCCCCACCCTCCTCACCCTCTTTCAACACCGTCTGAATCTGGAGTACCACCATCATCCACTCAAATATATACACATGTATTTGCTAAAACATATAAATATGTATAACCGCATTATATGATAAAGATAAAGCTGTGCGGGATAAGAAACCGGTTTGGTTCAAGAAAACAAAAACAAGCCAAACACTTATTCTAGTGATTTGTCATAACAGGAGCGTCAGTATTTTGACATCTTATGAGGAAAAATTAAAAATATGAAAAATTAAAAAATAAATCAAAAGTCCTAATCTGTTGACGCAGTGTGTGTACTGTATGTACGGTTTAACCCTCTTATTATGTTAAGGGTCAATTTGACCCGTTTCACCCATTGACCCAATGGGTCAAATTGACCCTTGACATAATATGAGGGTTAAACCCAAAATGATAATAGGAAATCCATGATCCGCTTCAATTAAATGCAAGAGAAATGTCCTCGTTCTGAAAGTGCGGTAAAGTTTGGTACGAGACGAATGACTTTTTTGTTAAGAAAGCTGAAGAATCTGCCGTGAATAAGTTGAGAGCCATGTCCCGAGGCCGGATCAGCAGCGACGTGCGCTCTCCGGGCAGCCCGGATCCCCGAAGGCACGTCTCGTGCACGTCCGGTGGCGAAGTGTCAAACGCAGTTTCAAGTCTATTTGCGACATTTTCTTTTTTTCGCATTGCGACGGCGCGCTCCGGGTGAACGCGTTAACCCACGTATGTCTAAGGACACGGAAAAACCAAGAGCTCTCAGCGCGTCTTGCGTAATCTGGAGAGTCGAGAACGACGTGGGGAAACGACGGATTATCTTTAGAGCGCGAGTCCGCGAACAGGTTAATCCTGTAATGCAACAGTCGTCAGTCAGTTCAACTTTACGGTCCATTAGAAAACAAAACAAATTTAGCGGTCAGTGATTCTGAAACTCTTGGAAAGATCTTAACGATGCCTCGTTTTTTTTTTTTGTTTTTTTTTTTTCCTCCCCAGACAGCCGTTGGAAGTAACAGCTCCAAAAGAAAACAAAGCATTAAAATTGACAGAAGCCATTATTTAATTTTGCATACTGGCACCTCAAAGACCATAAATGAATCATCCTTGACTTAGCGCCGGCGTAGCGGCGAGGCAAGGCGTGCCTCAACCGTCCAATGCAAATTACTACAATTTAGAGTGTTGTATTCAGTGGGAGACCATTGCTAAATGGTCATACAAGCTAGTCACAGATATTAAAATAAATTATGTCTAATTTGAATTTTAGTCACGCTACATTAACTAATAGAAAGTTATTAACATTTCAAAAGGCGGGGAAAAAAAGCTTTTGCCTGCAGAATTAACAGTGGCTGGGCTGACCTGTAAGCCATGCAGTCTGATCACTGTAATGACAGCGTAATGGCATATTTACATTAAAATCTGGGCAGTTAATATGGGATTCAGAATGGGAGGCTCAGTCAAGGATTATTTAGTCTGGCCTGCTGGCCTCTTGCTGAATGTTTCTTTCTAAACTTCAATACAAAGCAGAAAGTTCTCATTTCATGACTATTTATGTGGCTGGTCTCTGTGGCTTGCCACCCCCCCCCCCCCCCACACTCGCCCCCTTAATGTTCTCTGTAGTTTCAACCGTTTATCTTTCATCTCCTCTCTCTTTTCCCTCCTTGGTCTCTTAAGGCAATTATCATTTCACTTCAGACATGTCAGAATCCTACTTCAGCTGTATCTCGAGGAGCCTTGTTGGGATGAATGAAATTCTTCATCGACAAAGATGAGTGGCCCTTACCGACCAACCCCTAACCTTCTGATATTGCCGTCTTTGAAACAAGAGAGGAGGTTTCTTTGCACATCTTGAATATTCCTGATTCGTCGCCCCGCTCCGTCTCTTTGATATCCCCCCCCCCCCCCCAAAAAAAAGAAAAAAAAAAAAAACTTCCGAGTTTTCTCATGATATAGGATGTGATAGGATCACACTGGTGGGTTATAGGTTTGGGGTTTAATTGGTGTGATAGCGGCGAGGGAATGGGATTCCCATTATTGAGAATAGATTTGAGCTGCGAATTAGCCCGGCTTTGTCGGAATGAAATATGAACTATCATTAGGGACGATTCGTGGATCGTCTACTTGAAAAACAACCTCGAAGCAGGAGTAAGTTGTTGTGGCGGATAAGAAGGGGGACTCCAAAAAAAAAAAAAAGTCTATTTCCACAGCCACTGCGCATAAATGCAGCCTGTTACCATTAGACTCTGGAGAGAGAGGAGGCTACATGTATTTAAAACCAATCTAATGACATCTAATGTGAGGTGTCGCAGGCTGTTTCCCAGGCTCGGAGCGGACCCGGCCATCTGCTCCCCCGGTCAGATTGAGCCGTGCTGCTGGCAGGGCTCGGGGTTGCTCCGCTAGGCTCCATCTCAAAGGATACTGGTGTGATCAGATTTCCCCGCCCCGCAAAAAAATGGCGACGGCGGCGCTGTAAGAATAACAATATGCTTTAAGAAAGGAGGCGCGGGCTGGTGGAGGGTGGTTGGGGTGGGTGGGGGGAAATAACAACAGGTTGTCTCGCTAGCAGCCAGATACTGTCACATTACAGATGGAATCACTTCAGAAACACGGAGAATTAATATCCTAATGATGCTTCAAGTGGTCATTAGGTTTGTGTAATGTGGCTCCAGGGGGCTGAGATAGATGTCCGGCAGCTTTCGGTCCTTATTTGTGCACAGTCACCTCAGTTGTTGCTTTTATTAGGGAACCATTAGAAGGAAAAGCGAGGCAGATAGCGTTTTATTACTACTGTTCCCAGGGAGCCCTGCTCTACCTGTCACCGGAGCAGAAAGCGTGCTGTTTCAGTTCATTTTACAGATAAATATCTCTTTTAAAAAAAAATCTCTCTGTTGAGGAACCGGAGTCGAGCCGCCCCACATGCTTAAGGGCCACAGGAATTACGTGAGCTGATGTCAAACAGGTTTCAGCTTTGATATTTCTAACAGGAGGATCGTTACGCTCAAAGCGTTCGATAAAAAGTACCATGAAGTCAGAGGCGGTTCGGGAATGAAATGGCGCTTCCGGATTGCGACCTTTATTTTTTCTTTTTTTTTTTTTTTTTTGATTTCACCCGGCACTCGCTCGAGCTCTGGACACAGTTCACGAGCCGCATATTGTACCCGTATTGTCCCAATATTCTGCATGATACATATTTTTTTGACAAATCAGTCCGAAATGATCCATTTCTCTCTCCGGTAAGGTCGGGCGACGCGTCTCTCCTTGCGGTTTCATTACGGCGCCGTTGATGTTGCTTTAAAAGGAATCCACCCGTGAAACCTTGAATAAAAATTGAACCTGAAATGCGGCTTACTTTCATTCACCCACAATAACATTTTCCAAACAAAGTGGGCGTCCAAAGGCAGACGCGCCTGCGGGATAAACAGGTCCTACAGTGACAACACCTGTGTGCTACTGCGCGGTACAATTTAGGTATACGTCGCATCGAAAAAAGCGGTTCTGAGTTCGTCTTATTCTAAATCTCCTTCATATTAACCGTTCTTTTCAGCGCGCATCTGACCGGGCCACCGAAAAGGTGGTCGTAACCGGTCCCGGAAACATCGATTTTTGTTATTGCCGCCGAATTATTTCTTTGCTGTCTGCGGGTATCTAGTGAAGTTGTGTTAAAAGAAAAAAAAAAAAAAAATCATTCATTCATTTTTAAGTCAAAATATAATGGATTTTTCTCCCTTTCCGTGCTTTCAGCAGGACTGCCGCGTGACCCTGCTTTTCATCTCGAAAATTTCCGATGCTACGAATCTGACCGAGAACTCATTTTCAGTGGGTCAAACGTTCTGGAGTGTCATCTTTGACAGGAACCAACCGGCACAATGAATCCGAGGAAAGACGTGGGGCGGCTGATTTTTTTTTTTTCTTCTTTTTTCCTTTTTGTTCGATCTCAGCGTAACCATGCGGCGCACAACGATGCAAAGGCGCACGGTGTCTATGTAGAAATCAATATTGAATTAAAACACTCCCCGCTCATGAATAACAAAACAAAAATGAAAAATGTGTAAGAGGGCTATTGGAACGGCAGGACGCTACAGTCAGCTAATGAAGGTTATGTTGCATGGCAGAATTCAGTAATTGCGGCGCACAAGTGAGGTATGAGACAGGATGTAGCTAATGGAAAACAATCACATTTAACATGGCTCCTTGGTTCTAGTTGTTCAATAAGTGAGCAGCAGGCTGGCTCGCAGCAAACAGGAGGTGGCGACGGGGGGGTCGCGCGGCACAGGGTTTTAATGCGATCCGACTATAACAGACAATCTATTTACAGTGTGCTCTGGGGAGCTAATAAACAAATGTTGAGTAATTTCAGCCAGCAGTAATTACCCTTGCAGCTGACAAGGAGAGCGTGATACTCTCTCCTTCACCTCCGGCTCCGTCCAGGAGGCGTGGGCTCTTCGGAGTGGTCCTCCTCTGCTCATATAGATGTGGCCGCCGGCCAGCGGTCGAAAAAAAAAAAAAAAAAAAAACGTGGATCGTTCGCAGGACGCCGCCTCTCTCCGCCGGGGGTGCGCGCCGTTGTTATGCTCCGGCGGCAGCTGGACACGAACGTGAAACTTTGGAAAATAACGATTCGCACGAAAGGTATACGCATATGTGTACTCCACGCCACGGCGCAAATTGAAGCGGTTCGCTAGCTTTACCGCTGATTGATATTTGCGCGTATATTCGGTGTGACCCGTCGCTTCTTTTAGCCACGTGCCGTCGCGCCCTCGGCTAAATGACCGCGAGCGGAGAACAAACATTAAGTTCGGGAAGCAAACAAATTACTTTGCAGGTTAGACGGTGCTCGAAGGCCAGAGACATTCTTATCCACGGGGCTCAGTGTTGATCCCGCAGTTATGGCGAAATAGATTTTTATGCAAATATGTCTCTATCGATCGCTTCGCCTTTCTTTGATGGAACGGGATGGAGAAAACCGCATTTAATTAGAGAGAGGTAATCATTACAATATAATCAGCTATAGAACATGTTTACATCAGCCGGGAGAAGGTAATCTGTTGCATGCAATTACTCAACTATTTCTAACCCTCTTGACTTTAATGCACGGCGAGTGGGTTTAGACCCCAATATGATGGATTTCTATGTTGTTACAGTGATTTGATTTATGATAATTTCCCGCATGGGGAATACGTTGCGAGATTTCTGCGTCTGCGCGGCCTACGAAGCATCAGCCCGGGTCCCCCGCTGTCTTTTTCTGACCATTTTGCGCCGTACACAAACAACGCCACGTATCAGATCCCCGCATTCTCACCAGAATAACAAGGAGGGAGAGCAACGAGGCGGCATGAGGGGTTCGGTCTGAGGGGCTGACAGACGCATAGTGAGCCAGCCTGTCCCTTATACTCAGACAGGCAGATGTCCCCTCTCCCTGCGTGGCGGGCTGCTGACCAGGAGAGAGCCAAGCGGCTGCTGAAATGAAGAAACTTGAGAGCTCCTCAGGGGGTGAGCTGGTCATTTGATGTCCAGCACAAGGACAGGGTGTGATACTGAATGAGCTGAGGGAGAGAGGCAGCCTCTGCAGTCTGTTACAAAGGCCTGGCCTGACCGTCAGGAAAGGAGGGGATGATACTCTGCACGGGCGGCTCACTAATGCGGTTTGTCTTCTATCTTTTTTTTTTTTTTTTTTTTTTTGCCGAATATGGATCTTCGATCACGCCGATGAATTTTTTTTTTCAACACAAAGCGTCGTCCTATTGTAAAAACGCCTTTGGCGTATTTGAAAACGAATGGATCAAAATTAGCCGAGTAAAATTCAGCAAATAGGAAGTGAGATATTATGCTAAACCTCCTGCGAGTCAGTTATAATGGGAATTCAATTAATTCCCATTCAGTGCAACTAGTTACGCTATTCATGATGCGCTTGTATCCAAGCGGATATTATTACATATTGAGGAAAAAGGCAGCTGAATTTGTCCTTGCGAGCACAAAACAAATTCAAAGTCTTTTTATACTGCCGGTTTTGACAACTGTCATTATTAGCTGAGCAATTGCGCCGCCGTCGTCAAACATAGTTACAGGGTAGCGGTCGTGATAATTTGTGCACAGTGGGGGGGCGGAGGGGTTGAGCGCTACACCTAAAGGCGTAGACGAGAGTCACAATGGAGCCGCGGCATCTTTCTTACCTGGCCCGGGTTCAGTGTTGCAGGCAGTGGAGAGCCCTTTGAAGGCTAAAGAGAGCCCGAGATGAGAAGAAGCCCTGCCTGCAGAGGGATCAGCCATACCGAAAGTGCCAGCACCGTAGCCCTGTAATTAATAACCGGCGATGGCAGCCTCCGTCCTGGAGCCCCCGCTCAACTTCTCCCTTACGACAAAAAAACCCACGGTCAGGTTACATGAGACAGAGAGAGAGCGAGAGAGAGAGAGAGATGGATGGATGGGGGAGGAAGGAAGGGGAGACTCAGGCAAAGAGAGCAACGGTGCATAAGCCATGGCTATGTACCTTTCATCCTGGAGGAGATTTGGAGAGGTTTCAGACCACAGAGACTTCTTAATTCTCACTAATTCATTTGCGTTCCAGATTCACTGGGCCCGGGATAACCTGAGAATGATAATGAACTCGCGAGGGGAGTGCATAGTCCCTCGCCTTTGAATGTGCTCAGAATAGACTCAGATAATCTTTCCGTCTGAATCTTTCCAGAGAAGAAGACCCCTATTAGAAGTGATTTCTTGTCATGAGTTGTCCATCAAGTCGGCGAGGTTTTAAATGAAGCGGTACGAGCGGCGGCACAGCCCCGCTGTTGTGAGAGTGGATCTTTTAAACAATGTAGGCACGAGCACGAGAAAATAGATCTGTGTAAGTTTTTCCGATTTCAAAAAATCATACTTTATAATGAATGTTTATTTGCAAGCTGCATCAATCTTCAATCGATAAACTCTGACCACCAGCCTATATATATATATATATATATATATATATATATATATATTTATATATATACAAATATATATATATATAAAACATGTTTTCCTTTTTTCTCCCGGAAAATCGAGCTTCATCCAAGCAATACATTATCATTAAAAATGAGGGAGCGTGCTATTTACATTTATGGATTGAAACGCCGCATTTCAATAACATTCAGCAGAAAGCAGACGGACATGTTTACGTCCTCGAGGCGACGTTTGCTTTTCAAAAAACTGTTGCAATTTACTCTTTTTCTTTCCTGCCACACGATTGAAGCGCGACAATCACAAGCGATGTCAGCGCTGTTCTTCCAGAGTAATCAAAATGTAAAATAAAATTTCATCACGTTATATTTTCTATCTTTTTTTTTTTTTTTTTAAAGCTATCAATGAGTCAGTGAATAGAGAGATTTTCCAGTGATTTTTTTTTTTTTTTTTTTTTTTTTTTTTATAGGTCTGCTGAGTTCTGAGAGATAGACTGCAAACTCTTGGGAGAAAAGGGAGGGAAAGCTGCCTTACTTCGGGGCTGGTCTCATCTTTGGTCAAACAGAAGTGAGCTTAATTTGCGGGTCTGCCTTTGGGAATTTCAAAGGGAAAAAAAAGCTTTGAGTGACGCCAAGCTTGAGCTCCCTGATGTTAGTGAGATGAATGAAAGCGGGGTCTAGAGGCTACAGGCCTTCTCACACTCCCACATTAACGGAGGTCTTTCAAGTTCTAATCAAGATAATTATATAGGATGCCATATAATGTGAAACAGTGTCTTAGAAGAGCCGGGCAGCCAGTCATCACACTGATTAAGGCACATTCACTTTTGTGATAATACACACCTTGTTAAGGTAAAGTAATCAAGCCGTAATACGTCGAATGTGATTGCATTTTGAAAAAAAAAAAAAAAAAAAAAAAAAAAAAGAAATCTCATAATACTAGCGCCTGGTGACATAGGAAAACTAATTTCAAGTATTACAATATCTGGGGGTTATTCTGAAATAATGAATTATTGAAAGAAGAGTTTTACTTTGTGACAACAATAAAAAAACAAACAAAAAAATAAGAAAAAAAAAAACAAGTACACCACTGAATAGGTCAATCTAAGGAATACTGTGATAAAGGGTGAAAATCTTTTCTCAGTTGCTTCAAGGTTTAAAAGAAATCAACATTCATTTGAAGCAAAGTACAACATCGGTGTCTCCTCCCGTGCTATTTTATGACTTTTTCTAATGTCACTTTTAATGGCTTAACAAATGTGGACAAACCCTGGAACAAATATTTGTGACTCAATACAAACCGCGCTCTTGTAGATGAATGTTATATCTGTTTTACGTCAAAAACAAGGTGGGCCAAACTATGCAAGAGAAGGGCGAGGTCATCCGCTGACATTTGGCCTCGCGTGTTTAATGAGGTGGAACTGGATGTGTGCGAAACGTTAACGTTCACGTTCAAAATGAAATTCTTTTAGAGCGAAAAACAAAAAAAGGACGACGTAGGGTTGAATGTCCCGCTGACATACAGCGCTGCACCATTCTGGAAAACAAAGCAAAACAAAAAAAAGAAAAACATTTACTGACCGCAAGGTTGAGTTTCTGCTCTCAGAAGTAGAACGACAACACATGTTCTTGTTGAATAGTTTGACGTGAATCAGAACGGGGAGGAATGTCTTCTCAAAATGAGGCGGGGGATTTTTGGGTAACAGCGAAACTACATTTGAACTATAAGTCTGACTAAAAACACATTTTTGTCGCATACGACCTAATTTGATGTCAAGGGGGCGGACCAGTAAAATCATTACCTGGAAGTAACACAAAGCCCATTTTTTTCCTTTGTTTCAGTGTAAAAACTATAAAAATCTTTCTATGTAATGAACTGTTCCTCTAAAAAATACATGGCGAATTAATATTTCACTCGAATGTAATTTTACCCTAGAAATGTTGTTGAGCTAAAACAGAAAATCTTGTCACTACGGGAAAATTTGCCACCAGAATTTATTAGAAAATTGATTGGTAGCATGTATTAGAGGAGGTATAATGTTTACAAGGCTAATGGTGGGGCTATTCTTGTTATTAAATTAATCTTTTTTAATTTGCCCTTTTTTTTTGTGATCGTTTTTGTGTCTTTTATAGAAAAAAAGAATGTAAAAGATGGTTTAAACAATGGCACTTGATGTGTTTTTTCATCAAAAAATCATTTTGTTCTCAAATTTTGAAGCAAAAAATACATTTCAAAGTTACTTTTTCATTTTTTTCCCTGCTCATTTTTTTTTTAAAAACTGTAAAAAAAACCCAGATGCATATGAGAAAAGATTTGATTTCAGGCAGGGGGCCACGAAATATTTTTCCGCGAGCCGCAATTGGCCCGCGAGTCTGAGATCTCTGCACTAATCTTACACAAATCTCTCAAAAACAGATCGATAAATTGGACGTTTTGTAGCTCTAGAGTTCCTATCATCGTTGTAGTGAGAAAGTGTGATCCTGCCATGCCAGAACTTTATTAAAAACACGCCGTTTGTCACCTTCAGCTGAAATGTATTGAACCGGCACTGTTTTGTGGGAACAGCAGTTCTACGGCATTTGATGGGTTTAGCACGAGCAGGTTTTGTTTATACAAAACAGAAAGTCTGAAATATGGGGAAAACTTGTTGCTCATCAGTTATTCTAATTTACTTTTCGAACACTTGCTCTTGTTATTCATGAGTTTATGTAGTCAGTTCAATGACTTGCATCGGCGCTTGCGTTTTAATTCGTTCTTAGTTAAATGGCCAAACTTTGGTGTGGTAAAATCAAAACACCACAATCTGGTTTCATTGTAAAGTTAATGAAAACTAAATGTTCAAAAAATAGAAAATAGGAAGAACACGGCAAGCGACAGCAAATCCCATGTAATATAATATTTTCAATTTTAAGGCCATACCGTTAAATGAAAAAGTCGGCTTTGCATAAGGGGCCCGATGTTCTGACAAAAAATGCACGGTAAACCCTCCCCTTATTCTGATATTTATTCTTTTTTTATTTTTTTTTTAAATACATTCCAGATGATGTTATAAGTCCTATTGCGCCCCACTGAATTTTCCCTCCAATATAATCTCCTAGGGGTGTTCTGAGGTCTGTGCTGTAATAGTTGTTGCAGTCGGAGCCGCGCACGCTATCTGATCAACCTCCGAAGCTTCCCAACAAGACAGACGATTAGGTACGGGGCAAACAAGCCTCAAATTGATGACTCCATCCTGGATGACAGACAACTCTATTTGTGTCGGGAGAAGGTGCTGGCAGTTCTATATCAATCAAAACTGAGTTATTATTGAGCACAAAGAAAGACATTTTTAATATCATTGAATCCAGATATGCCTCTTCTTCACATCTGGCAGTCAGCCATGCGTGTGAACAGGGGTGGGGGGGGGTTACATGACAGAGAGGCAAAGCAAGAAAAAAATAAAAAAATATCACTTGGAGCAATCATTTCTGGCAGTGTGCTGGCAGCTGCTGTTTCTTTACCCTCTCTGTCATTTCAGTGTTTTTTTTTTTTTTTTTCCTACCTAAAACATTGCTTATGTCATCATTTTATTTTCTCGTCTCTCCCCGGCTTAGTTCGGCGGGTCTATTTATTTCGGCCGACGCTAATTGTACACCTTAAACGCGTCCGAGCAAATCAGACGACGGCAATTAGCGCAGTTGTTACGATTAAGCGTGTTTACCGTCATATCTGCTTCATCTGCGGAAAACCGCCGGCGGGAGGATTTGAGAAAACAATGCCGGGGGAACCTTCGGCGGTTATCTTTACCGCTTATCGCGTGTCGAGAGGGAACCGAAGGAAGAGGCCGTCGGGGACATCCCGGACCGGTCGCCCGTCAATCATCGGGCCACATATAGCGACATCCAACCGGTGACATGGTAATGGGAAAGAAATTCCACACGGACGGGTCTCACGTTTGTTTGTTGCTTCTCTTTAAATCCGGTTGTTGCATAGCAACATTTGTATAAAACAAGGAAAAAAAAAAAAAAACATCCGGTGAAACTGATGATCAGCTTTTCTGTAAGCTATTCTAAATCTTAAAACATCCCAAATTGTGAGACTCTAATGTAATCAAATTGGATGTTGTGTTTTCCAACACAAAGCTGCATTTCACCAAGTTAGGCTATGCAGTGTGTGTGTGTGTACGTTTGCATATGTCTTTGTCAAAAAAAAAAAACAAACTCACTAACCCAAGCTTACTGTTCTGTATATTTCCTGTGTATCTTATATTTGCAGGTGTTATTTGCAGTCCCTATGTCCTCTATTGTAAGTCGCTTTGGATAAAAGCGTCTGCCAAATGTAATGTAATGTAATGTAATCTAATTTGAATCCACGCACAAAAAAATTAAACAGAACTGAATGCTGACAGTGACTAGCTTGTGTTTTCACAAGGTCAAACCTCCCTGTTGGTCACCGTGTGATGCCGAAATGCAGCGCGGTAAACAAAGACTCACGTAGCCCGTTGCATTTTATGGATGAACTGATGGAGGAATCAATATTTGCAAAATAGCCGTTCAGAGAGTTAATATATGTTCGGTGAGAAGGGTACGGCACCACGTCGAGTTGTGTAAACACTATTTAAAATAATTAGAAAAAGTCCGCCGCGTCCTCTTCTCTCACACACTGGCCAGTGATTGTCCACACTTCGGTGACGCTGTCGTAAAAATACATTTTCAACCAATCAATACCTTATTTCTTGTCATTAAAAACGTACGCGTTTGCCGCACCGTCGGCCGCCACCCCTTATTTGCATCTTGTGCGTATTGTCATTTGGGTCCTGTCGGTTTAAGGGGGTTATTGTGATGAGAGACAACGATCTACACCCTCTCGGGTTAAAAACATAATAGGAAACTCTTAAGGAGTCGCCACGACATTAAGAGGTATCTTGTTCAATGAGCTGGAGATCAGAGTAAACAACACGCTCCATATAATGTAGTCCCTCCACAGGTTGACATTTCCCTCTGATTTTCATATCTGTGCCTGAAATGACAGTCTACGTAACACGCGGAAGCCTAAAAATGCCATCGTTGATATGAAATCAATTTGCATTCCCCCCGGTGCCTGGATAACACGGCCCTGTCAGAGGACTCTGCAGATCTAGTGGAGATAATGACGTTATAGAGGGACGCCTGAACTGTGGAAAAGGACGAAATTGAAAGAGTGACGTTCTGTGTTTCCCCATGATTGCCTCGGCCGGGGGCGGAGCGTGGCGGCGGGAAACGGGCCCCTCTGTCTTTGCACCCTATTAGCTCGACTTGTTCTGCGCTAAGGGTTAAGATACACTAAAGAGATCCCCGATCTGACCAGTCAAAGCGTCAGTCGGCTGTGGTGTTTAAGCAATCACCACTTTAAAAAACTTGTGAACGTGTAATTAATTCATTTCAACCAATTTGCCACCCCTGTAGGAATTTCTAAATTTGTCGTGACCTGTAGCACATAAAAGCTCCAAATAAGCTATTGCAATTAATTAGATATTGCATAATAGCAATTAAAGTATTAATGGCATCCGCTATCAAACATTTAGACAATTTTCCATGTTATGTCTTAATTTACAGAGCGTAATTAAAATAACGATTAATTTTCCGCAGACCAAAGAGGAATGAAGGAGGAGGATGAAAAAGATCTCCCCTGCTGACGGAGTCGGGCGGCGTTGGCCTCGCGTTCCGGGGAAACCCGTGATCCCATTATTACATTTCTAAGACGAGCGGGGTAATGGGTGACAAGACACCAATTCGGCCACTTTGTGAAAATGCCGGAGAGAATTATCTGAATCGCGGCCATCGTAAATCGGCGAGTGATGTATTTATGACGCCGTATGATAGCGCCGACCCCGGAATTTCGGTATAAACGCGGGAAGCGCAGTTGACAGCACGGACCTGAGGACATTTAGATGTCATTACACCGGTGAAAGGGCCAGCTTGTTTTCCGGCTCAGCGTTCGCCAACGGAGAGGGACATCTCTCCCGCTGCTGCAACACAAATAAACACTGCTATAAACAGGTGATTCCAGCAGATTTACCCCACCCTGTGCATCCCGGGCTGTTGAATCTGAATTATGGACCTTCACAAACCCCCAAACCAGCTTGTTTTAGAATAGCTTTATAAGATGCTTTTACTCGGTGGGTTAAACGGACACGGGAATCTATCTTATGATGAAAAATAAAAAGGCTGACAATCCTGAAGTCAATCCATAATGTGGGAAAAAGGAAAATAATAGGAAAAAAAAAAAAAAATCAGATTTCATTTGTTTTTGAGATGTTTGCATGTTCAACCGATCATCACGCTGTGTTTAAAAACAAAAACCAAGCTTACATCAACATCTTCAACATCCTTGATGTAAGAATGTACAAATCCAGCAGCAGAAGCACTTCAGACTTTAAATCCTCTTTGATTCTGGAGAAAATAAAATTGTTGATAG
The DNA here is from genome assembly GCF_037954325.1 of Fistularia commersonii. Lineage (NCBI taxonomy): Eukaryota > Metazoa > Chordata > Actinopteri > Syngnathiformes > Fistulariidae > Fistularia > Fistularia commersonii. The sequence goes on along the minus strand of NC_141287.1, from coordinate 19,235,738 downwards.
GCCACATTATAGGACTTAGCAGGTGATGCTAAACATGGCGTCGCAGCAAGAGCCAATAATTACGTCGGTTAATCTTTGCGGAAAATCTCGGGAATCTCGCCGGCTTCCTCGCGCTGTGAACTTACTTTTATTTCCCCGAATTATTTTCTGTTAAACATCTGGGCGTTTTTTTTTTTTCCAGAGCAAACATCGAGGAACAGTTCACATTTTTGCCCGCTGCACAAAAACGCACTGTTGTCATGCTTTCACCATAAATAAACAGAACATGCTTTGTTTACACAAGTGGCCCGTCGGCTCCGATGCAAACACCTTTCCAGCTGTCGTAGGGATTTAGGAAATACATCCTCGTGCACCAGGATGTCCCACGGATGATGATGATGATAATAATAATAATAACAATAATAATAATACTAATAAGAGGCATGTTTGCAATGTCTGACGGAGATAGGACTGTAATGAGACTTTCAGGCTCTAATGAACCTTTTGAAAGTCTGAAAAGGAGCAGAAATGTGTCTGAGACGCCAATAACCACCTTCAATTGAAAATATAATGTTTTCAGCAACACATGGGGATTAGGTATAACTTGAAGGCTTCCCAGGCGAGTGTGTGAACGCGGTCATTTTTTTTTTTTTTTTTTTTTTTCCCTCTCCCCTCTCAGTGGTTGCACGATTGTTTGTAATCCCCCCCCCCCCCCCATTCTCATCGTCTATCCAATGCATTTGTGCACACAGACACACACAGACACACACACACACACACAGGGAGCAAGGAATTATACTTGTCTGTATGGTTTGTTAGCACTGGAGAGATAAAACTTTACATGTTGCTCCCAATTAGCACAGCGGTGACCACGCGCTGCCTCCTGTGCTCAGCTTTTCTTCTGAAGAGGGGCTATTTATGTGAAGACTCATGAGAATGTGAGAATTGAGGCGCGAAAGAGGAGATATGAACTGTGAGAGATTGTGTGTGTGTGTGTGTGTGCGTGCAAAAAAGGGAGGGCGAAAGAAAGAGATAGAGAAAAGGAGAATTGAAATGGCTTAAGCCTCCATTTTGAGTGGAGAGACAGGTCCTATTAACATTTAACAGCATTTGTGCAAATTGGTGCCGAGGTTATGATGAAAATGAGGAGAAATTAAAACTGGCCAGAGGTTTGTCATTGATGGATTGCAGTCTGGCAGTGCTCACACTTCCTAGTGTCCATCAGAAGCGATTACTGTGTAATTAAACCTTATTTCTGGACTCTCTAGTGCATAATTACTGCGTGAATGCAACCATCATCTAAAAGCTACAAAAATGCTTTACCATTTAGTTTTAGCAGTCAGTTCCACGGGCTTGTGTCAGATATAGCCATCAGACACAGCAAAAGAACTGTCACTTTTAATAAGAGGCAAAGAAAAAAAAAATTAAATGAAACAGTATGCTTATTACAGAAAAATTAGGCTTTCAAGAGCCTTTCCTGTTATTTGCATAATTTATCCCCCACTCCCCGCCAGCGTACACACACACACACACATACACGCGCGCACGTGCACCCGCACGCACGTACACACACACACACACACACACACACACTTGCACCGCAAGCTTTAGTCAATTTCTCTTGCATTTAAATAGATTGCACATTTAAGGCTACTTAAGGAAAATTATCACTTTGCATATTTTAATTGTTATGAAGGAAGTGATTTGAGAGAGGTCTGTGGCTCATCCTCTTGAGCCATGTGGTTGCAAAGCTGTCTGATTTGGCTGCTCAGCGCTGCAGCTCCACAGATAACCTCCGAGTTCACACACATCCACTCCAGTTTCATCAGAATGCAAATGAAGCATAGACCACTGTGGCATGTGGATCTTTGATATTTACAAAATAGCCACTAATAACTTGAGTGTAATTTGTTTGACTCAACTTTACTTTTCTCTTATCACTCCCGGTTTTCCTCTCCCGTCAAATGGCTCGTTTAAACATTCAGCGGGAGAAACAAAGGGCATGTTCGCCGCTAGAATTACAGAGACAACAGGCTGCCGGAGAAACGGCTTCTCCGTGTATCTACGTTTATCTCGCTCGAGACGCCGCGTTACGACCTCCAGGAAGACAATGGAAGGTGTCAAAACAAACAAAAAATATGAGAAAGGTGTTTTTTAGCCATTTCCGAAAGGCCCAATCCGCTGGCGAAGCCTCAACTCCGGAATTGGATGATTACAAGCGGCGACGGCAGACGTTCGCTCGCACTTATTCCGGACACGGTAAATTATTTCACTTTTCGCGGCGTCGAATACATACCTCCTGGTCCGCCCCCGCCCCCCTCCCCGGTCCAGCCACGCGGTCCTGCCGGATTAACAAAACCGAACAGACGATGCAGACACAACATGCAAAACAACCCCTCATTAATTATCATCAAACTTAATCACGACAACATAACCAACCCGGTTTGATACTATAAATAATCTTCATCGCCTTTTCAAATCGTCCATGCGAGCGATAGGGACGCACAATGTGACTGTTTTTATCTAAAGTGTTGAGCTTGAATTAATTTTTATTTCTTCATTATTGAGATCGCTGCAGTCCTCTAAACCTAACCTGACGGAATTACCCCGTATTTCAAGTGGACGTAAATTGCAGGCACTGTGCACCATAACCTTGAGGAGTGTGTGTGTGTGTGTGTGTGTGTGTGTGTGTGTGTGTGTGTGTGTGTTATTTAACTCGTGAACAACTCCATCCTCTGAGGAGATCTGCAGTCTCTTAAGTGTTGCGGCTAAGTGTAGCCGCTCTGACAAGCGTAACATTGTATATATGTGTTGATATGAAAGGTGGCAGTTTTCAGACAGAGAGACATTAACATGAAATTATTGTTTTTTTTTTTTTTCCCAGCCCCCATTAGTTTTCTAAATTGGTTATTTTTATTCCAAATCATGAACAACTTAAGTCTTTATTAAGAAATGCTGTTACTCCCACGGTCTAGTATGAGAACTAGAGACTGGAGAATATTTCTCTAACGCCTTAATAGCATCATTCGCATAGAAAATTATGCAAAACTAGTGTTTTTCAGCCTGGAATGAAGGTCATAGAAAAAAATATGTATGACACACATTAATACGGGACAAAAAGAGAAACTAAATTACCCGTGTTCTTCTTCTACGTTTAAGAGAATCTGCCCACACACCTACAATCACCGAAACCTTTGTATAGCTGTATTTCGAATGGAGTGGGGAAAATAAAAAGACAGCTAGGATTTAAAAATATTACGCGTAGAGCACATACATGTATCTCCATTATTTTTCATTCCTCCCACAAAATGCTCTTTAAATACAGGCGCAAATAGAATTGCACTCCTCCAACACAATTCCGCGTGGAATGGACACACGAGCTTGGTTTAATCACACCATTACAAATTTAATCGAGTAATCGGGTACAAAATGCATCCAGTTTTTCAGGAAAAAAAAAAGAAAAATGAAAAAAAAAAAAAAAAAAACATCTTTATTCAGTATCTCAATAGCTTTTATGTACCTTGAACTGAAAATACATTTAAATTCACTGTAAGTATGGCAATACATACACACATATAAACATGTATGTGGTGCATTTTGTATGTATGCTGTATATCCTTAGCAAATACGTACAGCTGTGTGCAAGTTCATTCTCTGTACATGTATATGAAAAGTAAAAATTCAAAATGGTTCATATCTTAATGTCATCCCCTCCTTGCATGAAGAATTGCAAGTGCAAATACACACATTAGAATGTGCCTTACAGCAATTCACAAAAGGATTAAAGCAATTTGTTACCTTTAAGATCATGAGTTTGCATTGGATACCTTTTCAGAAAACCAACACGGTCCACAGCTATTCAGTGGAAAATAATATCGTGACTGAATTGCATGCAATAGTCAGTTTGTGCAGGTCAAATCAATCTTTGCCCTCAAGGTGCCTTAATTTTTTTTTTTTTTTAACCTATTTTTTTCCCGGTGACAGTGTAAAGACAGTCTTGTGAGGTAGACTGCTCAGTTTCAAGGGCGAGCTTTCATTTCTATTTCACTTTTTTTTTTTTTTTTGTAGTATTTCCAACCCACCCCATCCCCCCTCAAATGATGAACGACATTCAAAATGATTAGACATAAGTACTACATGTACAATATGTAGCAATGAGGTAGTAATGGTTATAAACAAAAAAGAACACCGGGCGAACAAATTAAAAGAGGAAGGAAAAAAAAAAATCTTTAAAAATTAAAGCGAGGTTCGAATAAAAGTGACTGCGAGATTTTAGGAGACATACTGTCTTTGTGAGACGATGTGCTATTCAAAGACTCTGCTCAAGTATTTCGTGAAGGTTTCATCTCGATAAATGCAAAACGTTACTAACAACTACAGCAACTAAAGAGGGAAAAAAAAAAAAAGAAGAAAAATGTGCACTTGAACAGATGCGTACTGATGTGACCCCAAAACTGTCTGGAAGAGGAACTTAAAACAAATTTTTTCCAGAGATTATCTTTTGAAAATCCCTTTCTGTCTCATTTTAAACTTTTGATTTCATCCTCAAATCATTAAGCCTTTAACAAATTCGCCCCCGTTTGTTTTTGCAAACGTACATTTCTCCCCAAGCTCATATGCAACCTTTCTCTTAACACACTGAAATCTGTGCTTGTTAATGGCACTTAAGGGCTTCTTCTCTACATCTGTTCAAAAGTCCTGCAGATTTCTCTTACAAGTGCCATGAACAGGCACAAAACAATAGCCTAGAGTGACATTTCTCTACGAGTCGCGTGACATTTAGGCGAACGGCTGCTCATAAACGCAGATGGTGTAAAACCAAGCGATAGCGAATGACTTACAAAACTCACACATCCTTCAAACACGCAACTCGCGATGCTAATACTCGGGGTGGCGCTATCAAATTGCCAATTCCAAATATCGATAGCTCATTTTGTGACGCGAAACATTCCCGGATCCCCCTTTACTTTGGCTTCAACTCAAAAGTGCAACAGAATTGATAACACGTGACTACACATCAGAATTGGACTTTCTGAATTTCGCGAAATGTATCCGACCGAAGGGGAGGATGATCTCGCAGAATGTTCGGAACGGCGGTCGGACGATCCGAACGAGTGCAGACCCATGGGTTTGGTTTTCGGTTAGGCGTAGGTTGAAGTTTTGGATTGGAAAGTTGCTCGTTTGTAATGAAAAGAAAAAAAAAAGTTAAGACCTCGGAAATGAAAATAATAGGTCTTGAGAACTTTGGGAATCAGGTGATGATTAAAAGAATGGCACAGCTACGGAGCACCAAATCGTCGGGACAGCGGAGGTTTAAAAAAAATATTGATAATAAAATAATAACCTTGACAGCATTCGTTTCTCATATTGAAAGTCTCAAATGAAACACGGGGGCGTCTGAAAATAACATGTACACATACCCTAAAATGACATTTTACATTCTGCACTGTCTATTTTATTAAATGAAGGTCGACATAGTTTATCCCAAGGTGCGTTATTTCGTCGTTAAACTATTTAATGCCTGTGCTTTCGATTTCGATTAAAATGAGCGGAATCTTGTTCCCACTTCGGCGTGTGTGCGGATCAAACAACTGTCGAGGACGTTCATCGAATGGATTACGGCTGGGTGATACACCTTTACATAAATAATGCACACGTTTTTTTTTTTTGTTTGTTTTTTTTTTTTTTTTTGGATGTTCTATTCGCGCCCCGATAGAGCAGTCGGCGGTGGCGAGTGGGCGGCGATCGATATGCACTTTTTTTTTTTTACAAACGAGCGTATAAAGCCCAAGCAAAAAAAGGCAAACAACATGAGGGAGCCTCTTTTAAGATAAATAAAAACAAAACCCTCAAGAGTCTTCAGGGCTGCGGGGTGACACAGCGGCACCTGCAGTGCAAAACATTGCACTTTTCAATGTGCTTTGACTTATTTTCTGATCAGAAAATGTGATACATTCACCAATTTTCTTCCCGCCCGTGTAGAACGCCTGGACTCTCGCTGCTGCAAGAGACCGATCGGATTATGTATCGACCTGTGACAACAAATGGATATAAATAACACTTTTAACATTTAAAAATGACGATGAAGACCGTTAAAAATAGCCTTCAAGACATGCTCTTAAAAAGGACTGCCACTCATTCAGGAATGTTCCAGTTTTAGGGGGGAAAAGCACGGTCAGATTGATTCTTTCGTACATTTAATATCAAAATAATCCAATTTTTTTTTTTTGTTTTTTGGGAACGATGTTTACATAGCGCTAACGTGACTACTTGGGCTTTGGTTCGGATGATATTGTGAAATTTCTATTTGACAGATTCCCAGATTCAGGCACCACACAAGCAGCGCAAATAAACCGATGAATATTAACAAATACAAATCAAAAATTGTCCTTGGGCAAACACACAGCGTACGATAAATCGGACATTCGGTGGTATTCCCTTTTAAGAGCATTATGTGGGAGGAAACGGGGCTCTTGGGAGTTATCAAGCTGTAAAGCTCATAGATTTTACACACACACACACACACACACACACACACACACATAATACTGTTTGGTGTTCTCTCAAAAGGTTTCCTCATCAAACACACAGAATAGGCGCTGACATGTGTCTTCATGAATTTGTCTTTCAGAGATAACTAACAAACTGAGGTAGAAAAGAACTTAGGCTATACATAATCCTTAGGTTTCATTAATGATAAAACAGCATCAGAATGGAATGGAATAGCTTGAGGCAGTTTTCTTTCGGATCTCTCTCCACTCTGCGTCACCACTGGCTGAACATTTGCGTCCTACAAACAAGGGAACTGAAGAAAACGCCGAATGTGATTTTCCGTGCGATAAAACAAACTATGTTACAACCAGAAAGTAGCTCAAGGCTACAATTCGAGATAAATAACGGGTCGTCCTATTTGGAGGCAAATCTCTAATCGTGTTATTTTCCATTTGAAAAAACAAAAACAAAAAAAAAAAAAAACAAAAAAAAAACAAGAACCCTTGACAAATGACTACTTTGCCTTGCCAATAAACCAGAATTATTATTTTACATGCATACATTCAATGTAGAAACGCTCATTTCATTTTGAACAATTGAGGTATCACAGCCTTATGTGGTTTTGATGGTACAAATTCCAATGCAAGTCAAATGCTCTTGTATGACGAAGTGCTCTGACACAAGAGGTACAACACCACAATATCACCTTCCTGAGTTTGCAAAAGGAGAACATCAAGTTAAATGGAAGAATTTTTACATTTAGGTCAAACACTGTGATTTACTACAATTTTAACAGCAACTACATAGTAATTCATTGTTGAAAATTGAAGTCGAAATAATAGCGATGGGACACGATATTGGTTCTAGTCATTTCGGCAATAGTGGAGAGGCCAGCGGAGCGAAACAGAGTAGCACGTTACATTTGCTCGAAAACTTTTTTTTGGAAAAAAAACCAAAAAAAAACAAAAAAAAAAACCTAATGGAAATGTCGTCGCGGTAAAATGATTTACACATATGTAGCTCATCAGAAAATGAAGCCCAGCTGAAATTATGCCAATGAATTTAATTTATCTTAAAAGTAATCACAACTGTTTACAGAGAGCACGGAAACAGACACAGCTGTAGAACACTGTTAAAATGGAAAAGAGAAAGCATGTTTTTTTTTTTTGTGTAGTTTTAAAGCTTTTTTTTTTTTTGTTCTTCAATATATATTAGCACATATCACCAATGAAGTTTGTGAGGCAAACAACAAAATCATAACAGCACCACCTCAGGCACTTGATAGCAACTAAATCTCAAGATCAGCAGAATAGTATATTTATATATATATATGTATATATATACAAAAAGAAGGGGGGGGGGGCAATCTTTGACATGTCATCATTTGAGTTTAAGTGAGCACATGGCGCGAGTCGTGTAAAACATTTAATTTACTTTCGTTAATATGTGGTGCCAGAAAGATCATCTTCCGTCTAAAGCCTTGAATGATAAATCCCTTCGCCGTGTAGAAGTGTGTTTGTGTCACCAAAGTTTGCGATTTTTTTTTTTTTTTTGTTGTTTTTTTTCTGTCCCAGTGCATGTTTACTAAAGCCCAAACATTTTCATTCACTTACGGAAGTTAAAGAAACTGTTGGATCGGTCTCTTTCATTGACAGCCAAACATTTTATTCCATTCGGTGTACATGTCGAGTTCTTTTTGTGATATGCTGGGCTGGAATTTACAAAACACATTGTCAAAGTCTTGGTAGGAGATCGGTCTCATTTGACTCGGATGGATGCTCGACAGGTCGGTACCGGCGATGCCGTGGAGCGCGCTCACCGCGGCCTCTTGACAAAGCTGGACCACGTCCAGTCCCGAAAAGCCCTCTGTCCTCTGAACCAGTAGCGATATCTCTTTGTCACTAAGACAGTAGTTGTGCTGTGAGAGCAGCTGACTGATTATCTGGTGTCGTGCCGTCCCGTCGGGCAAGGGGATAAGCAGTCGCTTGGTAAAGTACCTCCTAAGGGACTCTGGGATCTCTTCGGGCTTATTAGTGGAGCAGACCACGAGCACGTGGTCCTCGGCTGAGGTCAGCACGCCGTCCAGCTGCATGAGGAGTTCGGCCTTCATGCGATTCACCGGGCTCTCCTCGCCGAGCTGGGCCGACAGGAGCTGGTCCACCTCGCCGATGAACACTACCGCCGGTTGGCGACACCGGGCCACCAGGAAAGAAGCCTGGATGATCTTGTCCCCGTCCACCGGCCACTTGTTCACCAGAGCCGAGCCGCTGAGACGCAGAAAAGCGGCCCCCAGTTGGCTGGCCATCGCACGGGCCAACAGAGTTCTACCAGTTCCCTGAGGTCCAAACAAAAGGAGGTTACGAGGTAATGTGGAGAGTCCGCTGAACATATCTGGCCTTAAAATGGGCCATAGAATCTCCTCTTTGATGGCGGCTTTGGCCAAATCGAGCCCGGCGATGTCACTCCAGTCGACCGGAGGGCCCTGCTGTAGGATTTCCGCCGTCACCAACTCCACCAAGCTGGAGTCGCTGTTCTTCAGCTGTTCCTCCGCGGCGTGGACGGACGAGGTAGCGACATCGGGCGCCGTCAGGGAGTGCGAGAGGCGCTGTCTGTGCTCATCGGTTTGCTCGCTGACGATCGGGGAGCCGAACTTGTTGTACGCGTCACCAGTTCTGAGATCTTCCACCGAGCTTTTGGTCGGTCCGAACGACGCGGGGCTGAGCGCCCTGCTCGGGTGTACGCTGAATTTTCGTTGCTGATCAGAAGACATCGGCTGTTTGGTCGGCTTAAAGGCGATGGAGGAAGCCTCCGCGTTCCTGTCGAAGCCGTTGCCCCTGTTCGAGTCGGAGACGCTGCTGTCTGCTATTCTATACATAGGGCTCTGCGAAGAACGCTGTTGGCTGTAGTTAAAATTACCGTAGCTCGAGTCCATATCTCCATGTCCACTCATGTAGAAAGCTTTTCGTTTTAATGAGTTGGATGTGCTGCCATTCAAAGGTGTTGGCGCAATCGGTGTGTGATTGTGGGACTGGTAGTTGTAGCCGGGCAGCGTGGAGGGAGGAATCGGTGTAGGAGCCGCTATGCCGGACGGCAGATAAGCAGAAGGAGGGGGCGCTCCCCCGGGGCTATAACCGGGGCCGACAGCACCTTGAGAAGGATACCCTGTGGGCGGATAATTGTAGTTTGGAAGGTTTGGAGAACCGGCATTGTAGCTGGGAACTAAGGCGGGGGGAGGAGGCGGGGGCGGCGGCTGTAGGAGCCCGGCGCTGTGCAGAGGAGACGGGTGTGGAGAAGGGAGGGCCGGGGTGACCTGGCCGCTATAGCTAGAATGCAGGTAGGAGCCGTTGTAGCCGGCTGTATATTCCTGAGAGGAGAGGCCCGAGTGGAGGGTAGTAGCCGTGTGGCTCCCACAGTTACTGCTGGAATAGCTCGGCTCGGACAAGCTGCCGGCCACCCCGGGGGAGCTGCCGATGCTAGCCGACACATCTGTAGGGGGTAGGGCAGCTGTCATTCCAGCTTTGCTCACAGATATAACATCTGGAGCACAGTTCATTGGGTAAATCCCCTCCTGCCAGGACTCATTCTCTGACTTTCGTCCGTTCACGAGTCCGGCGGCGCTTTCGGAGTAAGAACAGAGGAGGGCTCTTTCGTTCGGGCCTTCCAGGATCCCGGAGTACTTCTCCGCGTATTTCTTAAGCAAATTGGAGGCGGTCAGCGCAGAGATGTCGTCGTTCGCCCACGCGTATTGGTACGTTCGCTGTAGGTGCCCCCGGTAGGCCTCTACTTTGTGTGCCGGTGAGCGGGTTGTGGAGGAAATGTCGAAGTGTTGTTCTGCCCATTGTGTGTGCTCTGGGGTCCACTGCATCTTTAGACCTAGACGTTGCGTATAAGGGAGAAAAATATCGAGATAAGAATTGCTGTCAGCATACATTCCCTTTCGTGATAATAACCATAGTTACTGCATTATAAATGCCAGCTGTATAATGCAATGCATGCTGGTTAATTGCTCGGATTATGGAGAGAGAGAGAAAAAAAAAAAAAAAAAAAAAAAAGGGAAATACTTGTAATGCGAGGCTTTAAAAAAACAGCCCTCAGGAAATATCTTAAATACATCCGGAATACTTGACAAACATTTCCCAAATGGCAGACAGACGACACATGACTGACAGAACAGGCGTATAAAAATGTGGGACCCAACACTGTGGTATAATCCACCCAACACAGAGCAGAATGACACAGACATTGCGGGTCAGTCTATAATCCAACTCTCATCTGAGGCATTCTGAGACAGTTTCAAATCTGCTCGGAGGAGAGCAGCAAAGCAATCTTCCTTGGCAGCGCTCTGTTGCTTTCATCACACAAACCCCTCAGCCCAGCATGAATTACATCCACATCAAGTCTGCCGACTGCTTCCTAGTCCAGAGTGAGAGGGGAGGCGGAAGGGGAGGAAAAAAAATAAAAGAATAAAACCTCACTTGTCTTTTTTCTTTTTTTTTTCCACCACAGCCTCCCCTCAGCCCTCTATTCAGCCGCAAGACATGTGAGTGACATAAATTACAGAGTTAAACCCTAAAAGTCAGAATCGGGGAGAAAAAAAAAAACAAAAAAAAAAAAACAACTTTTTATTTCTTTACATATGCGTTTAATCTTTTCCTCCGCTTAGCCTTATCGAGATGTATATCCCCCGAAGAATGTAGACTATTAGACAGATTATTGCTCGAAACAATCAGCACGGCCTCACGTGACTCGTATCGCCGCTAATCTGATACGAGAGAGGACGATTCGAGCGAACCCCGCCTGTTCCAGTTCTCCCGCCTCTGCCGAGCGGCGATTTCTTTAAACTTAACCCTTTCCGGGGTCATTCGGGAAACAAACGGACGCTTCTAAAGGCAGATTACATGCACGGCTATTTTCTAGAAAGAGTAACGGTTGGAGGATCCCTTCTGACTCCATCTTGGGGTGTTGGCACAACCACAGCGCTAGGAACTAATTAGCAGGATTACGCGGCACTAACTGTTTTAATTTACAAGGCTTTAGTCAAAGAGATCCGTGCTACGGCCAAGATAGATGTAAAACATTCAAGCTAGCGATTAATAAAAGGCGTAGACAAAAAGAGCCGGAAGGCGAATAATGCGGCTTATGTGCTAAGAAGAAGATTCGGAGAATAAAAATCAGGAGTCAAACAGAAATACCAACATTTTTGGTTCAGCGAATGCCGATTGCAGGTCTGAGCCTGCTTTATGCTTCAAAATGCCCAAAGTACGGGTCTGCACTCATACAAAGAATAAAGTGTGCACTTTGTGTGCTTTATTCCAAAATGAAGAGTGAAAGAAAAAAAAAAAAAATCACAAAGCAATTGAAAGTGGCTCATTGTTGTCTTTAAAAAGACCTCTTTTTAGGTGTCGCCCGCTGCAAAAAAGGTAAAATTCTTTACGCAATTCATTGTGGAAAAACACTCCAATGAACTTTTACTCAAACTAAGTTATCATGCCAGTTTTTGAAATATTAGAGGAACTATCCCGGTTTGATTGCTATGAAATGTTCTTTTTACCAGATACGAAACAAAATTTTTTCCTGAAAAGAAGATTAAAATCTGCCCTCACAGTTAAAATCAATTACATGCATTGCAGCTCAGGTAAAAAGGATAATGTGTTTTGTCATAATATTCAGTGACATTCATTCACACTCACTTTTTGCCAATAACAAAAACTGCAAGTAGCTTATCGAGCGCCATTTTTCCATTACCGTCAATCGCATATGAACAGTTTGCCACTTTGGACGTTCAAAGCTGTGCCACTTGCAAGTGCACTTGAGCTCTCTAAGCACAAGGTATTTCTGACAAAGAATCCAAGACGATTACCTGAACAGGACGCAGCTGAAACCCTTGTCTTTTATATCTAGGTAATAGCGAAAATGTCTCTTTTTACACGCACAATGCTTTATTTATTGCTGAAAAATTAACCGATGTGGAGGAATGCAATCTAACATTCGCACGAAAGGGGCCCCAGCAGTCCTTAACCCAGTATTTCACAAGAACAACTGAATTAGTTTGTGGGATCAGTGAAGTGGATTTGTGTACTCCGACAAAGTGTACACACACACACACACACACACACACACACAAATAGATTTGCATCTACATTAGCATACATTTTATATACGTTGGAATACAAATATGATGTTCTTTGTTCCAATTCAAATACGCCATCCGCTGTTTCCTTTCTCTTCCTTTGAAAAGCTATAATTACAGATCATTTTATTTGAGGGACGTTTTCAGATATCCTGCGGGGCTCCGGCTCAAGTTCCACTTACCGGCCTCAATCAAATGCAGCTGATTGCGTTTGAAATGCATTGCTTTGGACAATTTGCGATGGTAAATTTCGTATGACGATAATAAAAGAGCGTGCTTTTTTTTTTTTTTTTTTTTGGCTACGTTCATTAGTCAACCGCAGCCTACAATACAAACCTCAACTAATCACCTCTCAAACAAACAGTCATTAAGCGTCGCTATTATAGGCACTTTTGCGAAATATATTTACATTTTTCTTTCGGCGTGGAATCACGGACACTCGTTGAAGAGACGGCGACAAGGTGGAACCAAAATGCATTTGACATATGATGCCGCGGCGCTATGTAGCGCCCTGGTGTGTAAATTCTGGTTCAGTGATCATCGTCGATGAAACAGGGATGCTGACCTTTTTGGGAACTATTAATCTGGTAGCCTAGGCCGCTTTTAAGCAAACAAGAGTGGGCCTCCACTCTGTCCATCCAATTTCCCAGTGTGTAAATTGGACCTCCACTTGCACAATTCTCTATTCATTACTGTGCTGCTGAAGGGAAGCTCAGGGGTGGCAGAGCGGGTTTCTTTTCCTTTTCTACGTGCGTGCGTGTGTGTGTGTGTGTGTGTGTGTGTAGAGCATAAAGAGCTGGACTTCCCTTCTTCTTTTTGGTTTGGGGGAGGGGAAAGAGGAAGGGTTGGGAAAGAGGGGGAGGGAAGTGAAAGCTGTCGTAATTGAAACGTGGCCTAATCAGAGTCATTACCATTTTTACCAATTTGCGCCACCAAAGATGCTCATTAGGTAACTGTGGTTAATAAGCCGCTCTTTAGAAAACTAAATGTAATGAGCTCTTTAAAGTCTGACTTCAGTGTGATTATGCACTGGAAGTGTTTTGCAGAGCAAAAGCAGACTGGTACATTTAGTCCTCTACAATGTCATTATTAAGATGCACAAACTCTCTGCACTCCACTCGACACAATAGTATCGGCTATGGCGGGAGACATGTTGAAAAGTATTTCTAATTACTGATCATTACAACTCAGAGATTTTCATCAGCGGATGTAAACATAATTATGGGAGCTTTTGCTTTTATTCTGCACAAATAAGCCACTCTACTTGACAGCCGTGCAAATATTGCAGACAGACATTAATTACATGTATAAAAACAAGCTAATATTCCAGTGCATGTGTGGAGGGGGCTTCCGAGGAGGGGGTGTGGCAAAGCGGCCCAATATAAAAAAAAAAACAAACAAAAAAAAAAAAAAAACGGGAGGTGGTAATCGCCATGGACACAGGGACTCATTCATTCCACATATCAAGTTAAGATTTTGAACTCAATTTAGAGCTCTGTGTGCCAGTAATTCCGGTCTTTATATGGCGGGGTGACATTTAACCCCTCATTTAGCAAATATACGTCTTCCTTAGTCATTTTATTTTCAGGGGCTACCGTCCAATTTCTCCATCCGACCACCGCGGCAACTAACCGCCCGTGACTTCGTACGGCTGCTCGTTGGAAAGTCGGGAAATGACAGTGCAAGACACTATTTACATTGACTGCATTTCACCTGCCAGTCAAGCAAACAGGACCTCTCTTTGTAATTCAAACATGTCGGAAGTTAATGAGTTATTGAGTCTATTATTACACGTTATTATTACTTCGTGTATTCGTGAGTGCGAGTCCCACCGGTGTCATTCTAAGCACCGCTATCTTTTGAGACACAGTGAAGAGCGGAAACAAAGAGTTACTTAAGAATAAAAGTGTCTGGTGTAAAAACATTTCATTCTCGCATTTATATAGAATTCACAGAAAAAAAAGACGTTACAATATGGAAAAGTGGAAGAAAATTTGAGATTCAGAATATATTTCACTGACAATAATGAAAAGTTTTTTTTTTTTAATAATTGGAATATTTACAGCATGTTGATAAAAAATGATGAAATGCCTCCAAACAGAGACAATATTTCTTTGTTCCCATGACAGTTATTTGTTTTTGCGCAAGTCATTTTAACCACATATTATATATAGTTAAAAAAAAGAAAAAAAAAAGAAAAAAAATTATATATATTTTTTTATCATTATTATTATTTTTATTTTATTTTTTCTAACCTACACTATTTATTGCAGATAACCAATTGTTGACATTTTCATGTGTGTGGAATTTCTAAAAGAAGTGTGCAGAGGCAACTCATTTGAAAAGGCTGGCTGGCACAATATGACATAATGATAACTGGCTGACTGAGGCGAACAGAGAATGACAGAAAATTTGTCACAAATAATCTAATGAATTAACTGCGTCAATTAAATGTGTAATTCTCCAGAACAGCAGCACTTTTTCAACGCAGCAGAGCTTCAACTGAGAGCCGCTGTCAATAGAAGGATACGACTTCTGCATAGATGCCTGTCTGTGAATCCGACTGATGCTTTGTTCTATTTACTTTGCGAAAACAAGAAAATTGTCTTCGTTAAAACATATGCCCATGATAAAGTAAGACACATGGAGAAGGAACCCAGCGGCTGTGTTTTCCCTTAAATGTGTGGCACGATAATAATTACATAATTTATCATTTAAGTGGATACTTTGCAAGGCAATCAGCAAATCATAAATGGTGTATCACAGCAAGACTTAAATGAATGAACACCATTAAAATAAGACGTATTCAACGCACAATGAAAATTCATTTCCACGATCGTGCACGCATGACTGTTTGAACACAATTCAAGAGTATAATAGTATTAGATAAAGGTAAAAATCATAATAATCTCCTTTGACAGGATTATTTTTGCACAGTTGAAGATCCAAATTCAGCAAGGCGTGGGCAACACAATAAAACATTTTTTTTTTCTTACTCCGAAATAATAATAATTATAACAATAATGGATGAATTTACTTTTTCACCAGATCAGCGGTGTGATGCTGACAGTTAACATCCCGGTCATGGAGGGTGTGTGTGTGTGTGTGTGTGTGTGTGTGTGTGGGGGGGGGGGGGGGGGGGGGATCAAGCATGACGCCTGATGTGCACGGTGACACACATTCATCTGGAATGGCTTCGGCTCAAACATTTCCACTTTACACCTTGACGGCAGCTCAGAATGGTAATGAGGGTGAAAAATATGCGATGCAAATGCAGGAAGGGTTATTCTTAGAGCTTGATCGCACCTCGCGTGGCATGGCGGACAAACTGTCTTACACACTGCACAAACCCAAGGATATCCCGCTTATCACGTTAGCATGTAAGCAAATCCCAACAAATATTCCTGGTGAATACCGTCGCTGGCACGGATAAGTTCATTTTGGACCAAATTTGCTGGGAGTCAGAGATGGATACACCAGCTTTAACCTCAGGAGGAAGGAATCAGTCAGTGAAGGCTAAGACGTTTCCTAATAGCGATAAAACACTCACAGATGTTTAGAATGTTATTCACATTCAAATTCGGATCAGTGGAACATAAAGAACTGCCCCGAAGCTCGCCAGAATTTGAATTCCGCCTTTCTTTCATTTCACTGTGCTCTGACTTAAATCCTGCACACACACACACTCACACACACACACGCGGAGGGAGAGCTCCACACTGCCTTTCTTAGTATGTTGCCCACTTTTTAGCATTTTTTTTGTAATTTATGTAGTGGGCGGGCTTCTGCTTCAGAGTTGGGGGTGAATTTAAACCTTAATTAGAAGCTAATTAAAAATGTGTGCTGACAGTAATAGCGGTAATTACATGCACCGATGAGGTAATTTAGCCCATTTCCGCTGATTTGTTTGCCTGGATTTCACCAAAAAAAAAACTACTAGGCTGACTTTCAAAAAAACCTGATAAAGGGTATAAAAAAAAAAATAAAAAAAAGAGTTTGGCATTTACATTTACGATCTTCCCGTTACATTACTCGGAAGGGCCGCACATGAAATAGCATAGCCATGTCCAGAAGCAACTTCTATTCCGTCCACATCACTATAAACAGATGCCTTAAAACATCAAGACTGGGAAATGACTCATTATCTATTCTTATCGCCAGTCTCACAACAGGTTTTTGCAGATCAGTGACGCATTCTGATCATTGACAATGGAAATTCTGAATTTCAGCTGACCGAATACAATCAGGTGGTATGTTTAATAAAGATTTGTATCGATATGGTGCAGTGCATGGTTTGCAGAGGAGTGAAATCATACAACAGCAGAGCCATTTCCTGATTTTACTGTATAAACAGCCGCTCCTGATGTGAATAACTATATAAATACTATAACTTGAATAGAGGTTGTACTTGGTGAACGGCTTCAGCGCGTCGATGTGAGGTGCGGCCGACACATGACGTGTTTAAGAGAACCGTGGCAAAGGATCCTGACGGGCTCCTGCATCACAGTGAACGGGGGGGGACTGCAGTTTATTTTCAAACAGCTCCGCATACTCACTCCTGCCGCCGTGAATCAAACGTACCAAATGCGGATTCATGGCGAGCTAAAAATAGTCCCCAACAAATACATCACTTCTGAGACAATTGCTGAAGACTCACAATGCCCAGCTGCTTCGGGGAAATTACTCAGCTCTTTCATAAATACAACCACGGCGACAAGTAAGAATCTCAGGCGGAGGCTTGAGGTCCGGGTCACATTTCAGACAATTATAAACGATGAGAGAATATTCAAAAAAAAAAAAGGGAACCAGGAAAGTTGAATGAAATAAGCTATTTTGATAATGGATCAGACGGAGAAATAACTGCATCCGCAAAGCAGTTCGGGGGGATTCGTTTGCGATAAATATGGTCGTATCGCACATACATTACATACGATGGAGGACTCGTTGGAATCATAATGAGCTGAGTTTATCTATGGGATGTGCCGAAATACCAGATGCTGTATTTTCACTAATGTAACCATCGCCACATCCGCTGCCTTTTGCCATCTTTGTCTACACTGTCACACTCAATGACCGTTTCAGCTAATCGGATGAAACTCATTTTCGGTGGCCGCGGCTACATTCCCATACCAGTGACACGGGATAAGTGAGTTTTATATCAACAGCTCTGAACTGTCTTGATGGGTTTGCTTCACACTTAATGAATTCCTCATGTTTCCTTTGAGAAATGTACACGTACGATGTGAAATCTTCACTTCCTGTGGGAACCATACTGGATCACCGATTAACACAAAATCTTCATTATCTTCTTTGTGCATTGATGGTTTGTGAGCGCTGTAAGGTTTTATTGTTTCACTGATGATTCTGGAGGGATGGTTAAATAACGGCGTGGGAATGAGCGCCGAGCGTTGCTGGATGCTTCAGGCATCTGCTGCCAACTGTCTGGTTTTCATTATTTAATATGGCTGCCATTTGTAAATCTATTTAAATGCTATTTTTTCTGCCAAGTAAAATCGGGTAAAAAAAAAAATGTACTGGAAAAAAACACCTGAAATAAGGCCTCACTTGCAATTCTTGTATTTTCTGATTATTAAGAACAATTCCTATAAGATGAAGATGTGATTAACTGACAAAGTTAGCTGGAGACCATATTATATGATTGCAGTGGACGCAACACGTGCCATTAAGCTGTTATTTTTTTATAATTTCACTGCAAATAAAACAAGGCTTTTGTTTACAATGAAATATTCGCTCTTTGTTGCCAACTGAGCGGGAGGCCAAATCGGTTAATTTCAGGTGATATTCTTTCACGGCACACGTTTTTCAAGTGTTATGTCGTGTTTAGATGCTTCGTTATGTGTAAATCCGAGGGTAAAAAGGGCCTAGTTGCACTTCTAACAGACGTCCAAAAGAAATGTCATATGTGAATACTTATTGAGACTGTTCAGAGGAACTTGATATCACTTGATAAAGGCTATTTAAGCGTATTGTGTTTCATTGTTTTTATCTACCGCTAGTTTTTTTTTTCCCTCCTCATATGGTGAGGTGAGCGTGTAGGAACGCTTGGGCTAACTCGCTAACTCTCATCCAACATAATTTGAGGGCGCTTTAGAATACGACTCGTAATTTCGCACGTATGATGGATTGAAGGGACGGTGTTATCTACAGTATTTGTCTTCAGCCTGCAGTGTTTAACTGAAAATAAATTTGCTTATTTAACATTGCAGTGTGTTTGTTTCTTGCAGTGCTACGACGGATTCCGAGAAGTCTTCTATGCGAAGGGACTGATTTTGACGGTGACAGCGGGGAAAATAACATAGCAAGGCATTACTGAGTTCTGAATCTGAAGCCTGGACTAAAAGTAAAATAGATCTATCGCGTCGGTATCTGCGATTCGAGCGCGCAAAGCGGAGAGAAGAGTCAATATCATGTCAACAAAGTGAAGCAGATGAGTAGGAAAATAGAGAGAATATTTGCAAAGCACGGGGGGGGGGAAAGAACATCACAGATATTTTGTAGTTTATTCCGATAATGTTACTATAATATCATCGATGTATGAGGTTTTCGTCTTTTTCTTTAACCTCACTATGCGCACGTGGTATAAAATGCACGACTTTACACGCGACGTTCATGCATCGGCTCCACGGCTGCAATCTGTTCTCTCTTGACAAAAAATAAATAAATTAGACTTTATAATTTATAATTAGAACTCACTAATTCCCTGTGTCTTTTATTAGCAAGATAAAGAGCATTGCAGTGTATAGATAGCAAATGTTTTTGTGGATTAAACGGTACGCTAGTGGTAAAGATAGAGTCATAATCCAAATGTTGCAAAACTCTTGACAAAGTGACAACTTTGGCCGCTGTTGGGAGCGATATGGCGTCAAACCAGCGGACCCGGGCGAGGATGTTCACGCCACCGGTGAGCGCCACTCGGCGCATGGTAAGGTTGAAAGGAAAAAGTAAGCCAGAAACCAGCGACGGCTTCCCTTCGAGATAGATATATATTTTTTTAAAGACCCGTATGTTCCTAAGGAGGAGGTAATGATAAACTCCTCTGGCTGGAGGGGAACATGTATTTCTCGTTTTCCCCTGTAATACAGTAAATCAGGAGGTTGAGAGGTTCTATGAGCTGTCATTTCTCTGTCTCACTGATGTTCATTAAACCATGACTCTTTAGGCCAAGAGGCCCCTGGGGCTACATCTTCCATTACTACCCTTAGTATAGCTAAATCCTCACGGATGCTAAACTAACAGCTTTCCGCACACAAGCACATGGATTAAAACTAAGACAATTATAAGAGACAGGTTTCATGGTGTTCCGTAGTGCATGATGGTGATGAATACTCAGATGGCTTGTTAGTCGGAGGAACACGGCCGATGAGCTCAAAAACACGATTAAACTTGTTTTAGTGTAGCGAACGTGTGCAGCCAAGGCTATTCCGGGGATTACGTGCACACAACGAAAGAGACATTGACCAAAAAGGTACTCGCTAGCGAACATCTGCGTTCCCCAAAGTCCCGTTACCCCGAAGGGGAGTCCGATCGAGGGGGAGTCCGATCAAAAAGGGTCGCGCCAAAGAATAGAAACAGAACATTCTGGATGGGATTTCTGCGATTCTACAGACCCTCGGCGGGGAAAGCCGTCGTCCGATGCGGTATTTACAGCCTATCCTGGTCACCGGTGTGGCTTCCTACACTGGGAGTTTACGGTCGCGTTAAGGAAGGAAATCACCTTGTAAAGGAAGAACCTTCTTCGCGGTGTGATCTCAACATCGGGCAGAGCTATTTAAACCCTTCACTGGCGGTGGGCGCAGCTCAGTAAACTGGAAATTTACGGTTGATAGTCGATGGCCGAATGTAAATGGGTTGACACGTCAATACTTTGCTTGGATACAAACACAACATTTTGAATACGGCGATGGAGAACCCTCACTTTGTGTGAGCTTTAAATGTCATTTCACCAAGCCTGGCGTTTTGCCACTCGTAGTGTTATTTATTCCGTGTACTTGTGTTGAAGGTTACTGTGCTACACACCTTTTATCTTCATGACAAAAACATTATATCCTTTTTTTTTTTTCCCGGGCAGCGGCAAGAAAAAGCAGACGTCTATTTACAAGGAATTATCGTCAAACCACTTCACAGTGATGAGATTCGTCGGTGTTGCTCACTCAGTACGGCCGGCGATTTGTTTTTTCTTCCCACCCTCACGGCCGCCTGTATTTATTCTTACCTTCATGTTACACTGATTAAAAAGGGAAACGGCTAAAAATCGGAGGTTTGCATTTAACCAGCTTTCACACGGAAGCCTTCGGAGGCATTCTGTGCCATCGCCTGCAAGTCTCACAGAAGGTCACTTCTCCAACACAGGCCAGACAAAAGGTGAAATGAGACAACTGAAGCAATCTTAGGTCAATATGACATAGAAATCTCTCAGCTATACTGTAATAAAGTTACTGAAGTGTAGTAGTGAAGCCATAAAGGTGAACTTTTACAAGGAAAAAGCTGTCAAGGAGATTGGTTCGCCCACTGGCAAATAATGGCTTCCAGGAGCTAAGGTGGCACGGTCAGTGCAGTGACATGAAGCTGAACTGGTGCATTAAAAAATAAATTTGGTTTAAAAAATGAATGTGATGAGGGGCAGCAAAATTTCCCAAATCAGAAAGTGTGTCTGAATTCCAATTAACTTTGGATTTTGCATTTTCATTAGACTTCAAAAAAAAAAAAGGTATTTCAAGAATGAAGAAATAGAGAATGTCCGTAATGGGAACCCGCTTGCGGTGGCACAGGTGTAGCTCTGAGGCGCTTAAAAATGTTTCACCCAAAATGTCATATTTAATGATCACATAGTCAAAGCAAATTTAATGAGAACATTTTAAATGTCTCGTGCGTATTTTTATCCGGTTTCTTGTGTCGCGTGAACAGGAGAAGGTGTGAGACCCATGCACAGACCGCGGAGTCTTTAATAAACAGAAAAATAGTAGCGATGCCGTGAACTTAACTCGCGGGCCGAGCGACGCGCTCGCTATTTCCATGGTAACGTATATCAAGACACGGTTATTCACAAAATGAACCGATTGCGGCGTTCTTAATATAAAATCAATCGAACCGGAACCTATTTCTGGCTTCTGTTTGTAATGCCCTTAAGAACGTCGCATTTTATAAATTTCAATGAATACAGAAATTGTTCTTTGATCGCTGTCTGCGCCCAATGAAAACATTACGAGCGCGACGATAATAAAGTAGCAAAGGAGGCGAGAACCTTCTCAGAGTAAAAGCCGATCCGTGTCCCACGGCAACAGAGATAAACAGTCGGTTACGAAAGAAATACATTTCACAAGTATCCTATTGTTTAACAAACACCTCTCGGTGTCATAAATCCATTCCATATGTTCCACCGCGGGGTGCGAATGACACCGGCGTGCACAAAATGATCAACAGGACGGCGCACAGACAACAAAACATCTCCCGTGTCGCATCGAGTCGATCTCAAAATGCGGTCGCCGTTAAAAGTGATGATTGTTGAAACTCGGGAGTTCAAACAATTAAAACTTAATTAATTAGACAATTCTATTAAGAGAGAAATTCCGCCCGTCGATATACACAACCCGAGGTCAGCCATTGAGAGAAAAGCACAATAGCGCGACTGGAGTTCACCGTGCACAGTTTAGGGACAGATATATTCAATGGAGCATGAACTCATCAGCACTGATAGATTTTACTTCCCTGGATAGAAAACAGGGCCGTGAGGTATCGCTCGGTCACGGTTTGTCGTCAAACAGTCACATTTAGGACGAAAGCTTGTTTCTCTCATTGTTTCCGCAGCCAAAGTTTTATGTTCACGTCGCCGTGCAAATTCATCTGCGGACAGACGCTGATGCTTTAAACTGTCGGAATCACCCGTCAAATTTTGAATTTGAGAAACGGTGAGCTTGGCAAACGTGCACGTGTGAATCTGACGTACTGCGTTTCTCGAGCTGATATTTCGCAGACAAGTATCGTGTGAAAATCACAAATTAATAAGGATATTAAAGTTTACGGTAAAACAAGTCATCAGTTGGTATTATTTAGGAAATATTGACACTTTTTTTCCCCCACTGAAGCTGTGACAAACACATATCACTATCTAGTTTATAGATTTTTTTTTTTTTTTTGTGTTGATACACATATGGAAGGGAAGGAATTGTACCTAATTTAAAAAGATATACTGTAAAATCCAAGCGTTGTTTTTCTCTGAATAAAAAACTGCTTTCGTTCCCTATATTTTTAATGCACCGCATTCAGCAGTGAAAGTCAATATTTTTCAGGGACTTTTGCGAGCGGCAAAATGTAGTGTTAAAAACAAACGTTTGCCTTGAATTTATAGAAAGGTGCTTATTTACAACACAACCAGATTTCTGGCTCAGTGAATGCTGACAATGGAAACAATTCACATCCTCCTGGCTGAACCGTAACCACACACACACACACACACACACACACACACACACACACACACATACACTTCGAACCTCTGCTGCATCGCACAGTTTCCGCTTCTGTGTGTTTTTCTCATGTGATAAATTGACTGCAGTATGTACTAGGGCACTTTATCAATATCATTAACTGTATTCACATGTGCCCTAATGGTAGAGATTTTGTAAGAAAAAGTTCATTGAATTGCGAAAAGCCCCTGTTGAGATAAAAAAAAAAAAATCTATGTATACTGGTCCATTTTGTACACAGCAATTTGTACAGCCTTCCTCATTTGGATATGCGTGAAATAACAATATTCTCCGGGGAGCACTCTTGAGTTTCAATCAGACGGGGTCAAACGCAGGAGCGGCTTCAACATGTGCAGCCTGTGGCCGTTGAGGTTTGGAATCTACCTTCCTCCCGGCCGGGTGACGTTGCATGTTCTATTTACAGGCGGAGGGTTGAAGTGAGGCTACAGGGAGTGTAACACTGACCCGCGTGACCTCTGGCCTAGAAAAGCTGCCTGAAGCTCTGCACACTAAATAGTCCTCGCTCCTTTTCCGCAGCCTTTCAAAGCCAAACCGAATCTTTGTACGCGGTGTGTCTTTTTCTGCCAAATGATTTGCATCCTTTTTATTCATATCTTTGACTTGTTGTCAATGTATTCCGCACCGTCGTGGATCCGACGCTCGCTCTGAAGTCTCAAGTGGGAAGAGAGAGAGGAAGTCAGAGAGGCAAAAAACTGCTTTACTTTCAGGCCCCGGTGTCTGCAGGCCACGTCTCCAGTCATCTGTCACTAGTTTACATACATACTATGACACTTTCTCTCTCTGTGGGAACCCGTTGTCACCACTTGGCCACCGGCGGAAGCTGACTGGGTGCTAGATGGGTCTCCCCCAGGTACCTCTTGGGAGCCACATTAGGCCTAACTGACAGACTGACAGGAATGTTCATACATGGACACAGAGAGGCACACACTCTTGCATACACCCCGGCGCTTTCCCAGCGCTCACTCCTCCTCCTAACAGTAAGCCTGCTCACATGCTCCCAAGGCATGGCACACTTTGCATAAAGCAATGTCTTCTCTGTGCCTGTTTTTTTTTTTTTTTTTTTTCTTTTCTTTCCTTTTTTTTTTTTTTTTTTTTAAGACACAAAATGATTTTTTTTCACCCCTCTAGCCTCTCCATGCTACATGGAAGTTTTGAAAATGAATAATGGAAACAACAGAGCTGAAGTCTCATGGGATCCATTTAAAGATGTGGGAGAGGCAGTGCAGTCAGAGTTTGGACTGCAGAAACATCACACTCAACTAAATGAATCCACTATTGTTCTGCGAAGCATAAGAATACTGCCACAATATAATGAAATGTTACTTTTTCACTCCAGGAACAATAGTAACATCAGCGGCTACGAGCCTCAAGGCTTCGCAGGAACCAACATATTCTGAACATTTTCTCCGCGATAGTGTCGAAACACGTGCTATTTCTCGTTGCGCGTTGCACGCCGAGCTTGTGATTTTCAAACGAAACGTTAACTAATTTTTTCACGCAACAAAACAACACGACCGACGAAAGATAGATCGATTTCCTGGTGGGAGTAAGAATTTAAACCGCGTTTGGCTTTTCTCAGCAAATCCTTCGCTTGATATTTCCACCTTGCCTCCCTGGATAGTTAAGGTCGGAAGTGAGGAAGCGCGGGGCCAATCTGCTCCAACAGCGATTCTAAACCGCACAAAGTCGACATCAATACTTGCGGTGATTTCCTGTTAATGAACACAGAAGAGATGTCAACCTTCATAAGACAGGGAGACGGCGGCCTGACTTGAATGGCCGGATGCTGCGCAATTATTTTCTCTCATTAATTGATCTAATTGCATCGGGGTTATAAGAAGCGCAGTCAGATCGGTTGCGTTATTTCCGACGGCGGCTTTTAGTTCGTTTTCAGTAATGCCATTTGGGCCCGAGAGGGTTTGAGAGTGGAAAACATTTTTTTTTCAAATGTTAATTGTCATTGTTTTTCCTGTGCATCGTGTATTTGCAAGTGTATTTGCAGTCCCTATGTCCTCTATTGTAAGTCGCTTTGGATAAAAGCGTCTGCCACATGCAATGTAATGTAATGTAATGTTTTTATCGTACTCTCTGCATTTACGTCATCGTGGACGAACCGCGAGAAGCTGGCGGCCATCTCGCGGCGCGGTGGGGAACGGTTTGGCGTTCACCGTCTTGCTCGACAACACTTCGCCACATGAGGAGGAGCCGGGAATCGAACCGGGAACGTTCATTTCCTGGGACGATCGCAAAAAATGTGCCTTTTTTTTTTTCCCCCTCCCAATCATTGAGAGCTGCTATTAAATACCAGTTCCTATCTCAAAGGCAACCGGGATTATCTGCTATTTATGCAGTCGGTTAAACCCGAGTGAGGGCGTTAGAAACTTTAACATGGCTGGAAATCATCGAATCATCTGCCGGTTCGGGCTGCTGCACTCGCGTCCGAGCGCCACTGCAGACACAGCTGCCCGGCTACAGCCGAACGCACATAAAAACTACGAGGCGGTTTATCCAACAGACCGTCCCCTCCTCTTCCCCGCGCTCCTCTATCCAACTCTCTCCCCCGACAACATCAGACGGACCTCAAATGCTCTTTTCCCCAACCCTGGCACGCTACCATCCCTCTGGCAACATTTGGAATAATGCCATGCTGAGGTCAGTGGACCAACTCAACAAAAGATAAATGAATTGCTGAGAACTTTATAAAAACACGCCGCTCCCATTTTGTCCTGTCATTGCTTTGGTGATGTATAGATATGGGATGTGAGCTGAGTCATACTTAACTTTCATTGACAAGTCTCTAAATCATTTTTTTTTTCTTTGAAATATAAATACGGCAAATGTCAGACATGCGACTTATCACACTGTTGTATTCTTCGATGTTGTGACGGGCTTAAAAGGCGGAAAACCTCGCTACGACATAATAGCCCGCACAGTCACATTAGCAGTGGCTCCTGCAGGACAAAAGAAAGAAGCGAGCCAGTTCTGCGCTTCGGGCTCGAGCACCACTACACATGCTACACGTGATTCATAGCATTCAAACGTTTGCCGACTGCAGTCTAACGCCTTCTCATCTCTGAGTTTCCTTAAATCCCGATGATAGATCGCGATGGCGACGGCATTTCTGAGGACTTAGCATCATCCAGTTCAAATTCCATTCCCAGCTGTTTGCGACTGATAGTTTGTCCTTTTTCAGCAAACACTTCTGTGGCAGTTTCTCTGTCTACCTCAGTGCCATCTAACTAGCTCTTAGCCTGCAGCAAAACAGCCTTTCCTAGAAACCTTTAGAGAGAAAGAGAAAAAAAAAAAAACGTTGTCCGCAAAAGAACAATGATTCACATGCAAAGATCAGAGTGCACAAAGATGGGGACGATCTGTTTTGCACAGTCTGGTTTATCAAATTCATGCTTCCCAGCGCTTGCATTGTATTGTTTTGTATTTCTATTGTTACATTGCGTCTGCTCACAGTGGAAAAAACACTCGAGCGGCAAGCAGCTCAAAAGCGCATCGTGAATCTTCTGGATGATCACCAATTAACATGCTCTAAAGCTAACAACGGAAATTTGGAGCTCTGAATGGTCGGCATGTCCCGTCAAAAGGTTTTTCGGCGGCTCCTCTAGACCGAAAGCTGCAGTGCCAGACAAGAAGAGGATCTCTTCCGAAAACGTGAAGCTATCGCCTCGCAACGCCACCCTGCCACAGGGTGCGGAAGGACGCGGGGGAAAAAAGTTAAAGCTCGGCCTGGTCCTCCCGTGGAACAAGAACTGCGCAAACACCAGAAGCGGCGGATGGGTTTTTGGGAAATTCTCGTCTCACCCAAAGCAAACACAGATAATGTAGTAAAAGCAACACAACAACCGGTCGATGCAATGGCGAGGTTACTTCATGAGGCTTTCCAACCGGGAAGAGTCGCCAGCCGTAATTAAGCACGGTCTTTCAAAAAACATGAAGCCTGAAACATACCGAGTTCCAGTCCGTCTGAGAGGTCTTTACCGTGGACTTTGTTGACACAGTCGTGGAGCAGACAATGAGCAAGCAGCAAATTAGACGTATAGACGTTCATACGACTGCTTACTTTGGCATGAAAACTCTCCAAACAATGACTAGAAAACGGATCATTTCAAGAGGCTTCGCGGGTCCTCCGTATGCCAATCCTCTCTCACCATTTTCCAGAGCGCTAATAACAATCACATCATTTTTGGACCGTGGTAATGACATGAAAACCAAGGCTTTTCGGGGAAGAAGACAATGATTGATTCTAAAGGGCGGTACATTTCCAAAGGATTGCAAACAATGAATAATTGCCCTACGCTACTAAGTCATTTATCTGGGTGTACAAAGTAACCTGTCCGTGTGAAGCTCGAATTTGCCAAACTATCCATTATGTAGCACGGTATATCTTGCTTAAGGCACTTCTGACAGCGATGGGTAAGATGTCGAGAAGCCGCGCCGTTGTTTGGTTGGGGCTCCTTCAAATTACAAACATCCAGAGGCGTAGCCGTCCCTTCCTCCCTCCAATTTAGCTCGAGTGTCAAGCCACACTCAAGTGGAGATGATTCCTCCCTGACTGCCGTCAGACTGGGTGCACTAGATAACCTCGCGTTATATCATTGGCTCTCCCACGAGAGTTATGTCATACATACACTTTGTTGTATTGCTGTCAACCTTAGGTGAGATATTAGAATCTCAGGTTCTCAGAAACAGGCCAAGATAGTGGAAGTGTTAAAATGCTTTCAACTATGACTGACTACACTGACAGTGTTACAAAGAGGGTAGAGAACATGAGACATTCATCAGCCGTCAGTACCGTCAGCCCGGCTGTTGGAAATAACCACGAGATCTTCAGATGTGTCATCCAGACACCTGTTCTCGGTCAGAGGGGTCCACATCCCGGGGATACATAGATCCACTAGAAACTTGGCAACCACCCGTTGAATTTCCTCGCACAATGAGCGCGAACTGTGTCTTCCATCCGTTCGGATATCGGCGACCGGTTTCTATACCAGTGGCGGAATTTGCTAATCATGTGATGAGCAATCACGAATGCTATCATGTGAAATGTGGTTCTCAAAAAAAAGGAGAAGATATCATTCAACTCCAGAGAAATGGGCGCAGGATATATAGCGCGCTATGCAAACTCTTCTTCGGTATAGCGTGCTGGTGGGGCGGCGCCGGGACCGGTGAGGTCAACGGGCTCGACAAGATAATAATAATAATAATAATAATAATAATAATAATACATGGGATTTTTATAGTGCTTTTCATGACACTCAAAGACGCTTCACAAGTAAAAAACAGAAGGAACAGAACATACACAGAATTATTGGGAAGAAGTCCATGATTGCAGATATTGAGGAAAGGCCGCTCGGTGGCGGGACTGAACCTGGACCGTCTCGGCAGCGAGGAAGGTGAAGTTGTTGGTCCCTGCCTGCTCACATCCTGCCTGTTTTTGTTCATTCACTTTATTCTTGTCATTGTTATTGTCACTCTATTTATATTGTCATTTAGGTCTGGTTGTGTATCTTTCATCATGACTGTTCCTTTATGTTGTCCATTGTTACCCCTGATGATGTTGTTGTTGTAGTTGTCGCTGTTGTCTATTTATTTATGGATGTCTTGCTATCGTCTATCTCTCTTTTTATATTTATTTGACTTTTTTTATTTTTTGACATTATAACTGTTACGCTGCCGGGACAAAGGAATTTCTCCTATGGGGATCAATAAAGTTTACCTTATCTTATCTTATCCAGGCAACCTGCTTTCTCAAAACCCCGAGAGAAAACACGGCCTTCTTAGTTTCGGACAAGTTCCTCGAGGTTTAAGATCTCCATTTGCAAAAAGTTTTGCAGAGGAGCCATCTCACTGATCCAGTATTTGACCGATTACTGCAAACATCAGACTGAGGGCACTAACAAGGTTGGACGCTGTCAAAACGCTGCCCGTGCAATGTCATTACAAGTCTGCAACACAGCAGGACGGGTGTCTCGGTATCAGGTCCTTCTCAACCCACAAGTATCTTCTTCTCAACTATCCCTTTGAGAGGAATCGCAGTGGCAGCTACATCTTCTCTGTTTATCACGGACTTTTCCAGCACAATCATAATCAGCGCCTTTTGTCCGTACGGCTCAAAGCATTGAGGGTTGCCTACCTGTAATAGTACACTTCATGGTAAGCTGGCTGTGAATCATTTAATGCGATCTATTTATGAGGTTTATTGTAAATGGGGAGTGTCTACACCCATTTTACCCCTTCGAACAGTAATAGCTCTTAGAACACAAGAGCCAGAAAGAAAAATCACGTACGTTACGGTTCTGTTCATCCGGTGAGACTCGGTTCCAAAGCTGGATCCGGACGTTAAAAAAAAAAAAAAAATCACGCTGTGATATTTTCTCGACCGGAGCGCGGTATCCTGCCACAACAGTTAATGAGCCTTCCAACAGCAGCACAATACTACTAGGCCGATTTCCACAGAAGCTCGAGTTACGACAGGCGACATTTCGCTACACGAATCCAGTTTTCTGATACGTTTGACTTTTTTTGTGACATATTCGATTCCTGATGTTTGGAATCCAACAAGCGACAGAGACGGATCCGTGTCGCCATGTCAAATTCGGGCCCTAGGAGTACATAATATATATTCCCGATGAGCGTAAAGGTCGGAAAATACTTTTTATTTAAATTAAAGGGGAGAAGGAGGGTCTCATATAAGTGCGTTGCACCACTGGACGCTTCGATGCATCGCGGCACAGATTCTGCAAGTCTCCCAGACTCGGCCGGATTCTTCCCAAACATATCACCTCATTGGGAGTTCTGACCATGGCGGTCGGGAAGAGCGCGCCGTAACACGTCACCCCCCCACCGCCGCCCCAATCTCCGATAGCTATTAAACCGTGTTGAGATCAGGTGACCGCGAAGGCCGTAGCATATGACTCACATCATTTTCATACTCATCAAACCTTTAAGTGACCTCTCATGCCCCGTGGAAAGGGGGCAATTTCATCCCTTTTCTCCCCTGACAAATGCGGTGTGGTATTTAAAGGTTCTCCGGTTGCACAGCTTTTCAGTCTAGCTAGAAACGGCAGCCTTGATTGCCAGATTAGTCAGGCAGTGTTTTGTGAAAACACAAGAGGAATTTCAATTCTGCAAAATATTGAGTTTTCTCTTATCCACTTGTGAAAGGCTCACTGTTCTCTTACAATACAAAAACTCTCCAACAGCATGCAATAAAGAAACACCTTGGAAGAAGGACAAGAAAAAACACCTCTCTTCACCAAGGTTACTCAATGATAAGCAACACCACTCAGGCACACAATGATGGTCCAAAGTGCCAGCTATTTTCTAAAGTCCTGGAAAAGTAGGTTCTAAGAGAAAATCATTTGGGCTAAGACATAATTTGCAGAGGCAGATTTAGTCATAAAGACATACAATTCCTTAAGACGGAGTCTTAAACGAACGTCTTTTAGCGGCCTCTCGCATCTCGGTTCAAGGCTCGGGTGCCGAGAAAAAAACACGTCAAATACGCAACTGAGCGTAAAACAGATTCCGGGGGGCTCGCCGACATGCTAGCGAACATCAAGAGGCGGATAAGGAAAACACCGAACGACATAAAAAAAAAATACCAAACGGCAATCTTTTGGGTCATTTAAGACGCAACGTCTCGCGGAAGCAGTGTCATGTCACCAGCGGTGGAGGGAAACTTCCCAGAGGTACATCTCCGAATGCAGATGAATCTCCTGCACGTCCAGATTGAAAAAACCCTAGTGCTAAACCTACTTTCGTACACCTGGGGATTGTCTATTCTAGCCAATCCCCAATTGGTTCTGGGCCGTCTTAACTCCTTGTCAGATGCAGAGACATCTCCTTGTGAAGGAGATGAAACGAAACCTTCTGCGTTGGAAATGAGGGGAACAAGCAGTTTAGGGAAACAAACACAGAAGACGGCAAAAACCGATACGACCGGGATGATAAACAAGTGTTAAAAAGCCCGAATTGAAAAAGTATTTCAGCTACAATCAGCCACTTGGTGAACCCCGAGAACTGTAAGCGTATCAGGGGTATGGATCGCGGTAAGTGGATTTGTTTCTTTAAGAGATAGACAGAGATAAAGAAAGAACAAGACATTCTCTCCTCCCTCAAGCTGGTTCTGGGGGAAAAACAAGCACAAAGAGAAACAGACAGACAGGCAGTTACAAACACACACACACACACACACACGCAGAGTCAAAGCACACTCGACCACACCATGACATGCAAACGCACAAACAAATCAAATAAATCACCGCAGCGATTGAAAACGTTCATCGCCCCCCCGTGTCCGAGTAGTTTTGTTTCATTAAAAGAAAATCCAAACCAAATAATTCGGGTTGAAAAAAAAGAAAATAGCGAGAGTCCCGTGGGTTGGAGACATATGTACGCCGAGTCAAAGGCAGTCGCATTTTAGAAAACGTCCATGCCATATGCTGTCACTCAGAAGAATGAAAAAACAAGTCGGAGCAGACAGTCGCGGTGTCTAAATGAGATGGTGGGGGTGAGTAGTGTGTGTGCGTGCGTGCGTGTGTGTGTGTGTGTGTGTGTCAAGGGTTCACGGTCCTTCATCTTCGCAGTAGAGCAAACACATCCCTCAGTATAGCAACAGACAGCTGCCTCCGCTTTCTAATGCAGTCCAACTTAGATCAGTGCGAGAATTGTCAGCGTGGCCAGAATCACACAAAGATAACATAGGAAGCTGCCATGAGGGAAACAACAGCGATGTAGATACAAGAAGGGAAAAAGAAAGAAAAAAAAAAAAAAAAATGGCAGGCATGGAGGGAAGGATACATACATTTAGACCGCTGGAGTTTGGTTTTTTCTTTTTCTTTCCTACGCCGGGGACTCCCGTGCTTTTTTTTTTCTTTGAAAATCAAGGGCCGGCGTTTAACGTATTCGCTTAAGCCCGACAACCCTGCCCTCGCGAGACGTATTCAAAGATTCGTCTCGATATAACCGACAAACCGACCAGGCCGCCGAGACGAACGTTTCACGGATTCGCAGACAATCCTAGGAGGTGTGAATAAAGAGCGACCCGGAGGTAATCAGAAACTTTACTCGTCGCCATTAGTGCGCAAACACACGCGCCGATCCGGACGTGCGCTGCCTCTCTCTTGTAATCCTTTTGGTCATGCCGTCAATTTTAGCCATCGCTGAGGGTGTCGCACTATTCAGATTATGAACGGAGCGTTTAGAGCGGCCCGGCTGCCTCGCAGGAAGATGTGACACCATCAAGTCGGGAGACTAATCGGATGTGCCCGGCCCTGATTGCGTGTTCTTAGAGGTTTGTGATCGCATCATTTCGCCCAGGATCTAAAGGCGCGGCTGCGGCTTAATCATCGTCACTTCAAACTCCAAAAAAAAAAAAAAAAAAAAAAAAAAGAATAATTCTCTGATACATTTCAGGAAATTTAAACCTAATGACTTGGCTAGTAGAAAGTAATGAATATTATCCTATAAAGCAGCATGCAAAAGAATACATTTCATGACTCGTGACAGGTAGAGAAGTAACTTTTCCTCTTCTAACACCGCTGATAAGATCAGTCGACACAAGTGCATTATTCTATTTCCTCACGTCACCGTCAAGTAGCTGTTACGGTTAACCGGATATAATTGTTTGGTTTACGCCACACAGCTCGTTACTATTAATATTTAAGTCTGGCATTATAAAGTGTGACAATGTGTGACATTTAGCAAAGCGAGCGTTGAAAACAGAAGGGGTCGGCACCTGCCGTTAAAATTCAGCTTCCAGTTTCGCATCAGCGACACCCTGGATTACTATCATCGCCGTCGTCCTATCAGAAGCCAATAAAGCTTCCGTCAGATGGCGGCGGAGGAGCCTGGGGGTTAAGTAAGGACTTGAAACAATCGCCTAACACACTCCAGCAACGCAGACATGCAAAACCTTCCGGGGCCTGACCTCCGGTTTCTAAAAAAAAATTAATAATAATCAAGCTGTGCTTAACACATCAAGTTAAAAAAATACATTGATCTTTATTGACGCGTCGCTACTCTCCCATTTAGGACAGGAAAGAAATAAGAGATTCAATAAAAGGACGTTCACTATCATTAAAATTGTGTAATTTGCAATGCAAATAGTGCATTTAAACTAAAACTGCACAACTATTTCAGATTTCAACAACAAGGTGGACATCGATTTAAATTTAATTCCCATGTTCGTGAGCAGTTGAAACAACTGATTAAAAAAAAAAACATCCACAAATATGCGCGCACACACACGCACACACACACACACACACACACACACACACATATGTGTGTATGTGCATTTGCCTGGTCTTAAAATGACAGACGTGAAAAAATCTGAGCAACAATATTTAATAGCCACTTTACAAAAACACATTATAACTAAACACTCAAACATAATGGATGAGGTAGTAATGTACATTATTTTTTCTCCCCCCCCCCACTGAGTGACGAATGCTGGAATGCTGTTATTTTTTGAAGAGGAATGAAAACACACTTCAGCTCACTAGTGATGATTTTAAATTCCTCTCAAAGCAGGCAAACATGCAAATGAGATGCACAAAAACAGCGGAGGAAACCGCGCTACGGAGGTGGGAAAGGTCCATCCCGGAGAGGCCGTTTCCCGAACGGTGACGACACGCAACTTGTTACTCCTGACTTTGCATCCCTTCTGGGTTTCTTTTTACTCCTTTGTCAGAAATCGCTCCCTCCGGGTGAGAAACGGCCTCCGCGCCGCCGCTTGTCAGAAAAGGTAAAATCTCATATAGCGAAAACACGTACAAACACGTCCCTGCAACCTAAATTAGCCCAAAACCTGTTTGTTTTTTTTGTTGTTTTTTTTTTTTTTTTTTTTTTTTGCTGATTCTCATTCTCCGGAAAAAAATGTTCACACTCCTGGGGAAAATACAGCGAGCCCGCACGCCTTCCACTCCTAAACATTTCTGACCAGCTGTTTACGAGTGGAGCCCTCGTGACGCCAAAGCACACGATAACTAACAAAACTCTTCCGAGATACACCTTTACATTATCACGTTATACATTTTAAAGCATTCGGTATTTTTTCCCTTAGCATTCTGTTTATACAGAGTTTTCTTTTTTTTTATTTCAATACACTACAATTGTACGTTTTCAGTTAAAACATTTAAAACTTGCCCCGTTTCTCTCAGAATAATCCAATAAAATATCCCGCAACAAGAAAGTAAGTTGTCTATTTTATCTGAGGCGGAAAGCGAAAGGATATCATGGGGTCTAATTATTTAACCCCCACCAAGACTACTCTGAACCTAAGTGGTAAACCCAATGAATCCAAACACACATGACCTCCACAGATGCCTGGACTTCCAGGGGATGATCCATGCATGCACACAGAGGAGGAAAGCGAACAATGGGGGTCGACGGAGGGGGGAAAAAAAAAAAAAAGCCTCTCTTCACTTCACAGGGAACATGATTTTAAAAAGAGGAGAATGATTGAAAGTGAACGTACCATAAATACTGCTGCTAGTGATCATGTCTTCAAGCCTAAAAACAAGAAGAGAGGAGGAGGAGAAACAGAGGAATCGGATTTTTCACGAGGAGGAACTCCAACGGTTGCTTCTCATTCCAGACGTTTTGTTTGTCTCCTCGCAACTTCAGGAGGAAAACAACAACAACAACAACAAGAACAACAACAACAACAACAACAACACGGAGGCGCTGCTCCGTCTGCAGGTAGTCATCTCCGAGAGTCAAGGCGCGTCGGACAGAAAACGCGGCGGGACGAGACGAGACGAGACGAGACGCGCGGGTCGTGGGGTGGGATGGGATGGGATGGGAGGAGAGGGGAGGGGAGGGGAGGGGAGGTGTGGAGGAGGAGGAGGAGGAGGGAGACCGGAGACCAGCGTGGGGACACCGGGAGCCTGTCACCTCCGCACGGCGAGCTGATAGGAGCGCCTGACAGAAAACACTGTATCCTTCATGCCGCCCATTAGAGGAAGGGGCTGCACGCACACACACACACACACACACACGCACACACACACATACATACATACACCCCTGCAACCCCCCCCTTTTTTTTTTTTTTTTTACTTTGGGAAAACAGAATCCACGACAGCGCAATTCCAACTCATCTACTAACCTCTCGCCGGCGGTTACTGCGGCAAGTTTTTATTTATTTATTTATTCATTTTTTTTTTAATTTATTTATATATCCCCCATTTCTTTATACATATTAATTTTAATTTATATATTTAAAAAAATGAAATACATAAATTCAAAAAAAAAAAAAACTAAAGGGGGAAAAAAAGTTATCCGGTTCCGGTGGTCGAGACGTTCGCCGCGGCGTCCGTCCGTCCCGTCCGTCCGTCCGCCCGCGTGGAAGTGTTGCAATGGCTTCGGAAAGGAAGCGAAAGGGACAAAAATAAAAATAAAAACAAATGTTGTTATTTATGATGCTGATAATTATGGTGATGATCGTGGCGTGAAGGAACGGACGCTGCGGTTCCGGTGGGGGGGGGGGGGGGGGGAGATGCGCGGAGAGGAAGAGGAAGAGGAGGAGGAAGATCAGGCTTACCTGTGCGGGTGACCGGGCGGCCGCGGTGGGTTTTGTTTATTTAAAAAAAAAAAAATTTTTTTTTTTGGTTTGTTTGTTTTTTTTTTTTTTGTTTGTTTTTTTTTTACCGTGTCATCGATCCGGCGTGTGCGCGGATGTGTCGTGTCGCCAGCCCGGGGTTAGAACGCGCTGCTGCAGCCGCCGCCGCCGCCGCCGCCGCTGCTGCCGCTGCCGCTGCCGCCCGCGGCCGGAGAGCAATCCAAGTTAGTGCGCGGAGGACGGACCGCAGCCTCTGCCATGTTGGAATTCCAAAGCCCAGACAGCTGCTCCGCGGACGGGAGGCAGTGCGCTGCACACTGCGCATGATCCGCCGCGCAGGGAGCCAAATTCAAAGAGCCACTCGTGACTCCACCCGTGAAAACACCCCACGCGTGGGTTGTTTTTTTTTTTTTTTTTTTTTTTTTTTTTCTTCTTTTTTTTTTTTTTTTCCTCAATCGCTCTTCCTCCTGCGCCTGTTGCTGCTGCGTGCGATCCGGGTAAATTAAATCACCTCGGTGAACCCGACGCTGTCTGGTTGCGGGAGTGCACGTTGGCGTGGTCGTCTGGTTCCGTGCACGGTCCGGTCACGTGGCCTGTATTACCATAGAAACTAAAGTAAGCGCGGTAATCACGACACATCATCGCCAACACTTTATCAAACTCTCGGGAGTGTGTTTTACGACCCATATGTTTGCATGGGACACACTTTTCTCCAGCTGATCGTTTTAAAGACAATGCCTTTAATGGCTGCAATGATGTGAGGAAAAGTAAAAATAAATAGATCAACTTCATGCGAAAAAGGGGATTTTTTTTGGAATACTTCTGCTCCAAAACAAATAGAGAAAATACAGACGTAAATAGATCAACCTCATGCAAAAAAGAGGTTTTTTTTTTTTTGGATACTTCTGCTCCAAAACAAATAAAGAAAATACAGACATAAATAGATCAACTTCATGCAAAAAAGAGGATTTTTTTTTTTTTTTTTTTTTGGAATAGTTATGCTCCAAAGCAAATAAAGAAAATACAGACATTCCCAAATAACAACCCTTTTTTGATCACCTTATCCAAAGGACTGTCAAACAGATAAGATTTAGCAGGAGAATATATTTATCCTCTCTCTCTCCCACACACACACATGTCCACGCACACATAATATGAGAATCATGAGTCTGTAGGCTCCACTATTGTATACTATTGCACCTCTTTGTTATCTGGGCACAGCCTTGAAGAAGCGACATAATCTCTTCTCCTTTGGGAAAGCAGTGCTGAAAGACCCTGGTCAGACATATGATATGAGCATCAACACCTAAAGTCTCATCATGCTTTTCTTATATCCCTACTCAAGGCCCTAAGAGTGATGCATGGATTCAACCTTCAGTGCTCCCCTGACTGCGCCGTGCTAATTCTTTGGAGAAATCCTACCCATAAGGCAGGACCCAGAAGCAGAAGCCCGGTCCAGTATCCCCCCCGACCCCCCACCCCTCGCTCCAGTTAGCGGAGGGTCATTTTTCCTACCATGTGATTTCCCATAAAAGCATTCTTCTCCTGCATTCTGATTTCTCTCTTATTTCCCCCTAAAGATAACCTTTTTTTTTTTTTTTTTTTTTTTTTTTAATTAGCAAAACACAAGGGGAAAAAATATAGAAACGGTTACTTTAAGATGCGCGGACGAAATTGGTAAGCATGGCGGAGTAACGGCTGCATGTCCGCACTTATAGGAACAACCCGTGAAAATCTCTGTGTGCTATGGAGGTCACGGTGAAAACAACAGCGCCGCGTTTCCAGGTGTAGCCACATCCATTGTCTCCCTTCCTCATATGGGCATGTTCAGCCCGTGTCTATGTCCTTGTGTCAGCAGGCAGGACATTCTAAATTATTTTGCTCAGCTGCCTCCCTGAACTCTTGCTACAGCACGTCAATGCACACATCATGCAGACACCCGCACATACAGCTAAAGGGATCACAGTTCATGTCCATCACACTCCTGAATCCTACCTGACACGGATCAAACCCTGCAGAAAGTTACCCGGTTGCTGAGGAATTTCTTAACAACCCTTTTTTTTTTCTTTTTTTTTTTTGTTGCTTTGTTTCTTTATTTTTGATCAAAGTAAGCTTTTTTTTTTATTTGATTTTTTTGCAAATGAGCATCAGTGTTTGAGTAGGTTGGTGTACCCTGGAAAGGATGTATTATTGATCATTGTTTAATTTCAAACCGGAATGAGAAAACATTTCTTAACAGGCTCTTCAGAATTTCTTAATAGACTTTTTTGTCTTTTTTTTTTTTTTTGCTTTGTTTCTTTGTTTCTTTATCAGAGTAAGCTTTTTGGATTTTTTTTTTTTTTTTGGCAAATGAGCATCAGTGTAGGAATAGGTTGTTGTATCCGGGAAAGGATGTTTTGTAGATCATTGTTTGATTTCCGCTGGAATGAGAAAACATTTCTCAACAGACTCTTTAGAATTTCTGAGCAGCCTTTTTTTTGTCTTTCCTTTTTTTAACTTTGTTTCTTTATTTTTCATCAAAGTAAGCTTTTTTGGATTTTTTTTTTTTTTTGTGCAAATGAGCACGAGTGTAGGAGTAGGTGGTTGTACCCTGGAAAGGATGCTTTATAGATCATTGTTTAATTTCTGCTGGAATGAGAAAACATATCTCAACAGATGCTTCAGAATTTCTGAGCAGACATTTTTTCCCTTTTTTTTTCTTTGTTTCTTTTTATTTTTATTCTAATTTAAATAAGCTTTTGGGATTTTTTTTTTTTTTTTTTTTTTTTTTTTTCGCAAACAAGCATCATTGTAGGAATAGGTTGTTGTGCTCGGGAAAGGATGTTTTATAGATCATTGTTTAATTAATGTCCCTGAATGGGGAAACTGTGTTTTTTAAGGAATTTAAAAAAAAAAAAAAAAAAAAAAAAAAAGATAAAATGCAAAACAGTTTCCCGGGTTGTTAAATAGTGCTCTGTTGCCGAAGGAATCGGGTTAGCGCTTCACACGTCACATGACTGTCTGTTTGTGACCTCCAGCCTATGGACTCTTATGTCATGTGTGATCACTTCAGCTGCGTTTATTGTTTCTGCCATGAGAGACCAACATCGGAAAAAAAAACAAACGGTTGCATCACCGTGCCCTTTGTCACTGAAATATGTTTGAAGTAACAAACAGTATATATTTCCCCCTCCCATCACAGGGCTGTTTACGTTGAGGATAAACTTTGTTTTGATTCCATTGGCAGGGAAGAGCGATGTTTTCTCATATCCAGACTGTGTTTATGTCTTTAGTCGTCGTCTCACTTCGTCGCATCAGAATCAGATTTTTCTTCATGGATCGGTGCCACGATGAACATAATTTGTTGGGATCCCGGCCCGGGCAACGAGCAGTGATTCTGATCAGGAAATAGCTCTTGCAAATAATACACACATTAAGGGCTCGAGACGCTCGATCTCGGGATTGAGACGGTTTTTGCCGCAGAAGCGCACAGAGGGGAGAGACGTGTGGAAAAAAAAAAAAAAGTGAAACATTTCAGGCTTGATTTCCCACATCATTTCGAGATGTGCATCTGAGGCTCTGTATTGACCGGGACTAAAATCCTAATAGGGACAAGCTTAAAGTGAATAGAACCCACAGAGGACAAGCCACTAAATCTTGCAATAAAAGCAATGTGATTTACAGTAAATTCCACAAGGCTGACAGAGCCAGAGCTGAGGGCATAAACACTCCTTTCAATGCTGCGCCTCAGTTCTGTGTTCTGTGAACTACAATCACACAGGCATGCTGAGCTGTGACTTTGATAAATCACCAGGAAGTCTCGTCGTTGCCTTAAAACTAGAACTTGTTCGGTTGCAATTCTACATTTGTCCCTTTTTAATGCGTACAGAAGTGGCTTTTGCAGTAATCTGTCAGTGATTGATTAGGTGGGGCCGAATCCCCTCTCTCCCCCCCCCCCCGACCGCATGTTCAGACAAAGCTGTACATTTACAGAGAGATGTAAGTATCAGGCGAGAAGCTGCCGTACGTAGCCGCAATACAGACATAGTCGCTCCGAGCGGGTTAGCTCAGGATGACCGTCGACGGAAACGGAGGAAAAAGGGATGACCCGCTGAATTCCTGCAGCGATATATCAACAAACTATCTCAGGATGAGTATGAAATCATATTTCAAGCTTTCTCAAATGTTTGCAAGTCAAGAATTTGCAGCGGGGGGAAACGACAACATTATACCGCTAATGTCAGGGGAAGCCGCCTTTATTTTTTTATGGCAGGAGAGAATATATAAGCAACTTTTAAAACGTACTTATTTTATTGGTGGCAAAGCAGGTTGAAAAAGCAATTTAGAAGGGGTGCTTGATATTGATCACACTTACCAGCAGATCCATTTTAATTAAATATTAAGACAGACTGCCGCATTGATGGCAACTCAACAACAAGTGTTTCTTGCTTTTCTCGTTGTCATTAAGAAAAAAAATGCCCAACTAAAAATTAAGACACGGTTTCATAACATTTGCATTTCATTAGACCTGAAGAATGAAACCAAAGGTGGCGGCGCTTCTTTCTGATCTGTTTTATATTGAAATAAAATTTTCGTTATTTTTAAAAAGATTCTCTGAATATGAACATCCGTGCATGAATTTTAATCAAGACACTTAAATGGTAATTATTCCACTCAGGCTCAAACGTAGGTAACAAATGGAATTCAATCAGTGTCCATGCATAATGATGGTCATTAGGAGAAAGAAAATAATAATGACATCCTATCTGCATTAAACCTGCAGGCACTTTACACAATGATCCTGCAGCCATTATTGATCTCCATGGAGATAAGCAATTGTCACTTTTCAGCATTATGCTTGAATAGTAAATACCGCTCCTTTTGTTTTCCAGCAATCTGTGTCACCCAATACAACATTTTCTACTTGAAATCATTGGGCTCATTTTATGACTATAATTGCGGTTCATTTTTTAAAAGTATGGCACTTCCCGCACAACCGTTGACGGGTTCCCGAAGCCCCGCGGAGCCGGAACGCTCTCTGCACGTGCGAGCGTTCGCCACGAAGGAACGGCGTCAAAACCGAGGCGAAACCGCAAGCCATACCGGGATCCGCACCGATATCTTCGATTTATTTTTTGCCGTAACGTCGTTTAAAAAAAAAACGCAACATTTGCATGGACGGATTGTACAGTAGGAAGCCTGCGTTGACTTCTCTCCAAGACAACAACTTGAATAATTAAATAATATCTCCAGTCAAATGATCCATGATTTGCTTGCCTTCTGTTGCCAACTAGCTCCATCTGTTTGGCTTTGGGAGCTCTGACACAGTGGCTCTTGTGAGTGAAACAGCAATAATGCAATTGTGGATGTGACAGATACACCAGATGATACGGGGACTGTTCAGAAGCCTGGTCCAAGGCATACTGTACAGCACGGTGTCATATGGTCCGCTAGCAAGCGCGACGACAAATAAAAGGTTTCACGAAAAATTTCCGCCTCCTCTTCATTGCAATTAACTCCGATCGGCCTCCGCGGTCGACTCGCCGTTTCGTCCGCCGTAAAAACGCGAGCTACAAATACCGGAACCGAAGCCCGTCTTGCGGCGTGCACGGCAGAGTTACCGTATCTTAATTGAATAGCGGGCTTCGGAGCTCGGAGGGTGAAGGACAATAGTAGAGATGCCAGTTTGGCCGGAAGCCAGCGGAGAAAGCAGAGCGGGCCTCAGCTCTCAGCGGCAGGCAGAGCCCGTGGATGAGTTCGCATCAGGAGAGACAGCCTCCGCAGCTTTGATGGATCTGTCATAGCAGTCAGTGTCTGCCCTCAGCCAGAGTTCAGGGATTCACCACCAATAGCGCGCTAGTGTTTCAGAGTTGGGTTGGAGGCTATTCCGTCCCATTTTCTCTCATTTTGCGATTTATTCAAAACATAATATGTCGTCTCTGATACAATTACATCCTCTTGTAAGGGTCTTGGAATCTAATTAACCTTATCTTTTCAATGTTCCAGGTTATTTAGGCCAACAATAAACAATATTCAAGACCCGGTGGAAGATGTAGATGTTGGCCGGCCCGTGACGCTCGCTTTTCTCCCCCTTTCATTTAAAATGCACTCTCGTTTAAACCAGCGATGCCAAAGCCCTTGAATTGATTTTTCACCCCCCGAAACCGTTTCTTAAGAGGCTCCACAAACATGGAGTGCCACTTTTGCCCATCAAACTCAAGTGTTTTTGTCTTAACTCTGCCACAAACACACCTTTTTTGCATTTTCGCCCGCTGAAAGTCAAAAGAAAATACAAGGTTTTTTTTTTTTTCCATATTTGACAACACGCTGAAGATTTTAGTTCAGAATTTTTCAGTGATTTCATGGTCTCGTTTTATATTCGTGAACGTCAAAATCCTCAACAAATACATTTCCCTTTATGTAAAGCGAGAGAGAAATCAAAGGTCCAGCTTGAACGGTTACATATGATGCTCCTCTTTTAATCAGCGCAGATGGGAACATCTGTTTTTGTTTGTTTTTTTAACAAA
This sequence comes from Fistularia commersonii, assembly GCF_037954325.1. Classification (NCBI taxonomy): domain Eukaryota; kingdom Metazoa; phylum Chordata; class Actinopteri; order Syngnathiformes; family Fistulariidae; genus Fistularia; species Fistularia commersonii. The sequence continues at coordinate 19,193,546 of NC_141287.1, read as the reverse complement.
TATCATATCGATGATGCAGCGTGCGCAGCACAAATAGGACTATTTTGAACGGACGCTCCGAGGACGCCGGCCGACGATAGAGAGGATTAGCGCGCTCTCGGCGGACGATTAGACGATAATTGCATTTCTGGTTAACGTAAATGTCATCCAGGTGATTGGACCACAGCGTATTGCTACCCATTGTTTTGATGGGTGTTCAAATTCTGAATATTCCCAACGGATGACTGTAGCTTATGACCGCGATGACTGAAACGTAGCGTAGCATCGAGGCTAAGCACAAAGAAATGCTTCGTTTTTTTGGTAACGTCATGCACATCCGTGCGTGGGGAGGAGAAATCGCCGGCAGTTTTTTTTTTTTTTGTTGTTTGTTTTTGCTCGATTCTCACAGCGAGAAAGGTGCAGGGTGTAAAACCCCCTCGCCGGCTGCGGGCTCTCTGTGCAGAAGGTCCGCGCCAGGTGAATACATGCCAGATTGAGGACTCCGAACAGGTGCGATGGCTCCACATGCATCAGGTGTGTGATCGACCACGCCAGAGTTCGAGTACGAGCCGCCTCTTGTCCAAAGTCAGACTACGGGCTGATGAATTTACTTAAGAGCGCAGGAGCGACGATGCACATCGAGGCGCGATGACTTGTTTACACTCATTGCTGATTAATGTAGGCCGCGCGTTGTTTATTTGCACATCTGACCGCCGCCCGCCACCGTATTTATCTTTTCCTCAACGAGTCTAGTTAAGCTCTCCATGCAAAAACACTCGTTCGCGAGATCGAGCTTCCGTATTTTTTTTTTTTCCGAGCCGACCGTTGTATTCGTACGGTCATGGAGTCTGAATATATCAGGCGTTCTTCAGGATGACCGACTCGACTTGTTTTACCAATAAAAGCACTCGGTGAGGGAAATATCAGCATGTTTGCCGCGCGGCACTGCACACATAAATGTGAGAAAATCGGAGCTTGTGAAACACAGCGCCCGGAGTTGGATTCATTTTGCAAGGCATTGCTTCTCCAAACAGCTCCAAGACTTCCTGATCGTCTGTAATCCCCAGCTTTCACACATAAGTCATTGAGAGCGATGGAGTCCCCTCTGTTTACTCACTCCAAACCAAATGATCTTTCACAAGTAGACCACTTCAGATGTGAAATGGAATTTGCCAGGGTGTTCTATCCCAAGTCTATTTCTCTGTCCGCTTTACCAATTCCCAAATAGGGTTCAGTCGCTCACAGATAATGTCTGTGAGGATTGAGCTTGGCTTCTCTGCTGTTTTAATGGCCCACGGGAAATGCTATTTGACAGTAAAAAAAAAAAAAAAAAAAAAAAAGCAGTCTTAAGCACATAAAGAGCACTGAATTTCATTTCGTTTTAGTTGCCGCAATGCATTTATTTGGTGGATAGAATGAGAATTTTTTTTTTTTTTTACTCGAGCCATATTATTTTACCATAACGATCCGATGTTTCATTCAAATTCATCGACGGCGCTCGTGCAGTTAATATTTTCTTAGAAGGATATCAATGTTATTGGTAGCAGTAATGTAAAACTATAAAATGTAACATTTTATTTATGTCCTAAAACAGCAACTGTTCACCGATACTTTACGTTAGTGTTAAAAGCGCATAAAGTAGCTGATGGCTTTATCTTTTCACGGGTTGACAGTTTTACTGCTCCGGCTCATAGTTATGATAAATGGTCGTTTTAGGAGGGCTGCATTTACTTTGTAGAGTCATTATGAGAATATTATGTATGAGAAAACAGTCATTAATATTCATTATCATTGCAAACTATAGGGCTGAATGCTGATGCGGTCCGATAGCAGCGCAGGCGTGCCTCTCGTCGCATCTGTGCCTGAAACGCACGTGACGGGAGCGTGCCCGTCGGAGTCCTCGCAACACCATGTGAACCGCGCACGATATTACTCAACGCTACGCTCGCACGACCGCGTTCATACCTCCGACGGTGAAATACTCGATTCGCTCATATTTGACCCACTTTTGGAGAATTCAGTTCATCCGACGCCCCGTATTCTCCGAAGGATAGTGTTCTGATTCCAGTTGATAAGGGGCTCCACTTTTGTTTGTGTCTGGTAATTGGAACAATGTTGAAGTAAGGATGGCCGTTACATTTCCCTCTCTACGTGCGAGTGAAGCCGGCCACGGAAAGGAAAGGTCAGACCCCGGTCCCGCCTTTGTCCCCCAAGGCCCCCGGCAGCAGGGGCCGGAGAACACCACAAACAATTAAACATGTTGCTCCTCAGACTGGAGCGGCCAGACTCCTGTTGGTCGGAGAAGTTTTCACCTCGGTGGGTTGCCGTTGGTCACTCTTCACAGCAATAATCTGCGGGTCTGAGCAATCAATATGACCGCGACAGCTTCAGCTTCCATTAGTGCAGACATCTCTGGAGTGCCTGTGCATGAGTGGAGGAGCACAGAGTAGGTATCAACAGACACCCACATGCACACACATACAGATATATTCAAGCTCATGCACAGATGAACCCATTCACACATGCACATGCACACACAGGCGCTGACACTTGTTTGTACAAGGACACACAGATATGGACGGCGCGTAGACACACACGCGGCTAAAATACACAAATACTCACCAAAACCCACAGAAAGCAGAGAAGTCCAGTCCGCATCGAAGATAAAAAAACTATTCACGGCTCCGCATTGACTTTGCGGCGGGCGGCGGCGTCGCTCTCTGCCGGTAACACACCGGTAAACTCAAATGTAAGGTTTCTGGGCAGCAACGTGTCTTTTTAATGTGTCACAAAGGCATCCAGTCTCGATATTAGGAGATGTTTAATTTCCAAAATAACACTCGAGGAGAACCGGCGGAATGGCGTGGAGCTTTACGCAACACCCGGAAATTAATATACAGGGTAAACATTGGCCATTTTATATAATAGAAATTGCATGTTACTCTATGTATCTTTTATCAATGAAAAAAATAATTCCTCATATATTATTACATAATGAATATATATTCTGAGGTTTACTGTTTCTATATGAATAGATCAGACAAAATAACTTGTTTCATCTTTTGTCTTCAGCGCAGGAGAACTGTTTGGATTCTTGTATTCGTAAAAAGGTGCCTAAAGCAGTCAAAGACTAATATTTGTGAAAACTATGGGGCCGAAAAAAGCAACGCTTTTTTTTCACATTCACATTTCAGAAAAATGGTATTGTTTTTTTTTTTTTTCTTGTAAAGAATAATTTAAAGTATGCAGTAATATTCTAATATCAGCATCCTGGCTGAAAAAAAAAAGCATAATGATTATCTGCCTGTTTACAGTCTTTTTTAAATGAAGGAAAGAATTCCATGATTTGAAAAAAAAAATAGTCAAGGTTTATTTCTTTTTTTTTTTTCAAGAGCTATTTTCCTTCGAATCTTATCCACAATGCCGTTATAATTGTACTGACAATAATGTTCTGAATAGGACTGCAAGAGGGCGATGTGGATAGACACTGTGAAATTACACGCTTTTGTACTGAGCAGATAATGAGTTATAAAAGGTTCTGAGTGACTTATTCTGAGCCAGAAACACTTTACACATGTACTGCGCTGAAAAGCCTTATGCCTTCAGGTCCCAGGCAACCTACAGCCACAATAATATTATCTGCCTGTCGGTCTTGAATGAACGCTCGGTCGATTAAACAGGACTAAACGCGGCCACTGGTTAGTTTTAACCGATTTGTTTAATCCCGCATTTCCATTGTACTTGCGCAAGGCATGGTCGCATTTGTCTTGAGAATCTTTGGTTGAGCTCCACGCAGTCACACTCACCTGCAGGTTCTCTTTTTCTTAATTGTTTGCTGACCTTTCTATATAGCCCTTGCAATTAGTTGATGAGTTTGCGTGTACCGCGGGGGTCGGCATCATTAGATTGTAAGCGACACAAACGCGACGATGCTCTCTCCAAGAGGGATGTGCTTGGCATTTAAGCACCCTTACTTGATTCTGATAATTATAAAACAAATAATCATATGCTTATTAGAAAGGGACAACCCATCAGGAACGTTATGGGAGAATAATCAGAATATAACCCCGAGGGGAGATGTTATTTTACACATTAATCAAAATACAACAGAACAGAGAATGCCGCAAGAGGTGGAAACGCCGAACTTTTCGGTATTTCATGTGTCTAAACTATCCGTATGATCAATCATGAGGATTTTTCTCCCCCCCTCCCCCGCTTTTGAGTGAACTAGTGATTTGACCAGTGGGCTACTGGTAACTTATTAAAGGAAAAAAATACACAAAAAGCAGAAACATCCTGTCTTGTCGCTTGGATCAAATTGTTGCTCCAATTACATATTGAACCGGACAAAGATTCCCGTCTGACATTGTTCCTCTGCAACCGCTGTCCAGTTAAGGAAAGCGGTTGACATTTTTCTGCAGAGCGGAACCTGTCATAACGTGTTTGCGGAGGATCTGCGAAAAAACGCACGAGCCTCCCAGCGCGTAACGATGTAGCCGGCGCTGCTATCGAGTCAATTTCACCGAAAAAGGACGTCATCTTCGACAGGTCAGCCGTCGTCATGATAGATTTTCCGTCGGCTGATTTCGTCCTTGCGGGCTTACGAAGTAACACGCGCGTCACCAGCCGGTAGCTTAGTCCCGCTTCAAGTGCAATCCCATTGAGGCAGGAAGCGGCAAACACACTGCTGTTGTCTATTTCAGCAAGCGAGGCAGTCATTATTTTGTTACCATGGAAAAGCAGCGTCGCCGACACGGATTTAACAAGGGTGTTCAGCTCAGTACATTATTGACGGAGCTGCTGTGCGCCGGGCTGCTGCAGTTTTGCACCATCTATGCTTTAATTAGTCCCTTCAAGACAATATATAGCTTCCTATCCACAGTATACGGAAAAAAAAAACATATATTTGTTTGAAGAAGTGATGCCAGTTATAAGATTAAGGTAAAGTTTTTTTTTCTCCTCCGCAGAATTGTGATAGTCGCAATTATCGGACGGGCCGATTGATTTGGACGCCGCCGCGACGGGAATCTGTGAGAATGCGTTTCGGTTCCAGGAACACTTGGCCGGTTACCATCTCTCAAGGTGACAGAAATCTTGCCGATCTTGCACGACAGCGAAGGGCAGCGGACAGACCGGCCCGGGTGTAGCTTATGAATCTGAAAGTCTCTGCTGTTTGGCCTTCCACCCTGGTCTTACAGCCCCGGTCCATCGGATCGGCTTTACTCAGCAGATTCCTCCCCGCTGGGAATCGGAGGCGAGGATGCGGGCGGCTGAAAGCAGTCAAACATGGCACATGGCGAAAGCCTTCCCTGTCCTAATGCTAATTATTGATCAGATGATTAAGGTAGATGAAGAGATTTTTTTTTTTTTTTTTGAAAGCGAGAGCTCTGACTTGTCTAGAAAGAGCTGCCGAAAGATCAATACTTTCAATCATGCCGGAGAGCTCTTCTGTCAGTCACGCTGAGTAAGGTGATTACAAGTGAGTCTTAAGACAATGAACAACTTCACGGGGCTTCCTCAGGCACACTCAGCCTTCTCTCAGGGAGTCGGATGAACTTAGACCCGCTAAATAGGAACGCAAACCTCTTCAGCTCAGATCCTGAGAGACTGTTCCCGCTGCTCGACACGCCGGGTCCGACCGATTAACTAATGTGCAAACAAACACGCGTTCAGATTTAAGCCGCGCGCATAAACAGCTGTGTTAAATTACTATAAAAAGGGCCGTTTGAACGCCTGTCCTTATTCATGGTCGTTGTGAAACTGAACACATGTAGTTCACTAAAAACAATTATACCACTGTTGCTTGGTAAAAGACAGAGACAGTTGTTTAGATAATCATTTCAGAATCAAAACATTTTCATCTCTACGTATATAATATGATATAACATAATATAATTTGAAACTATTGTGAAACAAAATCGTGAAACTAAATTAAACATTTCCTGATATCGAGACTGGATGCCTTTGTGACACATTAAAAGTCATGTTGCTGCCCAGAAACCTTACATTTGAGTTTACTACAATATTATAGTATTATTATTAATATATCTATCATTAATATGACATTTTTCCCTCTCATTCACACACATATATTCTGTCTTGCTGCGACCAACCTTCATTCCTCTTCTTTCCAGAGCAAACCTCCACCTTTCCAGATTTTCCACAACCTGTTCCCTGCCATCACTGCATTTCACGATGTCATCTGCAAACATCATGGTCCATGGAGATTCTCAGCCTGTCCATCGCCTCTGCAAACAAGAAGGGGCTCAGATCTGATCCCTGATTGAGTCCCACTTTCACCTTGAACTTCTCTACACCTACAGCACACTTCACCACTGTCTCACATTGTGCATACATGTCTTGCACCAGTCTAACATACTTCTCTGCCACTCCAGGTTTCTTCAGACAATACCATAGTTCCTTTCTCAGCACCATGTCATATCCTTTTTCTAGGTTTACAAAGGTACAATGCAGCTCCCTCTGACCTTCTTTGTACTTCTGTACCAGCATTCTCAAAGCAGGTGCTGGTAGTCTTTCAAAGCATGAACCCATACTGCTGCTCACAAATTGTATGGATCATCAACTTTATCCCACAATAACTATAGTTACCGCAAATCTGCACATTCTAAGATCCTGTTGATTAGCCAGAAACTCTGCACTTCCATACCTCCACAGGTATATTATCAGGACCAACTGCCTTTCCACTCCATAAAATAAAATAAAATAGGATAAAATAAAATAAATAAAATAAAATAAAATAAAATAAAATAAAATAAAATAAAATAAAATAAAATAAAATAAAATAAAATAAAATAAAATAAAAAATAGGGGGCAGTACAGTGGCACAGTGGTTAGCGCTTCAAGCTCATAGCAGAAAGGACCTTTCTCTTGTGGATATTGCATGTTCTCCCCATGTCTGTGTGGGTTTCCTCAGGGGTTTCCAGTTTCTTCCCACTGTCCAAAAACATGCAACGGGTTAATTGGAAAAATTGCTCAGATGAGAGTGAATGGTTGTCTGTCTGTCTATGTGGCTCTGCGGTTGACTGACACCCAGTCCAAGGTGTACCCCGCCTTTCCAGCATCCCCCGCGACCCTAGGTGCAGGATATATGACTCATACTGCTAATATCAATAAATTGAAAATAAGAATTATCCGCTTTATCTCGTGTTCAAATTTCTCGAAAGAACCAGAGATTCAGATTGGAAAAAGACGAGATGTTAAAGAGAGGTCAAATCTATTTTCATTTACGTCGTCGAACATATCAGCTTTGATTAATGCATGTATTATGAGGAGTGAAACCATTTTTAAATGCGAAAAAAGCCAAGTAAATAGGAGTCAGGTGAGAGTCTGCAAATTCCCGTCAAGAAAAGTAGTCACGCCCGCCGCAAATGTGGAACAAGGATCCGCCGTTCGGTGTCGGAGATCTTTCCATGTCTTTACCAGGCAACATGTAGTGGGATTCATTCCTCTGTGTCTGACACCAGCTTTTTAGAGAGCAGGTGACTTGTTAGTACTCTAAGCAACAACAGGAACAGATGTGTCCCTGACAGTGGATGGATGGTCAGGGTCCATCTGGTCAGTGCAGCCCTGGACAGGAATGATGAATACAGCTTCATCAGTGAATAGCTGTCATCAATCGCATGCCGCGGCGATGGCCGGTGACAGCCACACGCCACCGCCGGGCCCCAGGTGTGGCGAGCGAAGAGCGAGCGGGCTCCGGGATGCGGGTCAATCAGGCAAGCCCGAGCCAATGTTATGTATTGCGATGTAAACTGTATCTGTTAAAAAGCGGACGAGGAGCATTTCTTTATCCCGTCGGTCTCCCGGTCCTCGGCAACGGGCTCGGATCGAGATTTATTTCAATGCGGCGACCGAGCCGCGATGCTAAGGACAAGCAAGAGGCGTCTAGACAAGTCATGGCTCTGCATTGTCTTCCCTGGCGGTCCCAAATGAAATGTGTTGCATCCTTGTCTGTTTCAGTGCATAGACATGGAGAGGTACTAAAACACTGACCTTGCTCTGGACCATTCTGAATATGTTATGGCTCTCGGCTCCCTTGAACTGTCACAACTTTAAATCGAGCACTTCTAATGGTTTCATACACTGTTCTTAGTCCTTAGTCATAGTGTCTGAGAGACACTCTCTCCCCAGACCGTGGCTAATTGCATATCCCTGTGATAAATATATAGAATTCTTACTCCAGGTGCACGAGACAAAAACAAAATCGCGGCACCGTCGATCGGCCCGTTCACCGTGCGCGTCACTGTGCGCGCGGAGCCACGGTTTGTATCCGGAATTTCAAGCGGCACTTTCGACAGGAAAAGGGAACATCAGTTGAGAATACAGACGGAATATTTAATGAACATATTTTACATTTACAGGAAGCATATTCTTTGCTATAACCTTTAATTGTGGGAAAAGTTAGATTCATAGTCACTTTAAGAAAGTGTAATAGCATAACTTAGCTGTATTTGTAGATGGATTGATATCTGGGGGGTCTGTTTATGACTATATCAATTTTTTTTTATTTTTGCTTTGAGACAAAATTGATAAAGGCGAAATCTGTGATTATTGTTTATCTGTTCCCAGAAAGCTCAAGTAAACCAGTGGGAGATGAACACAATATTGTTGAAGTCAAGTGGTAATCATCGGATATTGTTAATTAAAGGAAATTGGAAATACATATCCGTCCCATGTCAGTGTGCTTCCCCCTTCATTTTGTAATAAGTCTCCAAGCAAAGAGCGCGGTAAGTCTCCAATTTTTATCCATCCCCGTCATCTGGCCATTATCAGCGGACTTCTCCTGCTGTGTTTGAAGATGTCGAGAAATTATATTTATCATTTGTTTCAATCATATTATTACAGTGGGACCGGAAGAGTAGATACAAAGGCACCGATCCTCAGACTTAATCCTGGCAGTGAACATCCTCTATATTTATTGTTAAGTATTCCTACTCGTCTGCGGGCAGACAAATGTGAATACAGTTTCCTCCTGATTGAACTCGGAGGGTTCAATGCTCTTTTTGTTTATTCGGTGCTAATAGCTTCAGCTGAAATGTACAGTTATCTGTCATCAGCATTAAAAAACATTCAATGTTCCCGCTAATGATATCCCCACAGGCAGCATATGTTGTGAGGAAAAATAATGGAGGGGAAGCTGCTTATGGTACACTTATGTAACCCTAAAAAGCAGTTTCTTAGACGCCGGATTTCAAAACCGGAAATTTCAGAGCACTGCAAGTCCCATCTGCTACAAAAAACAACCAGATTCGGAGAAAACTGATGATGATGAAAACATGGTCAAGTATGTCGGTTTGCATTAAATGTGGACATTTGAGACGTTGCTTTTGTCATAATGAAACTTGTTACAGGGATCGCTTTAAAATTAGGCACACTTTCTGTATATGCTTCCAACAGTTTGCACATATAAAATCATGTTTTGTGTTTACCCACGAATTTCATTCGCTGGAACTATTTGAATGTGTTTTGCCACATCTTTTGAGTCATCATCCAATAAAACGTCTGTGATACAGAACCGCTGCTGGGAAACAGTAATGGCTGAATGTAAAAACTAATGGCATTCGTTGCGCAAACGTTCAGGGACTGAAACACTACAAAGGTACGGTCAATGTTAATGCAAGGCTGAAGACGACACAGGAACATAAAATATGTTTTAGGACTACAACAAGGCAGAATGTATTATTTCATCAAAAGCAAGAAACATGAATCACTCGAGGGGGAACAAATCCCAGAATGCGAAGAAACACTGATATAACCGTATATATTTTTAAATCCGACGGACCGAACACACACAAGCGCACGGACACAACATGCAACCATTATCGTGTGCACACACAAGATAACGCATGGCGGACTATAGTGTTGCGCTTTCACCTTGAGATTTTGTCTTCTGTTGATATCAGAATCTGAAAAGGTCGTCAGTGTGATACATCGCATCATTCAGCTGGACAAAACACTCATTCTTGCAACATTTGGGAGATGACTGCTACAGGGGAGGAAAAAAAAATCCCACAATAAAACAATACTGCCACAACAACAACAACAATAATAGTAGTAGTAAAAGTAGGAGCAATAATAGTAGCAGTAGAAATAATAATAGATTATAATAAGTGGAAATAACAGTATAAAAATGTTAATAATAATAATAACAGCTTGTTAGTTACAACAACAACAACAACAATAGAAGTAAAAGTAGTAGCAATAATAGTAGCAGTAGAAGTAATAGAAGCAGTCATTTTCGCAATTTCTCAAATGTTCACAATGGGGCTCAATAAAGTATCTTATCTTTGTAATAGTAATAATAATAAAAAATGGAAATAATGATGATAATAATAATAATAATAATAATAATAATAATAATAATAATAATAATGATAGTAGTAGTAACAGCAACAATTACAATAGAAACAATAACAACAATACTACTATTAATAATCATAGTAGGAGAATGTTTTAATCTATTATTATTATTATTAATATATTATTATTTCTTTTATGCTTACGTATTATTCCTATTAATATATTATTATTTCTTTTATGTTGTGTTTTTTTGCGGTTTTATCACATTTTGCTTCCGCTTTGTGCTTCACATTGTCCCTCATTTGGACGCTAAATCGTACTAGTATGTACCAGCGGTAGTTGTTAGCGCGGCGGCGGGGGATCCGTCCAAAACGTAAATGACACCAGGTTGTGTGTCTGTTGCGGATGAAACCCCCAGAGAGAGCGGGTACGACACACGACCTGTATTATGACCCCCGCTTGGCCTTTTTAAACTCGTCCTCAGCTTTGACTACGTTCACCTTCTCGAGCACGAAGTAGCTTCGGAACAAAACGACAATTTAGGTCGTAGCGGCCGGAGCTTTTTATCAAGCGAAAAAGGTGTCGCTCAGATGAATCCCTGCCCTGAACCGAGGACTTAGCATCGACGTGGAAACCTTTAACTCCGGATGAACCCTTCCCCGATCGCCTCGCGTCACGGCTCCGCCGCCGATGTCTGGCGTTTATCTAACAGCTGACTGATCCTTCTGCGGATTTGACTCGTATTTGAGCGTGACTCTCTCATCCGAATATCGCGCATTACTTTGAGGACGACTCGTAGTCCCGGCTCTCGTGCGCGATGCCTCCGCTTTCATTTTGAACGTCGTTCACGCAGCCATAGATACGTCAATCAAAAGGTATTATAGATAATATAATAACACTATTCTCCGGCTGTCAGAGGAAATATTACAGAGGCGCTAATATTTTTGAACTCTAAGATTAAAGGTAAAAGTTGTGATTAAAAAAAGATAAGATCAATATTTTATCCCGGTTTATATTGTTTGACCACATTTAACCTGCATGAGAGCAAAGACAATTCCCTCTGAGTTTCCTTTTTTGTTTTTTTTTTCTTTTTTTTTTTTTTTTTTACTCTATAAGCAAAGAGAGCCGGTGTGAGCCAGCAGAGAGCTGGTTTTGTACATTTCTGCTGTCCTGTCGTTTTTTCTCAGTGGGATGTCTCTTGGGAAAATCAAGGAGAGGAGAAAGCCGTTGGGGGAGGGTTGTCGGAGAAAACACACACACACACACACACACACACGCACACACACACACACACACACAAACACAATAAGGTATCAGATCTCCAAAACACACATCGGCGTCCGTCTGATGCTGCTTATAATTGATTAAGCATCTTTATCCAAACAGTCTGATCACCATGCTGTTGTATGTGTGTGTGTGTGTGTGTGTGTGTCATGGTGTAGTGTTCCCCCCTCCCCCCTTTTTTCTCCCCCCTTTCTCTCACTCTATGACCCCCCCCTCTTGTTTTTCTCTCTATCTCTCTCTCCCCCGACAGATGCTGCAGATGACTGCCTCAACAAGAATCACCCTCATGTTTGAAGCCACACTTTGCTTTGTGAGACCCCCACCCCCGAATCTGACATTAATCCACTTTTTCCTTCCACGGACTGACAAGAGCATGGAATGGAGGTGTCACACACACGGACAGTGGAGAGAGAAGTTCGTCTTTGACAGCCCTACTAAAGCAGCACGGCCCGACTGTAACAGTCGGGGAACTGCAAATTGGAAATCCAGAGGATATCATCTGTAAAAAAAAAAAAAAAAAGAAAGAAAAAGAAAGAAACACGTCCGCCGGTTGGTGGGGGATAAAACAGATAGGGAGTGAAAACAAGTAAAAGGGATAAAAGTATTCATTCCATCAACAGCAGTGAATTACGCACATACATCCATAGATTTTATAAAGCGATTACTCATACCTGCAATTATATTTTGTGGCGGTAACAGCAGAGCGGAACGTGTAACAGGTGATACGTTCTGTCACGTGCGGCCTTTCGGTCGTTTGTCAGAAATATGCAATTTGCGTCTTCAAACAGAAACCCTCTGACATTCGCCGGAATGTTTGAGTTTTACCAGGATCCCAGAGTATTTATTAGACCGTGTGGGGAAAGTTGCATTACTAAAAGGAATTTGACCAGGTCAGAGGCAAAGTTTGGAAAACACACAGCTTTTTTTTTTTTTTTTTTTTTTTCCCCAGGAGCACCTCATTATGACTTCAGACCAAATATCATGAGATTTTCACCGCATCTGTGATACATTGTGCGGCCTGTTGTGTGTATTGATAAAAAGGATAATAAAAGAAAAAAAAGAAAGATTGTTTAGCCATCGCCTAGTTGAGTATGATTACATCATAATCCCTCTCTGGTCGCTTGTCGGATGTGATTACTATGATGTGAAGATGAAGGTATAGAAAACTCACCGCCATCTTTCCCACTCTGATAAAAAATGGTGCATTTGCAGTATAAAAAAAAAAAAGAGATCAATTTATATGCCACGCCATAAATCCTGATTTTGTTATGATGTTATTAGCACAGAGGGGGAGGGGGACAAAAAAAAAAAAAAAAAGTACGTTTTAAATCAATCAATGCGAACATGCAACTGTCGGGAACGGAAATGAAAAGTGCATTTGTGACTGAAGGGGGACTAAAAGCTGTCGCCGTCGCCGCTAATCAAAATCGATTTGCGGAATTAAATGACGGGCCGCTGTGCCCATTGTTTAATTGAATTACACCGCGTATCATCAGAGTCTCCCTACCCTATGGGATGCCACCGACGGCGGCGACTTTCCTCTGTGATCGAGGCCGATATCCCCGCTGTTGAATCGAATTAGTTGAGTCATTCGGACGCCTTGCTTGTTTAATGGCCGGGTGATGGCAGAAGCCTTCACCCCGCATTAAAGTGGACATCAGCGTAGAAGAAATAATGGCCCGTGAGAGAGAACTACAGTATAAACTAACAATGGCAGTTCCAGTTTTTTTTTTTTTTTTTTTTTTTTTTATATTTATAGTGCCCAGCAGGTGTCAGCCACAGCAGCCTCTCTGCCCCCTTTGACACCCCATGGCTGCTCCGCTCCACCATATGAAAGAAAAGCGAGGAGGGGGAAGGAGGGCCGGAGGAGGAGTGGGGGGCGGCAGCTGCCGCTTGGGATTAGGTACCTGAATCCAATCTTGAGGAGCAGTGGCGCTCCGGTGGCGGTAAAGTGTTTTCTGGAGAATTTCTCGTGTTCCCCACTAGCTGATTATTTCCAGATTTTAGTTCTGCCTCAGCAGAGATGGGCTCCGCGCAGTTTGGTTAAGATGTAGCTTCACACTCGCAAGTTACACAGATGAGATGTATAATCCCATTTACAGAGGCGCATCCCGAGGGGGCAAAATTCCCCTCCTCACGCTCCAAAACTGAGATCTGCATTGGCAAACAAGCTTGATAACTTTTACAGTCCCGTCTGTGACACGCTGAAGGTGAATTGGAGAGGATTTTTTTTTTTTTCCTCTCCCTGCCTCCAACTCTCTTCGCCTTCCCCTTTCACCCGTGTCAGCACTGCTCTGTCTACTCTTGCTCATTAACCTTGCTTGTTCTTCCACTTCATAGCTCTGCTAATATGCCCCCCCCCACCCCACACACACACACACACACACACCCCCCAACTCCTAGAATCCTCTGAAATCCTTTAAATAAGGCTAATACTGTTATTGAATTGGAACTGCGCTGCGATTTTTCTCCCATCACATCAAAATAATGTACCGGCCTTTATGCAGAATATAAATACCTGTTTTATAAACGTATCCGTGTTTCGATTGAGTGTAGGGTTTAATCTAATTAGCATGATCTTATATGATATCGTATACTGTTAACGAATGATGCATACGTGTGTAACCTCCCCAAAAAAAGCCGCTGTCGGGGATTACTCCGTATGTCAGCTCCGCATTATGGTGAAGCTAATTAGGAGTAGAAAAGTCAACAGGCTCTCTCGTCACCGAGACGATTTTAAATGGCTATATTCAGGAAATATGGGTATTAAGAGCGAAAATAGCTTTATTCCATCCAGGTGTCACGGTAAATAGTGAGAGCGTGTCACTGACCCGGGCCTATTCTTGAAGCCGCGACACGAATTTCATCCATCATTCATGTTATTTACACATGCGACTTGCATTCTTATCAGCTTGAAATATTTATATACCTTAGATAAGATATACATCTGTTTACTCGGTGTGTTTTGAACAATTCTCTGTCAACTACACTCCCGCTACTTTTATCCAATTTATTCAGTTGATGATGTAAGAACGCTCGGTAGGCTCGCTCTTTTATCACATTAACCTCTTTTATCCTCTTTACATTTCTGGTTGTGTGCGTAAACATGGCTCCGTGGCCATATGTTCAATTCACCGGACCGGAATTGTGTGGACTTTTCATCATTTGTTAGGTTTGATGTGGGCACGGTGGGCTGAGAGACGCTTAATTTAAAGACTTCAAGCGGTTAAAACTGATCAGATGCCGCGGCTCAAGACGATCTCCGCGTGTTGGCTCCGTGGGGGGAAAAAAAAAAAAAAAACGCGTTAAAACGCCGTTTTATATGGGTTTAATTCGCCGTCGCAATGCAACGTTGCTGAAAGTCCATTAATTGGCAATAATTATTATCATTAAAACGATTTCCGTGACACCTTCTAACCCCGTAGCCAGGCATGTTTTCACCTGGAGTTCTGCCAATTTACGGTATTTTCGACCAATCAGCCGTCTGAGTTAAATTTAATTATCAGTAAAATCCCGAATCCAATTTACCAAAGAAAACAATGACTTGGACCTTTAATTACAGTTTTCATAATGACCTAAGGACATTTCTGAAACACGGTCGCAGCTGTAAAGAATTAATGACAATAACAACTTTGAGGGGTTGTTACCGTAACCATGACGACAAATGTCTTTTAGTCTTAACTCAATGGAATTAGATCCAGAAACACCAAGTTTGAGCGACTGAAAGGACTGAGTCGAAACAAAAGCCGGTATTCTTTGCAAACAAAGTCGTACTCCGGCCAAATCCTCGCCCGATCTCGATCCGTTACCGCATCATTATGGGATGTCCACTTCCCCCCGGCTCGATGGACAGAAAATCACGGATCTTCGACCGATCGTTCCCGTACGATATTTCCCCCGCATCTGTACGAGACTGAACAACGAATGCCTTTTGAAATGCTGCGGTTTTGTCGGCGCCCACGTGTTGAACGGTGAATGTTCTGCCAGGAGTTGCAATCCAATTTGCAAAATATCCCGAACCATATCTCGGTACGAGGTCATCGCACGAAGGAAGCGAAACGGCGTTTTTTATCCAAATATATTGACATCGCGCGCCGTGGCGATCTGGTTCGTTCGGATGTTTCATCTGTTTTTTTTTTTTTTTTTTTACCCCTAACAGTATAATTTGTGAAGTGCGGAGGTTGAGAGAACCAACATTGAATGATTTTTATCTCAAGTCAAGGAAACCGAGCCTTAAACTATACAAAAAAGCAGCGGGCAAAAGTTTCTCGTCTGGCTCAATGCATGGAAGTTAATGACTTCTCAGTAAAAAAGATGTTCCCTATCTTTATAATAGTTAATATTTACATTTTTGTGTCACTGTTTTCTTCGGCTCCCGATTCCGACCGAGAACAAAATCCAAATGCGCAGTCGAATCCGGTCGCTTCCCACGTTTACGTTCTTCATCCAGATAAACAGT
The DNA here is from genome assembly GCF_037954325.1 of Fistularia commersonii. Lineage (NCBI taxonomy): Eukaryota > Metazoa > Chordata > Actinopteri > Syngnathiformes > Fistulariidae > Fistularia > Fistularia commersonii. Next base: position 19,177,504 of record NC_141287.1, on the reverse strand, counting down.
TTAATGATCGCGCAAGAAGAAAAAAAAAAATCCAATTAATGAGCGCTGATATCAAAATGACTCATTTGCGGGGAATGTAAATAATACACAATCGACAATTAAAGCTCAAGACGGCGGCCGACGCGGCAGGAGCTCCGATTCATTGTAATTTACGGCACATTCAACACATTAAGAGCTAAATGTTCTGTCTAATGATGTTAGCGGGGGCCAATATGGACAAAGGCTTCGCGAAATCTAGCGCAATTCTTTTGAAAAGGACTTGTAATAAAAATATTGATTAATTAGTATTTCATTGATTTATAGTTACACTTTATCAAACCATTAGTCTGTCATTTACATGCTATTATGACACGGGCTGACCCGCTCTTTTTTCATCATATGTAATGAAAAAGAACATTTCTTTAACAGGCTTTTAAATTTTTGACCTGTAAAATTTTAATGGGGGGAACAGAGGATGTGGATTCTGGATGGACGGTAAAGTCATGGGTAGCTAATGTCTGCGAGGCTGGTTAAGTGGCTGCGCGCGCCCCTGCGCCCACACACACACACACACACACACACACACACACACACACACACACACACGCCGCACTGCAACACTTCTGTAGAGAGACTGGTCAGGGCTGCTCGGTTTAAACAAATTGCAGTCACCGGCACATTGAATAATTACAAAAACTTGACTTTTCTAGTGTGTGATACAGCATTAAACTATCTGTGAAATAACCATGAGTTTATGAACGTCGGTTGATCATGTATTGCTTCCCCCCCCTTTTTTTTTTTTTTTTAAATTGCCATTTGTTAGCCAGTTAATAAAGAGGTGCTGAACAGGAATCAAATGCTATTTTCTACTCTGTAGAGTCAGAAAATGGTACTTTAGGCACTCTGGAATCCCAATTTTCCTCCTGAAATTGGAAAATGTTAAGACATGAGAGCGTGATAAAATCATCTGCATAGTTTCGGCCGACCGCTGAGAAGGTTCAATGCTAAATCCAAAATGACCGCACGCCTCTGCGTTGGGTTTTTCTATATACTCTTTATTAATGGAAGTTTCCGGTGCTACCTTGTCTTTTAAATAGTCTTTTCTGCTATCGTAAGCCGGACCTGGAAGGACACGAGAAATCTTATTGTCTTAAATGTCCAAAGCCGCTTCTATTGGAGACGGAAAGTCAAAAGCGTGAAATATTTCATTAAATCGTAACCCAAACATCACCACAACTTCATTCACGCCGATCAAAATCTTCCGTCAAAGTCTGTGTTTTACTTTTTCTTTCCTCCCACGCCGTGTCTTCCACGCGGCGCAGGGTTCACCAATTCATGACTGCCAGAGAGCGATTTGAAAACCTTTTCAAACAGCACTTTGATTTACATTAACATGGCGTTGCTCTCAACGCTCCGTGCAGGAAACCCAGAAGTAACACAATCACAAATAACCGGACGCTTTGCAGAAACTGGGAGCACAATATCACTCCCAACCTCACCTGGGATGGATAGATAGATAGATAGATAGATAGATAAATAGATAGATAGATAGATAGATAGATAGATAGATAGATAGATAGATAGATAGATAGATAGATAGATAGATAGATAGATAGATAGATGATTGGAAGAACGGATGATAGATGGAAAGATAGATAATAAATAATTGAATGGATGGATGGATGAATGGATGGATGGTTGGATGGGTGGATAGATAGATAGATAGATAGATAGATAGATAGATAGATAGATAGATAGATAGATAGATAGATAGATAGATAGATAGATAGATAGATGATTGGAAGAACGGATGATAGATGGAAAGAGATAATAAATGGATGGACGGAGGAATTGATAGATGGAAAGATGGATAATAGATGATTGAATGGATGGATGGTTGGATGGATAGATAGATAGATAGATAGATAGATAGATAGATAGATAGATAGATAGATAGATAGATAGATAGATAGATAGATAGATAGATAGACGGTCCATCCATTGTCTGATCGATTGATTGACTGATGAAAGAAAAAGAAACAAATTTTCCCTCCCAACACAGGAGTCGCAGCTGGAAGGTCCTCCTTGGTTGGGCTGCATCAGAACCTCCATCCAGCCCACCTTTGTTTGCACCCCGTATTTGCATTTCAAAGGAAGCCCTCGGGGGGAGGCCGCTTTGCATACTTACATCTGATTAACAACTTTAAATGAACACGTCAAAAAACGTAAAAAAAAAAAAAAAAAAAAAAAAAAGCGGACCCCGGCCGTCGTGGGCGGCGCAAAGGCGGCGCGACAGAAGTCAGAACTAAAGCATCGATTGTGAAAAGATGTAGACGCGCGTAGATGACGGGATCAGGAAGTCACCAACTTCGCTTTTATTTGAATAATCCGATTCTCAAAGTTTTGATATTCTACACGTGTGTCCTTTACGTACTCATGATGAGAGCAAAGGAAGCGGTGTTGTCCAAAAATAAGAATATATATGTTAATGTGCAGCGTACACAACCCAGTCTTTTGCAATTTTAATCCCGAGCCGCCATGTTTTCCAAACTTCAGGTCACAATTCAACAAGGAATAAATTACATCGTATTAAATTGCAATTTTATCCAAAGCACTTACAAATAAATCTTTTAATGTGGCAATGTCATCATTATCTGTCAAAAATATGGAGAATTCGCAACATGCATCATCCAACTAGGTTTTCCTACGTTTCGATTTTTTATTCATTAACCATGTTTTTGGAAAAAAAAAAAAAAAGGTTAATCAGTCCGTTACCGTCTCCATCGCAGAGCTTTTTCCGATTTAATTGTACATCTTATTTCTGGGTGCATCCCTTCAAGGCAGACTCATTCAAATTTCATGACCATCCCTCAGAGATCCCATTCTATCACTATGTATTTTTTACACATCTGCCCATAATAGTGACTTAAAAGGAGGGTGAAAGAATAGTCAAGCCACCGCATCATTATAAAAACCCCGAATCCTGAAGCATTCGGAAAGAAAGAAAACACAAAGTTCAGGGTATTAAGGTAACGCTTGGTCATCACGAGGAAGAGGAAAAAAAAAAAAAAAAAAAAAAAAAAAGTTGTATGAATTTCTGATGCGGGCTTTGTTCCGCCGAGCTCGCTACAAGATATAAAATATGAACTAACTATGTGATTATTAATTGGGTCCATTGTAATTTGAGGATTCTGGGTTGCATATTGTTGGCAGCTCTCCACGGGGTCTGTCTGTGCAGGAACGTGTCGAGGGGGTACCATTCAGGATGCCTCAGCCATTTAGAGAGCAGCTTGCCACTTGCGCATCGGCATACCAATGAGTGGGGTTAAAAAGGCACGGCTCCTCTCAGAGACAGCCCTCCTACTCCAGCACAGCTCCAAAGGGTCTCCACGGACTAATTTCCAAAACCACCTCTTAATGTGGGCTTGTGTCAATCACCCGAACAGACAGCTTCATCCCCTGATATGGAGTAGTCGCACAGCGGAGCCAAACAGAAAAAAACCAGAGAAATACAAAATACGATAGCGCTTTACGGTACCGCTCATCGGCAGGGTAAGAGGGAAGGACGCCGGTTCTTATTTACGTCGATAAAATGCAGCGTTTGAAACCTTTGCGTACGATCGAACGCTACAGAATGCATATTGTCGGAGTTGTCGTTTTCCCAAACAAACACCACCCGCAACCGGTACACTCCACTTAACTCCTAAACTCAACTTATCTCACTCTTCTTTTGAAAGCCTTTCACGCTCCGGCTTCTCCGAACATCGAACCATCCCTCATACTGAGTTTGCTTTTTTTTGTGTTGCGATTCAAGATGACATACGACACAAGAAATGATGAGATAACTGTGGGGAGGCTTCCGGGAGATTGATTCTCCCATTGCTTCATTCTTTTCTAGTTAGTCTTTTATTGGTTACAAAGGTAGAGGCGTTGTGAGGCGGAGTGAGCGAGGAGTGAATCAGCCTGGCCTTTTTAATACACGGGGCACTGAAGGAGGGTGATCATTTCTTAAGAGCACAAAGGCCTACAAGGAAATCATTGCAGACTATGAGATCCCAAAGCTGATTTAAAAGAGAGTTGTCCCAGCTTGGGCTCCAGGCCTTTAACAGGAATAAGGCCATTCTGTACAATATCAATCTAAGACCCAGGAGGAAAGCACTATTCATGGTCAAATAAGGTCTCGGGTTTGGATGAAAACTCTCTTTCCCCTTATAGAAATAAAGATATTTGCCTCCTACTGAAGAAAAAAAAAAGCAAAAAAAAAAAAAAGGATTTTTTTTTTTTTTTTTTTTTGCTCACTTGCCCAGCGTGATTCTCAAATCAAAAGTTTTAGAAGACGATTTAACGTAAAACCTGCCTAGAAACGGCTTATTCAAACGCATCCCTTAAAGCAGGGGTTGGGAACCTTTTTGACTGGGAGAGCCACAAAAGCCAAATATTTCTAAATATATTTCATATATATAAATACATATATTTCTAAAAATATTATAAATATATATATAATATATTATTTTCATAATAAATATATATTATGATATATATGTGTATTTAGTATCTGTAACGTATTATAAATAAAATACGTCTTACTTTTAATGCAACCTCTGGTGCTGCATGGATTTTTTCAAAGTGCCGCTTTAAATTTGACCGTTTCATCGAAGCAATTTTATCACAGCATATTAGACGTACCGCAGATCCAGATGCAAATTCCTCTGTCCACGCAGCCCGGAACGCGCGGTAATCGTCGTCTTTTTTTTTTCTTTTCGCCATCTTTTCCGTTACGAGGGTTGACGCGGATAAACTAGTCGGCTATCCGATAAAATGGATTTCTTCACTTTTACAACAACCTAGACGTCCTCGGGAGCCATCGGTTCGGTGGACTTGTGAAATCTATCTTCAAAACTCATTTCTGTTTACTTTAAAATATCCCCGGTATTATGAAGAAATATCACAAGTATTTTAAAATCAGTTTAAAATCATTTTTTTCTTTTTCAACTCAAAATTGTCTGGGAGCCATATAGCGCCGCCTTAAGGTATCATTCGCAGCGTATGCAATAAATGTATAACATTTAGTTAAATATCTTGTCCCCTTCGTGGCGGATCAATCCCTCTTTATCCTAGATGGATAAATCAAAGACAAGCATCTCCTCTTTAGTGTCACAGTGGGAGCAGAAAATGAGGATATTGTTGATATGGCTGCATGTTTTATTGAGTGCTGCGCACAAAGGCACGGGATGCAGGGAGATTAGTGACAGCCAGCCGGATCGCCCGTGGCAATTTGAGGAAATAATCAGTGACTTTGGCTGTTCCGCCGCTTTGTCATTTTTATTTCAAAGGCATTGATTGCACTTACACGCTTTTATCTACCTGATGGTGCGCATTCATTCAAACAATGCCGGCCTCAACAGTCGAATTTGTGGGATTTATCGCGTTAAAAAAAAAGGTGCCGCCCCCCCCCCCCCACGTCCGACCGACCAACCGACACCGTTTTGTTGCCGCTGCGGAGTGAGCGCTGCGAACGTTGGCCCCGATTTCTGAGTTTTTAAAGGCCGAGTGTATAATTAATGAACGGGAACTCTGACTTTTAGTCAATGTAAAAAATTCATTAATGTTATTATTCAGTCACCTCTATGGTCCAGAATTCATATCACAGGGACCTCATGTGTTGAATCCTGATTGCATATATTTCCATTTCTCCAACATCAGGGGACCTGCGAGCAGAGAGGGGGGACATCTGGGAAGATGTGTGTGTGTGTGTGTGTGTGTGTGTGTGTGTGTGTGTGTGTGAGAGAGAGAGAGAGGGAGAGAGAGAGCGGCAGGAGTGACATTCGTGAAAATGAGCACGGATGTTTTTCTCTTTGTGCTGTAATTCACACGTTTAAACAATTCATTCGGATTTCTCAATTGCAATTTATAATTAATTTTTTTTGTGTTTTTTTGTTAATTTTTTACCTTTTATTGAGATGGAGATAAGACCTTTGTTAGAGACGCCTGATGGATAACGGGAGGAAAAAGAGCCAATTTCCAAGACGAGTTTCCTGATGCATTTTCGCTTTCGGATGATATTTATTTTATTTCTCAAATAATGGGCCTCCACGAACAATTATGTTGTTTTCTTAATCTTCCATTCATTTAGTTCATTGTGCACGGTTGACCTCACCTAAGTAACTTAATACCGGAATCGGAAACGTTCAGTGTGACACACAATGGCGCGGAGCTTCACAAACACAACATGTTTGTGCGGAGGAAGAAAAAAGAAAGAGGGAGGAGAAGAAAAGAGGAAGAGTTTCAGGGTTGTTTGCTGCTGTGAAAACACATCTAAACTCTCTGATCAATACGGCTCACACACACTGACAAAGAGTTCTCATTTTGGTTTTATGGGACAATTTACCAACACCATTAGTTTGGTTTTGGGAACATGAATAAAAGGTGTTCAGAAAAAAAAAAAAAGAACTTTAAAGGTGATGTTTTAACTGAGATTCTTACAGTTTCGGGAATATCGGGGTATTTAGAGATCTGTGCTATAAACCTTGGAGTTTTCCTCTCCAAGTCCAAACTCTTGAATTATATTAATAATCATAATATTAAGGTTTATTAGCTGAACTGATGGATAAGTGGATAACAAAAGGTATACAAAAGGAATACCGTTTGAGTTCCAATCTGCACCGAAATGTTGGTAATAAATCGGTTTGATTCAAAATTTCGAGATTTTTCTGGGCTGCGGAGTGCATATGTTCAGAAAATAATTACAATTGTTGCTGACACTGGGATATTTATTCATATTTTTTCTCTTTCTCAAAAGATTGACCGATTTCTGATAGAATTTTTAATTGTTTAATACGTTATTTTCAATCTGTGCGTCCAACATGGTTCAAGTTTCAATCACATGTGGATCTTTAATCGGTAAACGATGTCATTCAAAACATCGGTCGTGTTTTTGGAGAGAAAATGATAAAGAAATACGGACAGTACAATGTAAAATGTATTGAGACCTAAGAGGTTTTATGTATTACTGAATATTGGTATTCCATTGTTATGTAGTAGTATTTAGTCAAGACAACATGATGCAGTATCCCATAATAAACACTGACCTTTTCCTTACTACACCAAAATCTCTATTAATCGCGCATTTTATCTCCATTATTTGGCTGCACGGAGCCACGGTCGGTTGCTTCGAACAGATAATCTTAAAAGATTTCAAAAGAACAAACGAATCCCATCACATATGTACATACAGGACTGTCTCAGAAAATTAGAATACTGTGATAAAGTTCTTTATCTTCTGTAATGCAATTACAAAAACAAAAATGTAAAATTCTGGATTCATTACAAATCAACTGAAATATTGCAAGCCTTTTATTATTTTAATATTGCTGATTATGGCTTACATCTTAAGAAAACTCAAAAATCCTATCTCAAAATATTAGAATATCATGAAAAAGGAATCATTTTTTTAATTACATCACAGAAGATAAAGAACTTTATCACAATATTCTAATTTTCCGAGACAGTCCTGTATGTTCGCTTGTCCTTCCGCTGTTCGGCGGCCCGTTCCAACACTGCAGGTTATAGAATTCAAATTCTTCTTTTTTAAAATCCTCGGCTACAACGAGTCCCCCCTTTGTTCGACGTTACTCAAGCGCGACATCGTACGAAGGCAACTTCCTCCGTGTGACGATTCCCGGCGGCCGGGCATCAGGCGTCCGGTAAACGTCATCGTTTCCGGACGGTACGAACTCGAGGGTCCCCCCCTTCTGTAATTTGTCGCTATTAATCGCTGGTTAATTTGACTGGAGTTCAGCTGAGATTGCTTTTGCAAGAATGGCAGCGCCTCTGAACCAGGAAGACACGATTCCATCGCACGTCTTGTATTCACCGTCGTTTCCGAATGCACGCCGACAAACCTGCAATAATATCATCCCCAACAGAGCAAACCAAATTTTCCAGGCTTAAATTCTGTTTAGACGTCATGACCTGATCATCAGAAATAATTACCGGAACCGGCTTTCGGACAATTTTCTATCCACGTGTACCCCCTTAATCTCATTTCCCTCTGTCTGCGTCCCCCCCTTTTTATTTAAAGCTGCACGCATGCAGCGTGTATGAAAATATCAAAAATCATTTTGGTCAATAAACCAGCTGATTCGATTATATCGTATCATGTAAACCACTTGTCCAATATCGCATCCACCAAAGTCCATTAGTCAAATGATCATGATGATCCGTTATCGCGCCGTAATAGGCTGAAGCGTTTTGATGAGGCTGCATTATTATCCCTCCCCAGAAGACGGGGTTTGCGGATGTTGCTGATATTTAACCACGAAACAAAGGCGGGAACGAGGAGCGGGTTGGGAAAACGATAAACATGGATGCGACGCAGAGGATCTGATGTTAAATAGAATATTAGGACTTTCACCTACGGGGATCAATAGAGTTGATCTTATCTTAAATTAAATTCTGACTCGGCGGTCTCACGCGAATAAAACGGAACGGCGAAACTGCAAAGTCAAACGTAAAACTGCAAATAATTCAAATGATTAATCGATCTTCGGCTAGATATTACACAGGAAGACATGCACGACTCGAGTGTTATTACGTTATAATATTTTTTTTTTTTCTTTTGTTTTTCGCCGACCCATGCTAACGACGGCTCCAGGCGCGACCTCAAACTATAGCTTGTAAATTCATATTGCCATGTTTCAAGAGATATGACAGCAATTACTCCACCACCCTGTGAGTTGACCACCTCTGCAACCCATTACACATAAATATGTTGTGATCCCTATGTTCAGCGGTGTGTTATGGACAAAAAAATGTATTCCTTTCCTTTTAGTGTGCAGTCATGTCTGAGGTCATGGCCATTTTGTCCATATCCGATTTCCCGGTGTATATTTAGCAAGCCAAGCAAACTGTGTGCTGTATCGCGGGCTGAAGTCTTTCTCTGTTGTTGGTATATGTGGGTCAAAGAGGAATCTTTTGAAAACAGGGAGATAGGAATACTGCCCAGTGCTAAATGAAAGGGGTTTACAAAGCTAGAACCATTCTCTTAAATGTCTGACCAGAGCAAACCGCTATTCAGTGGAAATACTTTAAGTGCAAATATTGCTACACCTACTCCATCACTTTTGTACCTTTATACACTAAGCATCTCAAAGGCAGTTCTGGACTGAGATTCAATTAACTTGTGTTATAATAAGGGGCAAAGACAGGGAGTTGGCTGTACACAGCGAAGGTCCAGAGGTATGATTGACGGGAGCCTGCAATCAACCTCGGCAATGAAAGGCAGCGCTAAGTAAACACATAGCACGCTCTCAGAACACTTTGTGTATAAAACTGTCAGAAAAACACTTTTTGGTAACATGAAATGGTGTTTGCGGACAATTATAAGCCATCTACCGGATCAGCGCGGGAACGAGTCTGCATTGTGGCTCGCAGATGAATTGAATAAATCTGTGAGCCGCGCTGTAAATCTCTCAGTTGAAGGACAAGCTGTATTTCATACTCCCCGCTATCTGAAGGAGGAGAAAGCCTCTGGGCTATGACAGGGAGGAATAGGGGAGAGTGCTGGAGAGGTGGTTTCAATTTTTTATTATTTGTATCAAAACGGGGACAAATACTGATTGATCGCGCCGACGTATTCGGGCTTACCGTTATTACGCCCGTGTAACCATGCAGATAATACCTGGCAGTCAAAGAGATAAATTGGTGTCTACCTGTGCTTTGAATTGACAAGGAATGTTTCACTTAACATTTAACACCTCAGGCATTCATTATTATGGTTTTACAATTATTTGGGCCTCCCATGAATGAATACATGTTTTTTTTTTTCTTTTCTCCTTTTTTTTTTTTTTTTTTTTTCCTACGCAATCCAGCTGAGACATGTAATAACCTGTTTAAAATGTCGATCCTCAAAGTAACTTTAGCTACGTTTGAGGTTTATAGCCCTTCGCACCGTCTTTAAAAAGCCAAACCAGCCAGTCATTCACGATGAGTGAATCAATAGTTAATCACTGGGTTGTGTATATTTGTGATGGGCTCAATCTTGTGTTCATATATATATATATATATATATGTATGAAATATAAATATATATAGTGCTTGGATAGTCCCTGCCCTCTTGTGGAGGCGCTTTGTAAAAGGTGACATTGTGTCCAATGAGACAAAAGGATTTGCAATAAATAGAGAAAATAGATGTGTGACTCGCCATTTAGATGATCTTGAAATTGAACATTTTCAAAAATAAACAACAGCTGCAACATCAACAACTCGGAGATTGATCTACCCGCACGTCGCGCATGTCGTGCACGCACTTGCGCCCACCCACACACACACACACACACACACACATGCCCACATATGGGATGATAGATAATTACAACGTTATCCACCTTTGCTGTCGAGGCGGCTGTAGATTTTGCAGTTGCAAATGTAAAAGTGCGCATGTGAAATTGCGAAAAAGATGTCAAAGAAAAGTGAGGGGCCGGACAGAAGAGCGTAATTCATCCAGGATCCACCGCGACTCAGAGCCCGATTATATAGAAAGTTTATTGGTTCACAAATGCCCACCGAAAGGTCAGTATTGTATTGATTTTTCTTTTCTTTTTTTTTTTTTTTTTTTTTTTCTCAAATATTTTTTCAAAATACCTCCTGGCATTGCAAATATTTTTGACCACTGCATAATACTTTGGGGAAGGAATGAATCCCCACTCCTCCGTGCCCCCTTCTCTCGCTCTCTCTCTCTCTCACACACACACACACACACACACACACACACAAACAGATACAGATACAGTGTTCCTGCCAATCTGCAGAGAGAAACACTGCTCTGGGTTATTCATCGATTGGCGATTCAAATCCCAACATATGCTCCTCCGCTTCCTCTTCACTGTTCCCCAGAAATGGGCCATTTCCTAATTCTTCCACGAGGCATCCCACCCTCTTTAGGAGTCTCTCGCACAGCATGTAAATCAGACTTTAAAAAAAAAGAGGAGAAAAAAAAGAAAAAAAGGGAAGGAGGAATGTAAATTGATTCTGTACGTGCGTAGCTCTTTGTGCTCGCGCACCGCCCTGTTAGTCACCGTGAGCTTTTACAGCCTCGCAAAAAAAAAAACATGATAATATATCTTAAGTATATCAATATATCTGGGAATTTGTTCTCCCCGTGTGCAATATGATTCAACCCCAGTGTTCCGCTGTCAAACATCTCGGCCTAACTTTGCTTTTCGTGCAATTTCAAGCCGCAAAAGCGCTTGAAAAAAACCCTCTCCCCTCCCGATTTTACCCCTGTCAATTTCCTTTTCTTATCCGTCCTTTTGATCGCCTACGATATCGGTCCATCGCCGTCAGGAGCTGCGGTTTATGTCTCCCTGCTGTCCGTAGCTCACCGTCTGCCGCCGCCCGTTTTGCAAACTTGAGTGTTTTGTGAGCAGGTTTTACATGGAGGACCGCCTTAATGCTGCGCATCCGCCGTCCGTTCATCCGATGCACGTCGCGCCCAAAAAAACGGCGATTGTAAATGCCGACGAACGCCGACGTCGGGTGATATCGACCGACGCTCCGCCCGCTGGCCGGACGTTACCGTTTTGTCCGAGCCGTGGAGGTACGCCTTTCAAACGGGAGGGATTAGGAGGGGACGCGGCCTCTGTCGGGCTCCCTCGGAGCAAAGCCGGTCCTCCCATGTTAATTTCTCAAGGTCAAGAAGAAGATCTGCGATGTTTCGGCTTTCGAGGGCCGGACAGAAAAATACAATAACAGGAACCCTGCTGTATGAGGACACGCGGATTAAATAGCTCCGCGTCCGCGTGCTCAACGACAAGGTGGCATTTCAGGGCCGAGCGGCGAAAGAAAGATGTACAAACGTCAGGCATAATAAAAGAGGGGAATCTGGGACAAAAGCAAAGCTGATCTATTGTGCGACTGTAACGCGGCATCCTCCCGGTCCGGTCCCTCGGGGCTCCGCTCCTATAGGGACGAGCGTTAATATCAGCATTCATCACTCACTCTCTTAAACTGTTATTTCACAAGCCGCGCTGTCCAGGTCTAATTGAGCTACTTTACAATGTAATAAGGCAACAAAATGCACGGGATTAGAGCGGACCCCGTTCCCCCATGTATTTAAAAATAGGGCTTTAGAAAGCGCCACATTGTGTGTGTCTCGCCTTTTGAGATTTAATGACTATGTTGTAACTCCTCGGAGAATTAGCGCCAGTAATTGATTATTAAAACTTGAAATTGCAAACCACATCCATTATTTGATGAGTTCATATGCTGCTCTTGTAGTTAACAAAGCTTGATACTTCACTTTTTCCCACTAACAAGAGGCAAGGGGAAAAAAAAAAAAAAAAAAAAAAAATTTATAGGTTAGAAAGACACCTTATAGTGCAAGTGCTGCCTGGGCAATTATCTTACGCATAATATGTTAGCAGAAACTCAATATGCCCGGAAGATCTCCCTCCAATGCCACTTTAAACAAGAGCATGAAAAGGATTTGAAAGACACGGAATAATGAAGTCGTACCTACGGCTCCCACATATTACCGTTGCCACGGTAAATACTACACACAGTTTCATTGATTGTTAAAAGAGGTATAACACTGACAAGGCATTACCTAGGTAACCGTTTATTGAAATACAAATCCAACCTCAGATGAAATCTCACAAAGTGTACATCTTCTATCTTACAAAACATCTGCTAATTTTTCCGGCACGGTTCGGCTCTTGATTCGACGACGTTTCGGAAATATCCGAAGCTTCTCGACGCCGTCGGCCGGAATTCCTCGGGGCGGCTTATGCGTTGACGTCGACGGAGGTTCATCGATTTCCGTTAATAAATGAGGGATCCGTTTAGGCGCGTACGCGGGGAGATCAAGATCGCGCAAAGACCAAGGAGAAACCCCTCGGCGCGCGCGACCTCAACGGTTATAGCTGCTGACAGAATTATTGTACCGGTGGTTCGGTCACCGGACTCCGAAAACAGCGCCGCTGCATAAAACCTCTCCGTAGTTCATATATCGTAAGTAGATTCGAGTAAAACGGAGCAAAAACGACACAAGAAATCCCGACTTTACGAATCCTTCCCACCGAACCCCGGCCTGGTACCGTAGCTCCTCTTGTCCGAACCCCGATTCTTGCGAAACAGCGAGTTCCAAACAGAATAATGGGCGTTTGTCTGCGGACGGCGAAGACAAAACAACGCCGACCGGGGGATTCCGGTGCGAAGGGGGGAAGCGGGGGGGGGGGCGTTTGAGAGCAGAGCGAAGTTGACAGTTCTCATGTACAAAACCTGAAGTCATAAGAGTGTGAGAGAAAACTCAGCCCAAAGGACTGAAGTGTTAAGAATGGCGGCGTTGTCCACGAGGGCCGAGACAGAGCGGCGAGAGGCTTTTTCTTCACTGGAAGAAACGCCGTGTCCACAGGCCGTTGGAGCTGGATGAATTCATTAAAGAAAGAGCGGTCTCTCCCAGCTGCCATCTCTCCCCCTGCAGCCAGACTCCGATCAATGGCAGGAATACATCCAAAACAACATTTAGCACAAGACCTCAGAAGCAGGGGTGCATTTAAGACTTCTCTGTTTGTGCACATCTCCCCTGGATGTGAGCGCCGTTTCAGAAATGTGCTATTGAAGTGGAGCCGGGGAGGTATAGGGGCAATGTATTTGTATCACAACAAAGAAGATTGTTTAACTCAGATGCTTCGAGACACGACGCTCCGCCGTTCGCTGCTGCGCGGGGAATCGCGTTCTTCGCCGTTTTCGGGTTACTCGTGGTCTTTGAAGCAACAGAAAATCACTTATAAGTGAACATGTGAGTCATTATTTGCGCCTGTAATATTTATTTACACATCCTCAGAGGGGGAAAAAAAAACAGGCATGGTTGTTGGCAGGATTTCTTTTCCCTTCTTTTTTTTTTTTTCCCTCGCTACACTTTCTTCACGCGGACTTCTTCTATTCATTTGGACGTTCGAAAAAAAAAACAAGCCGAAAAAACATCCGCTCTCTCTCTCGATATTCGCGTGAACCTCGATTGATCGATTTTTATCGCCTTTTCATTTGAGCAGTAATTCAGATTGCGAAAAAGGCCAACAGTCATGTCACACACAGACCGGTCGAACAAAACCGTAATGATTATAGTACCATCTAGTGGTTGTGAAAGCAAAACTACCCCGAGGTACTACAATGATGCACCGAATTCGGCCCCATCCTCCTGTCTTGTGAGTACCGTGCACTGAATTGTATTCGTGCACACGATTCGTCCAACGTGAGTACCGCCGGTTGGTTTCATCAGTTGGCTTTCAGCGTTTCCAAAGGATCGCTGCCTTTTGGACGGACAAACGGTTCTCCTCGCTGAGAGAGCCACGAAACAAAGAAAGCAGATCGGTACCGGACATTAGATCGGGGGGATTCTCGGAGCTTTTCATGCCCACAATCTACCCTCTCCTCCCCCACCACGTTACTGGACGGACCCGACGCTCTGTCTGCACCGTTCATCAATATCTAAGACCGAGCCTTTTCATAAAAACCTCTAGATGTAGCGGGGAATCTTTGAGGACTCCGGGGGAGTTTGATCAAAACTCAAGTTACCTCATGTCTTACTGGAAACCCGAAGTTGTACGCAATTATGTATGTTTTATATTCAAAAAATTGAAAAATATGTAAAATAAATAAAAATAAAAATAATAAAAAAAATATACATATACATATTATCCTTTTTAATATATATCCATATTACCCTTTTTAATTCCTCTTCCTTCAGCCGAAGGGAATATTCAAATCTTTGTACTTTTTAAGACCTTTAAACACTTCAAAGCCTTGACTTTGACACTTTATAGTTTTATTTGTATTTCTTATTCTCCCTCCTTCCTACAATTATTTATTATTGTTATGTTTTACTTGAAACTGTGGCACAACAATTTCCTTCGGGATAAATAAAGTTGTTCTTATTCTCATTCTTATTCTTATTCTTATTCTTATTACGTGTGTGTGTGTGTGTGTGCATATATACGATTCTCAAAAAAAATAAGGCAACGCTAAAATAACACATCCTAGATCTGAATGGATGAAATATTCTTATGAAATACTTTGTTCTTGATATAGTTGAATGTGCCGACAACAAAATGACACAAAAATGATCAATGGAAATCTAACGTATTTAACCCATGGAGGTCTGGATTTTAAGGCACACTCAAAAAAATGCACTGCAGGCTGATCAAACATTGATGTCATGTCAAAATGAATCCGCGTTGCTTCCTAAGTGGACAGAAGTGTGACTGATTTGGACTTACATTGTGTTTTATTTTGAGCAGTATATATATCTCTCTCTATATATATATATAGAGATATATATATCTTTTTTTTTTTTTCCTTTGGGCTGCTCCCTGCAGGGGTCATCACCGTGAATCATCTTCCTCCATCCAACCCTCTCCTCCTCATCCCCTTGTCTCAAAGCAACTAACTTCATTTCCTCTTTCATGCCACCCGTACATCTCTCTCCTCTCTGGTCTTCGTCCGGGAAGCCGAGCAGCTCCGACCTCGTCGTCCCTCCTCCGCGCACGTCCGAACCCTTTGGGTCTGACTTTATCTCCACACCATCTAACATGTGCTGCCTCTCTGACGGACTCCTTCCAGATCCTATCTGTCCTCCCGGCTCCTGAGGAAAAGCTCCACATCTTCATCATCGCTGCTCCTCCAGTGCCGCCTCCTATCAATGCAACTTGTTCTTGGAAATAGTCTATATTATATGTTGCACGCTCAAATCCTCCGATCAATAATGTTGATTTCCGTATCTGTACATATGCTGAGACTATCTAGTTTTGGGGCCTTTTCTCGAAATAATGAAATTATATATATATATATATGTATAACATGAGGGGGGGGGGGGTCAATCACATGATCGTTCCCTTTAAAAATGGCACCACAATAACATGTGTGATAAATATATTTATAAATATATTTATCAAAATATATAGATATTATATATGTATTCTGGGAAGCGGATTTTTGCTCCAAACGTCATGCTATAAGACATTTTCTGTATTCAATCTATTTTTGGAGCTCTTGATGTGTTTATTTTTTTCAAACCTTTATACAGTTTCTGGACCAGACAACAACATTGTGTGTGTATGTGTATAAATACAGATGTATATATTTACTGCCAAAATAAAGGGAACACTTAACACAATGTAACTCCAAGTCAGTCACACTCGGATGAGCCTGCAGTGTGTTTTTCCTCTTTGATTCTGATATTGGCTCCAAATCCAGACCTCCACGGGTTCATAAATTCAGTTTCCATTGATCATTTTTGTGTGATTTTGTTGTCAGTACATTCAACTATGTCAAGTATTTAATAAGAATATTTAATTCATTTAGATCTAGGATGAGTTATTGAGTTATTTCAGTGTTCCCTTTTATTATTTTTTAGCAGTAAATATATATACATATATATACAAACACACACACACACATATACACACACACACACACACACACACACACATGCATATGTATTCATATACATGTATACAGGACTGTCTCAGAAAATTTGAATATTGTGATAAAGTTCTTTATCTTCTGTAATGCAATTAAAAAAACAAAATTACCTCTTCATAATATTCTAATATTTTGAGATAGGATTTTTGAGTTTTCTTAAGATGTAAGCCATAATCAGCAATATTAAAATAATAAAAGGCTTGCAATATTTCAGTTGATTTGTAATGAATCCAGAATTTTACATTTTATGTTTTTGTAATTGCATTACAGAAGATAAAGAACTTTATCACAGTATTCTAATTTTCTGAGACAGTCCTGTATGTACAAATGTGATGTGATTTGTTTGTTCTTTTAAAATCTTTTAAGATTATCCGTTCGAAGCAACCGACCGTGGATCCGTGCAGCCAAATAATGGAGATAAAATGCGCGATTAATAGAGATTTTGGTGTAGTAAGGAAAAGGTCAGTGTTTATTATGGGATACAGCATCATGTTGTCTTGACTAAATATGACAACATAACAATGGAATAGCAATGTTCAGTAATACATAAAACCTCTTAGATCTCAATGCATTTTACGTACGGTCCGTATTTCTTTATCATTTTCTCTCCAAAAACACGGCTGATGTTTTGAATGACATCGTTTACCGACTAAAGATCCACATGTGATTGAAACTTGAACCATGTTGGACGCACAGATTGAAAATAACGTATTAAACAATTAAAACTTCTATCAGTAATCGGTCAATCTTTTGAGAAAGAGAAAAAATATGAATAAATATCCCAGTGTCAGCCTCCAATTGTAATTATTTTCTGAACATATGCACTCCGCAGCCCAGAAAAATCTCAAAACTTTGAATCAAACTGAATCCAAAATGTATGACATCCTTGTTTTTGTAATTGCATAACAGAAGATAAACAACTTTATCACAATATTCTAATTTTCTGAGACGGTCCTGTATATATGTGTGCGTTTTTGAATTGCATTTGAAAACCGTTTTACTTTCTTCCATGAATTGCACCATCAGTTGGATTCATGTTTTATCCGCGCTATCAAACAGATATTCGTGCGATCAACCAGCAGTGAGAGATCTGGGCTGTTTGTGAAGGACGAGTCGCTCTCAGTTGTTGACCCGATGGATACCTTCCTCCTCTCAACGTGCGGCAAAAACCCACCTCTGCTCCCAGCGAGCGGAATCAGGGAAGGAAATGCAAGCAAATACCCGCATCTCGGTCATGGACGACCCTTCGGACCTTGCGGGAGAATTCTTTCATTTTACTATTTTTTAAAGTCTCTCTCTACATCTTAGAAAAGCTGACAACCGAAGGTCTTTCAATCATTGCGGCGTTTGGTCACCTTCACTATTTCTGTTAGATTAATGTCTCATCCTTCTCTTCTAGAGGAGAATGAGGCGAAAGATGGCCTAGGGAGATTTTTTTTCTTTTCCTGAAGCTTAAAAAAAAAATAAAATAAAATAAAAAAAACTTCTGGAGGCCTTTTGGTTCTTGCCTTGAAAACTTTATCCAAATAGCAGACTCTGGGAGTTCTAACCTTTTTTTTTTTTTTTTTTTTTCAAGCAGCCCTGCAGCAATCCAACAGAAATGTTCTTTTAAAACATAAAGATGCATAAGTCCTTTTTTGATTTTTTTTTTTTTTCTTTTCCATTTTGCTTTTAATTTGTTTTTTGATGGTGTCAACCTACATGAAGTCACCTTGTGTCACGGACATTTATTTGTGCTTGAAGTCAGAAAGAAAAAAAAAAAATACAACATCTCTTTCATCCACAGGCCTCTAATATTGCATTTTAACTTAATTAACACAACATTTCTTACAATCTCGTTGTTTGTATGTAAAACTTAGTAGACCGTGACATTCATTGTTTAGTGATTGCTCTCCGGATGGAAAAAAAAAAGGTAATGAAACAACAGAAAGATCATTTTAATTCTGTCAATAAATTAGTATACCACGTTTTGTCAAAGATGGTACGTCATTGACCTTATACACCTTAAATCCACAATGTCAAAATACAATTAATCCAGGGGTTGCAAAGTGTATTCCTGAATTCTTATAAACATATAAAAGTCTGATTTCATTGCAGTGCAATCAAGTCCGATAAGATCTCAGTCGAAAACTCGGGATTTCTGATTTTCTTAACAGCTTGCGTTGATAAAACGTACCCCGTTGCCGTTGAGCAAACACAACTAAATACGCTTCTTTGACTTGAAGTGATCATGCCTGCCGTTTCGCTCGCATCTCTCCTTCCTCTTCAGGAGGCCCGTTTATCCAACCTTTTAAATAGGAAAATACTTTCGAATTGAAAGAACCGGGCACGTCTGAGCGTTACACTACTCAGAAAATGGTTTTCCAGTATCAGTATTGCAGTATCTGCAGGGGTGTACCGCACACACGACTCAACTGACAAGAGTCAAAAGATTATTTAATGTATAACATGAGAACGTCATTCCCCTTGAAGACGCGGACCTCAATACTGCAGTCAGCCTCACTGTCATGACAAAAAGAAAATCTCATTTTAATTATCTGAACATTTTTATCAGTTAAATTTTTCAGATTTGTTTGCCAAGTCCTTTTTTTTTTAAATTAAGAATTCAAATTATGTTTTTTTTTTTTTTTTAACAGTGGTAATTATAGTGTTTTCATTTTTGTTGTTGGCTTGGGGATTTTGAGGTCAAAATTTACCTTTTGTTTTTGCTATAGGAAAATTCCCCCTTCAATTTTCATCCTCTAAATATAAACTAATAAAATGACAAAGGTGATAAATGCATTTTTTGATCAAAAAATATCAAACAAGATGTTAAACTTGTCAATCATATTTTTCAAAAATGTAAAAATTACATACATTTTGTCAGTGTATCGATATTCGGTATATATGGCTATACAAGTGTTGCTCAGCTCTGGCAGGTTGCATTACAAAACAGCCTCGTTGGGCTTGGAAAAATACTTAATATTTTCTATATGTATTAATGTATACATTGTATTTTTCTCTTGGAGATGCATTTTTTTGGTATTTTCAACCGGTAATGGATGAGCGATGGACAGACCTGAAAACAGGAGGAGGAGAGGAGTGTGACATGCATCGGAAAAGCATTATGCAGCCGTACCGGAGATGTTCTGCTAATGGGTAGAAATCTCACATACCAGCTGCCGTATGCTATTTTGCAGGACAGAAAAAAAAAAAAAAAAAAAAACACACACACACACACACACACACACGTGTCGCGGTATAGATGGAATGACTATTCATCCACACAATAACAAGCGATGTTTGGATCGGACGGGACGCCACATACGTGAACCTCATGGAGCCGGAGAATATCCGGCAGAAAATACGGACATAATCTGCAGCACCCTGGTCAGTTATTATAGAGCATAGCATCAGTACGGGTTTTGCTGAGAAAGAAAATGAGGTCAGAGGTGCTATCACAGTATGAATGGATGATTCAGACAGCATGCTGGCTATCTTTTTCTTTTTCTGTCTTTTTTTTTTTCTTCAAGGCACAACACCTGGAGTGCTTGTCCAAAAAGGGTGTGGAGTTAAGGTGCATGGGGGCCCTCGAGGGTCTTGCGGGTCTGTCTTTCACAGAGTGATCCAGGTACAATGTTGTTTGAGTTTGCAGGGCAGCACCCCGCGGTTTAGCTGGTAAAACTCCACCAACTGAATCAGGTCAGTGAACCGTGTGTGACCATCATCCAGACTGTAGAATAACTGGCCTTCATCATCTGCCTGCAGCGCAGCACACATGCACACCCACAACCAAGAAATTAGTGACGCACCTAAAAATTCCGGCTTGTACTTCCAGGTACTTTGCGTATAAAGCAAGCTTGAGACCTTTTACCTTTTCATAATAAACATACAATAAATAATGAATATTTTTGAAACGAACAAAACGCTAGATTTACATATCTGTCTTCTCATATATCGTCACCCTCTTTAGTCATTTTTTCAGATTTTCAGGAAACACAAAAAACTGACCCATCTTGACATAGATAATTTCTACTAAAGGGGTAGAATCTGTTTCACTGAGGATGCGGGCAATTTTGCCAGAGGTGGTCAGCGTCATGAGGAGATGATTTAGGCAAAAAAAAAAAAAATTTTGGAAAAAAATGACTCAGGCGATTATTTTAAGAGGGTGACGATATATGGAAGCAACGCATAGACTGGCCGGAAGTGAGGAAGGCTATCGATCGGAGGAAAAAAAAATGTCTTCAGGCTTCAAGACAAGTCCGGCATCAGGTCCCGCACAACGTGGAAAACCGCTAATTCTACTCAGACAGAATGCGATACTCACAGGTAAGATCGGAAAGTGTTTGACCTTTTGCACGTGGCACAGCGACAGCACGAATGTCTTAGGGATGCTTTGGCTGTCCCTCAGGAGGAATACCCTGAAAACACAGGAAAAACCCTTTTTTTTTTTGCTATCGCTCAAATCTTTGTAATTTCCTCCACAAAGACGAGCGGCAAAAACAACATAAAAACACAACGAATGTGACTTGAACCAGGATGTCTATAATTACACAATAGTGCTATATATAGCATTCGCGGCGCTTTCTTGTCACCGGGCATGAAATGTCACATCTTTTCAGCAACTACATGCAAAAATACACCGTATTTGGCCGTAACTTGCGAATATAATTGAATTATCTGAAAGCCTGACGCGTTCTCTGCGACTTGATGCAAAACATAGACATAACAGCGGCATTAAGGATTCGGTAAACAACTAGAAAAGCTGCTATTCTACGGTGTTGTTGCACGATAAATCGAATTTATTGGGTTACTTCTAACTATGCAGATTTATATCGCTTAAATATTGTGATTATGCTGTAAAACAGGTGTGCCCAATACGTCGATAGCGATCTACCGGTCGATCGCAAAGGTAGTGAATGTAGATCGCATGGCATTAAAACGTAGACGTCGGTCTATCATCCTCATTATAAAATTTATCGGTTGGCTGACAGTCGGTCTGGCCAATCTAACCTTTTTGGCACGGGCGTCACTACGCTTGTGTACATAACGGCGCATTTTAGCAAGCTAGCGAGTTAGCCTCCGATTTATGTCTTCTAAACTTATGGGTATAAAAACGAGCGAGGAAGCTGGACCGAGTAGAAAGACTAAAACGTATCACTTGCATACAGAGTTGGAGGTGGACTTTTTTTTTTTTTTTACTATGTCATTTTCAAAGTGCGTTCGCCTCATCTGCCGGTCTGCCGCTGCTATACCGAAAAAGGGAAATGCGGAGCGGCATTTTCAGACCGTTCATAAAAACGGCCGACTTTCCTCCGAAAAGTGAGCCGAGGAAGGAGAAATGTGAAGGAACTAAAATCCCAGCTGTCAGGACGGACAGCTAACTTCAACTATGCTGCTGACACCATTCAAGTCATCAGAATAAGGTACTTACCAAAAAAAAGTATGCAGTTATGCAAGATCCACAAACATTTATTGTGTCAAGTATACTCAGTAGATATATCAACAAATATACTGCTCAAAAAAATAAAGGGAACACTTGAACAACACAATGTAACTCCAAGTCAATCACACTTCTGTGAAAATCATAGTGTCCACTCAGGAAGCAACACAGATTCATTTTGACTTGTTTTAAGGACATTACATCAAAGTTGGATCAGCCTGGAGTTTGTTTTTACACTTTAATTTTGAGTGTGATTCTTATCCAGACCTCCATGGGTTGATACAATTGATTTCCATTGATCATTTTTGTGTGATTTTGTCGTCAGCACATTCAACTGTGTAAAGAGCAAAGTATTTCATAAGTATATTTCATTCATTTAGATCTAGGATGAGTTTTTTAAGTGTTCCCTTTATTTTTTTGAGCAGTGTATATATTCAGCATTTTTAGTTGAGGTAGATCATTTTCACGCGGTCATTTGATAAGTAGCTCACAAGATGAAAAAGTGTGGGCACCCCTGCTGTAAAACATTCATGCACACACATATAGTATAATTCTTATTGTTAGTCCATTGCTTATAATAACTCTATATTGCGAATAGAAAATAGTAGTGGCACGTTTACAGGAAAAGGGCGGGTTACTGAGGAGTGTGGACTCTTACCCGTCCACAAGGCCGTGTTGAGCGATCAGTCTTTGAGCCTCCTCTCTTGACAGTTTGCCGTAGAACCAGGGCTGGGCCAAGTGAAGCGCTGCGGCAAAGAAAAGACGAGAGGTCGCAAAAATGCCCCTCTGTGTTCTAGACATGCGGCAAAATTCAAGTGAATACACACACACACACACACACACACACACACACCCATGTTGGACAGCGAGCTCTGCGACGTGGAGGGGCTCCCGTGTCCACTCAGACGGTGGCAGCTTTTCCTCTGAAAAGGGTTGAAAAAAAAAAAAGAGGTGACGTTTCAGTGGAATATATGTTTAACGCGGTGATCTCTATTTTGTCAAAGGCTCGGTTTGGCGTGTCGCTTTTTTGCACGTTCAAAGCCGTTACACCAAGCTTTTGGTGCAACAATAGCACTTGCTGAAGTTTGCAACCGGCAACCAATTTAAACTGCAAAAACAAGCTTGAATTTCCGCCGTAGATTTCCGAGGGGGTTGGCGTTTGTCACCGCAGGTGTTCTACCACAGCGATTGATCCATTGCTGGGGAGCAAAAACCGTGGCGCCCACAAAAGATAATCCCATGGAAAATAAAAACAGCACTGGAGGACGAACTGTACATTTTGGACCCTGTTGGTCGCCAGAGGCTCCTGGAGGAGGGATTAAATGCGGCATTTCATCCTATAGTCTTAACTCGAGATATCAAGTTAAAGTGAGTGTGCATCCCTCCTTTCAAAAGAAGACTTTTCGATGAGGTGTTTAAGAGACAAGCAGGAAGTCTACGTTCTTTATGTCGCTTGTAATTACAAACCTTTGGTAGGACTCCATTTTATCATGTCATTTCTCAACAACTGAGCAATGGCGCAGCCTATGCTCCATATAAGATAATGCCGTATGCGCTTGAAAAAATAACATATTTAAAAAAAAATGTGCAAAACAATATACGAAAATTTCACTTGGTATCTAACGTCAGGTGTCAATGTAAATCAGAACATGAATTGCGTATGGAATTTTAGAGAAAGTGGAAGGAATGATCAGAAAATCAGCAAAAAAAAAAAAAAAAAAGGCAAATTTGAATTAAATAAATTAAATGAAAGATATACTTGAAAATACCAAAGAAACTGCAAGTTGATAGCGTCCCTGAAAATTGGGAACACATAACTCACTCAGCATATCACAAATCAATTTTTATAGTAAAAATAATAATAGTAATACTATATTCTTATAAGGTCCCTTACTGTACAGACATAAACTATACAAAATACAGATTAAAAAGAGAAACAATAAAAACAATATTTTTTTTATAAAAAATTAAAAAAATATTAAAATTATTTAAAAAAAATCTATAAAAATTATTAACACTTTTTCTGTAAAATAGAAAATGCTGCTTGAACAGATGTGTTTCGAAGTGGGGGAATGAATTGACGTTTCCGAGTAGATCTGCATAACACAATGAAATAAAAACATGATGAAAAGGTTGTTGTTATTACTCCTCCGTTAAAGTGCGCCCGGTTTTACCTGACTTACCCTCCACGTCAGGCCCTCCTCCACGGCCACACACAGAGCTTCCGAGGGGTTTTCGATCACCCGGCTCGTTTGGCCTGAGAAATCCATGGCCACCAGCGAGTTCTCCGATATGCTCCTCTGAAACAGAGCGGTGGTCAATTCTCCGTGGACGTATTGATATTCATTTTGTTTTAAATAACTCCTCAGGTGTTGCCGCACATACGCCGACGGTGTCAGAACCTCCGGAATGTCTTTTATCGGCTCAGTTTCTTTTGTAGGTGGAAAGATTGCCATCTAGTGTGTGAAATATTTATATTTATGACACTGAACCTTTAGATAATTTGAAACCACAGTTGAAAAAGCAGCACGGTAACCGCGGCGACATTCAAAAGAACACACAAAGGCTCGGTCCTCCCGGCAGCCGTGAACTACATAACTGCAAGGACTTCTCGTCGAGGATCAGCTTTAAATCCCCTCATCCGTTCCTCTCCCTCTCGGTAAGCTCGCAAATTTAGCGAGCTTAAATTTTAAGGATACGGTATTCCGGTGCTTCTTATCCTCTCTGCTTCAATTAAAGCTTTTACTCCGCTTTTTATTTGGATACAGCTTTTGACATTTCGCGTGAAAACGTTGCAAAGGTAAAGCGTTCGGATAAAACAGCCAAGCGGGACCGCCATGTTTGCGAATCCCCGTTGGCCCCCGATCCTTCCGGCTAATCCTTTCGGCGTGGCCGTTCGTCACACGCGACCCTCCGACGGCTCGGCGGAGGTGATGAGTTGTCAGATCTGTGAGCAGCTGATTGGTGTATTTTTAGAAAGCGGGGAGCGGAGGGGGGGTGGGGGGGGTGGGGGCATGTCTGAAAAAACTTATAAATAGATTGCGATATCTGTCAACGAAATCCCCCTCTTCCCTCCCGGTGGCGTCTGAGGCTGTTCCGGTTCGCAGCACATTAACACGTCGAAGATTCCCCACTTGTTCAATGACATTGTCTAACAGCATCAGTTTGATCCGGTGTATTCAATCCATGAAAAGCTATCTCCCGAGATACATTAGCGACGTTATCATCAAGCGAGGTTTTGTCTGGACCGCCTCGGTAATTTAAGTTGGATCATACCGTTTTATTCGCCGCCATAACCTCAAATGGTTTGTAACTATCATGTAGTTATACGGTTTCCCGACGAGTGGCCACCTTTCCGCTGGGAGAGCGATAAATACCGGGTTTGGGTTTAATGGAAGGATGAGACCGGAATACATCGGGAGTCGTGTCAAAGTCACAGCTGGCGTTAATGTCAGCCGTCCATCAGTACGCAAACATTTGGGATAAAACGTGAAATACAATCTAAAAAAAATAAAAAAGAGTATTTCTGCTGTCTGGATGTATATGAAGAAGGTTTGCTACTCCTACTACAAACTGTATGCTCGTTGCCAAGCTGGATCACGGGAGCAGATTTTGAATCGTGTAGTGAAAAAACCAACATATGTTGTGTTCATACTGTCTATACCAGGGGTGTCAAACGTACGGCTGGCGGGCCAGTACCGGACCGCCAGCGGGTCCAATCCAGCTCATGGAATAAATCTACAATTTGAAAAAATACATAAAAATCATCAACTATTTTTCTAAAGTAAAATGCAGTTCCTATATTTTCTGCAAAGGGCGCACTGTTTTTGTCAGTGTTAGCAACATGGCACAACACTGTACCAACTCAGAACTTACAGTAAATGGCAGCAATGCACCTTCCAGGTCTGTAAAATAGCATTTTTACTTATTGTTAGCAATTAACTTGTTTTTCCGTCTGCCCCGACACTCTCATTAGCAAGATGTTGTTGTTAAAAAAAGAGAAAAGTGCACATCAGGTGTAGGGTTTTCCAAGAAAAACGGCCCACTTCTTATTTGTTCATTGAGGTTAATAAGAAACCTGTGTGCTTCGTCGGGATGCAGCAAGTTTGGTGCCGCGCAAGCGAAAAATCAAAACAAAATCCATTAAGAAATGAGAAAACAGAACTGAGGAATAGTTTTGTTGAGATTGCACTTACTTTTTCCTGATGAATCTCAGGTTGTTTATCATTTTTAAAGGATCGAGGAAAAATTTGGTCTTAGCGTTACTTCTAAGTAATTACGCTATGATTTTACCGGTCTGTACCCTTGATATCAAATTTCGCCGTACGTAGCCCCCGAACCAAAATGAGTTTGACACCCATGATCTATTCATATTTCAAATTGAATATCGTCGCTTTATTATATGCCAAAGTCACTTCTCAAGTTTTTAAGAAAACACAAAAAGTTGAGCCATATGTTGGATAAATAGTTGATTTAGTCAAAAAAAAAAAAAGATTTTTGCCAAAACATGACTCAAGCAATAATTTTAAGAGCATGAAAACGATATGAAAAGTCTTGTTTTTTCTTTACCAAACTAGCCAAAACATTCAGATCAGGGAGAAACCGGAGCAAATCTGGTTCAAAAAAATATTTTTTTATAACAGATTTCGGGTGTGATTCGTGTCGACGCGATATCCACCCCGTGAGAGAACGACTGGACATTGATAAATGATGCCCCGAGAAACAATTTGAGTTACATGTCACAGGACTATGGATTCTGCCGGGGCCTCTTAGAATTTATAACAGGGGGAAGTGCAGCCGGGAGAAGGAAGTTATGGCAAGTTGAAATTAATCTAGCTTTACATTGGGAAGGCAAATTTGAATGACATCGACTTGCTCAGTCAAATTCCACTAACAGCCAAAGAAATCAATTCATTTTACCGTATTTTTCGTGAAAATGAAATCCTTTAATTTTCTAAAAAATGACCCGTGCGCCTTATAATCCAGTGCGCCTTATGTACGAATTCTTGTTGTGCTTACTGACCTCGAACCAATTTGATGCGGTACATCGCGCTCAAACATCTGTCAAAATGTTTTAGTGCGACTTTGGTAAGCGCCTAAGCCGCTCCGCTTGATTGATTGTCGGAGCGTTCCCAACCGATGCGGGAACGTTGTATCAAAGTCATTGCTTGGTTAAATATGGGTCGCAACGTCAGACAACGGTAGGTTACTACTTATCAAGTGCTGGAATACAACATTGTCCCAACCTCAGGTGTTTGCTATCGCTGGCAACGATAAACCAATCAGCGAAAGGTACGTAATACAGGTAGGTACTGTGTTTCAACCTAATACTACTGTATATTTGTGTGTGTATGAAGACCCCTAAAAATGGCAACTGTTGAGAGACATGCTTATGAAGCAGAATTCAAACTGAAGTCATGCAGTAGAGGATGGGAATAGAGCAGCCGCGACAGAGAATTCAACATTGATGTATCAATGGTGCGGAAGTGGAAGAAGCAAGCAGATGATCTGATGAATGAGATTAATAAAGTTCGACTAAACTGACTGGTTTATTTTGCTTTATATACTGTATGTTTTATCATGCGCCATTTTGATGCGGTGCGCCTTCTGTGTGAAAACAGATCTGTTCATTGATATTGCACCTTATAATGCATTGCGCTTTAAGGAATGCAAAATGTGGTAAACTACTATATCTGTGCTAGTTTTAGCTGTTTATGCTATAATATTATACATATATGTCACTTTGGGATGACAAGGTAAATAAGAGCTTACCATTGGTGCAGCTTTTTGTTTCTGAAGTGGCTGTATGAAATTTTGATACAACTGCTCCCCATACTGTAACAGGGAAAATAAACAAACAAACAAAGATGAAAATTAAGTTTATATGCAATTATTTCAGATCAATAATCCACTATCGGTCGAAATAGGAAACAGCAGTTGTACATTAGTGTACAGTATCGGCCGATGTGCCGAGGTGAGGTGACCGATGCTCTTGACCGCATCCCTAAAATATCCAGACAAATGTCAGGTGGGGGTTTCCATCCTGCAGCACTGCATAGTTTTATGTTTACCTCCTGCCAAAGCTGAGCCTAGCCGTGGCACGGACTCTAATACCAGCCACAGTGAGTGATCAGCAAGTCAACCTTTAGCAAGCGCATGGCCGTGATCCAGCATGTCCTGGTCTGTTCATCATCGGCGCAGAGCAGCTTCATGTCCCGGGCCGAATGACATTTTATGGACTGGGGAGAGACATTACAAGAGGACAAAAAGAGTTCAGCCTGCTGGGAATCAATACTCTGCCGCTGCTCCGGCGGACAGCTTTGCCGTTGCGTGTTTTATGGCGAGATTTTGCTCTAATTGAAAGAAAGCGGCGGCGGCGGCGGCACCTTGACGCAAAAGCTGAAATCCGCAGGTGCGGCGTGATGTTTTTTGGCTGACAGCACGGTGTAGACGTCGCTGTCGCTGAAGTCGGCGATGAACTGAAGATGCCTCGGCTCCTGTGAAAAACAAAAAACTGTGAAAAGCCTTCATTAAAAGATAGCTAAAGGAAGATATGGAGTTTGACAAGATTTGACTAATTCTGCATAGTTTTGCCGGGAGGAAACTATCATACCGCCAACTATATCCAAGAGTGGGACTTGTGGACGATTAGCAAATTCTTTCTTCATTATTTTAAGTTCTACCGAGGCTACGGGTGCATTTTCTGACCGCGTGTCCGACCGATAACCGCTTTCAAACGGTCGACCAGCTGGAGAGGAAACTAAGCCCAAGCAATCCTGCGCTTCTGCTTGCAGGATGAGCGTCACTGCATTTTTTGAAGTTAATAATTCTGAATTTTCTGAGATATTAGAATAAAAATCTGGATAGTTCGTGATAATAAATGTTTGTCTTAAACATGTCTGGGGGATTATATGCGATGGTACGCTATGTCTTTTGCACCACTGACATACCATCCAGGTGTTTGCTGGGGATAATGCGAGACTCCACCTAGTTAGCGATTAGCACTGGTCTTATTACACCCACTCTTTTTGGGGTGGATCATTTTCCCTAAGTTGAGATCAACATAGTTATGATCGTCATAGTTTACGTCTAAAGGTGCAAAAAGGGACATAATAGTTGTGTATATCATTTTTCCAGATATCTTGGTTCATGTATTTCCCCCCCAAATTTCTTCAGGGCCTTGGATTTTCCTATTTTAAACCTCCAGCTGAGAAGGAGCGTTGCGAACACGTTTGGAGCCGGAGTAAAGAAACTTCTCTCGCCGGGAGCAAGGCCTCCCCTCCTGCCCGGCTGCCAGGTAAATCAAGCTCAACCTGTTCCGCCCCCTCTCTTGAAACACGAGTTAAATACAGACCGGGGTGAGCTGGTGACCTAGACTATACAAAACAAACAAAAAAAAAAAGTGGAAAGCATCCAAGATTTGGTTAGCAATCCCTCTGCTTCCCCTGTCGGACTTCGCGCGAAGCTACTGACCTTGGACGTCCCTTTATTGGAGACGTAAAGCCCCGACCGCCGCAAGACAAAAAAAAACTTCTTCCAGGACTTCCTGCTTTGCTCTTTGGCATGGAGGTGTCCATGTATCTCCGGACAGGTGCTGGAGTTGAGAAAAATCTGCGTTGGGTTGAGAATACATGTCCACATATGGGTGTTTGAAACGAAGCGCCGAGAACCAACCGATTGCTCCTTGGACCCCCCAAATACCTTTAGAAGCTGAGAGTGATCCACTCCCCCGTTGGTGTCGGTGGACACGGAGACCATGTGATCAGGGAAAAAGTCCTGCCGTAACAGGAAGAATTATGAGTTTTAAAAGACGACGCACGCACAAATGTGTTTGCGCGTCGAACATCGACTCACCAGGGGTTTCCTGAAGAACTCGTATTTCGCGTGATTCTTCCTAAAGTACAAGCGGCTGTCCGTGTCCATCCCCCAGCCTGACAGCACTTCCATGACAGGCTCATGATCTTCGATGATCCTCTCTGGCGGTGGAATAAAAGGGGAATAAAATGTATCACGATTCACTCTGGCTTTTCATTCAATCTTGGAAAGATTCTATTGTCACTTTGTTTATGTTGTCGTTTAGCTTTGGTCGTCTATTTCCGACCTTTCTGTCCTGGTGTCCATTCCTATGCTTGTTGTTCTCTCTGCTGTCCACTTATTTTTTTGATTTTATTGTTTTTCTTTGCTATTTTCTCTTGTGCCACGTTCTATTTATATTTATATTCATTTTTTTTGACACTTATAACTGTTACGCTTCTGTGACAAATGAGTTTCCCCTATGGGGATCAATAAAGTTTATTTTATCTTAAGTCAAATTAACCTTCAATATTCATCACTGATGTTTTAAAGATCAAGTGCCACTTACATGTCCAATAACACGCGGAATTAGAGGCTCCACTTTATTTGATTATTACCTCAAATTAGCTTGTGAGTCGAGCTATGTATGCAATTTCTTTTCATTGAAATTGTCAAAGCAGTTCACAAGCAACTAGACTGGATTTTGATTGTGTTTTAAAAGCGCCTGAGTGCTCCATTCACGAAAAATAATGAAATAAATCCGGTCCGTTTGCCAATTGTTGGAAATATATTACATGGCAAAGGTGCAAGGCGTTCTCTTTTCCCTTGCCTTTTTGATCTGATTTTGAATTTCTGTGTGTGCTGTGAAAAAAAAAAACTCGTCCTCCAGTCCTTGGATCGCGGGATACCGCATTCTCGGCGGGACAATGGCCGCGTTTTCCTTGGCGCTGTGCTGCTTTTTTAATAAATGAAAAAAAAAAAAAAAATGCAGGGACATAATAAGCATTGCTATAGAATTATGTCAAGAGTTTTGCTCAAGGACGTTCGGCTTGAACCACCAACTTCCACCTTCCAACAACCGTCCCCAAAATTGTTATGGGACATCGTTAGATGATAAGTCACAAAAAAACTGGAAAATGATTCCCCATTTAAAATGACAGCAACAATATTTCTTATCTATAGTATTTATTGATTGTGTGAGCTTTCTTCTCGGGCGTTCAGGAATGAATATTCTGGAATGCTGTTCAAAAGAAGAATAAGAGAATAAAGAGAACAAAACTCCAGCGTTCACCCTGTTTTTTCTCTGAATCCGATGCAGTAACAACGCAGGACTCCACGTATCGCTCGCCGCAGGTGACGTGTTACAGCAATAACAAGCAGCATCATATATCTAACCAAATATTTCAAGAGTTGGTGACAGGAAGCTGGGGTTTGGTGGGATATGATTCTATCCAAAACACATTTGAACATTATTAACCCTCCTATTATGTTAAGGGTCAATTTGACCTATTTCACCCATTGACCCAATGGGTCAAATTGACCCTTACCATAATATGAGGGTTAAACAGCTGATTTTATGATTTTTGTGCCGGTTAAGAAATCGGGTTCGCATTGTGATTCACCGATTGAAACAGAGC
Organism: Fistularia commersonii; assembly: GCF_037954325.1. Lineage (NCBI taxonomy): Eukaryota > Metazoa > Chordata > Actinopteri > Syngnathiformes > Fistulariidae > Fistularia > Fistularia commersonii. The sequence goes on along the minus strand of NC_141287.1, from coordinate 19,146,193 downwards.
CTTTTGAGAAAATATTTTTGTTTTACAGGTCACGGCCACGTTACGACAACGGTCGCATAAGTGAGGCGTTTATTGACATCGGCTGAATACAACTGGGATTTTATCAGGACATTCATCGTAATGATGTGAATTCTGCGGTCTGAGTTGACCCTACCTATCCCCAGGTGGGAGAGGTGTTCGAAAAGAGTCAAGCTGTGGTCATCGACGCAGTGGTTCTTCAGGGCGAACAGCTGACAGATGTCTCGGGCCACGATGTCACTGGGAACCTCCACCGCTCTGCTGGAGTTATCCTCATTGTAGATTTTGATTACCTGCAAGAGGAGCATCGCATTACCTCGTTGCACCTTTCTATCTCTGAGGAAAGTAGGAGAAAAAAAAAAACAAAACGACGCAAAGGGACAAATTGAAACACTGTGAAAGGTTCACCGGAGACTCCGAATTGTCTGTGGCTTTGAGCGAGTGCCTGTCTCTACGTGACGCTGGCGATCGGTTCGCTGCGAAACCCCGCTCCTCGACCAGCGATCGGTTCCGGTGCCCCCGGCTGAGCGCAGGACAATTGGTATAACACACCGAAACTGCTATTCAGAGGTAAAATACATTCATTCGACGCGGGAAGTGGAGTTAACCTTGCAACATCATAGTGAGGCATTACAAGCATAATTAGAAAAACGGTTTAGATTACCGTATATTATGCACGTGGTTTTTTGCCGGTAAGTTTACGACTCAAGCCTATCAGCTCTACATTTGGAAAACAAGGTATGTGTCTCTCAAGACCTAAGAAGAAATAACCTGGAGCTGCTTCTTTGCGCGCCGCGGCCGAAAGCCTCTAATGCAACTTAAAGTCGAGAAACCCCCGAGATCAATCAGCTCGTGGACCGAGTGGGAAGGTAGAGAAACGCAGAGTTCCGAGTTCGTCTCCTCCTTCCAGCTTGCCGGCACAATGCAGGGCTGCAACCGCCCGGATATCAATTACAAGGGTCACGGTTAAATAATACTAGTTGGGTCAAAGCGGTTTAAAATGGACAGAATTGGTTGCAGAGGGTCACGGCAGAGACCAAGTAGCCATCTCCTCCCTTTTAGCGAGTTCTTTAGGTAGCTCAGAGCTATCTATAAAAATCCTGAATACACCTCCTCGCTCTCTCCCTGCTGTGAAGGGGAAGTTCAATGAGGACAGAGGCTGAGCTCTTAAGCAATGACAGCCTCACAATTCACCTTTTGCTTTCTGTGAATTAAATACATTTCACCATAACGTGTTTACAGCAATTACGCCAGCAAAAAGTTTCAATGACAATAAAGAAAAAAAAAATTCTGATCATTCTGATTATAGGACTCCCTGGCACATAGTGCTTAATAATAAATAAATGATCAGGATAAATAAATAGATACAACAATAATTATCCTAATAACAATGATAAAGCATTAACAACTATATAGATCTGTAATTAGTTTTATATATATATATGAAACTTATATGTATATATAAGACACACACACACATATATATATATATATATATATTTTTTATTTTATTTTTATTTTTATTTTTTTCAATTAGTGTTATCTCCACAAATGAAGGTATTGAGTATTTTTAAACCAACACACACTCATCGCAATTTATCTATTTATTGAACAATGTTTTGGCTCTTTGTTCATCATTTCCGGGTTGTTTCTGTAATTCATATGCAATATGTTCTTTTAACAATTTAAATGTGTTTTTTATCTATTTCTACATGCTATCACAGCTATAATTATTCATATTTTATAAAGCTTTTTGTTACTATACAGATCAATGCAAGAGTCAAGAATGAGTGTAATTATTGGCATAATTGTGAAAATAGTTCGATATATAATGTTTTCCAAGTCATTTACCACCAGCTTTTTGCTTCTAAAAAGCCAAACAAGTGGACCAGTTGCCCCTGAATGTGCTGTTTCCATGGTTACTGTGACAGTATTATTTTCTTTCATCTCATTTACATAATTTCCACAGATTATTGGATGCCAAATAGTGGGTGTTTGGTGTGAGACACTAAATGCAAGTTTGCAATAGAAAAAAAAGCCATTTAAAAGAGGAGAGAGGCACCAAGCAGATCTTAATTATCATTTTTTTTTTAATTTTCCGGTTGGCTAATTAACTTTGCTGTTGTCTGGGTCGCGTGGACACGGAAGAACTTCTGCTTCCAAAAACAACATTTCCAGCAAGGAATCCAAGAATAAACCATTTATATTTCATCGGACGCATTGCAGGAATATTCCTCAGCTGCAGCGCTGATATCTGCGCATGTTAAAGAATTCATGTATCCATAGTTATGAATGAGGAATCTTTTGCTGATTTAGAGTTCGGTCTATGTACAGTATATGGAAAAAGAAGCGTTTTGAATTCCCTTTGGGTCCTAAAAGTAGAGCGTTAGATGTGTTGGGTAAAGCTATGTAAAAAGGCAGTCGCAGATTTGACTATTGTTGACCTCCATCTCTAGCTTTTAACCAAAACGAGACGATTTTTAATTTAATTTCTGTTTGAATTCAAAGTGATTTTTTTATTTTTTTAAAGGAGTAAGAAAAAAAAAAGTTTAAAAAGTAAGTTTTAGGTCACATTAATTCGAATTTTCATCGTTTCAATTATTTTTAAGTGATATATATATAATCACCTGTGAAAAATAATTGTTTTTTTTTTCCCCAAATAAGCTCATTATTCAACATATGATTCAGTTTTTTGTGCACTCTTACAAAGCCAACAACATATATTTATGTATATATATATATACATATATATATATATAACTACATGATTATATAATTTATTATATAAATTATATGAATGATAATAATTTTTTTTTTTTCCTTTCTTCTTCATCAGTGCTACAGTTACTAAAGATCTGTCCCTGGTTGGGTTCCTCCAACGGTCCTAAAAACATGCAGCAGATTCATGTGCACGATATGAACCCCATTGAGTCTTTCGGCACAGGGTGGGCGGAATAAACAAATTAAATGTGTCTTTATATATATATATGTATTTTTGTCCCACTCTTATCCCTTCTCACTTGCACAGCGCTTTGATGGAAAGTGCTCCATAAATAAATGTATTAATATTGTAATGTTATTTTGATTTTCGGTGCACTAATGCCAAATTAAAATTTAGAAAATTTGAAAACAAAAAAAAAATAAATGAAACTCAAACACGATACTGTAAAAAAAATACATAAATAAATAACCATTTAATTTTTCGCTAAATTTGTTTAATTGCCCAACTTGACTTATAAAAGCTCTTTAAAATCAAAATTCTACAATGCTTTAAGAAACACCTGAAACACAGACAGGAAGTCGAATCCTAGACAACTGCGGTGCGAAAGGCGATTTGTATTCACAAAGAAACAATACAGAGAGAAGCAGGGACACGTTTTGGACGCGTTTGTGTGAGAGAGGATGAGTTTCCGTGTGTGTGTGTGTGTGTGTGTGTGTGTGTGTGAGTGTCTGACACCGAAAGGGCGGGACAGCAATCTTCAATGGAGGAAGACCTCTGCTATGTCACCTGGAAAGACACGGTTAGATATTGTACGGCAGATATTGATTTTCCGAAATGTGGAATGCCTTGACAAGCTTATAAATCCCCTCCGGTTAAAGAAACTCAAACTAGGAAAACGAAGAAAAAAAACAATAAAACACAAAGGGCGTTTAAGGGCAACCGCATTAATCTTCAAGAGTTTGCCCTTAACTAACTTAGAAATCCCGCTTAGGCATCACTATTCAACATTATTCTGTAAGTTAACCAGTAAAAGGAAAAAAAGATAACTGGTTTATTGACATAAACTGTCAATCAACTGCAGCCGCTGCAAGGAAACTTGCACACGAGGCATTCGACATCAAATATCTCATGATAGTTGCATGACTGCATGAGATTCACCAAGAAAAACACGCCTGTCAATCAGATGTTTTATCTTTATCTCACATTATGTTACATTCGCTTTTGTATTTGCCGCATATCCACTTACATCGATAGAAATACCGATGTATTTTTCACGTGCGTCGCAGTCGCAACGCAGTTCCTTAAAATCGGTCGCGAAATAACGGCATTGTGAAACTCTTGTGGGTGAGAGGAGAGGTAAAGTATGTGTTTTTTGGGTTGTTTTTTTTTTTTTTGTAGGGGGCGGGGTGTGTGTGTGTGTGGGGGGGGTTACTTGCAGAACATAATGTATTGAAAAAGAATTCAACTGAAAAGGAGAGAGGGAAAAAATAACAGTTAAGAGAAGACAGTAAATCCAGACATATGAGCGCACGGAGCTCTGAATGTAGCCTTGTTGACCTTAACTCAAGGACAGGACAGTGCGAGCCAATTTGCCAATTACACTACTCTGGTTAAACCTTGAACCGAAATCCCACAGCTGCAGCTCTATCTGAGTGATGGTGAGGAGGTGACCTCCAGCTTTGTCTATCTGAGAAACTATTGAGAAACTCACCTCACCCGGTTACTCCGGAAAAGCAACTAACTTTACTTCACTGCTTTTTTCATATTCCTGCAGCGCTGTGTATTGTTCGGGCGTTTGGCTCCCGAGAATTGTTTACTTTGGCTAACACGCACCATCGGCTTTACAAGTATTCGCCGTGCACCGAGGAGAAGATAATTTACAGCAGCCGACATATTTTTATCACACCGGGCTGATAAGTACGCCGGATCCTTTTTTTTTTTTTTTTTTTGCTACTATAAAAATAACAAGTCGTGCAGGATTTGCACGTTTATTTTTTTCGGCGATTTCCGCAGATCAGAGGCTTGAGAGAAGGTGAAAATATCAAAAGTTGATAAAAAAAAAAAAAAACTTTCGAGGACAAAGCGCAACTTCACTCTCCGCCGAACGGGTGATTTACGACCCTGACTCTCCCTTTCGGTAATAAACCCGTCGTAATAAGTAACGACACAAAGACCCGAGAATCTCTAGACAACGGATCGGCCGCTGTACGAGTTGCAGTTCCTGAGAAAGTTGTGAAAATGTAACTGCGGACCAACAAATATAACAGTCCCTCAAAATGCAGGCTGCATTTAAAAGTCCGACAGACCAATAAGAAGTAGCCTTGGCTGTTTTTTCAGAAATTAAGTGACTTAACATCAACACTTTTGCACTGACATGAATAAATCTATAAAAAACACCACCTGACTTTTTTTAGGTGTGTTGAGAAAGTATCGATTTCTCACCAGTCGGGCACCCGGGTTGCTGTCAGACAAGGAATAATAAGAGGAAAGACTCAAAATTGTTTTGTTTTTTTTGTCGAAAGTGTTAAAAAAAAAAAAAGGTGTCATGATTGCGCGCACGGGGCCAGAACGGTACATGGTGTAAAACCGCCTCAACATAAAATATGACCTGTTAATACTCTGTATTTCCATTTAAAGTCACTTTTTCTGTCTTGTTCTCACATCGAAATGTGCAAAACCTGAGGTTGAGGTTTCATCCTCTCCGGCTACTGCGAAAAATATCACGGAAATCAGGTTGGAATCATTATTACAACGTGGAAAATCGAACAAAACCAAGCAGCAGAAGGTCCTTGAGAGCAGTGATGAGCTATGTTGTAGTTTTATAAGTATTACAACGGTGTTATATATTTGGCCGTGGACTGATATAAAAAAAAAAAAGAGAAAACACTAAAAGATGGACTAACAAAGCCACCCATTTCTCAGAATAAATGTGTGCTATGACACCAGTAAAGTATGTTTTACCTTTTGTTGTATTTAAAAAAAAAAAGTCACTTTTAAGCCTCATTAGAAAGATATATCACAACCCCTCGCTTCCAATGAGGAGTCAAACCCAGGCTCGTGTGCTGATTTCAGACGAGAGATAATACGATTTCTGAACACGAAGGCTTCGTAAAAATAAAAAAAAAACACGCGGGAAGGGGAGCGAGCACCGAGGGAGGAAACACAATGAAGAGAAAGTTAAAGTCCTACCCGCTTTTGGAGACAAAGAGGGGTGATGGCAGGCAGGGTGACTCTCCTTGCATGGAAATTCATGCTTTGGTCGTTTGCAGAAATCTAACAATATAGGAAATCTCTACACATAGTAGCTGCGGATAGGAATAGCCGTCCGGCAGCGTAAATCCCGTAATGGCGAGCACGCTTGTTTAAATATGTGCGGATCAGATTAATTTTTTCAAAGTGCGGAGGCGACCGCCCAACAAACGTTACTTGTGTGATCATCTGCAATGAAAGTGTGAGAAACAAAGTCCCTTCGCCTCCCCACAACACAAACTCCTCCTTTGTCCTTGGGAAAGTAAAGGCTTCCCTTTCTCTCTTTTTAGAAAGACGGTTCCAATAAACAAGTTTTAAAAAAAAAAAAGGCTCTCTCACGCCGAACGGGGTTTGAAATAGACGAGGCCCGAAAAACAAATCCGCAATATCGTCAACCGAACGATCAACCGCTCAAATCGAGTCCGAAGGAAAAAGCAAAAACTGCAAACTATCATTTGTCCACAATTTGGGCTATTTAAATATGTGTACCGCTGGAATAATAGCTCATTATAATCCCCTGATTTAGCAAAAACTCATTTTTTTTGAATATTCTCTTGATTTTAAGATGGAAAAACAAGAACGTTTCAGATGCATCAACAGAATATTATTCATTCATGATAAAAACAACCTCTTGGGGGAAACGTCGCACACTGCGAGCGCACTGAAACGTAATAGGCTTAAAATACGATTAAAATCCGTAAAGGTCGATATCGCACGCTTCCAGCGCCGTAAAATAAAAGAATCCTTTCTTTTGTCGGCTTATATCACACGTCTCATGATAAGGAATAATTAGACCACTTTTTTTTTTGTTGTTTTTTTTTAACATCCTCCAAAGTGAATAATGGGAAACCATGTTTTCCTTCAGGGGCAGTTTGTCTGAGAAGAAGAATGAGCCTTCAGGACAGGAACTACATCGGTGCCCGCTATGAAGAGATGATTTAAAATGTAACGTCTCAATTGTAAACGTAGAATAGATACGTGAGAGGGTGTATTTATGTATATTATTTTGACATTTTTGCTCTATCTCTTCGGGGACGAGACGGAAAAATCAATGGAAAGTCTGCGAAATTTGTCAGGATATCAATATTTAAAGTCGTCCGAAGAGGGCTCTTACAAAAGCCCTCGGCATTATGGCAAAGTGTCAGTCAAGGCATTAAAAAAGTAGGTTAAAAAAACATATCCTGGGTCTATATTTACTCTGAGGCAAATATTTTTTGTCCCTTATGAAGGAATCAATAATAGGAAATATATATAAGGTGGTGTTTTTATATTTAACGTAAGTGCTGTGACTGTGGAAGCTTGGCAACAGTCATTATCCTCCTGAGAGCTCGCAAGCAAAGAAGAACTTCCCACGATAGAGTTCCACTTTATCTGGAAGCACAGCACATAAACTTGTGAGTCCAGACAAGCAGACGCTGCTAGTTATCAGACGGCTAAAATGAATTGGAATTAATGGAGCCAAAATGATAACAAAGGCTCCGCAACTCCCATAACAAGCCGGGCTTCAGACTCATTGTCCTTGACCACGCAGGATTCAACGGAGACCCCCAGCGCGCGGTGAGGAGACAGCAGCCAGGGGCGTAATGATGCATATATTCAGGTATTTACACCACCTAAAAATATCAGTAGCCGTCTTGCAGAGCAAGGACACGCACCATCATGTGGCAATCTTATACCTGCCCTATCTGGACCTCTCAACAACCTGATGTTTGTGCAGGAAAATACAAAGTAACGCTCCGTCCTGAACTTCACCACACGGCACCTGAGGCTCGGACAGATGTATGGCACGGATGTGTGTAAACACAGCAAACCGACCGATAGACAAAACACAAAATGTCACTAGGTTACGGCAGCGGGTGGGTGGAAAGGTAAAGATAAAACTTTGTATCACAAGTCACACAGAGGATTGTGTGTGTGTGTCGTGTGTGTGTTCATCCCTATTCAGAGTTTAATAATAGATTTTGTAAGCGCATAAACATCCAGTAAAAGCAGTTGGCAGGCTTGACATCACAATCGTAAGCGTAGCATTATTCATATATTCATAGCAGGGAATTTGTTCATAATACTTGAATCAGTTCCAACAATTTGGACGCTGAACATTAAGGAAATATATTTTATATTTGTTCATCATAGATACAATAATAATGATAATAATAAAAGTAATACATAATCATGATAACATAATTATTATAACTGTTATACGTGTTATTAGAATATCAAAAAAATGTTATTAACTATTCTATTATATATTATTATTATTATTATTATTATTATTGATATTGTTTATATTATTGATTATTGATACATATTATTATTATTACAATTTTACTGACTAATAATGAACATAAAAATAATAAATATAACAATAATTTCAGTAATGCTATGATAATTAATAATGGCCAATAATTAAAAAATACATATTAATATTACAATTTTTTTTTTTTTTCTTTTGTAAGTGCAGAATCTCATAATATCGCTAACAGGATCAGGATATTTTAAATCAACGTAATAGCTCATCTTTTCCATCCTGCCGCGTCACATCTTCATCTTGGCCCGGTTACGAGCCGAATGACCCGCATTGAGGCGCAAACCGACAAGAAACATAATTTACCCCACATGACCGAAGGGGAAAAGCGAGAGTGAGGGAACTAAAGGGCTTCCGGAGCGGCTCTCGCCAGATGACCGGCTATATATAACACACGATCTGTCGGGAGCCGGGAGTGCAAGGTTGTGCGAAGAGCTCGCGGACCATGACTTGGCCGATTGACGCTCCTCTCTGGACGACTTCGTCATAAACATCGAGCCATCGTGCGCGAGTCGGCATTCCTTCGACCGGATCGAAAAGGCCTACAGTCATCAACTGTAATTTCCCCGTTGTGGGGCTGGTAAAAGATCGTATCTTATCCATCTTATCTAGCCCGGGGAAAGCCGTGTTTCGATTAAAACGACGCGTAAATTAACCTTTCCCTGAGTGACAGCACGACAAACTCTAAGCGGCGCTCCGACAAGTTATTGAGAGGCTGAATTCAGAGAGCATGACTAATTGTTTAAAATGCATCCGTTTGTAACCCCGGGAGGGGATAACGTAACATCTGCCTCGGAGAAGAGGCCGGACGAGGATCCGGAGCTTGTTGGCATATGAAATAACATCTCTGGAAGGCAGAGCATTTCCTCTGAGTCATACGGCCAAACACGAACACCGGGGATGCGAACCCGTCGATGACCTCCTGGTTTCTAGCCTCAGACGCAGACATATTAACACACACTGGAGAGATTTTTGATTTTTAGAAAAATTTCAAAAATTTTTTTGTTCTCAAAATGGTATTTTCATAGATGATAACCGTGTACGAACCAGAAATACTCTCTGATGTAAAAAAACACCAGGAAAAAGGGAACAAAAAAGAATGACAGCACTTAAGAGAGCGAGACATATTAACACACACTGGAGACATTTTTAATTCTTAAAAAATGTTCAAAAATTTTTTAGTCATTTGCCATCGGATGTGGTATTTTCATAGATGATAACCGTGTACGAACCAGAATTACTCTCTGATGTAAACAACCACCAGGAAAAAGGGAACTAAAAAGAATGACAGCACTTAAGAGAGCGAGACATATTAACACACACTGGAGACATTCTTAATTTTTAAAAAACTTTCAAACATTTTTTAGTTCTGGAAATGGTATTTTCATAGATGATAACCGTGTACGAACCAGAAATACTTTCTGATGTAAACAACCACCAGGAAAAAGGGAACTAAAAAGAATGACAGCACTTAAGAGAGCGAGACATATTAACACACACTGGAGACATTTTTAATTTTTAAAAAACGTTCAAAAATTTTTTAGTCATTTGCTGTCGGATGTGGTATTTTCATAGATGATAACCGTATACGAACCAGAAATACTCTCTGATGTAAACAACCACCAGGAAAAAGGGAACAAAAAAGAATGACAGCACTTAAGAGAGTGAGACATATTAACACACACTGGAGAGATTTTTAACTTTTAAAAAAAATTCAAAAAATTTTTTAGTCATTTGCCATCGGATGTGGTATTTTCATAGATGATAACCGTGTACGAACGAGAAATACTCTCTGATATAAACAAACAACAAGAAAAAGGGAACTAAACGGTATGACAGCACCTAAGAGAGCGAGATTGTGATTGGCTTTTTTTTGGAACATTTGGCTTATTTTAATTTCATACTCCGGTTAATTATTTGCCTCTCGAGCGAGAGTACTCGGTCTCGGCGACCCCCCCCGGCCTCCCGTCCCCCCGGCTCTCACGGTGCATCTGCCTAACCTCGTGCTCCTGCGCCATCTGTCAGCCTTCCATATCCGACCTCCGCTCCCATCCTCAGATTGAACTATCCGTCGCCGTCGCTTCAGAGAGGTTCTTTCCTCGACCGGTTCTTCCTCCATCTGTCCTTCCCCGAGGCTGTCTGCCTTCGGTGCCCTTCTTCGTTGCTCTCAAACCCCAGGGTAATCCGCTTGCGATCCTCAGCTTCGCAGCTATCAACCCCCTGAGCTTCCTGTTCTTGGGATCTCTAATTCGTACAAGTGTTGGGAAAGTCTTTCGTAGCGTTGCGGTTTCACACGCGCGCCATCTTACCTCCCGGGTCGGAAAGCCCGGCCATTTTTCCGCGGCGGCTAGGTTAGCATCGCTTCCGCTCCTTATGTCGCCTGCTCTCGTCGCTACAAAATCTCCACCTCGCCGTTGCCGTTTCAGCCTCCCGAGTCTCCCGCCGGATCTGCTCGCTTCCCAGCAGGCGCTGCCGGCTCAGAACCCCCCCGGGCTCTTCGGTCCAGTGACCCGCCGGCCTCATCGGCCCCCGCATCGACCGCATCGGCCGGCCCGTCCTGCCTCCGGGCCATCGGCCTCGGGTCCCCCCCGGCTCCGTCTCTCCACGAGATCCTACATTATCATTCTGCCGTGCCAGATCTGGTCTTATCCGATTTCCACAGATGGCGCCGTTGAGTTTAAAACCGCCAGGGTATTTTATCTCGGCCCTTTCGCTTATTTATTATTTTGGTTATTTTCAGTTTGATCCAGGTTCTGGGATTGCGTTTAAGAAACCAGTTCATTAGTCGGGGCAAAAAAAAAAAAAAAACACAAAATGGTCGGTGGTGGGTCTCCTATTTGTTATCTGGGTTTACTTCATATTCATCCCGCCCTCCAAACACACACACACACACACACAAACACACACATGGTGAAAGAAAGCAAGAGACGCCATTGGAACATAAACAGCAACCCTGCAAGTGCATCAATATAAAACTTCATTGGATAAACCAGTTCCCAAAGTCCCCCACAACAGCAATGATTCCAACAACTTTTGTTAAAGAAATTACTTTTTCTTTCAATAAATGTGCGTTTCTCCTTGACAAACTCTCTCTCTCTCACACACACACACACACACACACACACACACACAAACACACACACACTGGCACCAATGCAGCACCGCGGGCAACGGGCCAGTCAACATGGGTGGCCCCTCCGACTCGCCAGATATCTGTATCAGCTCCCAAACTTCGATGACGACGAGACATACAGGCTGTGCTTTTGGACGAGCCTGAAGAGCGTCGGTCGTGGGGAGCAAACGAAATCCCTCCCCGGGAGTCAAATAAATATTCCAACCGCCAACTGACGACCCAGAAAATGACAAATCTAAGCGGTGAGATTTCAGGGGCGTGACTGAAGGGCAAGACCTATAGACCCGAAACAGCAAAAAAAAATTGATAATGAATAAATAAATCACACACAATTTCTCCGATAGCGCGATTTTGAATTCAAAGCCTCCACCGGTTACGAATTATTTCCACATAATTCCTTACGGTGCGAGTTGTAATACCCCGAATCAGACACCGGGAGGCCGTGCTCTGGAGAAGGTGGAGAGCAGCAGCAGAAGGGGACGAGTAGCTGCTGCTGCTGCTGCTGCTGCTGCACAGATCGAGCTTTTTTTTTTTTCGTTTTTTTTGTTTTATTTTCTTGACAAGGCGTCGACGTTGGAGCTCTCGCTCCAAAAAATATCAGTTTTTCAGTTTCGCTGATGAAACGTCAAGTTCAGGAAAGACTGTTGGACTTCGTGCTTTGTAGTCCGGGTTTCATTTTTTGTGACTTTTGCACGATCAGTATGAACGCATTAAAAAGTTTCAAAAGTTTTTTTTTGGCTTGGTGATCAGAACTCCTTTAATACCTATCTTATCAATCGGTTACTTTCCAGGTGAATCTTTATTGATGATGAAAGATAAGATAAACTTTCTTGATCCCCATAGGGGATATTCTTTTGTCACAGCAGCGTAACAGATTACAAGTGTCAAATAAATATGAATATAAATATAAATAGAGAGAAAATATATACTACTATAATTAATATCTTTATTTAAAATGTTAGTTTAATATACATATAACATATATATTGACTTGATCATACAATACTCTGGTGAAACAGATCTATTTTCTGCATTGAAAAGGACGGGTCCAACACTGCTGGCAGTCTGTGGTAGCTGCTGTTCTATGTAATTTTAAGCTCGCCTATGACTCATTACTTTGACCTGCCCATGCACACACACACACACACACACACACACACACACACACACACACACACACAACTGAGAAGCAATTCCCTTCAACGCAGCGATCGACTCTCAGAGAAAGTCAAACGTCTTTTGCAGGCAAAAATATAACACAACTCAATAAACCAGTGTAATAATGTGCTTAAAATATCAATATAGCCCTTTTCCTTTCCTAGGTTTCGCTTGGTTTGATTGTATTTCAGTCCAGTCTTCCTCCTCAGATTGTTAATAATTGTTATTTGAGTGAAGATAATTTCTTTGTGTATCAAATTTAGACTCTCGCTAAATATTTCTAACTGCATAGCCATCTGTGACCCCCAGCGCGTCCTATTAATACTCCAAAATTAATCAGACTTACAAAACAAGACACAAATGTAGCCAACGCCTCAAGATCTTGAAATATGTCGCTACTTTAACCCGTGTCAGCAGCCGCCCATCACCACAACGGGTGTATGTCACACACACACACACACACACACACACACACACACACACACACACACACACACACACACGCGGCGTGCTAAAATTAAAACGCGGAGGGGACGAGGGAATCCTCACGGGGAATCAGGAATGATTAGCATTTCAACTCGCCATCTACTACGTGTGGCATCGTTTGTTACATGAACGGCGCGGTCGGACCTCGTGGATCGTCTTGATGTTCCCGAGGAACGCAGGAAACGCTTTTTTTGCGTCACGGGTCACGCGGAGGGGGGGAGGCGGAAGCGGACGACTCACCTGAGTCGTATTGCTTTTGGTCCACTGCAATAAACATTCAGGGACGGAGTGGGAGAGGTTGATGCCTTCAGGAAAGGGAACCGTTGCTTCTCCTCCTGGCTCTTTATTGCTCCTGAAACATGGAAACAACTTTTCAGCAACAGATGCCTGTAAAATTAAAACTCGATTTTTATTTATGCCTGACTTGCTGGTTTCTTTCGCCGTGAGAACTGACAGAGGTCGCTCGTTACTTTTACCGACAGGAACTACGGATGTAGTCAGATGAATGTTTCATTTCAGATGGGAAATTAAAAAAAAAATGATATTTTGAAGTAATCATGATGTATGGAAAAAAATAGAAACTATGGGAAATGCAGTTTCTGCAGGGGGAAATGGCTTAAAGCTAACTACAGTATGAAGGGGATGGATTCCAGTCTGCTCACTGAAAGAATCATCATTGTGATGCAGCACTTGGGAAAAGTAAAACAGGATCATATACTGCTCAAAAAAATAAAGGGAACACTTGAACAACACAATGTAACTCCAAGTCAATCACACTTCTGTGAAATCATAGTGTCCACTCAGGAAGCAACACAGATTCATTTTGACTTGTTTTAAGGACATTACATCAAAGTTGGATCAGCCTGGAGTTTGTTTTTACACTTTAATTTTGAGTGTGATTCCTAATCCAGACCTCCATGGGTTGATACAATTGATTTCCATTGATCATTTTTGTGTGATTTTGTTGTCAGCACATTCAACTGTGTAAAGAGCAAAGTATTTCATAAGAATATTTCATTCATTTAGATCTAAGATGTGTTTTTTAAGTGTTCCCTTTATTTTTTTGAGCAGTGTAGTTAAGATAAATATTTTGCAAATGATAAAAAAAAAACAACAAAAACAACATCTCAGTTTAGTAAACATGAATACACACTGCTAAACTTTGTAGTGTTTGTCTGGAACAATCTACAGATAAAAGTTACATCGACATTTTAGCGGGAATGATCGCAACGCACAGGCTTTAGCGGTTGCCCTACGTGCACGAATGAGAAGTGTGCACGGGGGTTGGTGAAAACAGGACGGATTTGACAGCGCCGTCTGTGCACGGACCCCCTCCTGCTCTCGACGAACAGCCCGCGCACAGACAGCAGCCGACGGTCAGTGCCGGAAACACGCTTATGGAGGTCGGACTAAAATCTCAAGTCATTACGTGATTAATCTGGTTAGCGCCGGCGAGGGCGCGGCGCTCGTATCTGCGAATCGTCGTCCTTCCGTCGGCGGGAACTCTCCTCGCATCTACACGCATAACGTCATACCAACGGCGAGATCCGTAAGATCACATTGCATTGTGACGAGGGCCTCGCTCTCTGAAAGGTGCCGTTCTCCGGCTCTGGCTTCTTTTTTTTTTCTTCACTATTCTGCAAACGCAGCGGTTACTGAGTTACTAATTATCTCCCACAAGCTAACAGGTGCTCGATTTGATTCCAGGTCTTTAACCGCACCGTTGAAATGATTCATTACACCCCATTGACGGCCGTGCACGGGTCAAGCAACGCTGTGTTTACAGGTACAAAGTCTAGGCTGCAGCTTTCCAATAAGACTTCTGTGTCTCGCTCCCGCGCGCGCTCACAGAGTTTTCCTTCTATGACCAATGAACACCGGGAAGCAAAAATGCACTTTTAAGTGCGGTTGAATTTGGAAAAAAAAATAAACAGGCTCGTTTGAAAATAACCGTCCGGCGGAAGACAGAGAGTTTTGTCGTACCTGTTCACTTTAGCGAGTGCAGTTCCAGTCTTCTCAGCATTTGAGGTCAGCAAAGGAGCTTGCAAGGGGAGGAGAGCCGGACTGGAGTAGCCGCTCAAATTACCATCGCCACTCTGGAAAATCTCTGCTTTCGCTCCATGGCTTCCAGACGTGTGTATTTCATCCAGTGTGTTACTCATATCACCCATCTAAATCCGAGGCATCATCTAGAGAGAGAAGAGGCGAGCTATTGGACTGCAGTGTGTGTGTGTGTGTGTGTGTGTGTGTGTGTGTGTGTGAGAAAGAGAGAGAGAGAGAGAGAGCTGGGTTAACTGCCTGGCGGGTCTCCTCTGCTCACAGCTCACACTCTTACAGTACACACACACACACACACACACAAAACTCTGGCTCATCTGCTGCCCACAAGGCTGGCTTAGTGGGGCAAACCGACCCCTCCTACCCAAACATGATCCATCACAATAAAGATATTTTTAACGCGGTGACTCCCCGCATGAAACATCCCGAAAATCATTTCTCGCCGGGACGAAGCGAAGCGTCGGTGACAGCCCTCTCGCGTTTTAATATCCTTTCTTTTGTCCGCATCTTTTCATTCAATAACCCCCTTGTCATGTAAAACACACAAAGGACAGACAAAGGGGTGTCTTTAGCTCGGTAATAAGCGCACGAGGACCTCAAGTTGTATAAAGCCTCCGTTCTCTTGTTGTGGACTTTGCACAGGGATCCAAAACGCACTTTAAACTTGCACTGTAGAGGGTGTGAGGTACAGAGTAACCAGGCAAAGCAGATTAGTTGTGTTATGGGCTGTGTCATTCAGTGGCAGACTCCGTGTGTGTGTGTGTGGAGGGGGGTGTGTGTGTGTGTGTGTGGACGAGAACATCTTTCTGAAAGGTAATGTTTCACAAACTCGTGGAGGACCACTTCAGCCGCGCAGTCGACGGACAATGCTAACTTCACCTCGCCGCTTTGGTAATTATAACAAGCTGGCCGAGTGGGAAGAACCAGGGTGTTGCTTTGGAGTGTAGAACAAAGAAACAGCACGATGTTGCCCTGAAAGGTATTTTCACAAGGTGTGTGTGTGTGTGTGTATGTGTGTGTGCATGGGTAGAGCCAATGCACTTTTTTTGAAATCAAGCATGAGTTAAAAAAAAAAACCCAGCACATTGTTACCAAAGACAAACACAGAATCAGCAGGTGGAGTCCCAGCAGGCTCTTGGTTACGTCCAACTATTAACAGTGTGTAACACATTAACAGTAGCAAACATGGCATGGGGGCGGGGGTGCAGGGGGCACAAATGTTCTTTACCTATAAGCCTTTGTGAAACCTCCAATGTTCCAGGCAAGAAATACCTGATCGGGAATCATTCATCCGTTCGGGCCTTGCTTGGATATAACGCGTGGAGACCGACGACCTGGAAACACCTCCTGCCAAAGACCCGGCTGTAAATATTTTGTTGTAAAATGTGACTTTTTATTCGTTTGTCGTGAATGGGGTTAAAAAAAAAACAAAAAAAACTGGAAAAATATCCCCTTCGCGTTAAAAACAAACAGAGTTTAGAGTGTCCCTAGAGAATCGGGTGTTTTCTTATAATAAAAATGTCAGGCTCATGACGCACCCCGAGGACCAGAGCCGAGTTATGCCAAATTAATTTATTATTAATGTCGGAATTTAGGACTGACAGCGTCCAATCTGATGTTTTCCAAAAAAAAAAAAAAAAAAAATCCCTCGATATTATTAGATTAGCTGGATGGAAAAAAAAAAAAAAAAAAAAAAAAATGTCCCATGATGTTTCCAATACCTAAAGATGTTCCACTTGCCGTGACTTCACGGGATAACATTCACGCGCGCCGCGGCCTTTAAATTGCGTTTTTTTGTTCCTAGCATCTTCCAGCTTCCCTTCAGGGTCCCTGCAGCGGCTCTGACGGTCCCCGGAGTTTAGGGGGGGGAGGGAGGCTGGGACGGGGCGAGGGTCGGGGTCTGATGAAGGAATTAGCGGTAAGGGATGGGGCGCAAACATTTCTGCGAGATCCCACGGTGGAGTGATATGAGGACAAGCGCCCTCCAACCCCACACACACACACACACACACACACACACACACACACACACACACACACACACCGCCGTCCCCGAGCCCCGCCAGGCACAGAGGGAGAGAGAGACAGAAATAAACCATAGACTGGAACACATTCTTCTGGTATCAGTTGGGCAAATGCTAATTGCGCTGGTGCACGATGGATGCCAGGTCTATTTCAGGGATTTATTGGGAGTTTCTGACATAACGTTAAGACCAGTTTAGGGCCCCTGACTGAGCAACCCTTAAAATACACCATGACAAGTGTGTGTGTGTGTTTTTCTTTTTATATACTGTAAATATAATTAACCCCGCCGTGTCTGATTCCCCTTTTCGATGCTGCTCCTGGATTTGGGCCGGTGCTTCCGGTTTGCAGCTGCGCATTTATACACAAATGCCGTGTCCAGAGTTGCTTTTAAGGCTGTTTTTATGGAGCAATTAGACATTCCCACCATGTCCACACAAAAGATTTGCTCTTCTCCCCCCTTTCACACACACACACACACGCACACACACACACACACTGACAGCGTTACAAGGCCAACTCTTAAAGGAACAGCGCACTTTTCCTACCAGTAACACTTAGTTATGGCAAACCAAGAGGTATGACATCCTGTTGTTAAGAAAATATCTACACTTGTTTTCCATGTTATTTTCTACATCATAAACATGTTAACAAGCAACATATACTGGAAATACATTTTTCTTTTTTTCTGGATCTAGCTCTATTTCCCAAACGTGCTGATATATAATTTATAAAAATGTTCTGCTTTCAAAAAAAGAAAAAAAAAAAAAAACAATTCACTATCACCTATGGATCCTGTTGAACACTTTTGAAATACATGGTAAAGTTGTTTTCGAGCCCAGCCAGTACATTTTAACGGTCCCGGCGACATTGACACGCTGTCAGGCCGCGAGCAGATCTCTCCAGTCACCGTTTGTTTTGATATTGTTTTGCCTGCCGACTGTAGGCGAGGCCCGCGTGGTATCTCTCTGCAAATTCACACCCGGCCGGAGGTGCCCTGTCCTCCACCCCCGTGAAATAGAAAGTTTCTTACCTTACCTCGCGCCCGGGGTATTTATTTACATCTTCGTTCTAGTTTCGGAATGAAGACTTCCACGGCGGTCTTCGCCGCGGTGCAAATCGTAATCATGTTTTTTTTTTTTTTTTTTACCTGAAGCCACCTTGCTCAGCATAACAGGCTGTATTCAGTGGGGTCCTATTTCAGCAGCTCATGAAGAGGGAGAAAAAAAAAAGAAAAAAAAAAAAAAAGCTGTTTTATATGCACCCGAGCAAAATGAGGGCGGTTGAAATCATAAAAGCTTTATTCAAGAACACTGTTTGACAAGAACAGGTGTGATCAAGTGAACTTATTATCTGAAGACTCTTCAGCACTTAAATATAGATTTGAGGCGTATAAGGAACATTAAGTACCGTAGGCAAAACCTGGTCTTTTTTTCCTACACATACAGTATTATTAGACAGATTTCAGGATGAACCAGGTAATAAAACTCTTCAAATCAGATTAATAATTTATAATATTCTCTCCGTGTACTGCTCTCGCCCTCGGCCCACAATAATGTGTCGAATAATCATTGCGCAAAAATAAAAAAAAAATTAAAAAAAAAAAAAAAGGCGGGGGGGGATAAGCGAGTCAGCCCGGGCTATTACTTATTGACATGATGAAATAAAATAATATAAAATACAGCAATTAATAATTACAAAATACATCGTATGTACAGGGCAGGAGAAAACGACGAGAGGTAAAAATTAAAGACAGTCTCTGTGCCATGGGAGGAGAATTTGTGTGAGAACTAAGCAGACAGGACAAGCTCCTGGAAGAGAGGGAAGACACAAAAACTTATTTTATCACTCATGTTTTTGACGTTTTTGCAGCATCGGGAACTTCAGCTCCGCGTCTTACAGTAGATGAAGTCAATAAGATGGAAGACGCCGCTAAGGGCGGACCTGCCCCTCCGCCCGGGCCGCCTCGCTGACGGACGACGGTTGCCCCTCCGTTCGAGTCGGAGAGCAGCTTTCTTCACTGCAAAGCTCTTTGTTTTCGCCGTCCTACGGATGTGAGGGAGATAGAAAAAGAAAAATCAGCATGCGCGGCAAAAATAACAGATTGTATGGTAACACTCGGATGATGTAAAAAGGCAATAAGCTGTGCATAATATTATAACTTTCAGAACTTAGGTGGTACAGGACTTTCGCTCAAGCTTGCGGGAATAAAAAAAAAAAAAAAAAAAAAAAAATCATCGTGTACAATTATTTTCCATATGTGCAATGATTCCATTGTCTTCTGTGCATTTTTTTTTACTGTACAATACCTCTACTTTTACTCACAATTATTGCATGTAATCATATACATCTACTTGTAAATACCCATGTATAAATGTTACATATATTTTTCTAGATTTTTTTTTCCATACATTTCTTTCGATCTTTACTGTTCTTTATATATATTTTTGTATTATTTGCTATTTTAATTCTATTCTATTTTGATTCCTCCCCACTTGACCGATCAATAGCGTATCGTTTACTAAGACACTTTATAGTTTCACTGAGACACTTTATAGTTTATAGTTTATTTTTATTTCTAATTCTGCCTTTTTCTTTTTACTATTTATTACTGTTATATTTTCTGTAACTCTGGCACAACAATTTCCTTCGGGATTAATAAAGTTGTTCTTATCTTATCTTATCGTGACTCAGATTCTGAAATCAAGCATCGTCGATCGGTCGAACCGTCGGAACGGGAGACTCGAGCGGCGGCACGAACACAACCTCCTTGCCTCCGCCGTCCCCGCCCAGTTTAGCTCCTCACTCACTGTTATTATTTTCCGAGCCCCCGGATGTATTGAATGACGGGACGGCGGCCCTTAACCTCACCGATCCCTCATTTTACACCAACTCAGCGGCGCATCGTGAATTTAAACGTCCGAAACCCCCGATTGGATGGGGTTCGCCGATCCAGACCGCGGTTCGTATTAAATACTGAGTCTTGTTTCTACGGTAACAACGGGCGATGACGTCGGACGACGGCGATTTCAACTCGCCTTAAAGTCGGGCACTTGTTTGGGAGAGAAGGGGGACGGCGGCGACTTCGGCCCCTGAGATAAGGACTGGCTCCGTTTCACAGCAGAGGACACGGCCTGGGCGAAGCGGGACGGGGTGGCCGGAGCGTAAGGCCTGGGGGCTGCGAAGCTCCTGAATTTTTCCCAGCTTAACCCCAAGCTCGGTTCTTTCGACGGTACGCTACTTTGCCTCGTCGATATCACGGCGGCATCGCTCCCGTCGTCCTTTTTGGGGCTCGGCTCGGCGGCGGCGACTTCCGCCGGATCGTCTCGCAACTCCGCGGGCGGGGGGAGCGGCGGGGGCGGCAACTGTGGCCTCTGTGAACTTCCCCGATCCTCCGCGAGGCCGGAGGCGGGGGCGGGGACGCCGGGACTCTTCTCGGCGGCCGAGGTTACGTAATACCCGGGTGACTTTTTGTGCTTTGCCAAGCGGAAAGACCCGGGCTTCGGTTTAGTTGCGGGCGGAATTTTCATCTCCTTGACCTCTGGCGGAGAACATGCCTGAGACGACCCGTTAGCCGGGGATGAGACTTCGTGATCCGCCTTGGAGAACGCGGCGGGAGACGGGGAATGATTGGACTCAGATGTGCTTCCGTTGACAGTGCCTTGGGTGGTAGTAGTAGTGATAGTAGTATTAGCAGTAACAGTAGCAGTAGTAGTAGTAGTGCTAGTTAGTATCTCCTCCCTGGGCGTTTCGGCCTCCTCCGACACCTCGGTCCGTTCCCCGGGCGACTCCTCCGACCGAAGAGAGCCAACGTCAAGTTTCTCTTCTGGAGCGGCGGGAGGTGACTCCAGTGTCAATGCGACTTCGAAATATCTCAGTTTCTCCAGAGATTTGGGAGGCACAATCGTGTAGGTTGTCATCCCCACCTTGGGGATGTAGTCCCTCGTCACCTCGTTGCAAGGCTTGGGCTTTGGCTCAGAGTCTGTGGCATAAATACAAGGAGCTTTTGTCGTGGCGAAGGCACACGGTGTCGGGTCCCGGAACCGTGAGGTTTCCGAGGCGGGGGACGAGGCACGTTGAGGTTCAGCAGGGTCGTCTGACGGAATAACCGTTGCTTTTGAGGAAGTATCTCGGTCGGGCGCGGGGAGCGGCGGGACGTCCGCCCGCGCCCGAGCGTCCCCTTCGCTCGGGCGGGAGGCGTCGGGAGTCGGCGGACTCTCCGAGCCGACGGGGGTTTCGGCGTTCGGCCGAACGGAATCCTGGATTTCTGCGTCCTGTGGCGCAGGATCGGGGGGCGGAGGAGGGAGCCCCCTCGCTAGCGTGCTACATTCACCCGTCACGCTCTCGGCCATTGGCTCCTCACTGACCGGCTGGCCGTTATTTTGGACCTGACACTGACCACCATCTGCAAAAAAAAAAAAAAAAAAAAAAAAAAAAAGACCATTTATAGCACGAGACACCTTAACTTCATTTCCTTAACCCTCATATTATGTTAAGGGTCAATTTGACCCATTGGGTCAATGGGTGAAAAGGGTCAAATTGACCCTTAACATAATATGAGGGTTAATTACTTTTTCCCCGCACACTTTGAACACTGCAGCTAATTTGTGGATATTTGTTTCGGGCTAACGCACCAAAACGTTTAGCCTCGTCACACCGGACCAATGACATGACCGGGAAAATTCCGAGGCCGTTGACGAAGAAGACAAAGTTAAGGGTTTTAGTGCGCAGGAGGAAGATGCGGCGGGGAAAGATGGACTTTTCCTCGTACTTTTGATAGTAATCTTTTTCATCAGCTGTGTTTGTGTCATACAGCATTTCCTGTATGTCTGTGAATATCACAACAATAGCACTTTCAACTTGCAAAATACATATTTTATTGCCTGTTTATATATTGTACAGTTATTTTATTGCCTTTCTGCATATTTTATATATATTGTCTATTTTGCACAGTTTTATATTTGTATTGTCCAGGACTACAGATGGAAATTAGCTATGAGCTACAATCTGGTACAAACTCTGCCTCTGTGCTTAATGTAATTGTACACTGTCCTAATAAACTTCTAAACAAACAAACAATTTTACCAGTATGTCCATCCAACGTCTGACACTTATCTGCATGTTTTTGGACTGTAGGAGGAAACCCACGCAAACTCCGCACCAGGGTTTCTGTGTAAATATCTCACGTCACAACGTGGACATCTTCGGCTTATAGACAAGTGCGGCCTATATGTGCACACTTATATTCATGTGTTTATTTATAGTTGGTGCAGCTTACATTCAGGTGCGCTCAATAGTCCGAAAAATATGGTATATATGAATTTGTACCTCAAAACACTTTATAGCCTTGACTTTGACACCATAGTTTTATTTGTATTTCTTATACCCCCCCCCCTTTTTTTTTTTTTTTTACCGTTTATACTATTTCCTACTATTGTTTATTA
Organism: Fistularia commersonii; assembly: GCF_037954325.1. Taxonomy (NCBI): domain Eukaryota; kingdom Metazoa; phylum Chordata; class Actinopteri; order Syngnathiformes; family Fistulariidae; genus Fistularia; species Fistularia commersonii. Next base: position 19,123,598 of record NC_141287.1, on the reverse strand, counting down.
TTGTTATGTTTTACTCGAAACTCTGGCACAACAATTTCCTTCGGGATAAATAAAGTTGTTCTTATTCTTAAGAGAATATGATAGCTATATTTTCAATTAGGGCGGAAAAAGCCCAAATTGAATTAAATTCATTATCGCGCTTTTCTTAGACAGTAAATTTAGCACACAGTTTATTTTAGTGCCAATCGGTTGAGGCCTGATTTAGAGAAATTTCCATTCTACCTATTTCTGTTGCATGGGGTCACGAGCAGGACGTCTGGTCACTCAAACATTTTTTCATTTTCTATTGTAATAAAATGACGGTTTATTTTTGTTTTTTCCTTGTATTAGGAAATGCAAAAACAAACAAAAAAAAAGCAGTTCTTGGTAAACAATGCTCAGAATCAGAAGTGCTTAAATATTTAAGATTGTAAGTTTTATTTGCACGGCATTGAAGAGGGAGGGAAATCAGCTTTTTATTTTAAACATAAAAAGGATTTACTCAGCCTGCATTGTGCTGGGTTTGCGCGTTGAATGATTTTCACCGAAAGCCGAAATAAAAGTCCACGAGCCGTCTCTGAGCCCGACGCTTGAAGAAAAATCGATCGACCCGATCGATCTCTGTAAACCGGAAATGATAATTCAGTTGTGTTAAACTGCAAGCTCATTTGTACCTTCTAGTTCAGGCGAGTCGGCGGCTCGTGTCGTCATCGCCTCGCTCGCGGCCGCTTTTTCCTCCTCGGCGCTCGGCGGACTGAACGTGGAAGCGAACAGAAGCATCACGGGCGCTGCCGAGACGGACGGCGAAGACGTGGCTCAACTCTGAGAAGTCACGTTAAGAGTTCGTACTTGCCATCTGACGACAGATCACGGAACGGATCTTCCCCGAAGCCGTCCACGGACATCGCGTTCTGCGCGGCGGCATCCGGGGACGGAGGACGGAGCGACGCGTCCGTCGACGAGCCGAGGCCGCGCTCGTCTCCCCGGGAATCACCGGCGGTCGCGGAAATGACGGTTGTCTCTTCTTGTTCCGAAATGTCCCCCAGCGCGTTGGCGACTGCCGGAAAAACAAACAAACCTGGCCGGATTAAACAGCGGCTGAAACGGCTCTTAAATAATATGTGGGTTTACGTCTCTGGAGAAGATATTATTCGGTGGAATACAAAAGGAGATTACGGATTTTTGTTAAAAATAAGGTGTGTATTCTGCATGGAGTCGTCCGATGCTGCGGTTACACCTGAAGATTTTCACGGTCGCAGATCAAAAACTGAAAGGCGGAAGTCAATTTTAGCGACGCGCTCACGTCACCTCCGAGTAGAAGGTGGAATATTTGGCTTTTCACAAAAACCGGAAACAGGAAAACTGGGAGGCCAAATCACCAGAACGGTACGGATGACATGGACGGTATGGAAAAGCGGGAACGGTGAAAATGACGAAAAGACAGGAAGCGGAGCCGGAGAGAAGATATGAAGTTAGTTGGTGTGAGAGAGGAGGATGCAGAGAATAGATGGAGAGGGTTGACTCGCTGTGGCGACCCCTGAAGGGAAAAGCCCAAACGAGAAGAAGAAGAAAATGGACGAACGGGGATGTCGCGGGACGGAAAGAGGAGCGGAATAGCCCGACTTCTACAACGTCCGACGTGTCACGAAAGAGCGGAGAAGGAAAAGCGATGGCCTGAAACGGTAGACGCTCTGCAAATCCCCGGTGAAAACACTGAACGGTGGGAAAAATGCTGAATGTTTCTAGTTCTAGTTTTGTAAATACAGACCTTGTAGGAATCACAATCGTTGCTAAATCTCAATCTACGACCAGGATGCGACAAAAAAAAACTTTGTGAGCGGACAAACTTAAAGTCTTGCGATGTATGAGGAGCTTAAGGATTCAAACTCAGGTTTGCGAAATTTGTCTCACAGCGAGAAGGTTTGCACACTCCTTCCATACAGGTTTCTCTCTGGGGGTTCAGCATTCCTCCCACACAACAAGAGCATGCAGTTATGCTAATTAGAGAGTGTTAACTAGCCTAAGGTATGTGTGTGTGTGTGTGTGTGTGTGTCTATATCCACACCTCATAGGTAATGCAATCTAATCTTGCACTTGGAGCGATGAAGGTTCATCCTTATGCACAGGACAGTCACACAGATACCATACGTGGATGGAGGTACCGCTACTTTCGTTTGTTTATATGAACTCATAAAGAAAAAAAAAAAAAAAACACTTTGCAATTGTTATTGCTCCAGCGAGGAGTCATTAGGACAAGTTGAATTACTGTTTCCGGGTAGTTGTAATCCAGGAGATATTCACGTATTAGTAAAGGTAGGAGAAAGAAACTGAACTTTCCATTTAGTTTCTGTTAATGTGCACGGTATTGTTCGGAGTGACACAGAAAAAAAAAAACTCCATCGGTAAAAGTGCATTCATACATCTAGGAGCGTGCAGATATTGACTTCCACGGTTATAAGAAAAAAACATTTTGAACGTATGTATAGACATTAAATGTGGATATATACAATATGGACTTTTTTCTTTTGCACTTGGAAAACTAGCATCGCATGTGAGTAAAATGACAGAGAGGGAGAAGAGGAAATTGAGTGTTTGTAATTTCTGCACCGCAAACGTCGAACCCAAACTTCCTCTCCCTTTCTGTCCGTGGAAGGTGTTGTCGGAGATCTAAAATTGTAAAAACCGGCAAAATTCCAGTCTACTCGTTGAAAGAGCGAACGCGCTTTCGGTTCGTTTAGGTGAACGCGCTCCACCTTTACGACTCGGACTAGACTCGCCTTGTTTGTTTATAAGAACGCGCAATATAAATACTCGTTTTGTGCTTTAAATCTGTTTTTTTTTGCACAGGACGGGTGGAGCTTCCCTCGTGCGACAATACAATGAGGGTCAGAACGAGTGGAGACAATTCCAGGAAAGTTTGTTGAAAGCATGTAATTGTACTAAAGTATGGAAAAACAACAAGTTAAAGCATTTACTTTCACGTCTGATAAATAAAGATTGAGGGGAGGTTTATTCAGTCGTGCTGATTGGGACCGGAGTTTCAGTGTTGAGTAACTTATATAGTATAGATCTTTATTAAAGACAAATTTAACTTGTATCTGAATCCATTCCTGACATTTCTTTAAAAAAAAAAAAAAAAAAAAAGTAAATGGAGTATATTGCATGTGAGCAGAGGGTGACAGAAGAACAAACAGGCGGATTTAATCATTAAGAATTAGATCAGCATGTAAGGAAAATAACCAATTAAAATCACTTTTGTTTTAAGAGTCAGAACGCCATGGAGCGAATGTTCAGTTTTGACCACAAGGGAGCGCAAGTGTCACATGGAAAAACTGCAGAACGAGTGCGATGAATTAAAAAAACGCACCAATTTCTAAGCACACACTCCAAACCAAGGGGGGAAAAAACAAATATAAATTAAAACATATGTAAATTTGTAATTTGCATTACTCAAATATGTTGGAGTTTTTTCATTTGATTTATTCCGCAAAAAATAAAAAAGACCTACCTTGGATTTTTTCATCAAGAGCAGGTTGTTGGGGAGCGGCGGTCGGGGAAGTAGGCGGCGGAGGAGCCCTGCGTTTGGTTCTCTTCAGCGAGGACTCCGCCGAGGACCCTCGACTTAAACCGCACAGCTACGGGAAGCGCAGCGAGTCGTGAAATCGTAGCCGGAGTTAAATCCCGTTCGACGACGCGCGGACCCGGCAGCTCACCTGTTCTCCGTCCGGTCTGGCGTCCGGTTCCGAGCCGAGCCTCCCCCGGGGCGCCGGGTCCGAGGGGCAGCTCTGGGACACCAGGATCGGCGGCTGAGGGGCGCGTCTCTTTTTCGGGACGTCGGCGGGCATCGCCGGAGACGAATACGTGCTCGGCAAGGCCATGCTGAGCGGTCGCGGTTTGCTCACCAGCACCGGGGAAGCCGGGGCGCTGGCTGTCACCGGCTTTAAAAAGAGCAAACGCCCAATCAGATGGTGATAAGAAAAAAAAAAAAAAAAAAGTTCCCAAACAACAGAGGGAACGCTGACCAATAGAAAGTGTCAGTAAACAAACCTCCCTCCCATTTAAACACACTTTGTAACGCAGCAGGTTTTTTTAACACCATCAGAAGGTCAACATTAGAAAGTCAGCTGATACGCGCCGCAGAATAAATAAGATGAAACATGCAAACCTGCTCGGATGTCTTCTTGCTTTTCCTGAACTTGCTAAAAAGCCCTTTGTTTTCTTTTTCTTTCTGATTTTTATCTTTGCCTGGCGTTATCGCTCCTAAAAAAGAAAAAAAAAAAAAAAAGACACAAAATGAAGCACGATGCCCGTCGGAAATATATTTATAAATTGCACTAACCGGTGCGTGTGGGTGAACTCGGACTGACGGGAGAGCCGGGAAGTACTGCAGAGCCAGAAAAAGTAGGATTTAATAAAAGTTAAAAAAGACGCGCCGTGCTTTACGCTTCATCCATGAACCTACCTTTTGTGTCTCTTGCGTAGATCTCCCGTATTGCGTAATCATCGAGCGAACCGCACAGGTCCAGGGGGGCCAGGGATTGCACGTCTCTCAAAAGAACCGTCGTCTCCGTGTCAAATTCACACTTCTCGCAGATGGCCGGCAGGAGTTCAGCCAGGGGAACGCGAGGATTGACTCGCAATATCGTTTTCTGGGACTTCCGGTAGTTTATCACCATCCGAACTGTCGCCTGGAGGAAAACGAAAAAACGTGCGATCGTACCATTTTAACGAAAACACGTTAAAGAGCGGCGTCGACGACGCGGTACGGTCGCCTCACCTCGGGCATCTGAGGACCCGTCTTCTTGTTTTTATCCTCTCCTTTAGGTTTTAGTAGGATTCTCTCCGCGTCCAGAGTTCCAATGAGAGCGTTGGGTTTGAGTTTGATGTTGCGCCGGCCGGTCGTGACCAGTTCCAGGGTGTAACCGGAGGGGTTGAGGTGATATTTGCCGCAGAGCGTCACTAGCAGATCCATGACGGGTTTGCTGAAAGACAAAAAACAATAAACCAAATAATTTGTAGAAAATAACAGGGACGAAGTGCGGCGAAGCCTCTTCGATTTGAGTTCAGGACAACGGCTCCGCTCTCGTTTTCAACCAATTTAACCCATCGGTTTCGCTGTGACGATTGCGATAAAACGTCCCAAACACGGCGACTTGACCTCGATCCTGGAAATAAAGCATTAATTCTGTTACGCAGGCGGGAGGGAGAAAAGAAGGTAAAGAATTCGATGCTTAATTCGACATGGCCAGGCTCCAAGCTGTTACTCAAGAGGCCAATGTGCAAAAAGATACCGGTGAGTGAATGTTTGTAAACAAAAATGGAAAGATAATGATATCTTGTGTAAATTCTGTCGAGAGAAAGTCCGGGCGGACACATGGAAAGACGCCCTGTTCTGAAATACGACTGCTACTCGTGTGTCCAAACAGTTTAGCGCCGTACGCAACTGAAAAATCAGTCTATTTTCAATTTAATCGGGTCAAAGTTTACATTCAACTCGGAGCTAGCTTCAGAACCGTAACGTGAGCAACGGGCGGCTATCCAGATCGAGTGTCCGAAACCAAAGACACGATGCTAAAAGAATCGGACGACTCATTTCGGTCAACAAAAAGAAAGTGAAACTATTATACAAGTAGGTAGACACCCGAGTTTACTCGGGCTTGATATGTACACGACATTTGAAATAGGGCTGAAAAAAAAGGGATGAATATTCACCAGTTAGCAGGGTTAGCATCTTCCCCGGCCGCTTAGGGTCAGTACCAGATCCCTTAGAGGGCGCAGGAATGTTTGCGCGTCATCGTAGCCGTTGGAATGGATTTATATTTTCACGGATAATTCACACAAACGCAACACCGCCGAGTAACGCTACGAGTTGCGATTGGCGATGTGAAATGGATGAGGCAGGATGCTGAACGCACGCTACGATGCTACGGTCGCTATGCTAATCAGAGCCCGGGATACAGAACAGCATGATGAATGGTTGGTGGCCAAGCTAGAAAAATGTTTATTCGACCATAGAAATATGTTTATACTGCAAAAACACGTGGTATAGCGAAAAATCGGCAATATGAAATTCGATTAAAAAGTTTAACAAATATGATACGGTGACGATCAGCCGTAATTTACACCGATTCTGTAGTTTTTGTCACGTCGAACTAACCGCCGACGCCGAGCGCACGATGTTGAAATGATTTCGTTTTGAAGCCCCCGGCTGTCGTGACATGAACTTTAAATTCACCGATGTTCTAACTGTACCTGCCGTGAACGGTGGTCGCCTGTTCCGCGCCATCGGGCAAGACCACGACGAGCGAGATGTCTTTCTCGATCAGGTTCTCCTTCCGGTCCATCTTTAGGAGGGGGGTTCCCGGGTACCACTGGGACAAACCCGGGGAGTCCAGCGTCTTCAACCCCGGCGGAGATGGCGCTTTGCTTTTCGTCGACGCCCTGCCGTGGAGAAAGGAAGCGCGTTTTTTAGCGGTCGCCACGACATCGATCAAACATGTGTTGACGCTATGGAGCTTAAATGACAAGAAACGTAAAGGGTTACGTGAGTGTGCGTTTACAGAAAGTGTCATTAAAATGTTATTTTCCATGTCAGACAACAATCTGATTGAAAATCAAAGTGCGGCGGAAGGCATGAATGGAATCCTTTCTTCCTCGGGCCTCAGAGGGCAACGACTCTATTACATGGAAGAGCGGCAAGTCTGCTTTGCAAACAAGTCACAAGACGACCTAGAGGACAGATTTACTCAACCAGCCCGGGGAGAAACGTCTGAGCGCTTCAGACATGTGAGCGAGGCGCTGGTCATGAGAGGGGAGGTTTTTCTGCAGACGCTTCAAAATGCACGGTGCGGTAAAACCGGCTCTCGGGTGCCGGCGCCCGACGCGCCTTTACGAATCCGCATGAGTGTTTTCCTGCTATTCCACCCCCCCCCCCCTCCCTCCCAACGGGACTAACTTTCAACTGACACTTTTGAAGTTTCCGTTCGGAACGGGAAGTCATGCGAGAGTTAAAGGACCGGGAACTGCGCGAGAGTTGCACGCCGTGCCAGTTATCCGTCCATCAGTAAATAATCACATCCTTGCATGCGTGAACATGAGTCGCCTCGAAAGCGAGGGTGTGGGGAATACTGCACCTTTAAGGAGTCACTTGTTTGCTTGGGTTACAGTTTGCATTAAAATGAAAAGCCACGGATGTTACAAGCACAAGGGTAAAAGCCTTAATACTTAAAAAAAAAACAAAAAAAACAAATAAAAAGCTCTTTCCTGACCTGCCGTGAAGTCATTCACGGAGCGAATTACGCCAGCGTCACTCCATTTAGTCAGCACATACGTAGATAGAGCGGGTTTTTCGCAGACACATCGCCCTGAATTATGGCCTGTAAAGTCTCGTGTGGGGGTACGGAGGAATCTGAGCAATGCAAGGTCACGGGCTACCACTGAGGCACGTCTAGCGAGGGATTACTAGCCTTGCCATGGGGGTAGCCGTCCTTAAAACACAACCAATGTGACATTCGTGAAGTCAAACGCGGAGTTCCAAGGGCGGCTCGGCGGCGAACTCGCTATCAGCGTCGGCGCGGTGACAACACCACGGGAAACTTAACAACCCGCTGCCACTGGGGAAAAAAAAAAGAAAAAATCCCGAACACTTCATGGTGTAAGTTAACACAGATGTGTGAAGTAGCTGCGAGTCATTAATTAATAAGAGATGGAGAAACGGTTGTTATTTTGGTTCCTGCGATTGTAATCTCAATTTCCTGTGTTTTAACTTGAGCGGCGTTATTAAACAGGACATAAATCTATTTCCGGGCTGGATTCAAACCCACGGCTGCTCCGGTCTGGACTCGGGCGTTTCGAAAAAGGGTATTTTGAAACCCCTCTATTGAAAACACAATCTCGTCCGCTGCAGTTATAAAAACACTTCCGTAGAAAATGTGAAAGCTGGGGGGAAAAAAAACAAAACAAGCACAAATGCTCAGGCGTGTGAGGTGGCGATAAATAAAACATTCTGTGATTGGAAAATAAAACAGATGGGGAAATAAAGAAAATAAAGAGCGATTGTTGTGTTTACGGACGAGGTGGGGTTCGCGACGCGAAAGCTACGCGGTGTTTACAGACACGCGCTTGTTACCCACGGCAACAACCGGGATGTAAACATCCAGGGGTGACATCATCATCTCCTCAGAACGCTCGATTGCAACGTCTGTGTTACGCCGGCCCTTATTCTTAAAATCCTCCCTTCAGACGTGAGTCCATTATGTCACCGGAAGCCGTTTAAAACGTTAAAAACGAAAAGGTTAAGTGCGGGTCAGTCATCCTGTTTCTGGGGTCAGGTTCATTTTGATGCAAACAAAACCAATGTTGTTTAGGGAGAGATTACATTTTTGGCTCAAATTGCTTCATACTTGTTGATACCCGACTCCCAACACTGATTTCCACACACCGACGCCGACGTACTGCATATTAGATTCTTCGGGTCTGTGCCGGGATGTTACGCTAAGAATACCAAGACTGCAATATCCAAGTGGTTGGCATACTTGGGAAAACTGTCTTTTTTTTTTTTTTTTAAATTCAAATACAGGATGTTGTTTAAACCGTCGCCGCATCACATCCTCAGCTCCACGTAACTGTCGGCAGCTGCGAGGTTTACACAAGAAAAACGGTTTACATTTTGCAAACACTTCAAGTATGTGGGAGCGCAGAGAAAACACAGCGCTAATTAAAGTGTTCGACATGAGCGACAACATAACCGAGCGCTCCTGATAGTAATGTGAAAAAAAAAAAAAAAAAAAAAAAAGGGGGGAAAAAATATAATATGTAGACCCAGATTACGAAACTGCAACGGTAAGGAGGGAAAAAAATAAAAATAAAAAGGGATTGTTTTTTTGGACGGGCAGCACATTCCAGCGTTGGATCACAGCAGCGCTAACAACGTCGGGTGAAGTCACGATTCAACGCTCACTTCAGCCGCGTATGTTTGTGTTTCCCAAACCCAACGGTTTTGCCCCTGAAGACCCGGCCTCGCTCTCCAAGACAGCGGAGGATAGTAAACTCTAGGGTTAGATGAACAATCTGCTGAATAATCTCACCAATAAAAAAACGGTTCTGAAAAGATATTCCGTCCTTTTTGCAATAGAAACTCTAGAGCGGCGGCTCCCAACCTTTTTTGCATCAGGGACCAGTTTTATACATAAAAGCTATTTTATGCACAAAATACTTCACGGTATTTAATCCAAATACAGTATACCCTTTTTTTTCGCGGGGGTTAGGTTCCAAAAAGAACCCGTGATAGGCAAAAACCTTTATTTTTACATTACCTCTATTATACATTGCATCCTTATTAAAACTTATTGCTGCTGTCGTCCTTATGTTTTTTTCTTCCTTCTTTATGGAACGAACGGAAGATTCATTCATTCCGTAATGCCGACCTACAGCCGCATAGCTTTTACCTTCCCTTCGCATGTCCAGAAGTTTAACTTTATCTGCGATAGATAGCATCTTCCGCTGCCTTTCGGGCCCTTTTGTCGGTCCAGAGCGTTTTGTCAACATTATGGGTTTTAGAGAAACTCAAAATTGCAAGAGAATTTGCACGTACGTAATGTAAATTTGGCAAGCGGTTTTACATTAAACTGCAACGTTATAGAAGAAGCGGAGTGACTTTTTAGCCAATCAGAATGCAAAACACAATGCACGATGCAAATCTGTGAAGTAGTGAAACCGTGAAAAGTAAACCGCGTTATAGCGAGGGATCACTTTATAACAATTACACTTTATTTTAGGCAAGTACAATATTAAATGCGGCTGGAAGGCGGAAACAGTCGTTTTTCAAAATCAGATCCAGGCGATCTGATGAAAAAACTATCATTTGTACCAAGGAGGAGTTACTTTGCGGACCGGTACCAAATGAGGTTTGGACACCACTGCTCGAGAGGACTAGTTTTCAACCACACACCCCTGAAAAGTTTCATAAACCGGTCCACCGCCACGGACAAAACATCCGAAACCTTCTGCACGCCACCTTTGCCAGATGAGCACTAATTAAAACAATTTATCACGGCCCCCTGTTTCATTTATGAGGGCCGGAGGTCCTAAAACTGTACTCACTGGATTAAATACCTTCCGACAGCAGGCGTTGGCACAGGAGAACACGCGTGGCTGTAAAAAATTAACATTACCGTTGACTCCGTTCCATTAGCCGTCGCTGTGAGGAGAGCGCCGACCGGGTACGACCGACCCCGTCATTAGCGTGAGGAATTCCACCTGCGACACTCGGGGGGCGGAAACGCCACAATTACATCAAGCGCACCTGAGTGGAACCTGTTGGGACGTGTCGAAAAAGATCTATTTGAAAAAACAAACCCGTGGTGAAAAAAGGATCAACACCCAACTCGCAGACACAGCAAGTTAGCAAAAGCTGCTAATATGTATGTTAGGAAAAAAAAAAAGGTGCAAATAACTTATGTTTTTGCTGTTATTTCTTTTAGACCCCTAGCTGCTCGAGGCCTTGCATTCATCATATCCAATGAGCGTTGCAAGTGCCGCATCGACGATCGGATGTCGCGGCGCGCAGTAAACACCCTGCTTTCGATCATCGGTCGAGCTCCCAAATTGAAACATCTTGCGATTTTGATTGCAATCAGACCCGGGGGCTGAAAATGTTCCCGGAATTCTCCGGATGAAAGATCCCAGTGGGATTCCCGTAGTATTAGCAGCCTCGCGCGGCGAGAGCCGACCTCTCTCTCGGTGAAATGGGCCGGTTTTCCCTGGTCGGATATTTAGATACCGTCGACCTGTGACCTACGAAAGCGAAGGGAAGCGTCCAAAATTTTACCTTGACTCGCAAAAATCAACCATTCTGCGATCAAACACGTGCTCATCTGCCATTTACAAAAGTAAACAAAGCAAACCAGGTGTTTAAATCCACAACGGCCATCTTGCGTGGCTGCAGGCCCAGTCATCGCATTTAAACCCCGCAGCTTATGACATAACTGCCTGTGATTGGTCTGGCAGGGGGTTGAAGCGCTTGGAAATCATAGCGGAACGGGAGGGTTCGGGCGGACGGATCCGGAGGGCGAAATAAAACATGAGCAATAAATAAATGAAATTTGAAAAAAAAAAAAAAGAGATCGGAGGATCGGTGGGGCCGCCAGGCTCGCGGTTGCGAGGAGTCATTTTCACATGACTGCCAGTTTTATTCCTGTGGTTCGTCACTGCATCTAGTTTACCAACTATCACTTCCCCATGCAGAATCCGGTATGTGAACGGGTTACCGGCTCTTTTTTGGAGCCACGAGCCTCTTAATTCTACCTTCTGGTACCTCTGCGGTACCTTTTAAATGTCAATGTTCAACCCTCTTAAATTCATAGAATACAGGAAAGCATAATAAGCCGCTTTAAACGTCCTTGTAACCGAATCCAGTCGTGCTTTTTACCCTCTGCCACTGGAGATGTTAGTCAGACACCCCCCCCCCCTCCCGTGAGGTTTGGTAAAACAGCCTCGCATGTATTCGGATTGCATCTGTAACTAATTGCATCATTGCATCGACCTCAAGGGAGCAGATGTGACTTTTTTTTTATTTCAGCTTTTTTTTTTGTCCTGAGAAAGTCTTATGCTACCCATACGTCAGACCACTTTGAAAAAAAATTTGGAAATACTTGTGGAAAACTATCATCTCACACCTGCTCATAACTAAACACAAGTTTTTAGTCTCAGAATGAGTTTTACAGAGACTGTGAATCTTAAAGGGTCATATTTATAAGACTAGAACTACAGTCTTTTAACATTTTTTTCCACATCATGCATTGTTTTCAGCGAGTATTTGCAGAGCGGCCGCTATTTCAGTCCATCGTTTTTCCTTCTCCGCTCAGTCGTGATACGTCGGGGAGTTGACATGGTACGATCTGGCCTGTTCTGCCCAAAGCTCAGCCATCCAACCCTCTTTCTGGACGCTCCGTATCGATCAAGACGTCCTTCGCCCTCGCCGCTCATCCACGCGGCAAAGAAATAACACCCTGGGTTGTTTGCCTACCGGCTATCCCGTTTGTTGGAGCACCGCTATTGGTCGTGAACTGTCTTACGTCACCATGAAGACCGAAAGACTCGCGATAATATTCGATGTTGTCGTAAGCCCAAGACTAGGATAAGACAGATTTCCTCAGCCCAGCATGCGTGTAAAACCTCCAAACTCAGGCGACTGGTTTCGGCATTTAAACGAAGCCAGCGATCCGTCACCTGGTGCCTCTGCGATTCTTTACATTCGGCTTTCATTTTCCTAATTAAAGGGAGCCGGTGAGGAGACGACGAGACGCCCCCCGGGTTCGGGATCTGCTCGGTTTACACAGCTGATGTCGCGGTTGAGGAAGCGTCGGACGTTTTGTTTACTCCGTCCCTCCCCTCAACCCCCCCCCAGAGGGCCAACGCAAATTTCAGACGCCCGGGACGTGTGGTTGAATGGGACGAGACTTGTCACGGCTTGACGGCGCTGACGTCTGCTCGCCAGGTTTCCCCCGGGAGGTCGGATGCACACAAACAAGCCCATTCAACACCACGGCGCATAGTTGAAAGACAAGACCAGACAACCAGGAAGTACGACCGTTGTCACGACCATCTGACTGTATTTATCGCGCAGTAACTGTCAACTCCGCGTGAGAACGTCGACGGCGGATTTTTTTTTAAAACCAAGTCGGATAAAATAAACAGTATAAAGAAGCGCGAGGATAATTTCAGATGAAAAAAAAAACCCTCTCCTGCGGTTTTTATTATCTGTTGGATTGAGTTTTTTGCTACCTTTCTGACAGCCAGCGTTGATCCAGATGCTGCTCCTCAAATAAAAATACTTTGAATACTTTTGGTCTTACGTTGCGAAAAAGACGGGCCGACAGCGAGATAGAGTTTGAAGAATGGTCACCGTTACACAATATCTACTCCGATCGATCCGAGAGTCGACCGTCTAAATAAAATAAAAGAAGCAAACACCGCCGCATGTTCTTCCAACCAGCTGGCACGTTCAAATACCTCATATTTTCTCTCGACGGCCAATCAATCAAAATCCCTGGAGGCAAATCTTAGCTCATACATACGTAACATTAAACAAGGAGGGGGAAAAAAACAGTAATAAAAATTCACTTTCCTTTGAATCCCTGAAAAGGTGAATGACTGGCAAAAGTGTGTGTGTGTGTATGTGTGTGTGTGTGTGTGTGTGTGTGTGCGCGAGAAGCTGCTGCAGAGCACGACTACCCTGCAGGGAACTGTGGGTTTACAAATATTTTTTTTTTTAAGAAAGACCTCCAGCTGCTTACTTCAAACCACAAGAAAAGAATTCAGAACTCAGACGCATCCACAGAACAAAGAACTGAAGCGTGTGTGTGTGTGTGCGTGCAATTCCACTGTTCTGCACAGGCTCCAACATGTCACAGGGACTTCAATACAACATGCACTTGAAGTAAACATGCATTTCTGTGCTGCTGGTTCTAAGTTCAGATGGAGGGAAAAAAGCTAAAATAAACTGCTACAGCAGGTGTGACAGAAGTGCTTTCCCCGAGTTCTTACCTCCTCTCCTAAGCCGCTCTCCTGTCAGATCACTCCCATTGTGCCGTGTATCTCCCATGAGCAGCCAGACAGATTAAAACCCTGCCTTAGTTGCCTCTGAGGGCCCACCTTAATGCCACGCCCGAGCTGTGATATCACAAATCCGTCTCCTTCACCTAAATCCCATCTGGCCGCTCCGAAATGCGTCGCTACGCTCCGGCGTGGGCGCACGTGCACGTGAAAACAGCGCCTCCGGCTGGCCGCGGGGAGGAAAAAAAAAAAAAAAAAAAAAAAAGGGGGCCGGTTCCGCCTCCCTGCTGGGACTCCCTGCGACATGAATTTGTGGGCGGAGCCTGCGCGCTATAGCTTACGGCGTCGCATAGCTCTGCGGATTATGAGACTTCACATTATGAAATAAATCAGATTAAATTAAGTATTTACGATTCTTGGGAAAGGCGCAGGAAAGAACTTTGGGATGTCAAGATCGCTTCGCGGGTTTTGTGCAGAAAACACAGGAGTAGAACAACAAACTAACTTCTAATCATTGGAGAATCTTGAACTAATCACGCCTCTGCGTGTGTAATCTTTTTCTTTCCACAAAATTTAATCAACCGGGCCCCGAGAGTTTGCGTTTTTCAATGAAAGGCCAAAGCCGCACCTTAACTCCCGCTGATATGACTCATTCCGGAATGATGTTAGAAAACTCATCAGTTGAGCAACGACAGCAATCCAGGCAAACGAAGACAAAGAGCCTGTTTCAAACGTTACGATCGTCTTAGCTCGACTTACGTAAACCCGACTCGCGCCTATTTTCAATAAAACACTGCAGACGCAATGGGCTGAAAGACAAATTCTTCTGATTTTTCTTTAAATTCCGCGCGAGGCCGAGGCCACGTGGGCAGATCGGGACCCACAAAGCACCGCGACCGCTTTCATTTCAGGGTTCGCTCACTCCCTGCAGCTCCCGTAGTTTGTAGAATTAAACCTTTGACAGTCGAACATTATATCAACTGTATTCAAATGATGGATTTTCTGGCTAAAAAAAAAAAAAAAACTATTAGAATAAAAACTACTATTAGAATGCAAATATGATCTGATGTATATTTAGCTTATTGAGGAAAACAAACAAAAAAATCTGCCGGTTGTAGAGTGACTTTTCACCGCCTTATCGTGCTTTCCCTGAGGAATGTGTGGGCGCTTTACAAACCCCGCCGTCGAGTACCGTCGGGAGATAAGCGGCGACGCGCTGAATGAAGCGGTCGGCGTGCGTGAGCGGGCCGGGGGGGGGGTTTGGCGGGGGGGGTTAAGGACGCAAGCGAAGGGGCCGATCCCCCAGGAGAGGCAAAACGCAAGGCCGGAGCCGCAGCTGGTAATTTGGTGAGAGGTCACCAACAGTAAACACAATTTTTTTTTTTTTTTTTTCCAAAAAAAAAAAAAAAAAAAAAGAGAGCCTGGAAAGGTCATTACTTCATGAACTGTGTGGGATAGAAGGAGAATCAGTCGCGGGGGGTGAGAGGAGGATGAGAACTTCCCACTTCCTTCCTTTATTAATTGAGAACAAAACAAAAACTATTCCCACAGTCTCTTCCAAACAACTAACTGAAGCGCTGCATAATTTACACAGCTTCTAAGGAACTTACTGTAACTCGCCGTAATATCCATTTGTCAGCATCCATTCAAAAGTCCATTTGACATTTCGAGTTGTGTTTATGTCGCGCGGTGCCTAACGCTACAACAGAGTCAGTGTGAGCTACAAGGTCAGTATGTCTGCCAGCCTGTTAGTGTAGTAATGAGATTTGAGATAATACATAGCGATCTCTCAGCTCCCTGCAATGCCCCAAACAGAGGGGGGCCATTCATGTGTGTGTGTGTGTGTGTGTGTAGCAAAGTCCGCTTCAGTACATTAACTTTGCTTTATCTTTGAGGATTTTGAGTCTAAACATTGCATTGAAACAATTGCCCGCCTCTGCACGCAAAACAGAAGTTCTAAACAGAAGGGGAGGGGAAAGCCTCTCTTCCTTTCTGCACAAGCTCTGCTTAAAATGTAATAAATGGCAAATAGGATTAACTTAGATCAAGTAGTTTTTCCAACAAGCCGCACACACGGGGGGATATGAGAGAATCCGTCGACTCGACCGGGCCGACATTGAATACGATGACTTTTGTGAGAGAAAATTCCCACTCGAGACATCATTTCCAAAATATCAACAATGTGTCCTTTCAAGTGAAACAATGCGCCGCTCGCGACGAGGTTTCGTATCAAAAAGCACACCGGCCGGCTTCTTTTTGTCCTTCGCTTATCACGTGAACCGAGCTCTCAGAGAGCGAACCCGGACTCGGCATTTCCTAACTAAAACAGGTTCATGCGGTATCTTATTTACCTAGGGGAAATAATACCGCAGTCTTCTACTAACAGAGGTTACACCCATCGCAGCCATTCTGCTATTCATTCAAATCATTCTTAGCAGAGGCGCCTCTTTGCAAGCTTTCTCTCCGAACCAGGACCGTTCCCTTTCCAACTCCTGCACATCCACAGCTTTGCAGCTCGCTGCTCACTGTTCCAGCTGCACGAATCCAAACAGAGGGCCTTGTAAATTATGAAATTTAACTGGAATACAGACCGCTACGCTTTTATTATCCCTATTTTTCAGCATTGTTATCCTTGCTGACACCGCTGCCTGCGGTTAGCTGTCATAACAAGAACTTGCCAATCGATGGCTGAGAAGATTAGTGTTTGGGGCTCCCGAAGGATGAAAAAGAAGACTTTATATGAATTTGTAATGAAAACGGCCATAAAATATAACTTTTAAAGCTAAGCTAATACCCAAAATGTCCATTTTCTATTTGTTATTTGAACTAATAATGGGTACAAACGGTAACTTTTAAAGCTAAGCTAATACCCAAAATGTCTATTTTCTATTTGTTATTTGAACTAATAATGGGTGCAAACGGTGAAATTATATGCATTAAATCAGCATTTGCTTGAGGAAAGCATTCGAGCAGTCGCTCCTACTTATGTTAATCGCAGCAGGGAGATCTCTAGATGCATCTCATCTAAACAAAACACAGACAAAACGCGGGTCAAACACATTCAGATACATTTGTCCCTTTGTTACATAAAATGTAGATAAGTAAGTGTTCTTCTCCGACTCGCACAATGGGAGCGTTTCAGGCGCGGGTCCTTCTGAATATTCCACAAGCTGAGGGTGGGAGGCACGGAGCTGTTATGGCCT
This sequence comes from Fistularia commersonii, assembly GCF_037954325.1. Classification (NCBI taxonomy): domain Eukaryota; kingdom Metazoa; phylum Chordata; class Actinopteri; order Syngnathiformes; family Fistulariidae; genus Fistularia; species Fistularia commersonii. The sequence continues at coordinate 19,106,862 of NC_141287.1, read as the reverse complement.
GGACGAGGGTGTCGCAGAAACAAAGCGGGGGAAAAAAAAAAGATAATAAATCAGGCCTGTGCAGCAAGTTAGAATCCATTTATATAAAAAAAAAAAAAAAAAAAAAAAACAAACTACGGTGCGTAACCAAATGCATCGCATGAATTACTAAGATTAAAAGGGTAAAAATATATAAAAAGGGCATATTACGATAGCCCATAAACCGATTCATAACACTCATAATGGTCCAGTGATGAGTATTCACTGGTATTTACGGTCAACGCGTTGGCTTCAGAGCGGTGACAAAGACCAGCCATTCTTCCCCGTCCCTGGATCTTGGCCACTTCTTTCTGTTTCAGCCCCGTGAGGCAGAAAGCATCCACGAGACGGAACATCCTAGAATTCAAAGACGCTTCCAGGGCTAAACTTACTCGGCCTTTGAGGCTGATTTTCCTTCCTTTTGTTTTTTTTTTTTTTTCCTCCTTTTACAAATCGAGCAGGCGGGTATTTTTCAACGACAACCTCTATTATTAAAGCTGCGCGAAACAGAAAAAAAAACAAAAAAACCGGGATCTCTCTGGTGTTCCTGAGCGCAGACGTGCCTGTCTGGCGTTTCATCTCGACTTGCCCGCGTTTCTTCCAGACGCCTCATTTTTGATTGGTTTCTCTTAACCATTATTTCGTCTCCGGCCTCTCATGTGAGCAGCTGTGCCCTTGGACCGCCGGCACGTCTGGAAACAGCTGTGGGGATTCTCGATACCTTAACTAATTCCACATTCTGCCCCGAGCGAAGGCAGCCGTCTGAGCTCATGGTATAAGGTGTGTCCAATTAGCCGGGCCGGCTCCGGGTGGAATCTCGGTGTCGCCGTGCGAACGACGAGGCTCCTCCGAAAACCCGGAACCCCGTGTTTTTCCACGCGGCTGCGTTCCCGTATGTTCTAGAAGACGGACGGAAAAGCGTTACGAAAAACTTAAAATCAGAGGCCGACTTGCACTTATATCGTATATCCAAGAATCACATGAAACGGGTGCTAATGACAATTGTTACTTATGACATTTTATAGCTCATTTGTATTTTGTTACTTAAGACACTTTATAATTTATTTCTATCTCTTATTTGCCCCCCCCCTTTTTTTTTTTTTTTTTTTTTATTGTTTATACAATTTTCTACTATTTTCTATTGTTGTTATGTTTTTCTTGTAACTCTGGCACAACAATTTCCTTCGGGATAAATAAAGTTATTCTTATTCTTATTAAGTGATGATTCAACAAAAATTAAAAAAAAAAAAAAAATGTGTTTAAGTCTTTTTTTTTTTTTTTTTTTTTACTGTTTATACAATTTTCTACTATTATTTATTGTTGTTATGTTTTTCTTGTAACTCTGGCACAACATTTTTTCCTTCGGGATAAATAAAGTTATTCTTATTCTTATTAAGTGATGATTAAACAAAAATTAAAAAAAAAAAATGTGTTTAAGTCTATTAAAAATGGGCATTTCCATTTCAAGATGTTGTATGGATAGGAGAATACTTAAATACTGGCAAAATGTCATTTTCCAGGACGTTTTTCCTCCCTTTCTTTTTCCATGGTGTTTTCCGGAAGGAGTGGGCAGACAGAGAGCGGGACTCCACTTTAGGACATTTGCTAACCCGCTGTAATTCAATTCCACGAGTGACTTACGGAATTGGAGAGCACCTTCTGAGCCTAAAACCTGGAGGTAAGAGCGGGTTATGGGTTCCGACCGATAAACCGGAGATCAAGAAGAGTCTCCGAGCCGCATCGCCGTCTCATTCCGCGAAAAAGAAGGATGTTCATTGGACCAAGACAACCTTTAACCGCAGCTTATTTGACTGCTTCATTGATGCCTGTGGCCGTTCTCAAATTCCAGTTCTTACCGTTTTTAACCTCACACTGTTTCATCACTTGAAGTCATGAATGCGAGCCCTTTTACTATTTATATTCATTTTTCAGAAATACTTCACAGACTTTTGCATCCGTGCCTTCAAAAAAGCCGGTGGTTATCGCGAGGATAAGAAAGAAAACAACACAAGAAAGGCGTTCGCCGAGTCCGTAACCGGCGTACGCTGAAAACGTGCAAACAGCTCGGGGTTTTTTTGACCGCTACGCCGTTGCTAATGCGCCGTGGCTTCGATCGAAAACTTGAGATTTCACTACGGCTGCGCCTAAAAAAGGCGACCGGGGGTTTCAGAAATGAAGGTTTATTGGCTCCCGATACAAGTAGCCGCATAGAAGACGGAGAACAAGAGCGTTCCCCTCCCACTCCGGCAGTTTGTGGAAGACGGTGGTTTCCAAATAATAGTCAAACCGCAGAGACTCAGGCAGCCGGCTACTCCACATTTCCACTGTGTGCGGCTGGGCTCCCAGAATAAACACAACTTACTACATAGACGCACCAGTCACACTAGAAGTGTTTTAGGAAACTGTATATGATATCCTATAATGTCGTTTTTTTTTTTGGAAATGGGGGGAAATTACACGACAGCGCCTGGAAACTTCGCCCTGGCGACCCCTTGGAATATTATTCGCCTCACCTTTAATTCAAATGTCAAAAAAAAAAAACCAAGCAGGTCCGCGCCAAATTCCAAAGGAGTGAGTTGAGACTGTAAAAAGAGAGAAAAAAAAAAAAAAAAAGAATTTCTGGAAACTCACTCCTCCTTTTGAATGATTCCAACCGCTGGAATAGAAGCAGCTGACATCATCCGCCCCGAACCCAAACTGATGGGAAATTCCATCATGTCATGCACTCGCCAGCGCTTCCAGTGTCGGCTCTCTGCGACCATCGCATGTGACAAATCCCCATTTTGCACCATCTGAGCTCCGAGCCGCCCGAGACTCGCGTCGGGCTCATCCCAGTCCGACTAGAAGCGGTGTTTTGCCAGCAGAATACTTCCCATGACCCCGACATATGGTCAAGGCAATTTCTCATTACAAACCAAGCGCAGGAAATGGGGAGGAGGAGTGAGGGGGGGGAGCAGGGGTTGAAAGGTCTGCAACAACTGGCAAAGATATTGTCATTAAAGTGACTACTTAGTTGAAGTTTGAATTTGAAGATGATTTAATTTCCTGCAGAAGTTGCAATATGATAAAAAAAAATTTAAAAAAATTGGTCTTCTGTTTTTTTTTTTTTTTTTTGCATTTTAATAGTCTAGGACAACAATCTGCATGTTTTTTTTTTAATTGATTTAATCGACTGATGAGGAAAAGTTGGGATTCCCATGGCGGTGAGGAGCGGACATACCTCATACCAGAGCTCCTTGGATGCGGTTGCGATCCGTTGCCGTCCATGACTAAATTCAGTGGCTCAGCAAAATCCCTGGGACTGCAAACAAACAAACAAACCAACAAAAAAGGCACTTCATTTCTCAACTTCTCCCGGAACCTGCCGGTTTCTAGAGATGCAAAGAGATCGATTGCTTTTTCAGTCCGTAAGACTCCCCCCCCCCAACACCACCCTCCTTCCAACCCCTTCGTTTTACCGGATCAACCGGACTTTCAAAATCGCGTCTCTTACCGGAAATCCAGTCGGTTTTCGAAGGAGTTGTCAACTTCCATCGGTCTTCGGAGAGACGAGACGTATTTGCCGTCGATTTGTGCAGAATGCGTTCATAACGTCCTCGCTTCCGATCTCCTGCGCATTTTTGCGCAAAACAAGCAAACAAACAAAACAAACAAAATAAGGGGGAAAAAAAAAACCCCAGTCGCACTCCTCCGGTCCGGACTCGGGTTTTCGTCTGTGTGTCACTTCTTTCCCCGGGGCATCGTCCGTCCGTCCCCCCGCAGAGACGCCAGCTTCTCCCGGTACATCCGAAGGCGAGCCGGGAAAGTGGGGCGTCCCTCCCCGCTCCGGTTCACACTCCCTCCATCCACCAAATAAACACCCCCTCGCAATGTGGATCAATTTATATTTTTATTTTCTCTTTCATAGTTTCCACCCTAAATAAAAAAAAAAAACTAACAAAAAAAAAAATCTCTTAAATAAAACTAACCCTGCGTGGGTGACAGGACATCTGTGTTGGGCACTTCCTCTTTTGACAATTCTTTATATTTGTCCGCAGCGACACCGTGTGGTCATTTTTGGAAATGACTAGTTTGTCGTGCTTCTCAATCCTCATCCAGTTTTTTCAAATAAATCAAATAAAATGTGTGTAACGGCCTTCTTTTTCCTCTTTTAACCTGCTACTGTGACATCAGGGGACTTTTGCCAGCCCTCCTGTTGTTCCACTCCCGTCGGTTCGGGTTTGCTTTACAAGGTCACCGGTTCGATTCCCGGCTCCTCCGAATATTTGCACAAATTTGCACATTTTGCACTAGTTTTGCACAACAGCAGTGTGAGGTGCATCTGTGCTGCTTCCACATCCTCACATCCTCAGCCATTCACATCCTGCCCGAACTCTGCTGTCTCTCTTATCCTTGTTATTCCCAGCCCGCACACATCCTGCCCATTTTTTTTTAATTTATTTTATTAATTGCTATTTATCTTTGTCACTCTATTTATATTGTTTTTTTCGTTCTGTTTATGTATTTTTTTATCCTTACCATTCCTTTATGTTGCCCATTGTCATCATGTTGTCGTCTGCCATCAATTTATTGGTGGATTTTTTTTTTGTCTTGCTATCTTCTATCTTCTGCCTTTCTATGTATATTTATATTCCTATTATTTCCTTTTTTTGGGCTTTATAACTGTTACGCTGCAGTGAAAAGGGAATTTTCCATATGGGGATCAATAAAGTTGATCTTATCTTATCTTATCTTATCTAATCTTATCTTATCTTATCTTCATATTTATTTCCTTTTTTTTTTGACATTATAACTGTTACTCTGCAGTGACAAAAGAATGTCTCCTATGGGGATCAATAAAGTTTATCTTATCTTATCCTATCTTATCTTATCTTGTATTCATATCTGTAATTATATTCATAATAATGTTAACATGCTTCCCATCAGTACATATCCAAATTGACAGCAAAGTAGGAACGTCACTGTGCTGAGAAATAGGTTTCTACACTGTGCACGTGAAAATAAACAAAAAACGCTTTAAATCTTGAATCCCAGTTGCTCCTCATATCCTGGTCAGAACTTTGCATGTCATCTGTGCTGCCAGCAGTGTGTGTGTGTGTGTGTGTGTGTGAATGCAATCTAGTGTAAAGCGGTTTGAAAACAGCAAGGCGTGAAAGCACCATATTAATGGAGCGCGTTTACCATATAAAAAAAAAAAAGAAAAAATATTTACACCGGCGATACGTTATCAGAAACACTGACATGTTGATTTTAACTCAATTTCACCGTTTAAAAAAAAGAAACACTGGTGATAAAGAGAGTTTATCGCCGCTTTCCTGAAGTGTTATTTACAGTTCATGCTCCGTGCATGACGGCGTTATCATTCTTTAAGCCGATCGCAAAAACACATCCCTTCACCAGAACGCTGGAAAAAAAGAAGATAATATATGTACAACTTTTGTCAAGTTTCAGACAATCCTCTGGGTTGACGTCCTCCCGGTCACTCGGGCGGCACGGTGGTGGAAACGTTGGCGCCGGGACAGTAGAACATCTCCGCGCCGTGCGAGCATCCCTGGTTGTAGAGGCCGATCATGGTCCAGCCGGTGACCATGACAACCACGCCGACGGCCAACAAAACGGCCGGTATCACGTTCTCGCCCTGATACCAACGCTCGGGGGAGAGTTTTAGGAAGCACGCCGATGGGAAGATGAAGATGAGGGGGATGGCGCTCAAAACACCCTGGGGAGGTTAAATAGAGCCACATTAAGCCGATACCTAACGGGAAGGGCTGTCGGCGCTGACGTCTTCGGACGCGCACGAGTAGATTTGACTTACGTTCACCACCAGAACGACGCCCAGGCAGTCGTAGGCCAAGGAAATCCCCGTACAGGTCGCAACTATGAGCAAGGTGATGACCACGTGCTCAAAGTTGGAGAACGCTCTGCCGCCAAAGACGTTGGATACGACCTGGGGGGAAAAAAAAAGAGACGACGCGGAAACGTTCGTCAAACACGTCCCTCGACGGGAAAAAAGTGTCTTTTTATCCGCTGAGCAACACCATGGGGGCGATTATTGCGCAACATTCTGCTTTTCACTCTGGCACCTGTCTTGAAAACCTGTGAAAAAAAAACCCTCAGCAATGTAAACATTGCACACGCGAACACCTGCGCGGGAAAGCGTTACTTACTTCTCGCGTCACGAAACACTCCAGCGGAAAAGTGGTGATTATGCTGAAGCCAAAACAGAAGCGACCGAACGTCGCGAGGTTATCCTCTCTGCAGTAGTTCTCGAAAATATCTCCTGCCGAGGTCGAAATAGAAGACGGTGAACATACATCCGTGGTGCTCGAGGACGTCGGTGCACGTACTTGTACCTTGCGTGTAGCCGGTGAAGGTGATATAGCCGGCGACGGCAAACACCGCGCTTATTATCAGCGCCGAGCCCACAGAGGCGTGGGTGACTCGAGACCAGTTGGAAAGCGTGGGCTGCTCCAGGGAACCGTAGATCAGAAAGCTGTTGTGGTGACATATGAAGGCTGAGGAAGCACGCACAGGCACAGTTAGAGCGACCAGGAAAGACGGTACATCAGGGCCGGGCAATTATTTTGGCTGACGGGACACATTTTTTAACGCGTGGGCAAACTAGGTGACTGAAAGGAAAATTGAAATTTAAATACTTCAATTTTTTTTTGGTATTTTATTTCAATTTTAAATTCATTAATAACGATATAAATGTACCGAACAACGTTATTTTGGAAAAAAATTAAAAAGGAAAAAATACGTATCTAAATTCTATTGATTGAAAATGCTTGATTGAAATACCGGATGTGGCCCGCGGGTCTAAAATGCCCGGGTCTGCCGCACACGTTGCTTTCTCCTTTGCTTTGTTTACTAATAACGCCGCATTATTTAGATGACATGCACAGCGGACAGGGCCGCTATCCCTTTGTCGAACCCTGTGATGAGATTAACGTAACTGCATTTGGATGTCCTCCGGGGACGTGATTACCACCCCCTTCCTACAAACATGGCCTTAAATAGGCCAGCGACCATCTACTCGCACTGCACCGGGAAACAAAAACCTAACATTAGACGTCATGAACGGGCGCAATGCGTCAAAAGTCTCGATTTCCTTCAGTTGCCTTCAAAAAAAAAAAAAAAAAAAAAGTAAATATCTTTTTTTTTCCACGGGGTGTCAATCTCCTGTTATTCTTCACCCCAAAATCATTACATTACATTGCATTTGACAGATGCTTTTATCCAAAGCGACTTACAATAGAGGACATAAGGACTGCAAATACACTTGCAAATACATGATGCACAGGAAATATACAGAACAGTAAGCTTGGGTTAGTGAGGTTTGTTTTTTTTTTTGACAAAGACATACTCAAACGTGCACACACACACACACACACACACACTGCACAGCCTAACTTGCTGCCTAACCTGATCTGGGGCATCAGCGCAGTAAAAAGTCCTGAAAGAGAACAGTTTTTACCTGTTTCTTGAAGGTTGAGAGAGATTTGTTGCTTCTGGAAGTTTGTTCCACCACTGAGGTAGTAGAACTGAGTGGTATTGCATTTTTTTAAAATGCAATCATATTGCATTTCTGTTTTGCTTGTTATTGTGATGTCATAGTACGCTATTTTATCAGACTTTATCGGACGTCAACAGAAACATGTGCTCCGGGTTTATCTGAATCGTTATTTCCGTTTCAGGTGCGACGACACTCACCGAAAGACATGACGCCGATGGCCTGGATCGCGTTCTTCTTCGCAAATGCCCACGCGTTTTCCGTCGGGGGTCTACAAGTCATGAAGCGACACTCGGTTTAGGAAAATGAATGATACAGTGATCGACAGGCGGACGGATGGAAGAACGCGGATTCATACATTTGGGGTCCGAAGTTGACGGCTCGTATGAGCACAATGGCGAGGATGGACAGCGTCAGCACCATCGACAGCAGGGACACCTGGCGACACATGTGGAGAGCTGGGACTCCGACGGATGACAAAGAAAAGACGAAACGACTGTTTTACCTTCCCAAGTTTCTCAATGCTTCGATAGAGCGAGAGAGGCAGCGTTAACAAAAGGGTGGATGATATGATCACAAAGTGACGCTCTGCAAGTATGTGTCCCGGGCCAACTGTGGGATAAAGAGAAAACTATATTTAAAAAAAATGCAATACATTTTGGCTATCATTTCACATTTGCAGTTTATTTGTTGCTCAGGAAATGTATGTAAGGAAAAATCTTTTCAAAAGATTTTTTTTAATGTTCTTTTTTCCAAAATATGGATAAGTTTATTTTAGTCTGGTATAAAATAAAACTCACATATTTAGAGAAATCAGGCATCAATCAACCCTTATAAAACCTTTTGTTGAAAATCTATTTTGTTTTCCACTTGTTTTGAGATATAGAAATACATAAAATATAAAAATATCTTTTTTATAAATAAATATATTTCCCTTTTTATTTCTAATCTTTTCATCCTGTTCTATGTTTAAGTTCTCCATATTCCAGTTCTGCATCCTAAATATTGAGATGAATCATTTTTGGGATCGAAACAGATACTGACTGAAAGATGCAAAGGAAAAAAAAAAAATATATATATATATATATATATATATATATGTGTGTGTGTGTGTGTGTGTTTTTATTTATTTATTTATTTATTTTTTTGTTTAATTTTATTTTAAGAAATGTCCTCATGCCCATTTGGATGAGTGACATTTTTTTTTTGCTCATTATTAAATGAAAACTAAAAAAAAAAAAAAAAAAAAACCTAATTCAATTCATTTAGTTGATTTAAACTCTGAAAACCTCAACATGTCACTCAGAAGCTCAAAACAGGATCTAACGTACGAATTAAATGTGATTGGAAATATCTTTATGCGGTCTTTGTGAGCAGCATGGGGGTGGCATACCTCCAGGGATCCTCTGAAATACTTTAGTCAGGGTGTCGCCAGTCGTGATGTTGTAGCTAATCATAGCTGGGGGGGAAAAATCACACAAGACGGACAATGCAGTCAGTGTCTCTGTTAAGATGCATTGTTACATGTAGATATTAATTAAAAAAAAAAAAAAAAAACAGACAACATACCAATGAAAGGGTAAAGGAACTGCAGTCCAGAAACCAACAGAAATCCAGGATAACCAAATGTGCTTCGAACCAGCGACTGGTAACTGTTTGTATCTGACAGGTTGCCTCCTTTGATTAACAGGACGATCGTGTAATCTGCCGGGACGGAGAAGCGCAATGTCACCATCTGATCGACACACACACCCTTGAGCTCTGGGATACTTGCTATGCACGCACCCGTGATGAATGCAACCACTATTAGCAGAAGAATTCCAAGGGGGAGTCCGGCTTGGTTCAATGCATATGGTAAACCTGTTAGAAAAAAACCCAAACACACACACACACACATATATATATATATATATATATATATATATATGTAGGAATATCTCAGAAAATTAGAATATTTGTGATAAAGTTCTTTATCTTCTGTAATGGAATTACAAAAACAAAAATGTCATACATCCTGGATTCATTACAAATCAACAGAATTATTGCAAGCCTTTTATCATTTTGATATTGCTGATTATGGCTTACATCTTAAGTAAACTCAAAAATCCTATCTCGAAATATTAGAATATCATGAAAAAGTAATTTCTGTTTTTTTTTAATTGCATTAAAGAAGATAAAGAATTTTATCACAATATTCTAATTTTCTGAGACAGTCCTGTATATATACATATAATTATATACAATATATATATATATATATATGTATATAAGTAGCTTCCTGAAATCAATATTGCAGCTATGCAAAATGGTCCAATAAATTAATTACAAATCTCAGATTGCACCTGAATTAAGGGAAAATAAAGAATCCAGGAATGATTGTCCTCCACTAACTCACATCAGAATCAGAATTGCTTTATTTGCTAAGTAATTTTGAAACTGCAAGGCATTTGTTTTGGTTAACGGTGCCAGACAGACAACATGTAACAGGGATTAAATAAGTGAAAAATAAAAAGTGAGATCAGGGAGATCGTGGTTGCAAAAGTTGCGCAAAAGCAGGGCAAGACATTCAAACTTTAAAACATTAGTGAATTTAAAATGACTAAAAACAGCGAAATAATCCGGATTCTTTCATCATAATGACAGATACCCACCAATATCTCTCACAAGGTAGGTTAATGTTTTTTGAGCGGAAGTGAAAAGAACAACGACGCATCTCTTGGTTTAATTTTCCTCTCAATGTGCAGATGAGATAAAATGCGACAGGCGGCTTAGACCTATGACGGACGGAAATGTCTAAAATCTAACAAAAACAAGCTCGCCTTCTCATCCCTCTGCCAGAGTTGACACGGACGAGGGGATGAAATCTTTTTGAACCGTTCAGTCACTGAAGAAACACTGGCGTCCTACATGGATGCAAATTCATTCTGGGCCCGGCAGAGCGGTGCCTCCAGTTGTTTTTTGTGGATGAAAGAGTTAAAGGGAAGGATGGGGATCAACAGGCCGGTCATATGATGAGGGGTTTACCACTGCAGGGTCTCGAATCTCGTGAATGCCTCCGCTTTTAAATCAAAATAGCAGCCGCGGACGAATATCCGACACGGTTGTAACGGCGGCGAGAAAACCCACGCAGTCGTAGAAAATGATCTTTAGTTTAACAAACCGTGAAGTCAAGCACGTTTGTAAAAAAAAAAAGCGCATACATTACCGAGCTCGGGGGATTTTTTTTTTTTTTTTTTTGTATATTTAACCTCACCGATGATTCCGGATCCTATGATGGAGTTGATGAAATTAAAAGATGCGGATATCAATGAATTCCTCGGTTCTCCTTCGACTTTTATTGTAGGAATTAAGGAGGTTCCTGGTTCAGTGATGACCTGAAAGACAGGAAAACAAAAGAACGATACAAGGAGAACAAACCTCAAATCCCTCGACATGAGACCCGTGGAGACCTACCTGCTGAGCCATGTCCAAAACCTACTCGTCCAGGATTTGGAGGATTTGGATTTCTTGACCCCGTCTCTTCAGTGTCACACACACGCACTACAAGATCTGGGTTTTTTAAAACACAAGAGGTCTGTGAGAAACAAAAAAAAAAAAAAAAAAAATCACAACAGCGCCCTCGCCTGGTCGTTTTGTGAGCGCAACTCTTGTGCACTGAAACGCGAAACGGATCAGCGACGACACATTTGGTAAAAATGTCAAGTCGGAGAATCCTGCACGGATGGCCGTTCCTTTCCAGATCTGGTCTCTGCCATCGGAAATATGTGCCGACACGGGCCGGGAAATTTGGATTTACAGGATAAATAAAAGGGGTTGGATTTTAAAACCCCCAAAACAAAAGGAGCCATTTATTCAGGCTCAGAAAGCGGAAGAAATTGGAATTATTCACTCCGGGCCACAATATGGAAAGGGGGAAGTCTTTCCCGTGATGAAGATTGAAAGCTTTAATGGTGAATTCATTTCTGGCAAACAGGTATTTATTTTTAGACTACAGGTACTGTCAAGGAAATGAACACTATTTTATTTTATTTTATGTAAGAGCCACAAACCAACATATGGATATCGATAATAATGAGCTGGTACGGATTATTGTATTTTTGTTATTTTCTTTGTCACTTTCTTCTTCTTCTTCTTTCTGTTTTCCCTTCAGGGGTCGCCACAGCAAATCAACTTTCTTCATCAAACCCTATTCTCTGTTTCTTCCTCTCTCACTACGTCCATAAATCTTCTCTTTGGTCTTCCTCGAGACCTCCTGCCTGGCAGCTCCAATTCCAGCATCCGTCTACCAATATGTTAACTATCCCTCCTCTGTATATGACCCAACCATCTCAGTCTGGCTTCTCTGATCTTCTCTCCAAAACAAGTAACATGTGCTGTCACTCTGATAGACTCGTTCCTGATCCTCTCCATCCTGGTCACTCCCAAAGAGAACCTCAACATCTTCATATCTGCAACTTCTAGTTCTGCCTGCTGTCTTTTCATCATTGTAACAGTTTCTAGTTCATACATCATCGCTGGTCTCACCACTGTCTTGTCCACCTTTCCTTTCATTCTGGCTGATAGTCTTCTATCACATAGTACCCCTGACACTTTTCTCCACACATTCCAACCTGCTTGGACCCGTCTCTTCACCTCTTTTCCACACTCTGCATTGCTCTGGACTGTTAAACCCAAGTACCTGAAATCCTCCAGCTTCTTGATCTCCACTCCCTGTAGCCTCACCGTTCCACCCATTCACACACTATATTCTGTCTTGCTGCGACTAACTTTCATTCCTCTCCTTTCCAGAGCATACCTCCACCTCTCTAGATTTTCCTCTACCTGTTCTCTGCTCTCACTACAGATCACAATGTCATCTGCAAACATCATGGTCCATGGAGATTCCTGTCTAACCTCATTTGTCAGCCTATCCATCACCACTGCGAACAAGAAGGGGCTCAGAGCTGATCCCTGATGGAGTCCCACCTCCACCTTGAACTTCTCGTTACCCCTACAGCACACCTCGCCACTGTCTCACAGCTAGCATACATGTCCTGCACCAGTCCAAAATACTTCTCTGCCACTCCAGACTTCCTCATACAATACCAGAGCTCCTCTCTTGGCACCCTGTCATATGCTTTTTCTAGGTCTACAAAAACACAATGCAGCTCCCTCTGGCCTTTTCTGTACTTTTCTATTAGCATTCTCAACGCAAATACTGCATCTATAGTACTCTTTCGAGGCATGAAGCCATACTGCTGTTCAGAAATGCTGACTTCTGCTCTCGGTCTAGTTTCCACTTCTCTTTCCCATATCTTCATTGTATGGTTCATCATCTTTATCCCTCTATAGTTGCCGCAATTCAGCATATCTCCCTTATTCTTCATAATGGGCACCATCACACTTTTTCTCCATTCTTCAGGCATCTTCTCACTCTCAAAGATCCTGTTGAATAATCGAGTCAGAAACCCTACCACTGACTCTTCTAGACACTTCCACACCTCCACAGGTATATCATCAGGACCAACTGCCTTTCTACTCTTCATCCTCTTCAATGCCTTCCTCACCTCACGTTTTGTCACGGGTCGCAAGGGCGGACTCGGGCAGGGAACCACACCTCAGAGCAGAATCTGGGTTGAAAGCGCTTTATTTTGTGGAACGGCAGGTAGGGTGTTGCTGGTAAGCCCCTGGCCCAGAGACAGAGTTGCACAGGGCTGGGTCTCACCAGGACGGGTGGCAGGCAGGGACAGAGGTTACACCGGCCAGGTGGGTGGGTCCAGTCTTGGCAGGGATCCGCCGTGTTCTGTGAGAGCCACAATCCCCCGGCGCCAGGCAGAGCTTGCCGCTGCCCTTTATAGGGATCTTGATTAGTGGCATCTGCTGCAGCTGGCATCGATTACAAATTGGGATCAGGTGTGATACCCTGAAACGTTTATTAATCTCTGGTACTTTGTGGTCTACAATTGTCACCTCTTCTACCCTCCTCGCTTTCATTTTCCCCATTCATCAGCTCTTCAAAGTACTCTTTCCACCACTCTTCTAGCATCTGTCAATACATTTCCCTCTCTGTCCTCAATCACCCGGACCTGCTGTACATCCTTTCCATCTCTAGCTCTCTGCTTCCCCAACCTGTATAGATCATTCTCTCCCTCCTCACTTTCAAGCTGAGCATACAAGTCATCGTACGCCCTTTGTTTTGCCTTTGCTACCTCTATCTTTACCTTACGTTATATCACCCTGTACTAGTGTCTGTTCTCTTCAGTCCTCTCAGTGTCCCATTTCTTCTTTGCTAACCGCTTTCTCTGTATATCTTTTAGTTACTTTCTATATGCACTAATTGATTGGTAGCTGTGACTCATTTTGATAATATACACCTGTGTCATCTGCTGTCTGGCAAGTTCTGATCGCTGTTATTTACTTCGACATCGTATTCAGCACATCATCTTGAGTTAGTTCCTTTTTTTTGGGGATTAAATCAATGAAACGGACATCTTCACGCTCAGCGAATCTTTTGTTAGCGCGTCCTTCAAATGACAAGACCTATCTCAGCCTCTCAGAGATATGACACGTCATTCCGGTTGCTACATTTTATGTTTCCCCCGTAAAATGAAGATAAAGATTTCTAGAAGTAAGTATGACACCACTCACTGAACTGGTGATTTTGTTCAAATGATAAATTTCAGGAAATATGATAATTTTCTTAAATACATTTATAGAATCTCTCTCTCTCCTGTATATTTGTATGTATTTCTGAATAAGATGACTTTCCTTTGAATCACTATTAGATTGCATCGACCACAAAATAAAACCATAGTTTATATTTTTGCCTCTGGATCATCTCCCTTTTAAAACATCTATTTTTGGCAAAGGAGGTCTGATTTATGATATTTCATACAGACAGGAAGCTTCAAGCAGCTGCTTGGAACCCTTCAGTCCATTTGCGATAACCGCAGCGTTTTGTTTTTGTTTTTCACTTTAAACAACTCCCGACAAAAGTGAAAGACTTATCTTTTGATTTTCCCCTCAGAACTATTTTTTTATCTTTTTTTTTTTTTTTTTTTTTGATTATTTTGATACGCCGGCCGTTTCTCACACGATGGTGGTTCAAGCTGCAGTACTTCTATTGGCCACCAGATGGCGACAAACTCAACTTTTCCAGTGTCATCGCTTGTTTCTCAGTTGATTTAGAATAAAGTATTAAAAACAGCGTTACGCGGGCCTTCCGTGCGACACTTTTATTCATCAAATGTTTTTTTTTTCCTGGCCGGGTATGTTAGTAAAGGTTCGGGGAGGGGTGGGGTTATTATGTCATCCCACTAACCCCTCTGACCCCACATGCACTTCCACAAAAGTCTGATTCAAAGTTGTGGTTTTTGGTTTTAATTTCCGATTTCGAGCGTCTGCATTCCCGACAATTACGCATCGCCGTTCACCACAGTCATATCGGGCAGACATCATGGGATGTCTGTCCTCTTCTGGTACCCAGGAGCACATCCGGAAGCTCCTAGTAGACCTCTCTGCCGCACAGAGGGCGGATGAAACTCTCTCTGCCTCACACACACACACACACACACGTTTTTTTTTTCACCCCTCTCTTTCAAATTGTGGACGTTACCGGCCGTGCGCGTCTAGGAGCGCCAAACGCCGCTGGACGCAGAGATTCCTCTAAATGGCAATTTATGGTGACTGAAAAAGAAGGGCTTTTCACGACGTTTTTCTCGAGTGTCACTCACCTGTCCGAGATGGAAAACTAATGGTGAGTCATTTTTTTTTTTAATTTTTTTATCAAAGTTATTGTGTTGTATGTGTGTGCTCAAACACACTTAAAATTGTAAAAGCAAAAAAAAAAAAGTTAACATCTATTTTTCTATCTGCCTTGATCAAAAATTTTAAAGCTTCATATTGAAAGGATTTGTTGAAAAGGAGTTGTTTATTTTCTTCTAAATGCCCATTCTGATGATCAGAGAGGGAGGAGGGGGTTGAACGTGTGTGTGTGTGTCTGTGTGTGTGTGTGTGTGGCTAAAAAGGAGATTGATCTCTGGATCTTAAGGATGGAACTTCCATCCGTGAGCCGTCCTGCAGTTAATGGGCATTGCAGCGATTACGAGCCCACACTTCCTGTTTGCATGACCGTCAACATCATTATTAGATTGCTGTCAATTAGAGACTCCTCTGTTTGCTTCTTCGCCGGACCGAAGCTTGAAGGCTACCATCTAAAAACAAAAAAAAACATAAATCATTCACTGGAAAGAAATATGTTGGCAGCTCCTCATCATCAGTTCCTTCGCCAACGCCCTGATTGGGGGAAGATCTAATCCTCCAGCCTGTAAGAGGCAGCAGAAGCAGCAGGCATTAGTTATGAGCACTTAAGTGCTCCAAGTGTTTTGGTCCCATAAGAGCCTGGAGACACTGAACTGTGAATCCGTAGGTATGTTTTCTTCCGCGGTGTCGGACGGACGGATAAATCGGGACCGGCCCGGTCCCAGATTATTCTTAAAATCTGACTTTTGTTGTTCCGAGGCTGTCCGGATCATTTGTCAGGGCCCTGTGTACATCACAATAGTAGGAAGGCTTATTGAAACAGCACAGGACATCATGGCTTTTTGCAGGTCAACACCTTAAATGATGATTTCAAATAGATTTAAAAGACAAGGAGGATGCAATCATGAGTGCAAAACCAGCAAAAGTTTTTTGCTTTTTTTTTGTTGATAAAATTGATATTACATTACATTGCATTTGGCAGACGCTTTTATCCAAAGTGACTTACAATAGAGGATATATTTGTATCTGTGTTGAACTAATGCCAATATTGGGATGACATCTAATTTTTCTTGTCAAATCATTAATCTGGTGGGCAGATTTGAAGTATTTTAATGATGGATGTATTTCTCTTCCGTGCACGGTTCAAAAACAATATTCGTTTCATTGCATCTGCGTATCTGAGTAGTGGCTTTTAAAAGTTTGTCAGTGTCAACGGTGTATTTGACCTTTGCTGACACGGACCGGACGCACAAACGTCACAGTTTCCATTGATTTCTTCTTTTTTTTTTTTCTTTTCGGAGGGCACGTAAGCAGTTTTAAACTACAACCTGTCACTTGACTTTCTACGTTTGGTGACCGAGACTGATAAAATTAGCGAAAGAAAATGAATCCACAGAGAGAGCCCAGGTCAGTTGTCACAATAAATTGGCTCCTAATCAGTCTTGTCTTCATGGTGATCCCAAAATACAAACTTTACAGTTTTCAGCCTTTATTTCAGTTTTATTTGTCGGACACTGCGAGCGGTTAGAGGTTAGCCGCCAAGCAACCGGCGCCGTTAATGCAACTTACGATCCGTGACCTGTGCATGCCGCTCTTTCCACATTGACCTTAAAGATAACCGCATCATACGTCTATTCATGAGTCACTCCCGCCCGCCCGCCGAGTTACGCCGTGGAGACTTATCGTAAACAACGTATGTCAAACGAATGCGATGAAATTTAGCTTTCAAAAAACCAAAACAAGTCCATTTTAGGACAGTCGGCACAAGTTGCCGATGCCGACAGGTTGCTGATAAAGTGAAGTGGGTCTATTTGAAGCTTCAAAGTGGCAGGTCATATCTCAAGCAGCCCATAATGAGTTGTGAGCGGATGAATGATGCATGATGCATTCCTCCTCGGACGCTGGTCGCAGCGGGCTGACCTTACAGGGCTAAAACCCAATCACAGGTTACCCCCTTTTTCTCTTTTCCAAAAAGTCTGCCGGATGAACTCCAGTCAAGCGCTTTCTCAGTTTACTGGACATAAACCCAAGTCATAGATGTGCCCATAAAGCGTTTTAAGGGAGGACTGGTGCGGTGAGCTTCTGCACATGTATCAAACCCGCTATTGCAGAGTACTGCTGTTCGTTTTTATGAGTAGATATCAAATTAAATGTCAATGCTGCAGAGGAAACAGTATAAATAAACCGAATAACCATTGATCGGTTTGAAAAAAAAACAAACAAAAAAAAAAAAAACATGCACAACAAAACTGACCATAGGTCTTACACAAACTGACCATCTTTTATACCCTAATTTTCAGAAAATTAGGGAACAGGAAGACATCGAGAATAGATTTTATCTTAAAACACTGCTTGAGGTTGTGCTGAGTTCAAATAAAGCTCAAATATATGTTAAAAAAAATCAGCGTTTTTGTTGTACTCAGGTAAAAGTGTTTTGTTGATATTATTGTTGTTATTATTATTTCTAATCATAATAATAACAATAATTATTTTTAAATTAAATTCTTATTATTATTATTATCATTGTTGTTATAAATGCAATAATAATTCTAATTAGTGGTGGGAGTAGTACAGTTCAATTAATTTATATCTTATATTTCTGGTGCCTTGTATTTCAATGACATAGACAGAAAGGACATAAATTCACTCACTTTCTGGTCTGTATGTATTAATGAAATGCTGATTGTCTTTCTAAGTGAAAGTTTAAAGTTTTAAAGTTTACTTCTACTTTGAAAGGTCTTAAGATGTCATGTTCCTCAGTGAGTGGACAGAACTGTTCATTTCTTTTATTATGACCAGAATTTCAACCAAAGGAGGAAAGTACAGCGAGGTATTACCAAAAAAAACAAAAAAACAAAACAGTTCCCTAATTCTTCTAGAAGCCTAGCCAACTAATTGATTCCTGTTTTAGTTTTTTTTTTTCCTGATACGATCTTCCATATCAGTAAGGTGCTGTCGGGGGGGCAGGAGAGGCTGTGCCTCACTCACCAATCTTGGAAAGAAAAAAATGTAAAATAAAAAATAAAAATCAAATGGTTATATTTAGGTATAGGTATTTTTCATTTAACTTCAACAGTTTTAGATTGGTTTTTATTCAAAATTGTTGGATTTTACATTTACTGTTCAAATACCGAGAAGAGATGTGCGGTGAGGCCGGGGACTGTTGAGCCTCACTGTAGCTTAAGATAAAATTCTTTTGTCACAGCAGCATAACAATTATAGTGTCAATAAATATGAATATAAATATAAAAAGAGAGACAATTAAAAGATGGAAAATAGCAAAAGTCATCCACAAATAGATAGACAGCAGGGAGAACAACAACAACAGCAACATCAAGGATTAGAATGGACAACAGAATGGGAAAAGAAAAGATTGCGTTTAAATGTTTAAACACTTTTGCTATAAGAACTACATTTCCAATGTACAGTGTTTTTGTCAACAACTGTTCATGTGTTACTAGTTTCTTGTGGCCGAGCGTTCATAAAACGGCTGCGAAGAGCTACTAAGTGAGGCACACAGTTCTCCTGCCTCAGGATAGGAGGCGCTCCTGATTCTAGGGATTCTTCTTGCGACTCCTCGGTAGCAGAATACAATACATTTTCTGTGTAGCTTCATACCCGTTTCGTACATTCGAAACTTCAATTGGCTTCTCCGGTCGCTGTTGCTTATTTGACATGCGGGACAGAATTGTTCCGATACTTTGCTGCGTTTGCCAAGTACCTTCATCATGGTTGTATTTCGTGTTTGTAGCGACGAAGAAACTCTTTCCGGGACGAGATACAATTGTAATATATTCATACGAAGCGATGGGAAAATCCCAAAGAACGGCAATGTTAATATAAAAACCAAAATAAAGCAAAATTCAGGGTTCCTAGCTGTCAGGTCATTGTCTATTCCGGGTTAACTCGACGGCATTTTCGATTTTCTTTCTCAGTTTGTCCATAAGACACGAGTATTGCGTGATAAAAGAATTCTGACAGCGAATGTGTCACAAAAGACAAGGATATTTTTTTTGTTTTTTTAAATATACAAACCTCTGTGCATGCTGCATCGGTGTTTCACTATTACATCACACATGTACAACACAGCGCTGCAGGCGGTTGATTGACTAGTGTGTTTGGGATTGATTTCCTGCTTTGCAGCCCAAAGTGTGGAAGTATTCTATTTCACTGTTCTATTGAGATCAGGCAAAAGCTCTCAGTGGCAGGCAGGGCACCCAGAGAGAACACTCTGCAGTCTGTAGTGCATTCATATTTAATAATAACACATCGCGCCAGCCAGGCCTATTAGCAGGATGAATCTTTTCCTCCTGCTATGGGCGGGAGTCTCACCTGGAATTGATCATTGTCATGTCGAACCTTAATTTTATCTACAGAGAAGATAATTAGGTCTAATTTTACCGCAGCTGGCAGAAATGAGTGTGTGTGTGTGTGTGTGTGTGTGACAGCCATCTTTTTCCTCTCTTGGTCTGCTACTGTGATGACTGTCTCTAACCAGAGAACTTAACAACGCCCACTTCCTGTTGTCCCCTTCATTTCAGTTTATAATTCATCAGATGTTTTTAGATTATCCTTTTACTCTTCAGAGTTTATTTATCTGATTTATTTTTTTTCATGTCCTTGTATGTCTCGCCGCTGCTGCGAAATAATTTCCCAAGCATGGGATCATCAAAAGGCGTCTCATCTCAAAATATCACATGCATATATTCATTTTTTTTTTTTTTTCAATTTCAATAAATCCATACTTTTCATCAACTCAGGTCTTTCTCATGTTGGAGGCTACATGTCCACTCTGAAGGTGCAGGATGAAAAGATGGAACAGCTGCTTGTGCCACCAGGACCAGACAGCTTCCGCCCCTTCAGCAGGGAGTCCCTCCTCGCCATCGAGACACGGATCGCTGCGGAAAAAGCCAAGAAACCAAAGGGGGAGAAGAGAAAACGCAACGATGAGGATAAACTCAAGCCCAGGCGTGACCTGGAGGCGGGAAAGCCTCTCCCCCTCATGTACGGGGACATTCCTGCAGGATTGGTGTCGACGCCGGTGGAGGACTTGGACCCCTACTACAGAAATCAGAAAGTAGGTGTGCTTGACGAGGATCTCTACCGTCACCGCCTCGGACCGTGACGTTCGCTCGGTCGTTTCGGATCGATGACTCACCGTTTGATTTACTTTTAACCGTGTTATGTCACCGACGTAGGCGTCGCCGAAGAAGCTGTCACGTCCCTATCTTAAACGAATGACCTTTATCCCGGGTCGAACCTGCATCATTGTGGGGAGTCATACTGACCAATCACTAAATAAAACCTGTGTGAGATTGCACCTGGCAATGTAGATATCCTACGTTATTTTTATGGATTCAAATTCCCACTTTTGATAGCGAAACCTACAATATCTTCAGTATCCTCAGGACGCCCAACTAACTGAAGACTAATAGAATCTCTGGTTACAAGTGGTTCTTGCACGACGTCCCGTATCTTAGGTTTAATGGTCCTCAAGTTGGACGTTGCACTGAAGTGAACCTCGTCCGGTCTTCCTGTCAATATGTGTTTGCCAGAGTATTTGGATCTACGAGGGATGTGATGAGGACGTGCCTGGAAATTGACGTGGGGGTGCATCAGCTACACAAAATGTGATTAGTGAGCGCTGTAAATCTTTGAACTAAAGTGCTCTTTAATTTCAAGGAAGAACCACATGTTGTTATTGATTATTTTGTAAAAACTATCAGGAGAATTTTCCATGCGAGAAAAAAATATGAATTGACATTTCCTGTTTTTTTTTTTGTTTGTTTTTTTTTTTCATTAGACCTTCATAGTATTAAACAGAGGAAAGTTCATCTTCCGCTTCAATGCCGCTCCTGCCTTGTACCTCCTGAGCCCCTTCAACCCTCTTAGAAGAATATCAATAAAGATTTTGGTACACTCATATCCTTTTCCATGAAAAAGGACCTTGATACCCGCAAACCTTGAATAATAGTTGGTTCTCAATTGAAGTACTGCCGTGTAAGTATAAGTAAGTATGAATGAATCTCTTTATTTAAAGCAAGAAATGTCTGGAATAAATAAAGGAATATCCCCCCTGAGTAAAACACTACTATAACTACTACAGCTCCCACCTCTAATAAAAACAATAATAATAACAACTATTATTAATAATATATCATACTATTATATATTTAATAATAATAATTATTATTATTATACAATACATAATATAACATTTATTAAATTTATAGATTATGGAGGCTATCAGACTTTTTAATTCCTCTTCCTTCAGTCGAAGGGAATATTCAAATCTTTGTACTTTTAAGACCTTAAAACACTTTATAGCCTTGACTTTGACACTTTATATTTTTATTTGTATTTCTTATTCTCCCTCCTTCCTACTATTATCTATTATTGTTATGTTTTACTTGAAACTCTGGCACAACAATTTCCTTCGGGATAAATAAAGTTGTTCTTATTCTTATATATAAAATATTATATAGAATAGAAATATATTATTATGAGTATTATTATTATTATATCATCATAATATAGTAATTAAAATAATATTATATTAATAGTAATGATTACTGTTGTTGTGGTTGTTGTTATTATTAAATGATACAGTAATCGTAGTGATGTGAAAAATTAGCCTGTCTGTCATGTAGTCCCTCATACCTGCAGAATGTTGTTTGAGTTGTAAAGTAAGTGTATTCCTTAACTGCTAACTGCACATTGTTCAGCATTGTGATCATGTGCACTATCCTCACCAACTGTGCATTTATGACGATGAACCAACCGCCTGACTGGGCAAAGACTTTAGAGTAAGATTCTCGATCATGTTCTGAATCATTCATGCGCTGAATGATGATTCCACCCATATTAACGTCTGTATTTTGTCTTCATCAGATATGCATTTACTGCAATCTACACCCTTGAATCCCTGGTTAAGATTTTAGCCCGGGGGTTCTGTATAGGGAAGTTCACATTTCTGATGGATCCCTGGAACTGGCTGGATTTTTCTGTCATAGTCATGGCGTAAGTGCAACCCAAAAAATGCACGATTTAACTGTTTCCAATGCTTTTTATAATTATTGTCGGATTCAGTCATGACATGATGTTTTCTTCTCTGCAGGTATGTAACTGAGTTTGTAAATTTGGGCAATTTTTCAGCCCTTCGTACATTCAGAGTGCTGAGAGCTTTCAAAGCCATCTCTGTTATTCCAGGTAGGCAGAAGAAACATTTACTGGGAGGGAAGCCTCTTACATGCTACTCTTCTTTTACAGACATTGTGGGATAAAAATGGCGACATCCTTTCTTTTTATTTGTCAACATTTTGACAAATTTTTTGCCCTTTGTTTACATACGCCACAATTTTGTATTGGTGTGATCGTATCAAATGTTTTGCTTCGTGCCAATGATGGTTTTGTGCTCAAAACACTGTTGCACCTATCGAAGTACACGCGTAAAATATATGTATTTTGTTCTATTTTAAATAACATTACTTGATGATCCATTATATTTGGGCGCTACTTTCTTTGTCAGGCCTGAAGACCATCGTTGGTGCGCTGTTCCAGTCGGTGAAGAAGCTTTCTGACGTGATGATCCTCACCATCTTCTGCTTGAGCGTCTTTGCTCTGATAGGGTTGCAGCTGTTTATGGGCCATTTAAAGCAAAAGTGTTTACTGGAGAACCAGACCATTGTTGCCAACTGGGAGGATTACAAGCTCAACACAAGTAAGGGAGATGTATGAGAAGTCACAGTGAGACGTGGCTGTATATTGTGAAAGAGGTTATCTTTATAAGTCCATCAGCGTTTAATTATAAATAAGTAAGATGTACGCTCAAGTCATGCGCTTTTGTTTACATCATGATTTATTAGACACTGGTGTTTCACCACTGTTTTGATGTTTTGGCTGGTGGACTATATTTGTTTCTCAGTTTGTAATATAAGTCTTGTCTCACATATTATTTCATTATTATTTTCATTGATGTTTTATTACCGATAATTCCGCGTATGCTGCAAAAAAAAAACTTTTTCACCATGAATCCATTAATGAGAGAATATTCAGTGCTAAACCTGCTCTGCACTGCATTGATACATATTTGATGTATATTTTGAAGTGTCCTTTTTCTACGCGTTTATGCGAAGTTCTGCACACAAATGCCCGATCACAGTGAAACTGTGGTATCTCCTATGTCTTCCCTGCAGGTAATTATTATTATCTCCCAGACAAAAAGGATCCATTGCTTTGTGGGTTTGGAAGTGAGGCTGGGTAAGTGTTTTCCACAACTATAAAAGGCATCCAAAATACAATGAGCGTATCAGTCATCTGGGGTTTCTTCGGAGCTTCACAGACCGTTTGTTTTTTGCAGCCAATGTCCGGAGGGGTACAAATGCCAAAAAGCTGGAAGGAACCCAGACTACGGTTACACCAGCTTCGACTCGTTCGGCTGGGCTTTCCTTTCTTTGTTCAGACTGATGACGCAGGATTACTGGGAAAATCTCTACCAGCAAGTAAGCAGTGAAACCAGCAAGCTAGTTGCACCAATAGCTACTTTCGTTGCAAGTTATTGTTTTTTTTTGTTTTTTTTGTTTTTTTTTATTATTGCATGACTTCTGTTTGTTAAATGCCATCAATCCCAATTAACCTTTTCCAGAGGAAAAAAATGGCAATAATACACAACATGCCAGTGATTGGTATAAACTTATATTTGAGGTTTTGAAATCCAATATGGATTCAGGGCCCAAAAATTAGACAAGAATATATATATATATATATATGTGTGTGTGTATATATATATATATATGTATATATATATATGTATATATATATATATATATGTATATATATATATGTATATATATATATATGTACAGTTCACACACGCACAAATACATGTACGTGTGTATTTTATATACATACAGTTCTGCATGTAAGGAAAACTTGAAAAATGATTAATTTAAAGAAGGTGAGACACACACATGGATGTGTGTGTGTGTGTGTGTATGTTGGGAAAAATTTAGCCATATGTTACTATAAGGAGATAATTTAAGCAAAAAAGCTATTTTTGTCCATTCACATGTTCACATTTTTTAAAATGTATTTTTATGTTATATATACTATTTTAACATCCTCAGTAAGTTTTTACTTTTTGTGCTATAAGGAGTTAAATAAGGGGTTGATTTAGGCAAAAAAGCATTTTTTGTCTATTCATATATATAATTTATAAATACTATTTTAAAATCCTCAATAAGTATTTACTTGTAGTGCTACAAGGAGTGAAGAAGGGATTTGGGCAAAAAAGCAACTTTGATTTAATCTCACTATACATATATATATATATATGTGTGTGTGTGTGTGTGTTAATGTTACATATACTATTTAAACACCCTTAATGCGTCTTTAGTTTTAGTGCTGTTGCAGGATATGATATTGCTGACTTTGAAATGAGTTTTTTGACCCTGTGGATCAGTGATGATGCTGTATTTGCTGTCATTAGATCCTAACGCAGCTGGGGCTTTCTGTGTGTGTCAGTGCAAGCTCACATTACAATATTACGTTAAAGAAAAAAAACTATTTTGAACATCCTGTCTAAACAAACCTCTGAATGCCATGCAGGTGCACATTGGCCTGAAGGAACAAAGATGAGTACCAACGCAGGCAAACACAGTATGAAGGGCTTTATAATGGAGACAGGCTGTAGCGTAAACATTGCAATCTCTCTAAGTATTGCAAACTTTAGAACAATGGGCTCTCATCGCCTTTTTAATGCAATGTGAAGTCGGGGAGAATCCTTGTCTGTTAATTCTCTACAAACATTTGTCGCTTTCAGCCAAGTTTCATAATGCTGAGGGATAGTATCGTTCTTTTCCCTTTATAACTACCAGTACTGCTCTGCGGATCTTTCTGTTACTTTTTGCAAAGAAATCTTTCTTGGTATCTTGGTACAAATGATAGTTTTTTCATTAGACCTTCCGGTTCTTATTTTGAAAACTATTTCTGCCTTTGCCCCCCCCCTTATTATAATTGCCTTCTGTAAAGTATAATCATTGTATTCAGATTAAATGTTTATATTATTTGAACCCCCGCACCTCTAACCAGTCTGCAGAAACATGCATTCATGCATTAAACTGGTCCCTGGTATGACAAAGGTTGGGGATCGCTACCTTAGATGATGACTTAATGACAAATTTCATTTTGAAAATAACTGGAATCAAATAATACATTAAAAGCAGAAAGCTAAGAAATGTTAAATATATATAGACAAAATGAGAAATGCTAAATATATATAGACAAAATGCCAGGTTACAATCATTACTTCTGTGTGGGTCACTGGCTTAAAGATGATAAGGGAATTATTATTATTATTATTATTATCATTATTATTATATCATATTAGATTAGATTATATCATATTATATATTATTATAGAGAAATTTCAATAAATTAATTTATTCAGATGATCAAGTTGAAATAATATGGGATTTGAGGAATGATGATGAACCTGCTGCAAAGCCAAACATGTTTGCAACTCATTTCCTAAAAATGTCGTCTCCTTACAGACTCTGCGGGTGTCAGGAAAACCCTACATGATCTTCTTTGTGCTGGTGATATTCCTGGGTTCCTTCTACCTGATCAATCTGATCCTGGCTGTGGTGGCAATGGCTTATGAAGAGCAGAGCCAGGCCACAATGAAAGAGGAGAAGGAGAAGGAGGATACGTGTCAGGCGCTGCTGGAGCAACTGAAACGCCAGCAAGAGGATGCTCAGGTCATAGATATGTGCAGCATCATATGTGTGTGTGTGTGTGTGTGTGTGTGTGTGTGTGTGTGTATAAACAGGACTGTCACAGAAAATTGGAATATTGTGATAAAGTTCTTTATCTTCTGTAATGCAATTACAAAAACACAAACGTCATACATTCTGGATTCATTACAAATCAACTGAAATATTGCAAGCCTTTTATTATTTTAATATTGCTGATTATGGCTTACATCTTAAGAAAACTCAAAAATCCTATCTCAAAATAGTAGAATACCATGAAAAATTTTTTTTTTTTTTTTTTAATTGAATCACAGAAGATAAAGAACTTTATCACAATATTCTAATTTTCTGAGACAGTCCTGTATCTATGTGTATATATAAATACATATGTATGTATGTATGTACGTATATATATATTTATATAAATACATATGTATGTATGTACGTATGTGTGTGTATATATATATATATATATATATATATATATATATATATATATATATATATGTTTTTTTTTAATGATTATTTATTGGTATTTGAAGGTATTGGTATTGGTATTTATTTATAATTTGTACGTATATATGTTGTTGTTTTTTAATTATTATTTATCTATTTTTTTCTTTTTAAAACATTTCTTGGCCACAATGCATGCTTTCAGCATCAACATTCACAACATTTAGTTAATAAAACTCACATGTTTGTCTAATTTGTATTTGCACATTTAAAATAAACAAAGGAAGACATTTTGCATTAAGAGGCTTCAATGAGCATTTAGATAAATATGCAATTCAATGTCTCAATGAGTCAATTTATTTACTACTTAAACAGATACAATGCTTCATGTTGGTTTGTCTTCTGTATATTATTATGCTTTTTTTTTTTTTCACATTTACAAGCACCGCATGCACAACGGTACTTGGAAATAAATGTCTTTGCTTTGCCGGCTCAGTCTCGCGTTCCTCTTCTCCTTTCCAGGCGGCAGCCGCTGCCGGGAACGAGGAAGCCGGTGACAAAGAAGGGGCGGTGGACAGCTCCTCGGAGACCTCCAAGCTCAGCTCCAAAAGCGCCAAGGAGAGACGCAACAGGCGAAAAAAGAGAAAGGAGAGAGAAGAGAAGCTCCCAAAATCGGAGTCTCAGGACAGTTTAAAGAAGGCCCGATGCCACTTCTCCAAGGAGGCAAACTTACTCAACTACAACATGAAGTGCTCCTCTGCGCATCAGGTTGAGTAAAGTTCACCATCTACTCGTAGCATTTAGTCACGACCTTAATCGCCAAATTTTCATTGTGAGTCCTATTTAAAAACCAGCTTTCCATCACCTTTCTGAGATAAAAAAGGTCTTTTTCATATTAGATGTGACCGTATTCTTTAATGCATTTGACAGAGCAGTCATTTAATCACGCGATCTATAATAAAAGGAAGTGTCATGTAAAAATTGTGCTCCTTTCCAGGGCTTGTATCCAGAGCCTTCAATATCACAGTTACAACAAATGAACTCCTTTTAAAGAAATGTATAACCCTCAGAATTTATTCTCAGTAAATGAGGCCCCTCAGGAGGAGCGAGACAAAAATGGACTCTTTTTTTTTTTTTTTTTTTTTTTTTTTTTTTTTTTCTCCACATCGGGACTTAGTTACATTTTCCTCCAGCAGACAATCGATGTTTTGTCACGCTTTGTATTTATTGTCTTATTTGATGGTCCTGTAGATCACATGTTGTGGTTGTGATTTTAAAGCTTCTTTTCGTGCCGCTGCCATGACATCGTCGTCTGCGTCCGCTCTGCTTTTTTTTTCTTTGTGTCCTCCATCAGCTTGTCATTTCCCGTCATGGGGATTCATTTTTAATTTAGCCATTTGCCTCTCCTGAAAACGCTTCTCACCATTATGGCCGTCATCTTTGTCTTCATCAGCTTTGTCTTCTTCTCGCGCTTCCTTACTGCTCTCGATCTTCGCGAACATGCAATTTTAATTTTGCGGTTTCCTTGTGACGCTCGCCGACTCCGACCGTCACGGCCGGCGTCGTCTTTTTCCCCTCATTTCGTGGCAAAAAAATCATTTCCATTGTCATCCATGCACATGAGCAGCTGAAAGTTTTGTCCTTGTCAGTACCCGCCACTGAATATGTCTCTCTCTTAGTCCTTTCTGAGTATTCGTGGACCTCTATTCACGCCCAGAAGGAACAGCAGGACCAGCGTTTTCAGTTTCCGAAGCGAAGCAAGGGACGAAGGTTTAGAAAATCAGTTTGCCGACGATGAGAACAGCCTCTCCGACGACAACCTGAGTCGAAGGAGCTCTTTGTTTGTTACCCCGAGGTATGATCGACGCAGCAGCAGTTTCAGCCAGTACAGCTTCTTCTCGCATCAGCTACGTCCGCCGAATAGGATCAAGCGCAGCTCTGTCGGCTGCAATGGCGTCCTGTCTCCGCTGGGTGTGAATTCTATCCCATCGTCGCCCGTGGGGCTCGTTCTGCCTACGGTGACAGTAGATATGGCTCCTACTGGACTCAATGTAAGAAAGGGTTGTGTCTGGCACCCGTTGGCTGTACGTTGGCGCTGCGTCTCTTAGCGTGATTTTCTCTGTCTCGTTTATCTGACCTCGATTCGAATAAGCTGGCGGCTTTCGGTGTTTCGGGCAAACGTTGCTTCTGAACAATTTCCCGCCTGTGTCGGTTTCAAATATTCCGAGTCACGCCCTCTGCTCTCTTTGTGGACGATCGAAGTCGTTTCCAAATGTTCTGCGGCGCGTCTGCAACAATTAACTACATTCTCCGTGCTCGACCGCTGGAGCTTAATATGCAATAAATGTACCTATATATTTTTTTTTTTCATAAATAAAGCATCAAATATTATCATGATTTTTTTATTCCTTTTTAATTACTTTATTTACTAAATTACTTTAATTACTTTTCAATTCCTCTTCCCTCAGCTGCAGGGAATGTTCAAATCTTTGTAGTTAACAGTTAACAGTTAAGACAATTTATATTTCATTGTATTTCTTATTCTTCCTCCTTCCTACTATTATCTATTACTGTTATGTTTTTACTTGAAACTCTGGCACAACAATTTCCTTCGGGATAAATAGAGTTGTTCTCGTCTCATCTCATCTCATGATAACTTGCCAATTTAATTATGTGGTAGATTATAAAACAACCATTGCAATCGGTTCATGGTTCTGCAGCACTTTGTCTTCCAACAACCAGTAAAATAAGTAATAATTTCACACTGAAATAATTCAGCAAATTTAGATTAACTAATGTGATGAAATTTTACTTATACCTTCCAGGGTCACACAATCGTTGGATGTGAATAGAATTATCCGACAATGTTGTTTCCCATAGTTTTAGTGGGTAAATATTGTGACATGTATTGATATCAGGGGAAAAAAATCCCCTCTGAATATCTTTCAAATTATTTTATTTCAAAGTCACTCTGCCACACTCCGGATATACAAGAAGATAATTTACACTGAATTTCATCTGCACAATTTCCAAAGCAAGGTTTTTTTTTTTAATTATTATTAATGATTTTGAATAACAGAAGTGGGACTCTTCCCATAGCAAGTAACCCTTGACTTAGAATTGATCTGACCCGCTCCCTTAATTTTGACCGTCAACCTTCCAAACCGTTTGGCGCATAGATATGAAACCCACTTACATGCCCTAAATAAAAACTAAATGTTGAGTAGAATGCAATCACCTTATGTCAGCCAGAATATGCTGATTTAAAAAAATAAAAAGTAAAATAACAATAATAATTTGATTTTATGATGGCCATTATATATTATTATGAAGCACAAACATATACATATAACTATTATTGTTATTATTAATATCATTAATTGATTTATTTATTTATTTGATTTATTTTAGTCTTATGTCAGACAGAATATGCTGATTTTAAAGAAACAGCTTCGTCTTGCTGTCTTTGCCTTCGATTTCTGTCGGTGTTTGCAGCTCTGACATGCTAATATGCCATATATGCTGATTTAATAAAAAGTAAAATAATAATAATAATTTGATTATTATTATCATTATTATTATTGCTATAATATGTTATTATCAAGCACAAACATATATATATATACATATGAAATTATTATCATTATTAATAATATTATTTATTTATATATTTATTTATTTATTCATGTATTTATTTATTTTAGTCTTAGTTGTAGTCTTATGTCAGACAGAATATGCTGATTTTGAAGAAACAGCTTCATCTCGCTGTCTTTGCCTTCGATTTCCGTGGGTTTTTTGCAGCTCTGACATTCGACGCTGTATATAACCAGCAACATGTGCCTGGGTTTAAGACATTTGCAAGTGTGACAAGGGTTTCCCTCCGCAGGCTGACACCACCGACACAGAATACCGACAGGACGTTGGAGGGACACAACACGATTCTACAGACTTTCTTGAAGGTCCAGATGCCAGAGACAGAACTTATAGCATAGCCAGTGTTATAACCAGCACAGTAGAAGGTAGGTATTTTACGGTGTTGTTCATCCCCTTTTACTACGTGTTTGAGTAAGATTATTTTGGAAAGACCAAATATTTTTCTCGTTTTGCCGCAGAGATCGAAGAGTCGAGGCAGAAGTGTCCCCCTTGCTGGTACAAGTTTGCCCACTCCTACCTTATCTGGGAGTGCTGCCCAACATGGTTGAAAATCAAAAAAAACGTCAAGCTCATCGTGATGGATCCATTCGTGGACTTGACCATCACCATCTGCATTGTTGTCAATACTCTGTTCATGGCCATGGAGCATTACCCAATGAGCTTGGGTTTCTCCAAAATGCTAACTGTGGGCAATGTGGTGAGTAGTGAGCTCGCCGTGTCCAAACGTGCCGACTGTCGCCGTTTCGCTCTCGTGGCGTGTTCATCAACTGTCTCTTTTTCTTTCATCTGCGAAGGTTTTCACCGGTATCTTCACGGCCGAGATGGTCCTCAAGATCATCGCTTTGGATCCGTACTATTACTTCCAAGAAGGATGGAATATTTTTGATGGAATTATTGTTACTGTAAGCGTCATGGAACTTGGTTTGTTAAATGTTGTCGGAATGTCCGTTTTGAGATCCTTCAGATTGGTAAGTTCAAAACTTTTATAGAGTCCCATTTTGCTCGAATACAATTTGAAAAGCGAAGTCATTTGTGTTCCTCTCTTGTGTTTTTCTTTCGACAGCTGCGCGTATTCAAGTTGGCTAAATCATGGCCCACTCTTAACAAGCTCATCAAAATTATTGGTAACTCTGTGGGGGCTTTGGGCAACCTGACGCTGGTGCTGGCCATTATAGTCTTCATCTTTGCTGTAGTGGGCATGCAGCTGTTTGGAAAAAGCTACAAGGACTGTGTGTGTAAAATCTCAAAGGAATGCAAGCTGCCCCGTTGGCACATGAGTGACTTCTTTCATTCATTCCTCATTGTGTTCCGAGTGCTTTGTGGAGAGTGGATAGAGACCATGTGGGACTGTATGGAGGTGGCTGATACAACCATGTGCATCACTGTCTACATGATGGTCATGGTTATTGGAAACCTTGTGGTACATCGCATCTCTTGTGGTTATTTCATTAGTTCAACTCACCCGGTTCTATTGATCTATTTAACGGATGCAAACATTTCAGTACGCGGTTTTACACGACGCATGTTCGTCGCTATCATTCGGTACACGGCCAACGGACCACGCGAGGCCGAATTAAAGTAAAAGGGCAAATATTTAAAAAAAAAAAAGAAGTGTTTTCTGCATGCAGTAGGTGATTGATAGGAACCAAAATGCAGCCGTCGTTGCAGTTCAAATGGGAAATTGTACTTTTTCTACCCGACGGGACACAATATATCATGCATACCGCTAAGTCTGTCCATTGTTTTGGCACTGTCTGGCTCAGAATGCTATTATCGGTACCTGAGGACACCGTAGAGCTAATCCCTGTGGAGGTTGAAGACGTCGTCCTAGTTTTGATTGGATGCCGTCAAACAAACCCCCCGCTAATCTTATGGAAACATTTCACGCATTAATAACTATCTGCTGTGCTTTACGCACTGAGCTGCACAGCAAACAGCTCCGAGCATTAATCTACAACAGTGTTACTGTTAGCTTAGGTGGCTTTTGAACTGACAAAATAGATTTATTTTCCCCTTTTTACTCCCTGTTGTTGTTTGCAATTTATGTCTCGCCAGAGTTAAGTTTAAGAAAACTGTCAATTGTTCCACGTCGGTTTCTCGATAAAATTCACAAATCTGCAAACATGGCCCAGGTTTTGTTTGACTTTGTCAACATTTTTACTTCCAAGACGATCCCCCCCCCCCCCCCCCCCCCCCCCCAAAGTTTAGGTCCGCTCCCCGTGCTCTATATGAGCGGGTTCGTACGATATGATGACATATGAGAAACCTCTGAAATTCTACCCAGGCTGCAGTTACATGCACAAACCTGGCCATTATGATGCTGCGCTGGAAACCAGTAATAAGAGTTTTATCCAAGCCGCGGCACAAACATATTCTTTTAATGTAAAATCGGGCCTTGCGGAATTGACACTGTTATTACGTGGCATCATCTCAGGTTAGACCTCAGGATCGTCCCTCGCTGATTGCAGTGATTTTGTAGTCAATCACCTGCATGCAGGAACAATTCCCTCCCGTTTGAATCCCTTTTTTTATGCCATATCATTATCCGACAGGTGCTGAACCTGTTCCTGGCCTTGCTGCTGAGTTCATTCAGCGCCGACACCCTGTTACAAATGGAAGAGGACAGCGAAATGAACAATTTGCAGATTGCCATCGGACGGATCCACAACGGCATGGCCTTTGCCAGGTCCCTGCTTCAGAGCACCTGCAACAGTATCTGTCTCTGCAGCGAGAAGACAAGGAAGGCCGAGGAAAAATCCCTGGACGAGCTGCACAAACAGATAGGACCGAATGGTGTCCCAAACCACACCATTAAGGAATTACCCAGGAGTGGCAACGGGGACGTCATAGGAGTGGACAAAAATGGGGACAAGTACATAGTGAGCAGTAAAAGTGACCATTCCATAATGTCCTTCATCAACAATCCGAGTCTGACCGTGAATGTTCCGATTGCCGTGGGAGAGTCGGATTTTGAAACCCTCAACACGGAGGACTTCAGCAGTGCCTCATCTGAGGTGTGCAATGTGGTAAGGATGCTCAGGCTCTCCAAGCGCTGCTAGTGATTTGAGACTGCTGTTTGAAAGAGCGCCATTAGAAAAAAGTCATGACTGCATGTCCAGTTGGGTTATGGCTCTTACAGTAAGCGTTTTGGTCGTTGTATATTTTCACATTGTTAAGAAGCACCAAAGTCCAAGGTAAAAGGGTATGAGCATGTGACATGACATTTCCCCTGAGGCTTACATATACCATAACCTTTTAACAAGGGAAAATACCATTGAGCATATTGCATTATATGCCATTTAAGTATCCAGAGTGCTGGGCACCTGGATACCTAAGATGCCTATAATTTTTAGATGGAAAGAACACATCAATGTGAAAGAAATATACATTGATATCTTGTGATTGAAACGCCTTATTTCATAATGTTAATAGTCACAATCTCTTTGAATAACATGCTTAGATCAGAGTGTTCTTGGAATGTCACCGGCATTCGCACCGGAACAATGTTTGTTTCTTTTTCTTCCTTTTTGGAGAAAATAATATTCGCAGTACATTTGTGATTGGTAAGGAATGCAGCCTCAGGGCGGCACTGGCCCGTGTCTCCCCAACCCTGCCTTGGGGGGGCACGGAGCAGTGTCTCCCTGTGCCGGTCCCAAGCCCGGGTAAATGCAGAGGGTTGCGTCAGGAAGGGCATCCGGCGTAAAACTTTTGCCAAAACCAAACATGCGAGTCAACCATAATCATATCATACCGGATCGGTCGTGGACCGGGTTAACAAGTAGTACAGAGAGGGCCAGAGGGAGCTGCATTGTGTTTTTGTAGACCTAGAGAAAGCATATGACAGGGTGCCAAGAGAGGAGCTCTGGTATTGTATGAGGAAGTCTGGAGTGGCAGAGAAGTATGTCAAACTGGTGCACGACATGTATGCTAGCTGTGAGACATTGGTATGTGTGCTTTAGGGGTAACAAGAGAAGTTCAAGGTGGAGGTGGGACTCCATCAGGGATCAGCTCTGAGCCCCTTCTTGTTTGCAATGGTGATGGATGGGCTGACAGATGAGGTTAGACAGGAATCTCCATGGACCATGATGTTTGCAGATGACATTGTGATCTGTAGTGAGAGCAGAAAACAGGTAGAGGAAAATCTAGAGAGGCGGAGGTATGCTCTGGAAAGGAGAGGAATGAAAGTTAGTCGCAGCAAGACAGAATATAGTGTGTGAATGAGAGGAACTCGGGTGGAACGGTGAGGCTACAGTGAGTGGAGATCAAGAAGCTGGAGGATTTCAGGTACTTGGGGTCAACAGTCCAGAGCTGCGGAGAGTGTGGAAGAGACGGGTCCAAGCAGGTTGGAATGGGTGGAGGAAAGTGTCAGGGTTGCTATGTGATAGAAGACTATCAGCCAGAATAAAAGGAAAGGTGGACAAGACAGTGGTGAGACCAGCGATGCTGTATGGACTAGCAACTGTTACAATGATGACAAGACAGGAGGCAGAAAGAGAGGTTGCAGAGATGAAGATGTTGAGGTTCTCTTTGGGAGTGACCAGGATGGATAGGATCAGGAACGAGTCTATCAGAGGAACAGCACATGTTAGATGTTTTGGAGAGAAGGTCAGAGAAGCCAGACTGGGATGGTTTGGTCATTCACAGAGGAGGGATAGAGAATATATTGGTAGACGGATGCTGGACTTGGAGCTGCCAGGCAGGAGGTCTCGAGGAAGACCAAAGAGAAGATTTATGGACGTAGTGAGAGAGGATATGAAGGTAGTTGGTGTGAAAGAGGAGGATACGGAGAATAGGGTTAGATGGAAAAAGTCGACTCGCTGTGGCGACCCCCTGACGGGAAAAGCCAAAAGAAGAAGATTTGTGATTGGTAAGGATTTCAGAATGTTATTTCAAACACACTTCGTCAACGGCAATGTAAATAGAGAGGTGTTCTTGTTTTTTTTTTTGTATGTTCTAGGATTGTTTACTTAGTATCTCATCAACTTCTGGAAACAGAAAATATGACGGAATGAAGCGCAAACATTAACTTTAGTGCTCAGAGTGTAGTCCAGTTACATGCTTACATTATTCCCTGCACTGCATTAGTTAGTCCCAAGACGACCAAAGGCCCCTGCATTCACAAGTAAGGCATTCAAGCCGCTCTCATCTAGCAGCTATTAGGAGACACACCCTGTAGGAAGCAATATAACGACAAGCTGAAAGAGACAACCCGCACCGATTTTGAACCACACGGGCTACCTTCTAAGCTTGGACAATTAATTTTAAGACAGTTCCCCTGTTAAACCTACCCAGTATTAAATAGCGCGATCTGCAATGCGCGCACCTTGCTGCGATTCGATATGCAATAATTTAACAGCAAAATGAATCACCCGGGAATGATTTAAACCTTATGAGAAACATCTTCCGTCTCTGGCAATGTTGATCCGGAGGCCAGACTCCAGAAGTCTTCTCTGGTGGTGACATGGATCCAGCCAATAGGGGTGCCAATAAGGAAATTGTAGTATTCTGTTTCAAGAAATACTACATTCAAACATTAGCATGATTGATGGGGAAATATAGGAAGAAAAGAATGCAAATCAATCTTAAATGTAGTTAGAAGTCCCGATAGTGATGCTGTGGCTGAAACAAGGGCTGAATGTATGGCATGGTGTGTGTGTGTGTGCAGGTGCATGTGCATGTGTGTGTGTTACATGGGTTAAAATAAAAAATTGTGTTCTGAAGAGATGCATGAAACCTTTATAGTGTTTCAGGCCTTCACCATTGCTTTTTTGCTCTTAATTCTGGTAAATGGTCTCCACTTCTGCAGCTCTTTATTCACTTGGTTTCAAAGGGCTTTGCATTGGATTACATTCATACACCGACGGCGGCTGAGCTCCTGATGTATGACCAAACCGCCGGGAGATACCGGAGGTTCTCCGTCTTGCCCGAGGACAATTCGGTGTCTGGGAATCGAACCGCCGACCTTCCGATTGAAGGGACGTCCAATTACTTTTTGTAACCGTCACTGTTTGTTCGCTTCCGTCTGCAGGTTGTGGACGACAGCTCCTCCGAGGGAAGCACAGTAGACTTTGGGGAGGGTGCGGAGGGAGCAGACTCCCTGGACTGTGAATTAGAGGAATCCATGGAACCCGATGCCTGCTTTCCTAACGGTAAATGTTATTGTACTTGCCGCCACCCGGAATAACTTTAAATCACGGGTCTCAGGCTCGCGGCCCTCGGAATAATATTTTGTGGCCCCCTGCCTGAAATCAAAACTTTGTGTTTGTGCCCGCGTGTTTTTTTTCTCACATGCATCTGGGGGTTTTATGCAGTGGGTTTCAAAAAAAAAAACTGGCAAGGAAAAAATGAAAAAGTAACTTTGCAAAGTATTTCTTGCTCAAAATTTGAAAACAAAAATGATTTTTGGAGGGGGAAAAAAAACATCCCGTGACATTGCTGAACGATCTTTTCTTTTCTTATTTCTTTAAAAAACACCAAAACAATGGCAAAAAAAACAAAATTAAAAGGATTGATTTAATAACCAGAATAGCCACCATTAGCCTTGTAAACATTATACCTCCTGTTATACATGCAATTTTCTAATAGTGACAAATTTTCCCACAGTGACAAGATTTTCTCTTTTTATTAACACAATATTTGTAGGGTTTAATTTCATCAATTCTTTTTTAGTATTCATTTTTAATATTAATCCATCATGTATTTTTGAGAGGAACAGTTCATTGCATAGTAAGATTTTTATAATTTACCTGTTTACCGCCTTTACACTAAAACAAAGGAAAAAATTGGACTTGTTGTTACGTCGAGGCAATGATTTTACTGTCCCGGCCCCCTTGACATCAAATTAGGCCGTATGCGGCCCCTCGGACCGAAATGAGTTTGACACGCCTGCTTTAAATCCAATATGATACCGCGTATTAACACAGTCATCCTCTATTTGTGCTCAGGCTGTGTGAAAAAATACCCTTGTTGTCAAGTAAACGTGGAGGTCGGCTGGTGGAAAGTGTGGTGGACGATCCGAAAGACGTGCTT
This sequence comes from Fistularia commersonii, assembly GCF_037954325.1. Taxonomy (NCBI): domain Eukaryota; kingdom Metazoa; phylum Chordata; class Actinopteri; order Syngnathiformes; family Fistulariidae; genus Fistularia; species Fistularia commersonii. The sequence continues at coordinate 19,069,704 of NC_141287.1, read as the reverse complement.
CCGGATAGTGGAGCACAACTGGTTCGAGAGCTTCATCATCTTCATGATTCTGCTCAGCAGTGGAGCGCTGGTAAGTCTCCTGACGGAGATGTTTGTGGAAAACTGACATTTAATCGTCCGATCTGCTCTCGGACGCAAAAACTTTTGTCTCAATACAAAGAAACATTGTAAAGGTCAATCATTTAAAGAAATGCCACATTCTCTCCCAGGCATTTGAGGATGTCTATATCGAGAAGAGGAAGACAATTAAAATCATTCTGGAGTTTGCAGACAAAATCTTCACCTACATCTTTATCTTGGAGATGCTACTGAAATGGGTTGCCTATGGATTCGCTAAGTATTTCACAAACGCCTGGTGTTGGCTTGACTTCCTCATTGTCGATGTAAGTTTTAGCGTTCCTCTGAAGACGGTGCGGGAGGGGAAAGGGTTTCAGCTTTTAATGAGCACGTTTTTTTTTTTTTTTCATGTGCGAAGATTTCACTGATCAGCCTGACCGCAAACGCCATGGGGTTTGCTGATCTCGGTGCCATCAAGTCTCTGAGAACCCTGCGAGCTCTGAGGCCCCTGAGAGCCCTGTCGAGGTTTGAAGGCATGAGAGTGAGTCATTGGATTTCTCCACCTTCTCCGGGTCCTAAAGCACCGTTTATTACTCGCTCAGTCGTGCTGAGCGTGTACAACACGCTCTCCTATGCAGGACTTAGGAAAGCAGATCTAAAGAAAAATAGCCACGCATTTTAATCCTCCTGTATATCCTTTTGCGATCAGTCATATGTGATAAGGCTCGACTTTTTTATGCCGATACGACAGAACACCGCGGATGCAGTATTTTAAACATTCGGTTCTTGGAAATGGATAAATATCACCACAAATACCACTTGATGAACTGCTCTCACTTGTTCAACATGACACTTGAGACCAAGGCATGCTGTAAGGCTATGCAAACTGTCACCTACAAGGAAAACACCAACGTGCACGTAGTCCCTTTGTAGTCCCTTTGACAATGACAATTTGCAGAAACACAGCAGGATTGGGAAATAAGGGTATATCCCGAGCTGTCGTTATATTGCTTTATGTTGCTCGGTGCCGATTGAAAATAGTATCAAAGTGATTTTTAACGCTTATTTTTTTGTTTTGCTGAACTCTGGTCTAAGCAGGGTTAGGTGGGTTATGTAAGTGAAGGGGGTGGATTGTTGAACGGCCAGAATCAATGCAACATGTTGATTAGTTTATATTGTTGCGGCACTGTTATGATGATGGCCTGTCCTCGTGCAGCGGCCAGCATTTAAAATGAACAAATTGTCTTCTTTTTTTTTTAATCATCCGGTCCCAGCGTTTGTCTAAATGTTAATATTAAATGAGAGAAATTCCTTCAGGATGCGTATTTATCACATTATCATTTAATTCTTTAGTCTCACTGATTTTTAGTTGCTTTAGTTAGTTTTATTTAGTTAGCTTTATTTTAATGAGCAGTTGCTGATGTGCACTAGGGTGCTCAAACAGCGTTCTGTATATCGTTTTTCCCGGCGAGAGCACCTGAGTATAAGCCGCCACAACTAAAAATAACTAAATACATATATGTGTACATATATAGGCCACAGCTGTCTAAAAGCCGCAAGAGTCCACGTTGGAAGATGAGATTTTTTTTTTTTTGCTTTAAATTAAATACATACCGGTAACGTCCACAAATACGTACTGCAAATGCTTTTTTTCTGAACAGCGCCCGTAACACGGCTGATGAAAAAGATTAATAATGAATAACACAAGGAACATCCATCCATTTTCTATCCCCGCTTTGTCTTACTCTAGCTGATCGCCGTCTTCGTACTAAAACCATTAAAATCGTCTTCTTCGGTGTCGGAATCGAACACCCTCAGAATTTCACGATGCTTTCATCGGCCCGATGTGACGAGGCTAAATGTTTTGGCGGCGCGAAATAGCGGCTTAAAGTCCGGAAATGACGGTAAACCCATCGCGATGCAAAGTTAGTTTTTCTTACTGTTCCACAGGTGGTTGTCAATGCCTTGCTAGGAGCCATTCCTTCCATCTTCAATGTGCTGTTGGTATGCCTCATCTTCTGGCTCATCTTCAGCATCATGGGAGTCAACCTATTTGCGGGAAAGTACTACGAATGTGTCAACAGAGAAACGGAAAAGCGCTACTCGGTGTTGGAGGTGAAGAATAAGTCACAATGTGACGCCATGAAAGACGTGGCTCGGTGGAAAAATGTCAAAATCAACTTTGACAATGTTGGACTGGGTTACCTTGCACTGCTGCAGGTGGTAAGTTAATGCTTTGTATTTAATAATAATCTTAAAAACATGATCTTGGGTTGGGGTGGTTCTGTAATACTCAGTGAGCGGCTATATTGGTGATGATGCTTTCTGCAGGCGACATTCAAGGGCTGGATGGACATCATGTATGCTGCTGTGGACTCAAAACCCAAAGTAATTTTAATTTTTTTTTTCTCCTATATTGTATATTTTGTTTGAATTAGGTCTCGGTTAAAAAAAAAAAAAGAGGGGACGCATTTTTCAGCTACAGCAATTTTTTAGTCCTCAAACATCCAATATGATCAATTTCACAAAAACGCGACAATTGGAGGTAATTTCTCGGTTTATGTCTCCGTTCATTTGCTTCCTTTTTCGTGAAACTTCTCGCTTGTACAGGCGCGCCATACTTATATTGATTTATTTTCATACGTTAGATTCATTTTCCAATTCGTATTCTTGCGAGCGACTGCCACAGGCTTGGAGCGTGTTGCCTTTTTTGGTCGTCGCGATCTTCAACAGACATTTTAGACAAAATGCAAAAATTAGAGGTTAAATATTCATACCTCAGCAAGGATTTCACCTCAATGCTGTCGATTTTTATCTTTGATTTTGTCTTTGGAGGGCAGCAAATGAGTCATGAATCTATGCGAGTGCACAACTCACGGTGTCATAGATGACAGCGTTCATTAATGTCTAATTATTCTTGTCCTGGGACGTGTTAGACGTTGCAGGAAAAGATCAAGAATGGCACGTCAACGTTGTTCCTGGATGAGTTGTATGCTTGTCTGCGACCGAGCTTCTGCATTTGATGGCTTATTCCTGTCCTCTCATCATCATAGATAGAAGAACAACCAGAATATGAGAGCAACCTGATCATGTACCTGTATTTTGTTGTTTTCATCATATTCGGGGCCTTCTTCACGCTCAACCTCTTTATTGGTGTCATCATAGATAATTTCAATCAACAAAAGAAAAAGATAAGTATTTGCTCACTTAACTGACATTTTTTTTTTACATTTTCGTTTTTTGAGTATTTGAATTTGATATGATGTCCGTCCCCTTTATACTTAGGAGGTCAAGATATCTTCATGACCGAAGAACAGAAGAAATACTATAATGCCATGAAAAAGCTCGGGTCAAAGAAGCCACAGAAACCTATTCCTAGACCATCGGTATGTACTTCTAATCATGGCTCTATAAACGCCCCAAAGTCTTTTTAATCGAGCCTAAAATGTTCTCGCTCTGCTCTGGGCCTATTTCAGAACAAGATCCAAGGATACATATTTGACTTGACCACAAAACAAGCATTTGATATCATAATAATGATCCTCATATGGCTAAATATGGTCGCCATGATGGTGGAAACGGACGACCAGTCCCCCCAAAAGAAATTAGTTCTCGGCAACATAAATACGTTCTTCATTTGCGTCTTCACCGCCGAGTGTTTGCTGAAGATGGTCGCGCTGCGCCAATATTTCTTCACCAACGGTTGGAACGTTTTCGATTTCATTGTCGCCATTCTTTCGATTACCGGTACGAATCATCTTTATTCTTACCAGCGAAGTCTAACTGTTCTTCTGTCGTCGCACGTCCGGCACCTTCACGCTGTCTGACTTGTATTCTTTCTTTCCTCAGGTTCATTTCTGTCAGACATAATAGAGAAATACTTTGTCTCACCGACTTTGTTCAGGGTCATCCGACTGGCTCGTATTGGACGCGTCCTTCGCCTTATTAAAAGTGCCAAAGGAATCCGAACGCTCTTGTTTGCCTTGATGATGTCACTTCCTGCCTTGTTCAACATCGGCCTCTTGCTTTTCTTAGTGATGTTCATCTATGCCATCTTCGGCATGTCAAACTTCGCTTATGTCAAGAGGGAAGCGGGCATCGATGACCTCTTCAATTTCGAGACGTTCGCCAACAGCATGATCTGTTTGTTTCAAATCACCACGTCGGCGGGTTGGGATGGCCTCCTGGCTCCCATCCTCAACAAGAACGACGACTGCGACCCGTCATTCGAGCATCCCGGCAGTAACGCCAAAGGAAACTGCGGAAACCCCACCGTCGGAATCGCCTTCTTCGTGAGCTACATCATCGTCTGTTTCCTTATCGTGGTCAACATGTACATCGCGGTCATCTTGGAAAACTTCAGCGTGGCGACAGAGGAGAGCGCGGACCCTCTGAGCGAGGACGACTTCGAGATGTTTTACGAGGTGTGGGAGAAGTTCGATCCACGTGCGACTCAGTTCATGGAGTACAACAAACTGGCGGAATTTGCAGATGCCCTGGACCCGCCGTTGCGCATACCCAAACCCAACAAGATCGAACTGATTTCGATGGATCTTCCGATGGTTAGCGGCGAGCGGATTCACTGCCTGGATATTCTGTTTGCGTTCACAAAACGTGTCCTGGGCGATGGCGGGGAAATGGACATATTGAGGGCGCAGATGGAGGAGCGCTTCATGGCCTCCAATCCTTCCAAGGTGTCCTACGAACCCATCACCACCACCCTCCGCCGCAAACAGGAGGAATCGTCGGCCGTCGTCATACAGCGGGCGTTCCGAGAGCACGTGAAGAAACAGGCCGCTACGAAGGCCTCGGATAAATCCAAAGTCGACATTGAAATGGAGGAAAAAGAAACTGACAAAGAGGATCTTGTCAAGGACAAACTCGGTGACATTTCCAGCGCAGATAAAAATGGCCTCACACCTTCGCAAGCCTCTCAGTCTGCTCGCGACAGCGTAACGACAAATGACAGAAACAAGTACGAACAAGACAAACGCGAAAAGGAGGTAACGGCCAAAGATGTCATGGACCATGATATATAATGTCGCCGAAGCCACACAGACATTTTAATTAATGACAAAATGTTTACAACCTTTGATAGTGACTAAGACATCCATTAGACTCCCTCTCCTAGGACGGATATCTGCTTCAACTGACCTTAATTGAGACTAAAGGTTGGTACCTAATGTGGAAAAGAGGCTCATTCAGGCAGAAGTGGGTCCATTTTGTCTCAGCCATTTTAGCAGGATCCATTTTGGCCGTTTATGGGGACTGGCATCGTTTCTCTGTGTTCTAAAAGTCACATTCATTCATGCTTTGACCATTTGCTGCGACTGATCCATTTGCAGCTAGTTCTGCTACTCAGTGTCTTGAATTCTTGTTATATCACTGACTATTGTACTTCCTCACCTGTTTGTTTTTAAAGCGGAAAACCAGGATTTTATTTCATGACCTGCAGAATTCGTGGCGGGATTTTTTTTATACACTTTTTTTTTTTTTTTTTTTTTTACTTTGGAAAACGGTTTGATTTTTCAGGGTCAGTCTTCACCGTGGACGGCGTCGCTTCTACCGATAGCACTTACGATACTTGAAAGGAGTGACGCTGAAGTCGCTGCGGTTAACTCGCAACTCGGGACCTGCATGAATGTTTCGCCGTGATTACGCATTCCTGGGTGCGCAAACTCCATCTGCTTCGTGTTTTATTGTGTACATTTCCTTACCGGAACGACGACCTTTGCAAGGCCCGAGTCCATTGAGTGCGCTGGAAACGGTCAGCCGTGTTGAATCATCACAATCCTCCACACGAGTCACCTCAGCTGACTTTGCGCCACCAAAGCGGCGACGACGTCCATACCTTTTTATGGATCATCTCACCGATCATCCCCATCTCGCTCCGTCACCACCCTTCGGCGTGGGTTTATTTCGTAACGTCGGTTGACGTCGCCGTTCACGTGCGTCGGTCTCGACATGACGCCACCACCTGCATATTCACTTTCTGTTGTTTTCAGGCAGAAAGAGATGAAACGTCCGGCAGGAGATGTGAAGTTGAGAAACCACATGTTTGTCGCAATGATTTTTATTCTTATTGAGAAAGGCCCTGTGTTAAGGATCAAGCGAAACTGTTCATTCAAACTGCAACCGTATATTTCTACTCTGATTCAAAATTTGTTTTTTTTTTCGGTCTTTCATTTCATTCTACTTCAGCATTTGAGCGTGGCTTTTCTGCAGTTTACCTCTCAATCTTTATCATGATAAATATCGAAGTTGGAGGAACAGTGGCTCAGAATATTGAGAATGATATGATATTTCAAGGGCGCAGCTCTTGGCTGTTTCCTTCTTATGTTTACATTTTATAGTGGCTGTTCTTACTTTTGTCTTCCCATAGCATCCGCCCTAACCTGTGTCACAATTACATCTATTCTTCCATGTATAATTGCATTAATGTAAGTATGTTTGCATGTAATTAAAAAGTTCACAACTTACACTATACTTTATACATGATGACAGAATGTTTTGATTACATAGAATTTAACATTGCCCAACATGCATATGCATAATGCTTGTAGTGTATAAATAAACTGCATGCAAGTCTATAAACCCATCTCACTGAAAAGCCAAAAGAATAAAGATTACATGTACCTGATGTATCCTGAAAGCATTTGTTTTTTTTTTTTTCATTGCACGTCAAACATATTTATTTATGCTCTCGTCACTGTAAGATACCCTTCATATCTAGCTGTCCCTTTATCCCCGTTTGAAAAATTTGTGTGCGACGTGATTACGACAAAAATGCCCGGTTTTAAATGTCCGAGACGGATCTTCGTTGCGGTCAGAACTCCAGAATTCATGTGTGTTGTTAAAAATCCGTCTACGTAAGTGCAAGCATACATACATAGATATTGTATGTATAAAGGCAAGGCCACATTATTCAGTGTCAGTCAACAAAACATAGCCAAACAACTAAAGTACTCACATTACGACAGTCCGATGGCACCTCTTACTTCTTATTTTGTCAAATTTAATTCAATGTATGTGTCAATTATACTAACGTGGTAAACGGCCTCTTTAATTTCCCGAGCTTTTATGTGTGTCAAATGCTGGTTTAATTCTGAAATAGCAGACATAAAGGTATTTATTATAGGCATAAATGTTATTTATTACTCTTGTTACAACTGCTACACTTGTCACACTTGGTTTAAGTCAAAACCTAATGCGTCTCATTCCTATTTGTTGGCCTGTCTTATCTCTGTATGTTGCTCTGTCCTGCATCTTAATGTCTGTCCTGTCTCTTTCTACGCATGGGATAGTGAGAAAATGTCATTTCACCTCCTTTTTATGTCCAGTGCATGTGAAAGGAATTGACAATAAAAGCTGACTTGACTTGATTTGACTTGATAAAAGTGAATTCTAACAAAGCAAAAGAAAAATAAGATTTGCTAAAAAAATAAAAAAGGACCTGGCCTCAAAGTGAAGCCTTTCGCACATTAGCGTGCCAGTTTGAAATTATCAATTGCATTAATCCGAGTATGTTTTTTGCACTTAGTTTAGCCTTTGTATTTGTTTATTTACTTTATCTTCACTGTTGCATTTATGCCTATGTGCGTGTCTGATGTATCGCACTGAATGTATCTCCTAGCGATATTGTTAATGAGTGGGTTGAAAGTTCTCGTGAGATGCTCGCTTATTCATTCAGATCTGAAAATCAGAGGAACCTGCCAAAAATTTTACAACTGTACAATAATCACAATGACTCATGCATTCATCTTTTTTTTTTTTTTAATCAAATTCCAAGGAAGGATTTGAACACTATTTCCCCTCTTTCACCATTTTCAGTTAAATGATGTCGGATAATGTGCCTGACATCATGCACTGGTAAATGATCGTAACCGAATTATTTCATGGCGTGATCTATATCATAATATCTAATCAGACAATGAATCCCAAGCGCCAACCGCACTGATGATCTGGAAGCAAAAAGCATCAGCTTTTACAGTTACCAGCTTTACAGCCGTTACAATTCCTTACCAAACTGCACTCAGCAACACTTTCTTTTCTGCAAATGCAGATACGTAAGCTTCTAAAAAAAAAACATGTAATGAGGTACAAAACCGTCAAGACCTAAGGCGAATTAGCTTTCTGTGAAGTCCTGGAAGCGGCTCATTTTTCCTCCGAAGTAAATTGGTCACAAATGAAAAGCGGCTCGCGGAAAATCCCGTCCATTTATTATTTTACATTTTCATATTTTCCCACTTGAAAATTCTTCTGTTGAAGGATGTTTCAGCAAACAGCTTTGCGATGAGCCATAATCTGGCTTCTAAGCGTGCTTTGTGGCTTCTGCCGGAAACAATTAGCATCTTATGTGGGAGCGCTTTTTTTATTAATTATTAATAACAGTCAAAATATTCATTACAACCCGACATCCCTTTAACTGAATGAGACTGCTGCATCCACAGGGTTGTCAACAAGACCAAATCCTGAGGATTTCTGCCATTTCTGTCTCACGGCGATACTGTAATTAATACTTTGAGCCACACCCACTCGCAGGCTCACATGTTGTTTTCCTAACAAGCCACTGAGTAGAACAGCTGTCAGCATCTGCTTCCAGCTCAGAACGTGATATATGGTTACACGCTAGCAGCCGCTCTTTAATTCTGTGTAATGTCACCCTTCATGTGGCTCTAAGGTAGGACTGCAAATTGCTTATTTTTAATAACCGGTAAATCAAGTGATTCTGCAGATTCTCTCGGCCAGTTGCCCGGCAACATGACATCAAGCTCTTTTGTCAGACTGCATTCGGGTGAAAGGTCGGACGTTAGTCTGGGTCCCCGGCAGCCGCCTTATACCACTTTGATATGTGAAATTATGTGTGTTTGTCTGGGGACATTGTTGCCCACATGTATGGAGGCACACGGTGAAAAACAATTCAGGGAGAAATCTGAGAATGCTGCCCATAACAGCTCTGTAATTCTATTTACTAAAGATGGGAAGACATTAGATTAGGTAGTGGTTGAGATCCCCCTACCTTTCCAGAGTCCGCCAGACACACAAACACACACACACACAGCATGACACACACCAACTTTCCAACCGCTAAATCAAAGACATAAACACACACCGTTGAAAGGGAACCGCTCCCTCGATAACACAAGTATTTCACTTTATTTATTGTGTTGCATCACAAAAAAACTGTGTTTGTTTCCCCATTTCTTTTTCTTTCTTTTTTTGCGGCCATCAAGTATTTGGAGTTAAAAAATATGTCAGTGAGTAACAGTCCCCGTGATGAATGGGGGGGCCGCGTTTGTCCAGGCGGTCCAGCCGACGAGGAATTACAAGCAAACTTTTCGATTCAACGTGGAAAAAAAGAAAAAAAAAAAACACCCAAAAAAAAAAAAAACATAAAAACAAAATCACTTATCAGCAAGTGAACTGCTTGTATCGCCGAGAACGGCTCTTTGATCAATAATGGTCTGGGCAAACCACAAAGGATATATATCCATTAGAAAGCTACAGCAGTGTATCCCAGGGCGTACATATTCCACTGTCTTTTCTCTAAAAGGCTTTTAGCTGCATTCTTTGTAAGTGCAACAACACATACAATATTTAGCGCACTTTTGCTACGTGCAACACCTTGATCATGTAACTAACTACTCTGCATGACTATTATTTAAAATAGAAATTAATCAGAGATTGGTAAGACCTGCACGGTCCACACGGTCTTATTTTTATCGGTATTTATTATGTTACAGAAAACTTGAGCTGCGAACTATGAGCTGGATGGTGTATCACAGCACATAGACATTTCCCATTGCTGCACATGCTCAGAGCTCGATACCAACCTGATTTACTCTCCCATTGATGTGTGCTGCTGAGAGTAATGATAATGATTATGTGCCACAGTTAGTGCTAAATAGTATCTGACAAGGCGTGGAAAGGTCTCTCTTGGATCAGCTGGAAGCGTCGAGCGCTCATGCTGGACGCCGGCTGCTCCTGCCATGGAATCAACCCCGCACTCATCAAAACTTCATACCTAACAGTCAATACTTCATGTTGCATAACATTGGGCCGGCAATTACCAGCTGCCGGACAGAAATGTTTCCATTGCACACGGTCGACTATAAAAAGATTAACAGGCGATAGTTTTTTGTGTTTTTTTTCTATATTTTTTATCGTTTTACAAGCTGTTCAGAATGATAAATTGCAGAGAAAGTGAGCCTAATTTCTCCGAAACGGTTGCGATGTGAGACTATGACAAAGTGAAGGCCGACCTCATGGTGTAATTTGATCAAGTAGATGTGCCACTTTAAATCAGTTAAATATCATCATAGTAGGCAGAGCTTATTTTGATATGCATTTTCTTCCTTAAAATGGTTAAAGTGGCCTGGAGATCAAGTCACCCTATTCATAAATTAATTTCCAACCAGAACACCAAACATATTCGTCTGCTATAAAAAGAACTTGCTCTCCTTATCTCTCCCTCTATCGCCAGCAGAGGTTTGTTCAAGTATAATTGCACCACCTACAGATACTGTGGTGCATTTATCTTAGTCTCAGGGTAAAAACAGTATATCAGGTTTTGCTACTTAGCCAGGCGCTCTCAAAGATCTTCTTCAAATTGAGAGAACTATCCTGGGACTGAATTGACGAGCTATTGAAATTAGATAAATCAACTTTAATCCCCAAAAGGAAAATGATTTGCTCAAATCATGGCTTTTTTTTATTTGTATTTGGTTGCCATTCAAATAGTATCATATATGAAATTCAGTTGACAGAAGGGAACACAGATCTGAATGCAAAGAGCAAAAAAGAAAAATACATGATGTCCGAAATTCTGAATTACAGTTGTCTCTGATATAGAAGTGGAGATGTTTGGTGGGAAGTTTATTTGCAATTTACCGATTCAGTGATGGATATTACACGTTTTAGGCACTGTTAGATTAGATCGAAATACCCATATTGATAACAGTTTTAACAACTATTCATTAAATCTGTCATAATAGTCCCATCTCATATATTTTGATGGCTTATTTATTGTAAACCTTGTTCCATATATTCTGTTCCCGATTTGTATTCCATCGCTGCCTCATGTATTATTGGCCTAATTTTGATAATTTGCTGTTACTTCCGTGTCAGATTGTATCATATTGCATGTATGAAGTGCTAGATGTAACACTTTTTTAAACTTTTGGTGCGTGCAACTAAATTGTTACGATGGTAATTGTATTGTTCGTCCAACCTTTGACCCCTCACTAGTCCACGCGTTCTCAAACATGATGACGCTTGTCATTTGAAAACAAGAGCAATTTGTAGTTAAAACAGTGGTGACAGCGGCACTAAGGTAAGCTTATATTACTGTTTACTTTATGTCCATTTAACATATCCAGTTAAAATGTGACAATTCAAATTACCAAGATGTACAATTTCATTAGAATTGTTTATTAATAGTATTGGTATTTTTCCCAATGTGTGAACAATTATGCATGCAGTACCACCTCCGACCACTAGGTGGTAGTAGTCTTTCTATACACCGATAAATCTGACGAAGAAGATGTTAGATGCTATACTGCGTTACCAGGCAACCGGAGTGCAATATGGCGAGGGCATATAGGCTGCTATTGTAACGCTGCCTTGTTTTATTTTGGTTTGCTTTTTCTGTTTTATAGGATAAGTTATCATTTATTCTCTCGTCAGTTGACGCATGAGCTCTGAACCCCTTTGTAAAAATGGAGAACGAAGACACGACGTCGGTGAGCGACAATGTTTCGGTTATTTAGCAGTGAAGTTAGCGCGTACCATATTGGTGAAGTCGAATGGGAATGATTTTGTATCGCAGTTTGTTCAGTATTTTAACTTTCGTGGAGAGGTGTTGATGTTTCGAAAAAAAAGACGCTTTCGATGTTCAGTAGAAACGTTCATGTATCACCAACAACCGTGTTACTAAATGTTAAATGGCTATTATACAGTAAAGACGCTCGAAGGAAAATGTTTCTCTTAAGCAGCCTGTCTACGTTAACACATACCCACCAGTTTGCTGCTAAGCTAGCATCTCGTTTAGTTTCCCACATACTTTCTCCTTTCTCCAGACTTTGATTCGGTATTATTGCTATGAGAAATATTACAACCACGCAGTAAATGCTGCTGCCGCTGCCCAGAGGAAATTCGGCAACAGTCCCGTCTACAGTTTTTTCCACGCTTATGGAACTTTAATGCAAGGTAAGCATGACAGGACCGAATAAACGAGATGAAATATTGTTCAACATCCTCTCCAGCTGACCGTTGGGTTTTATGATTTGACAACAGATCAAATTCAAGAAGCCATCATCGAGTTGGAAGCCACCAAAGACAGTAAAGATGTTTCTCTCTGCACGTTAATGGCCCTTGTCTATGCTGAGAAAAAGAAAACAAACCCAGGTACAAATGTATCCAGGCTCCTCTACAAGAGCCCACTGTCTCATTGCCCTTATTGCCCGCTGTCTGACTTTTCCAATGTGTGTCTTTGGATTTACAGACAGAGAAGTTATTCAAGAACTGGATGCTAAAGTCAAAGAGGATCGTAAAAGTGCATCTCCCAATAGTCTGTACAATGCAGGGATGTTTCTGTGGTTATTGGGGCGAAATGATAAAGCAAGGGAGTATACAGAGCGAATGATCAAGCTCTCCAACGGCTCTAAAGAGGTGACAATGTGAAATAATTTACTAATCTTTGTCTCCGAGTCGGTGTAACGATAAAGTGGGATGCTGGACTCGTTTGAGCTTTTGCAAGACAGTGACTGATATTTGTCATTTAGGGGATAATCCTGAAAGCCTGGATAGATGTGACATCTGGTAAAGATTCCTATGCCAGAAAGGCTGGAAAATATTTTGATGAAGGGCTAAAAGAAAGAACAGATGTTTTTGCCCTGCTGGGAAAGGTGAGATACAAATATATTATTCCTCGCTGAACTCAGTTCCTTGACCATTGCTGAAAACATCGGGTCACTTTAATTTGCTTCATTTATGATAGGCCTCCATTTATCTGTTAAATCACAGTGTAATACAGCGTATTCTTTGGCCAGACAGTTATTCAGAATGTGCCTTGATGACTGCTGAGATATTGTGTTCATCTTTTCACGTTTTACCAACTTAATATTTTCTAACGGCGATCATGTAACAGGAATTTGATAAGAATGGAATTAGGATACTAATGTTCCTGTGGGCGTGTTTTTGCGTTGCGTTTGCTTTTTCATACCTCAGCAGACAGCATCTACCGAATTGTGAATGTCATGAAACACATTTATTTCCCATATCCCCCAGCCCTGTGACCATTAATGTCCTTGATAAAATTAACATCCAGATGTTTCATTCATATTGAGCAGGACATTTATTTTTTCGCATTATCATAAATTATATTAAAGAAAAAATCATTTTAGTAGTTTGCATACCTTACATCTCAAAGATTTTTTTTTCTTTTGTTGTTCCAGGCACAATACTATGAATATCGTCAGAACTACTCTGGCGCGTTAGAAGTGGTTAACCAAGTCATTGCTAGTTACCCGGAGTTCCTGCCTGCTCTCATCAAGAAGATGAAACTATTATTGAACCTTCAGGACTGGGAGCAGACCATAGATGCAGCACACAGGTTTTTCTCTTAGCCAAATAATACACACGTTACAATTTTCTGTCTCATTTTTTAGTCAGTTTACTCCATATTTGGTCACACTCATGAGAAACAGTTACAATGCTAGTTGACAAAACACTGACTACATTTACAAATTGCACCATATTCAAGTGCAAATAAAATTTTAGTGCCTCAAAGTACTTCAAACAGATAATATCCATGTCTCACACATCATGCAGGGCCTCTGAGCCTCAGTAGCAGGTCTAACACCATCTGCAGGATTTGTTGGTTCAGGCTTGATGAACCGAAGGAAAAGAGATTTCTCAGATTGCAACAAGCTCAGAGCCAAAGAGGTACCCTCAGTGTAGTGTTATGAACTGGGTGGTATCCAGTTGGCAAAAAAAGCATACTTAATGTATTTTGGCAGGCTTCACAACTCCTTTTTGTTTTAATTTTATTTGTCTGGGAGCTCAAAGCGGTAATATCAGATATTATATCAATCAATCATAGAACAGAACTCCGAGCGCATTAAGTGCCGCGCATTAAGACTCGTGGGATCTTGTTATATTTCAGGCTTTTACAGAACAATAAAAATAACCTGGAGGCTTTACAGATGCTTGCACTTCATTCCTTGTGCAGAAATGGAGATATTACTCAGGTAAAGATCACATCACATCATGTGTTCAGACTTGTAATTGAAGTTGTTGTAGCAAGTCAGGCATTCAAATTAAATGTCACACAAGCCACCGCTCAAGTAACTGAAACTGTTTCTATACCCTCCTTGGCAGTCCACAAAGCAGCTTTCAAACCTCATCAGCAGTTTGGAAATCCTGGAACCGCACAACCCCGAGCTTTTCTACAGGATGTCTCTCCCCTTCACCCGCGTTGTAAGATAATTTTCTTTAATCTGTTTTCGCTCTCGATGCAAGGGTTTCGACTTGCATGGGATTAGGGCACCTGTAGTAAGTCTGTTGATCCCTCCTAGTGTGGACGGAATGAGAAAGTGATTGAGCAGACGCTCAGGATGGTGGAAAGAGCCTACGGTGTTGCATCGGGGGACTCCGATTTCGCCACAGAGTTGGGTTACCAGATGGTGCTTCAGGGTAGAATCAAAGAGGCCATGAAGTGGTACAAGACTGCCATGACTTTGGATGAGACCAGTGTCTCTGCGCTGACCGGTAACACGTTACAATAAACTGAGATACCGGGCAATGATCCAGATTTTTTTTCTGTTCACACTCACGATACAACGGCGATTTTAATCTTACAGGTAAAATCCGATGTCAGCTGATAGAGGGACAACTTGAAGACGCAGAGCAGCAGTTGGAATTTCTCACAGAAATTCAGCAGTCCATTGGAAAATCAGGGGTGCGAAGACAGATTAATTACAAAGTTAACAAATAACAAGAGCACACACAACCCCTTTGGGTGAACCCTAATTTTGTGATGTATGTTCAAGGAGCTGCTCTACCTGCGTGCAGTGTTGGCAGTGAAAAAGCATAGACCTCCTGAAGAGGTCACAAATCTCCTGAACGATGCCGTTGAAACTCATTTCTCCACGCTCCATGGTCTTCCTCTGGGAGTGGAATACTTTCAGAAACTCAATCCCGATTTCCTGTTAGAGGTTGTGAAAGAGTATTTAACCCTGTGTCCTGCGAAGGTATGAGCGGCTGCACTTAAACAGTTGGATTTTGATTTTGCTTATTTCGTTTATTTTTCCCCAAAACGTATGCGCTTTTGATAGTTTATCCGTTCAGGGCACCTTTATTGTTGTTTCAGCCTCCGGCTCAGGGGCAACCGCCCAGTCCTCAGCTACAACACTGCGCCACATTGTTGGATACCGTGGTCAAGATTGTGCCCGGCCTGCTCCAAGGACTCTTCCTTCTCGGCAAAGTCAGATATCAATCCGGTGAGCACTTCAATGTGTTTTTGGCTTCTTGACCCTCATATCGTTTTTTGATCTTTTTCTTTAACCCGCTGCTTTTCTCTTCCAGGTGACATCGAGGCGGCTCAGAGCAGTCTTCAGCATTGCCTGCAACAATGTCCTTCTCATGCAGATGCTCATCTGCTGATGGCACAAATCCATCTGCTGCAGGGTAACTCCACATTGTGTTCTCAAGCACTGGAGCTCTGTCTTAGCCATAACTTTGAGGTAAGCTCACACTAAACATGACAAGTAATATCAGTAGCCAAAAAACGTTATGGGACTTTGTGCGTTCAGCCTTTCCCTCGAGCGCACCGACCGATTTGTACGATCGGTAGGATGAGCTTGTCAGGCTCGACAAGCAGGTTGTACATGACGCATTGCTGCGAATCGCTAGCCCGGTTCGGGTTATGATCTTTTGTTTGAAAGGCAATGCATCAACTCCATTGAGAAACCGTTCTTACCGAAGCAGGGAGGTCACCCTAGTGAGGGACAGATACGATCTTCACACCAAAACCCCCAGGGAATCTCGAGGAAGGAAAAGTGTTTCAGCTGGAGAATGAGACAGCGTGTTCTATCTGATGGCCAATGTCCTTATATAGGGTAATGAAGCCCAAGTCAAGTAAGTATTTGTTCAGTTATTTAAGTCCGAAACCATTATTCATTCTGGTTGGAGATCATTAAATCTGACAGAAGTTTAAATATAAATGAGGTTACAGAAGGAAGTCCGTATCGTTAGTGAAAGAGAAGCCAGGCTACGGGAATTCAGTTCTCTGGTAATTGTTGTCTCTTAATCATGCCGAGAGCTTAACCACCAACTTGTCCACGTGTCCGTTCCAGATTCGAGAACATCCATATTACCACTTAATCAAAGCTCAGGCCATGAAGAAAATGGGACAGCTGACTGAAGCTATTCAGACGTTGCAGATGGCCATGAGTCTGCCAGGAGTCTGCAGAGCTGGATCCTCAGTCAAGTCCAAGAACAAGAAGGTCGAGCTGAGTCCTGCTGACTGTGTCTCGATCTTCCTGGAGTTAGCCGAGGCTCTATGGCTCAACGGAGAGCAGGTTCGCGGTCTGGTTTTATTTATGAAGGCCTAAATTACACTATCGCGTGTAATCTAAAGCACTCCAGATGTTTTTTCGTGTCAAGTATTTTGAGTCGCATATTGTTAATTAATATAACGCCGCCCATGTGTTCCCACCATATTCCAAGCCGTGTTCACTGATTGATTTTGATATTTCAGCACGAAGCAGCGAAGGTAATGCAGGACGCAATCAACGAATTCTCGGGCACTTCTGAGGAGCTACGTGTCACTATTGCCAACGCAGACCTGGCCTTGCTTCGTGGCGACACGGAGTTGGCACTGAGCATGCTCAGAAACATCACCCCCGAGCAGCCCTACTACATCCAGGCCAAGGAGAAAATGGCAGACATATATCTGAGCCACAGAAAAGACAAACGTTTGTATGCGAGCTGTTATAGGTGAGCAGAAATTCTCGATCCGTGCAAACAAAATAGCGTTGCAGAATATCGAGCTGGTCTTGATGGCGGCTTTCAGGTTATTTCCCCAAATATTTGCCTGAACAGTAATGCCTGAAAGCAATTAAATACATCACATCTAGGATGCTTGGCCATGTCACCTTGCAGAGTCTGAAGCAAAAGACCAAGAATTCAAAATAAATCAGATTAAACCTGAACTAAAGGCACTCATGCAGAAAAGAGGAAATATGTGCAGCTCTCTCCTGTCCTCTCCTGATCCCTGGTGGTATTTGTATTGACAGCTGAGAAGTAGTAAAGCGTGACTGAACCTCTAACCAGTAGACATATGTATATGTAATAAGGTTTCGCATATGTGATGCAATCCCTCTCTTTTCTTCAGAGAAATGGTGGAGAAGCTGCCGAGCTCACATACATATCTCTTACTTGGTGATGCTTATATGCACATTCAAGAGGTAAGCGACAGGCCGACAGGATCTGTGTCCTATTAGATACTGTGCGCTTTCCATAAGCAGCTCGTGTGAGTGTGCGTGTTGAAAAACGTTGCTTTTTGAGCGTCCCACTTCAAATGAACATTATTTTCAAGCCGTTTTGTGCAATCGCTAACAACTTTTATCGAAGGCCATCCCTCATTTAGACACAGAAATGATGGCTTCAAAAGCGTTTCACATCCCAACATCCAACACTCCCCTTATACAGGGCCCAGAGACTTTGCAATTCCCTTTGGAAGTAGTTATTGTTCTGTGAGTAGTCATTATTGTGTTGAAATTATGATTATCATTCGATTAAAATCATGCTTCATTTTTTTCTGACATGAGCCTAAGTTATTTCCCTCTTAATTACATAATGAATTTAGCATTTAGAAAGTTTTCCTGGGGTTTAAACGTGTCACAGCTGTAGTTGTCCTGACATCTCTGAGCCCCCCTTTGGAATTTGTCAGGAGGACTTTTTTTCTGTTTATTGTCCCTCCATAGGGAATAAATATGCTCTTCAATAGACCCTGATTTAAAATAATAAGTCAAAGATAAATTATATTATTTTTGATAATGAAATGGATTCAAACCTTTTAGTTGTTTTTTTTTGTTGTTTTTTGTTTTTTTTTCCTCTGTAATGGCAAACTGTCATGCCGCCTACACTTAACATGTGTTCCTCCTCAGCCGGAGAAAGCCATCGAGGTTTATGACCATGCTCTGAAGAAAAATCTCAAAGATGGTGCTTTGGCCAGCAAGATTGGGAAAGCTCTGGTGAAAACACACAACTACGTCAAGGTTTGTGCTGCGGGGGAGAAACTTCGTCACTAACCGACAAGCCACTGTTGTAATCAAGCCGCTGTTAAACAGGCAATAAATTACTACGAGGCTGCCCTGAAGACAGAGCAACAGAATTTCTTACGCTATGACCTGGCTGAGCTACTGATGAAGCTGAAGCAATATGAGCGTTGTGAGAGAGTTCTGAATGATGCCCTCGCTAATGAATCAGGTCTGTATGACTTTTACAGTTAACAAAGTAGACTTCAGAGTAATGTCATTATTTCAAGGTATTTTTAGTCCAGATGTGTTTAAAACTCATCAAACATCACATAAAACAAGTCGTGTCCCAGCAGCTGTTTACAGATCGCTGGGTACGGCGTGTTCACGGTGTCGTTGGGTTTCTAATTTCATGCTATTCTTTGAATCTGCCTAGTGAATGAACTGACAGCACTTTCGGACAATTGCCGCTATCTGGTCCTGCTGGCAAAGGTTCAAAATAAAGTTGGCAAAACAGAAGAGGTCTTACTGTCCCTTCAACGAGTAAGTGGACCCAGTGATTTCCTGACTCAAAATGTTGTACCAAACGTTTGCCAGGTTATTTCCCAACACGATTGTCTCTCCATTCAAACGCAGTAAAAATATGAACAGGGTTTTTAGAAGATCTGTAAAAGGAGAGGAGAACATGTGTTTCTATCCACTACAGTTATTTTTGAGTAAGTTTGTAAGCAGTACCTGACACAAATTCTCATGTCAGTTGCAATTATTAGCGCTGCGGGAGAAGAGGGCACACACACACACACACACGCAAATGACTCACAAAGAAACCTCGGTTGCGTTTAATTCCTGTTTCCCACTCAGTGCAGAACTCATGTTTGTCTCTTTGGATGACTTGAAGGAATGCTGAATTTTCTTCATTATCCACACGTGCCTCAGGTTTTCTTCTCCCGCGGGTCTTTGCACCATCGGAGGAGCAGGGGCAGCAAGATTTCTGTTTTAACCAGACTCTTTGAGCCACCAGAACCGTTTCCATTGCATGAAATAGCAATAATGCCTTTCTATCAATATGACAACTTTTTCTCCTTGTCCATTAATGAAAGGTAGATGGATTAGCCACAATTAAATCAAAAGATATTTTCACATTGACATGCATTAGTATTAAAAAAAAACTCATTTCGGACACGATCGTTTTATTTGCATCCATTAAATGAGATAGTGCTGCTTCTGTCCCCAGGCCAGGGACGTGCAGGCCAAGGTGCTGAAGCGGGTGCAACTGGAGCAGCCTGACGCCATCCCCGCGCAGAAGCAGCTTGCCGCCGAGATCTGCGCTGAGATCGCTAAGCACTACACGAGTCAGAGAGGCTATGAGAGAGCGGTGAAATTCTACAAAGAAGCTCTTGTGTATTGTGAGACCGATCGCAAGGTCAGCGCAGCCGAATCAAAACATCCTATGTGCTCCTCGCAGCTGTGGTTGACAACCCCTGGCATCTTTTAGAACCTCAACCCCCCCCTCGGCTTATGACTCCGTAGACAGTTTGATTTGGGCTGAGGATATGATTCATCAACCCGCATTTACTTCATATAGATTGCTTCATTGATGGGGCGGGGAGAAAAAAAAATGAAAATGATTGCCCTGTCAATACGCAGGTGATGCTGGAGTTGGCGCGGCTTTACCTCACTCTCGATGAAGTTGACGCGTGCCAGGAGCAATGCAGTGTCATTTTGAAGAATGACCAGTTTAATGAAGAAGCAACTCTGGTTCGTTTTTTTTTTTTCTTTCGCGTCTTTCACTGCACTTCTGACAGTGAACTCTCGGACTAATTTGATTCAACATGTGTTTGTGCTTAGATGATGGCCGACCTCATGTTCAGAAAGCAAGACTATGAACAGGCTGTTTTCCACTTTCAACAACTCCTGGAGCGAAAGCCAGGTACAAAAAAAAAATCTAGCGGGTTCCTCTTTGACATGAACCCGCTACCGTCCCTCGAGAACGGTGCACATTTCTGTGGTCACGAAGGACATTTGCGGTGAACATACATGTAGATGAGTGAACCTCCCCTAAATGGAAAGCTTAATGACTTTCACCTGTTATTTCTAGACAACTACCCGACACTGTCACGTCTTATTGACCTGTTGAGGAGAACCGGGAAGTTGGAAGAGGTGCCCAGATTTTTCGATATGGCGGAAAAACATTCTCCCCGGGCAAAGTTCGACTGTGGTTTTAACTACTGCAAAGGGCTTTATCTTTGGTAAGGATGTTGGCGGGGTGGGAGAAAAGGTTGTAACGGTATCTGTTTTACGCTTCGGAGATCTGTGAGCGAGCTTGTGTTCGCCGATCAGGTACACGGGGGAGCCCAATGATGCTCTGCGACATTTCAACATGGCACGGAAAGACAACGACTGGGGTCAGAACGCCGTGTACAACATGATCGAAATCTATCTCAACCCGGACAACGACACGATGGGCGGCGAAGTGTTTGAGAGTTTGGACGGAGAAATCGGGTGAGCGAATAACCGAGGAGTGACCATGTGATTATATTCGCGGTTTAACTCCTGCGCGCTTTTACTCTTGACTCTCATCAGGAACTCCACGGAAAAGCAGGAGTCGGAGCTGATCGCCGTCAGGACGGCCGAGAGGCTGGTGAAGGAGTTAAAGCCCCAGACGCCGGGTGGACAACTGCAGCTCTGCATCCTGGAGAACTACTGTTTACTAGCGACTAAACACAAAGCGAATCTCGAGAAAGCGCTCGCAGTTTTCTCCGAGATTGCAAACAACGAGGTACTGAAACTCCAGACAACCACTGCAGGAGGGGCATCGAACATCTGTCTTGCCATTCGGTTGTAAATGGCTCGATCACAATGTTAGACACATTATAGACAGACATGAGATTTACTAACAAATCAAACATTTACTTGTATGTAACATCAGTGCAGTTAGCATGTTAGCCAAAGGGAGCGGGAGAGGTGCCGTTAGCCTCCATAACCGGTAATCCTTTGCTTCGAATTTAGAAAGAACACGTGCCGGCGCTGCTGGCCATGGCAACCGCTTACATGATGCTGAAACAAACCCCCCGAGCCAGGAACCAGCTGAAACGCATCGCTAAGATGAACTGGAGCATTGTCGACGCCGACGAGTTCGAGAAGAGCTGGCTGCTCCTGGCAGATATCTACATCCACTCGGGGAAGTACGACATCGCCGAGGAACTCCTGAGGAGGTGCCTCAATCACAACAAGGTCCGACAAAAAATATCATCACCGCGCCATGTGTGCATTTGAACGAAACGCATTTCTGTAATTTCGCTTTATTTTGTAAAGAAGAGGCCAAGTTTTATGCATTTTTTTGTAATGCTAACGGAGCGTTTTCTGTGCAGTCATGCTGTAAAGCTTATGAATATCTGGGCTACATAATGGAAAAGGAGCAGGCGTTCCGTGATGCGGCTCTCAACTATGAACTGGCTTGGAAATATGGAAATCGGACTAACCCGACTATCGGTATGTTGGCCAAAATCTCATGTCCAGTGCTATTTATAAAAAGAGGTTAATAGGATGTTGCTTCCAATTATAATGTATTTTTCTATCTTTCCAGGATACAAGCTTGCCTTCAATTACTTAAAGGCAAAGAGACACGTTGACGCCATAGACGTGTGTCACAAGGTGAGACATCTGTGGGCGTTTGGGTTTTAAAACTATCTGATTTTTTCTCTTCCGAACTGTAATTCCCATTTGCCTCCATCCAGGTTCTCGCTGCTCATCCCAACTATCCGAGAATGAAAAAGGACATCCTGGACAAAGCTCGCGCCGCTTTGAGACCTTGAATTTTTTTTTTTTTTTGGATAACATTGTGGTCGTGGGTGTGCTTTTGCGCAGGAGGGAGAGATTTGCAATAAAAAATTGTTAAATCTGTTTTTCTGTCGTTTGGCTTCGCCGCGGAGTCCGATAAATCACTTCAAGAGCTCCTGTGAAATACCTTTCAAAGAGCTCTGTGTTTGTAGGGTTTTTCTTTTCACCGCTGGCGGTGAGGACATCTTCTGGGGAGCCGACCTGCGAGAAGCTCCCGGCACCTCCACCACCTCTATTGTTACTTTCATTTTGCATTCACAAGTATGCGGGGATTTACTTAATAAAAATGCACGGTATACCCTCAGTCAAATATTTTTCATCTAAAATTTCCTCGATTCATTTATTTAAAATTCTACTTCACAGGACATTATTTAAGACTGTTGCCTTTAAATCTTAGTTTAAAAGAGACTTTCTTTTTTCATCCAAGGTTGAGCTCTCTGGTCGAGGATAAACAGTGAACAGGCTGTTTTGAATTCTTCAAACCCAAAAGGCGAGTTTTAAGAGGCCCAAGTTGAAAAAGCTTGTTAAAGGTTTTATTTGGCTTAATAAAGAGGAAGCATGCCGGTGGATGGGAATCGCTGGCGGACACGGTGTCTTACTGAAGCAGCCGCAGCTCCGGGGGGAAGAAAGGAAAAAAAGGCAGGAGTCCGAGCGAGCTGGATCCGCCTCATCCTCACCGAGCGCCCGGGGGAAGGAGAACCTGCGCGGAGCCCGACGGTGAGTATCACCCTTTTTTTATTATCATTATTATTATTATTTTCAATAAAAAAATAAATAAAAAGGACGTGAACCAGGATACGCCTCCACACCCTTTTTTTTTTTTTTTTTTTCATTTGAGTCAGCCGGTCCATGT
Source organism: Fistularia commersonii (assembly GCF_037954325.1). NCBI lineage: Eukaryota > Metazoa > Chordata > Actinopteri > Syngnathiformes > Fistulariidae > Fistularia > Fistularia commersonii. The sequence continues at coordinate 19,046,694 of NC_141287.1, read as the reverse complement.
GCCGGCGCGCCGGCCGGACTCCCCCGCGGGATGTGGCGTCTCCTCCGGCGCGCTGATTGGCCGCGCCGGCCCCCCGCGCCGGGAGCCTGACGCGTTCCTCCGCTCCCCGTCTCCCGGCAACTGTTCCAGTCAATGAGCGGTTCCGCAACCCCCCCCCCTCTCTCTCTCTCACTCCAGACCCGGCGGCCCCGCGGGAAACACACCACCTCGGGGACACCGAACAACTCCTTCCACCCCCCCCCCCCTTCTTCCTTTTAATCGCTCTTACTTTTTTTTTTCCAATCCGGATGCCGCGCTTTTTCTCCGGTTCCGTTCCCAGGCGCGGATTTGTTTCCCCCGGGAGTCGTGTTTTGCGCAGGCGCACCAGGTGGTCTCCTCCCCTTCGTACCTGAGCGGAGCGCACCTGGAATCCAACGAGACGGAAGTTTCCACCCGGGTGACGGAAACGAGAAAAAAAACAAACTTTTCTTTTCCATTTTTGTTTTATTTTTCCTCTCCCTCCCCCCCCAAAAGGCAGAGAACAAACAAAAAGGTAATGAGGAGTCGACGCCGGTGAAGATGGTCGAGTGGGTGCAGTCCCGTGGATCGTGGGTGAATCTTTGCAAGGACAGCGACTCCTGGTATGTGTGTGTGTGTGTGTGTGTGTGTTTTTTTTCCCCCCTGTATGGCTCCCGTGTTTCGTAAATCAATTCTCTTCATTGAAAAGAAAAAAAAAAAGAAGTCGTCGCTCAGGCGCAGGTGTTTTAAAGTTGAAACAAATAAATTCTTTGCAGCTGAAAGCGGCCTGCATCTTCCTCCGAAGATGACCGCCCTCCGCCGGCTGCTCCGGCGGCGCCTCCGGCCGCTGCGTCTGGCCGCCGTGGCCGCCGCCTTCGTCACCTTCGTGTTCTTCATCCACCGGGAGGTCGGCGGTCCGAGTCCGAGAGAGGAGCCGTGGCTCAGCGAGATCGCCGTGAAGCGGGACGCCATGCTGGGCATGGTGCTGGGGGCGGTCAACAACTTCAGGGACGCGATGCCGAAGATGCAGATCCGGGCCCCGGTGCGCCAGCGGGGCCCGGCGGACGGCGCGTCCTGTCCGCCGGGCCGCTACGCCGCCGTGGAGCTGCGGCCCGCCCTGGAGCGACCCCCGCAGAGCCCCGGGGCCCCCGGGGCCGCAGGGAGGCCCTTCCACACGGACTCCCTGAGCCCCGCGGAGCAGAAGGAGAAGGAGCGGGGCGAGGAGAAACACTGCTTCAACCTCTTCGCCAGTGATCGCATCTCCTTGAGCAGAGACCTGGGTGCGGACACCAGACCCCCAGAGTAGGTGCCCCAATCCGCCTTCCTCACCTGCAGAAGAACCGGCTCCTAAACCCTCTTATTCCTGCAAACATACACTTTGCACAGCGGCGGCTCTCCCGCTGACCTTTGTATTCCTCTCAGTTATCTCAACTCAGAAACACACGGCAACGACAACCCCCTCCGAAGAATTAATCACACTTGGGTTTTTTTTTTTTCTTTCTTTCTTTTTTTTTTTTTTTTTCACAAACCATCTCGAGCAGAAACCAGAGATAATTGTTCTGACTGAGTCCGGGTGTCAGCAGCGTGGCCAACCTGCCCTCTCGCCGCGGGCCCGGCGGGGAGGAAGCGGCTCTGTTTGGTTAATTACGGCCCATCCAAATACCCCGGGGGGGGGGGGGTTGCAGAGTAACTTTAGCACGACGCGAATACGAAGCTTTTACAAGTACGGTGGCATGGGCAGGTATTTCACCGGGTTACCACACACACATGTGGTATGACTGTTGAAACGGACACCCCACCAGGGAGGGCCCCTGCGGATGTAATAACTAGACTTGTGTGCCACTTTGGGAGCAACACGGGACAGAAAGATCTTTGTGCTTTTACTCTCTCTCTCTCTCTCTCTTTCCCTCTGCAGATGTATCGAACAAACCTTCAAGCGATGCCCCCCCTTGCCCACCACCAGCGTGATAATTGTGTTTCACAACGAGGCCTGGAGCACGCTGCTCAGGACGGTGTACAGCGTCCTCCACACCTCCCCTGCCATCCTCCTCAAGGAGATCATCCTCGTGGACGACGCCAGCGTGGACGGTAAAATCCCCCTCCGACCCCCCCCCCCCCCACACACACACACACACACAAAAAAAAGGGGGGCGTGGGGGGTTTCAGGACTGCCCCTGCTTTCTTTGGGCTCGGTTTCACCAAAGCATGTTGGGTGGGCAGCTCTCCGGTGAGCCCCAGAACTTAAAGAGGTACTCCCGTTCCTTCTGTGGCCCGTGAATTGGGTTACAGGAAGAGAGGGGCTGCTAGTGAATATTTTCCGAGGAATTAGCCGTCCGTCGGTCAGTCAGGCTTAGAAATGAGTCAGACGTGACTCCTGGAAACGGCGGTCCAAAAGAGGCAGGAGGTGAAAATCCTGGAGAGCAGAGAGGTTTTTCAGAGAATGCCGTCCGTCTTTCTCTCTAGATTGAGTTACTCATTGGGTTTCAGACAGGGTGCCGCTGGAAAAAAAAAGCCGGGCCGGGCAATGTGGGGGAAAAAAAAAAAAAAAAAAGGTTTTATAGTCATTCAGTGGATATCGGATAGTATATGGGTTTGGAATTGGAAATCAGCCGTGAGATAAACAACGGGTGGCTCAGGAATCATTTGTATTACATTACATTGCATTTGGCAGACGCTTTTATCCAAAGCGACTTACAATAGAGGACATAGGGACTACAAATACACTTGCAAATACACGATGCACAGGAAATGTACAGAACAGTAAGCTTTTTTTTTTTTTTTTGACAAAGACATACACAAACGTACACACACTGCATAGCCTAACTTGGTGCCTAACCTGATCTGGGGCATCAGCGCAGTAAAAAGTCCTGAAAGAGAAAAGTTTTTACCTGTTTCTTGAAGGTTGAGAGAGATGATGCTCGTCTTGTTGCTTCCTTAAGTTTGTTCCACCACTGAGGTAGTAGAACTGAAAACAGTTTTGCCTGAGATCGCTTAGCGCGAGCAAAAGGTACTGCTAGTAGGTTTGTATTAGAGGAACGCAGCTCTCTGCCGGGAGCATAAGGTCTTATCATTTGGTTCAGATATGCTGGACCTGTTCCTGAGGTGGTTTTGAATGCCAGGGTCAGGGCCTTGTGCTTGATCCTGGCAGCTACTGGTAGCCAGTGCAACTGGATGAACAGAGGTGTAACATGAGCCCTTTTGGGTTGAGTGTATTAAAGGCTCTGAGTGCATTTTTAGCATATTATTTTAGCTTTTAAGGTAGTTTCCCCTCTGACGGAAGAAAACCTCCCAACTATTAATTCGATAAAAGCCTGAATTAAGCATAATTCCACGCATGCGCCTCGTGTTACATTTTCACAATCGTCGCCCTGATGTTCTTCTTCCGCCTCTTTGTTTTCACCTCCAGACGCGCTGAAGGAGGAGCTGGACGAGTATCTGAAGCGGCTGAACATCGTGCGAGTGGTTCGCCAGCGAGAGAGGAAGGGTCTCATCACCGCTCGGTTGCTCGGCGCCTCGGTGGCCACCGGCGATACGCTCACCTTCCTGGACGCCCACTGTTAGTCGCCCCGCGACGACGCGGTTAAACCAAGGCGGTCGGCGGTTACCGCGACGATAGATGGCGTGACGCAACGTCCTTGTGTGCCGACAGGTGAATGTTTCAACGGATGGTTGGAGCCGCTGCTCGCTAGGATCGCGGAGAACTCTACCGTGGTTGTCAGCCCGGACATCACCACCATCGATCTCAACACCTTCGAGTTCATGAAGCCGTCGCCGTACGGCCAGAACCACAACCGGGGAAACTTCGACTGGGGCCTGTCCTTCGGCTGGGAGACGCTCCCGGATTCCGAGAAAAAAAGGAGGAAGGATGAAACCTACCCGATCAAGTAAGCAGCGAAAACATGTACGCTTAGAGCCGGGAAATCTATTACAACGTTCAGTCGGCGGTACAAGTCAAATGCGCCGATCCCATCGCGTTGATTAGATCCGCATTTTAAGATAAGATAAACTTTATTGATCCCCATAGGGGGAAATTTCTTTGTCGCAGCAGCGTAACCGTAAGAATGCCCCCCAAAAAAATAAAAAAATATAAATAGAGAGACAGAAGATAGCAAGACGTCCAGGAATGAATAGACAGCAGCAACAACATCAGAGATAGTAATGGATAACATAGAGGAACAGTAAGGGTGAAAAAAAAAAAACACAACCAGAAGTAAACAACAATATAAATAGAGTGACAAGAATAAAATAAATAAACAAAATTGGGCCTGATGTATGCGGGCTGGGACCTACAAGGATAAAATTGTTTTTATCATAATTATGATTATTATTACTATATTTTCATATATATCGTACATTTCAAATAGATTTTTCCAAAAGATTTTTTTCTTTGGTAGGTAGTGTTTCATTGATTAAAAACTTATTTTTTTTTGTTTGTTTTTCTAGGAGACTAATGCGCTCATATACTGTAACTGGGTGGAGGGGAAGCAAAGTGGACAAACTGAGATAAAAGTTAAATTTAAAATAATTAAAATGGTTAGAGACATTTTTAGTGGAATTTCCACATCTATATGGTTATGTATTAGATTTGTGGACACTAATCGCCCAGTTCTGTGCGAATATGCAAAATGACGGAAAAGGTTTTGATCGGTGTTCCCTCGCAGGACGCCTACATTTGCCGGCGGTCTCTTCTCCATCTCGAAGGAATATTTTTACCACATCGGGAGCTACGACGAGGAGATGGAAATCTGGGGGGGCGAGAATATAGAAATGTCATTTAGGGTAAGACCATATCATTCGTAAATGTCAGTTTCGAGGGTCGAAAAAAAGGGCCGACCGGGATTATATAACGCCCGCGATAACCCCGCAGGTGTGGCAGTGCGGCGGCCAGCTGGAGATAATCCCGTGCTCTATCGTCGGCCATGTTTTCCGCACAAAGAGCCCGCACACCTTTCCCAAGGGGACGCAGGTGATCGCTCGGAACCAGGTCCGACTGGCCGAGGTTTGGATGGACGACTACAAGGAGATCTTCTACCGTCGCAATCAGCAGGCGGCGCAGATGGCCAGAGACGTATGTTCCCCATCCTAATCCCCCCCCCTACACACACACACACACACACATCCTCTTATTTCCAGCCCGGGGCGCAGATTCCTTGCTCAGGTTAAGTGTTTTTTTATTGCTACATCTATTAAACCCCCGCTCAGACAGTTAGGCCGACCCATCAAGCGGCTGGATCACAACCGGCTGTAAGTAAACACCTCTGAAAATACGCAGACTTACTCGGAGAACCTTGATTTTTCCATTATTGTATTTCTTAGAACTCCCAATTAAATGCAAGAGAAAGCTTGTTTTTTTTTTTTTTTTTTTTTTTTTTTTTTTCTTCTAATGGATGGGATAATCAGTGCATTTAAAAGGATCATTAGAGACCACCGGCAGCTACCGGAGGAAAGTAGTTCTGAAGGAAGCGGTGGCTGGTAAATGACACCGGCTCTCAGCGTTCCCTGACATGTGGTCTCATAGGTGCCATAAAGTGCTCCCCGAGGGCGATACCTCACGGCGGGGAGGAGGCGGGGGGTCGGAGTCAGCCCACTCCCCGCTGGCTTCAAACAGACACGCCGCTGTCAATAGCTTCAAGGGGAACGCTGTAGTAGCTATCGGCGCGCTCGGCGGCGGCGGCGGCGGGGAGCATCCTCGTCGTAAAAAATGAAGCGCTCTCGTTATTCAAGAGCGCGTGATGCTAGAAAATCCTTTTGAAATAACACCGTTAAGCTCCTTTTTTTTTTTTTTTTTGTTATAAATATATGAGCTGATGTTTCCCGTGACTATTTTTTTTTTTTTTTTCTGAACAAGCAGTCATTAAACGCCACCCCTCATAGTTATACACAGAGGCGACGATCGTACTTTAATTAAGACACTATAATACTAGAGCCGGGTGATTTATTATCATATCCGGCATATCATAGAAAAACTGTAAAACCGTCTTCATAAACTGGGATGACATGATGAAGAACAATGGAAATTAAGGGTTTTTTTTTTTTTCAGGGGAAAATCTTGTGATGACCTGGAAATGTAGAAATGTTCGATTACACAGAAAGCATTGACACTCGCCCGCAGAGACGAGTGTATTAGCGGTTGGATGGGGCCTTTCTCAGCGAATACTGTTGTGAAGCGACGTCTTATTAAAGATTCCCAATATTCCAGAATTTATTTTCAACGTATTATTGATCTGTTCGGGCGCCAGTTATTTGTAAAAGAGCAAGGGAATATGGGTAGCCTGAAGGTTCGAACGTTGCCTTTTGTATCGGGTCAGAATGTTGCTGCAAATAGCCTGAGGTGGATTTCCAACCATCTCGCAGACCGGCACCGATTCTCATGGATTTATTTTTTCTTTCATTCAGAGAGAATTGTTTTTTTTTTTTTTTTTTTTTTAGCAGTCAAGTTAATCTCTGAGGCGGCCATCCGGTTCTGCACAGCGATATTCGAACCGGGTTTCGCTTCAATTAGCATCTCATTGGCGTCGGGCTGCTGACACGGCCGCACATTCCCGTTAGCGTCCAGCGTTGCCAAGGAAATGCTTCACCCTTCCGCCGGCGCTTGTCTCCGCAGAGGTCCTTCGGCGACATCTCCAAGCGCGTGGATCTCCGTGAACGGCTGCAGTGCAAGAGCTTCACCTGGTATTTGAAGAACGTCTACCCAGAGGTCTTCATGCCCGATCTCAGCCCACTCCGCTTTGGCGCAGTAAGATTACACGCCACACCGGCAGCGCCGCCTTTTCCAAACCTCAGAGCTCCGTCTAGCCGCTGCGGGTTTCCACTTGGGATCTCCAGTGGGTAGCGAGCAGTTCCAATTTGACACCGCTGAAAGCTCACCAGACACTCAGGTTGTTTGAACAGCTTGCGCTGGATGTTAGCTTTTCGTTTTGTTTCCCCTCACTGCTTTTCCCTTTTTTTTTTTTTTTTTTTTTTTTCGTCTTTCCCCCCCTCGCCCTTCATAGGTGAAAAATGCAGGCAAAGACTCGTGTCTGGACGCTGGAGAGAACAATGAGGGGGGGAAACAGCTGATCATGTACCCGTGTCACGGGCTTGGAGGAAACCAGGTCAGTGAGAGAATGCCTCCCCGATCGACAAAAAAAAAAAAAAAAAAAATGCGATTCAGGTTCATCGCTTGATTCTTGCTTTTTGGTTTTTTTTTTGTTGTTTTTTTTTTTTTTCCCCCTGCGCCGTAGTACTTTGAGTACTCCACACATCACGAGATTAGACACAACATTCAGAAGGAGCTGTGTTTGCATGGGGTCGGCGGGGCCGTGAAGCTGGAGGACTGCCAGTATAAAGGCCGGAGCACATTTGTGGCGGCGGAGCAAAAATGGGAACTGAAGGATGTGAGTTGACTTATGCGTTTTTTTTTTTTTTTTTTCTTTTCCCCCCAACTTTTTTCTTTGCAGATGAAAGTAATAGTTGTTTGTTTTTCTTAATATAGAACCAGTTATTCTACATCCCACACTGGAACTTTTGTCTGAGCGCCCGTCATGAGCATCCCTCTTTGGCTCCCTGCGACCCCTCAGACAGATACCAGCTCTGGTCCTTCATCTGAGCGCGCACACACACACACACACACACACACACACACACACACGAACACACACACACACATACATACATAGAGCACACATACTGTAGCCACTCTGTATGCACAAGCGTACTAGGAACACTATACTGTATGCAGTTAACAAAACAGGGTTTGTAGTTTAACGACTAAATTGCGTTTTAATTTATTTTTATACGCCGATGAACTGAAATGAACTGCTGCTGGAAAGTTTTGGACAAAAACAGCGGCGCGTAGCCACGAGGCTCCTGATCAGACTGTGAATGAAGACGCACTGTGTCGATAACGTTAAGTGCCTCCTTAATGTTCTTTACTCCTCCTGCTCCGCATTAGCAACAGTCCGCAGTATTAAACATGCAATGCCGACAGTTATTCATTTCTGCTGAAACATTCATTTTAAACACAGTAACAAAGCAAAACATTTCGTCCTTCTAAATCATCGACATGATGCTCAGTTTGGGCATTGAAACCTTGAACAATGTGGACCAAAGAGACGGAAAGGAAGGGAATTTTTATCCCTTTGAATATTTTGCAATACCATTTTTTTGTGTATTCTATCAAGGGAAATGTGGTGGTATATGCTGGAGGAATTGGTGGTGGTTTGATTTTTTTTTTTTGTTTGGGGAGGGGGGTGGGCTTTCCAGATATCCAGTCTCAAAAGTTTCATAATTTCATCGAATTTCATCACATGGCTAAAGACCAGACGGCGTTTGCACTATAAATGTGTAAGAAAACTACTTCACCAAGCCTCCCTGTTAAATTTGAAATAAACTGGCCCTTAAATAGTTGCTAATCATTTTGACGCTCTAGTTCATTCTGTATTACATCTTTAAAATGAAATCTCTTCATTCATTTCTGACATTTGTCAACATTGCCTTTTTTTTAATTTTCTATTATTTAGTGGGTTGTTAGTTTTTTTTTTGTTTTTTTTTATTGTCAAAATGGAAGATTTCATGTAGTCCAATGGTTGTCTGGTGCAGGCACTAGTGTTTGATTGCTGCAGAATATGACCCTGTCACCAGATGAAGAGCTGATTGACAGCATGTATGTGTGTGTGTGTGTGTGTGTGTGTGTGAGAGTGGAAACCATGTCATATTGTCACAGTGCCTCAATAACAAGATGTCTTATTTTGAGCTCAATAAATTCAGTGGGTTAGTTCTGACACCCATCTAGTCTCAGTTCCTCCTGTCAGCTGCAGGGGGCACTTTACACTAAACAGTGACTCAAACCTTACTGCAAGAGTGTGTACTTATACACACTCACACACACACATATTGCAGGTTTGGGAATTGCACCTACATATTTTGAGATTAAGATTGGCGTATCACGTTTTTTTTTTTATCCAGACATTTATTTCAAAACCATGTTAAAAAGGCTCTACATTTGGAAACAAAACACAGAAAAGAAAAAACAAAACAAAAAAAAAAAAAGTACCATTCGTGTGCAAAATGTATGCATCTCACAGAATATATAAAAAAAATAAAATAAATCAGGCACGCAATGCTTTACATCTCACAACCAGCATGAAACAAAAGACAGGTTTAAGATAGTGAAGCAGTTTACTCAATACAGACAATAAACCACAATAAATACACATCTTGTAAAATAAATACTGCTAAATGAAGTCGCTCACAGGATTCTTCCCTGCACGCAGCGTCATCGTGTCTAAGTCTTCACACACCGGATGCTTTGGCACAATAATTCTGCGTTTTTGTTGTTTTTTTTTTTTTTTTTTTTTTTTTTTTTTTCTTTCTTCCCCCCCCCCCCCAGGCCACGCAGACTTTGTCGACGCGCGACGTTTTTCGTACCATCGGAGGTCCGAGCCGCTCCACAGCCGCACAGGAGAGAAAAAATAAATACGAACCCAGCACTGACTCTTAAGGGATGGGTAGATTTTGTTTCCTGCAGGAGCGGAGAGCTCCGAGTAGAAATCCAAGCATTAGGTGAGCAAAGATGCCGAGCATCCACCTCTGATCTCCTTTTTTAAGCATTATTTACAAATTTCCGGTGAGCCGTGTCTCGCCATCTCAACAGGTCAATAAGCTTCGATTGTCATCCTTATTTGTTTTCCCGCCGGACGATAGCTAAAACGGCCGGTGAGTTCAAAACGAAACAAACGCTTCATTATTTATCAAAGTACAATATGAAGTGCTGTGAGCATTGGCATTAATGAGGATCCTCTCTAAAAGAGAATTACTCGTGAAATAACCCTCTAACTATTGCACTTGACACTTAATTAGAGCGAATCACCCTCATTCCAGGTTCCACATAAACATCTCATTTACTCGATGGGGAAATTCAGTCCGTGCCGCAATCCAAAGTAACGACCCGACAGCCGGGTTAGACAAAATACCGACACATTCGTTCCGATAAACGCCGCGGTTGTCGAGCGGCGGCCGCTCCGCTCATTGGATGATGGAGTTCGGCCGCTTCGAAGACGCTTTCCCGACTCTCGGAGAGATGTCAAAGTGCTGTTTGGTTGAGATCCCTGTCTCACTGACGATGCTTCAAGGAATAAACTTGCGTTTCCTACCGATCCTGTTCATCAAAATGAGTCAGAAAAGAAAAAGAAAAAGATTTTACCATTGGACCCTTAGTCATATTTTAGCGTAGCTTTTTTTTCTTGCTATCAAGGTTATTTCCCAAACGTACAAATAACTGAGTCAGGCTTTTTTCATGCTTTTCAAAACCACCAAAAAAGCATATAATAGTGACAAAAGAAGTAAAATGTACATTATGTATACAGCACATTTTATATAAAACGATTATTTGTCTCCCTAAATGTTACAGATTCCCAAAAGAGCATGCGTATTATCAAAACTTTTACAATATATGCGTATACACATAATTCCTAAACCATAAATAAACGGACAATAATCCCTTTTGCACATTTGACACATACAGCAGACATAGAAAAGTTCCATCTACAGTACAATATCTCCTTAAAACTAGAACTTTACATCTGGAGTTACAAGATACATTGCACGGCGAGACATTAAATTCATGTTGGTTGCAGTCCGGCGGCGAAGCCGTCGGGTTTGAAGAACCCCGAAGGGACTCCTCGTCGCGAACCGGCGGCTCCGCTGTCGCCGGTGACAATGGAACGCGCCGCTGTGAAATCGCTTTGCAAAATTTTTTTATGACGGATTATGCAAAAAGGCCATGGATGTGTTCCCCAGAGAGACCACGCGGTCGGGCTGTTCTGAAGTTATGACGCCGAAGAAAAACCAACACGGAAAGGGTCGACTAAATGGCGGGTAAGGAGAGATTCTTAGTGCTGTTTGCTAGTAAGGCGAGCTCAGAGTGCCCGTTGACGCCGGACTCCTGCTGCGGCGGCTCCGCCGTCAAGCAGGAGCCGCCGAAGGTGTTATTGTTCAGGTAGTTCTGAAACTGTGTCTGGTTCTGGTTTTCCGGCTGATCGACCGACGCGGCCTTCGTCAGCGCCTGCTTCTCCTGCTCGGGCGCGTAGCGGGTCAAAGAGGTGGCCGCGGCCCCGTTGGTCAGACTGAAATGGTGGTTGGCGGCGTACTGGTCCACGGGCTGACCGGCGTAGTCTGGGAACGGCTCCGCCGTCATGTTGAACGGTCCCTGGGTCGCGCCGCCGCCGCCGCCGCTCGTGCCGACCGGGTCTTGGAATGCTAAGGCTTCCACGTAGGGTTCACTGGCTCGGCCATCTTGGCCGTTGGAGATGGTGCCGGAACTCCCCAGCTGGTAGTACTCGGCCGAGGGAGAGTTCATGAGATAAGTGTTCCCGTTCACGTGGTTGTCGTGGCCCGCCGATCCTTCGTTGTAACACAACACCGAGGACAACGGGACCACTTCGGTGCGGCACGCCGACGGGGTTTCGTCCTCGAAGTTCTCGGACCGCTCCTCGTCCTCGTCCTCGTCCTCGTCGTCCTCTTCCTCCTCGGAGTCGCTGTTCGCCAAGCTCTGAGTGCTGGAGTCGGATATTCCGCTGAAAACGCTACTGCTGTCCTCTTCGTCGTCGTCGTCGATCTCCTCTTCTTCCTCCTCGTCGTCTTCCTCGTCTTCGTCGTCGTCGTCGTCGTCGTCGTCCAGCCGCTCCTCCATGTCGTCCGCGGCCTGCAGGTGCACGCCGGCCGTTTGCGGGACGGCGTCCGAAAGAGGGTACTCCAACCTGTGCGGGGGCTGAACCAAGGGGTTTCCGCTTGCCATGTCGTTGGTGTCGCTATGGTAACCGTTGGCCGGGGAATCTTGCTGCTGCTCGCGGCTTTTCTCCAGCTCCAGCTTCATTATGGTGTGCAAAAAATGGGTCCGAACACGGATGGGGTTGAACTCCACCCTGCCGCTCGAATTGCTGCAGCCCTCCTTCGTGCAGCCGCAGGGAAATGACATGCGGTCCACCTAGAGACAGCAGAGCAGTTAATCGTTATTTTTATTACAAATTAAATCACAATCAATTGTTTACAAATAATAAATACATATAAATAAATATTGATAAAATAATTTATTTAGCAATTTAGCTTCATAAATTAAATTTCGATTATTTATAAATAATAAATACATATAAATAAATATTGATAGAATAATTTAGTTAGCAATTTAGCTTAATAAATTAAATTTCGATTATTCATAAATAAGAAATACATATAAATAAATATTGATAAAATAATTTATTTAGCAATTCACCTTAATAAATTAAATTAATAAAGCAATTTATTATATAACCAACAAACAAAAAAAAAACTGAAATAATATAAATAAAAGCAATGACATTAAAATCAAAACACATAGAAGCCATATAAGAAATGTTTGTGTGAATACAAATTTTTGTATTCACATTTTTTTTAAATTTTTTTTTGACTTCCAGATTGATCATGTAGATCAACTCTAAAGAGTGATAATGGCATGATTTAATTAACCCCGGTGCGATCTTAACATTGTGTTTACTCCCCTTGTCCTACAGGTCAAAAATGACCCATAAGACAATCTTTGTACCCTAGAGGTGTACAGCCCACATGGAAACATAAACATAAAAGAAGTACAGTGATCCCCTCGCTATGACGCGGTTTACTTTTCTCGGTTTCGCTACTTCTCGGATTTGCATGGTGCATTGTGTTCTGCATTCTGAATGGCTAAAAAGTCACTCCGCTTCTTCTCTACCTGTGCGTCAATAACGTTGCATTTTAATATGTACACGTACGTAAAACAGCTTGCCAAATTTACATTACATACGTGCAAATTCTCTTGCAATTTCGAGTTTCTCTAAAACCCATAATGTCGACAAATCGCTCTGGAACGACTAAAGCACCAGCAGGGCCCAAAAGGCAGCGGAAGATGCTATCTATCGCAGATAAAGCTAAACTTCTGGACATGCTAAGGGAAGGTAAAAGCTATGCGGCTGTAAGTCGGCATTACGGAATTAATAAATCTTCCGTTCGTTCCATAAAGAAGGAAGAAAAAAACATAAGGACGACAGCAGCAACGGATAATAGAGTATTTAATTGTATACTAATTGTAAAAAAAAATAAAGGTTTCTACTTCACGGATTTTGCCTATCACGGGTTCTTTTTGAAACGTAACCCCCGCGAAAAACAAGGGTCTTTTTCTAATTATGGGGTCTCTTGAGGAAAAGTCATAAAATTTCAAGTTGGAAAAAAAATAGGTTAATGAGATGAGATGAGAACAACTTTATTTGTCCCGAAGGAAATTGTTGTGCCAGAGTTTCAAGCAAAAACCTAACAATAATAGATAATAGTAGGAAGGAGGGAGAATAAGATATACAATAAAATACAAATCGACAGGGTTAATATAAATTGTCAAGGATAAAGGCTATCAAGTGTTTTAAGGTTTAAGTACAAAAGGTTAAGGTGTTTTTTCTACAGCTAAACATGGTAGTAGGTCACTTTTGACTCGCAAGACAACACAAGGGTTGAGCATGAGTTAATTCTAATCATCTGATTTACCGTATCTGGGATCGAACCCTTCGCCCGCCGATTTATTCTGAATTTAGTCAGTTTAACCTGTTATTGCTGGAAAACGTGCGCGCCGCAGGGACTTACCTGGCACTTGATGCCCGCGTTGCTGCAGGCGCAGGTCTCCGGATCACAGAAGACTCTGCAGTCACAGCCGCAATCCTCCCTGGATATCCGGATGGCCCGCAGTTCATGTTTCTCCTCCACGTCGATCTTCTTCACCCCGGAGGAGCGCAGCAGGGCCCGGCGCTTTTTAGTGGTGAGCGGCTGCAGGAAGAAGTACTCGTCTACCTCCGTGTTGTCCAGATCGATGTCGTCATCGGATATGTCCTCCGCCGTCAGCGTGTTGGCCTCCTCGGACTCCACCGTGCCGTTCTTAGTCAGCTGAAAAGATGTTTTTTTTTTTTTTTTTTTTAATTAATGAAAGGAAATAAAGCACTAATAACCAATAAACACCGTCTCTAAGAGGAAAGCTATCTAAAATGATGGGCTCATAAAAAAAGAACCCGCCTACCGGCCTTTTCTCCCATTTCACATGTAAAAACAGCATTAAAGAGCTAGTTGTTAAAGGGCTTCTTAAAACTGCTTTTCACTTTTAGTTTTCTAATTTGACTTCCTTTTTTACACTTTACTGATCCCGTGATAAATATTCAAGGCGTTTTCTTCAAATTGACAAATCACTCGATTGATTCCGAGGGATAGACGTGTCTATAGATTCTTCCCTGCTGATGTTAATTCAATATTTGTCCGATTCTTTGGCCGTTTTTTTTTTTTCTTTATAGAAAGTGACATTTGTCATCATCAGCTTTATCTATAAAGAACTTTAAATAAGAAACAGCTGGAAAAACTGCAGGTCAAGGGATATAAGAGGACATAAAGCAAGACAACAACACAATTAAAACAAGAAATTGAATAATACACATAAGATTTTACTATAGTATAATATGGCATTTATATTTTTCCAATTTTATTAGATTTACTATTATTATAGCTATGTTAATTTCCTTATTATTACTATATTTCATAATTTTAATTATACATAAAAAGGAAACTAAACATGCACATAATAAAGCATTATATGATACTCAATCCAGCTTTATTTTGATTACTATTACTATATTTCAATTTTTTAATTATACATAACAAGGAAGCTAAACTTGCATAAAATGAAGCATTATATGATACTAATTCTAATTTTAAAATTGTTATATATTTCTAATTATATATAATGATTATACAATAATAATTATAATTATTATCTTAATTATTATATTGCTTGTTTTTTTTATTACAATTGGTAATGTGACACTTTGTCACTGCTAATGATAAAAATCAATGATATATAATAAAAGTGTATATAAAAGCGAAAAGTGTAGTTCTGTCTAAATCAGGGGTGTCAAACTCATTTTGGTCTCGGGGCCACATTCGACCAAATCTGATGTCAGGGTGCCGGACCAGTAAAATCATAGCGTAACGACCTAGAATTAACATTAAGTCCAAAACTTTCCTTTGTATTAGTGTCCAGGAGAACAGGTAATTCATTATAAAGATCTTTATATGGAATGAACTGCTCCTTTAAAAAACACACGGCGAACAACCTGAGATTCTTAAAATAAGTTCAATTTCAACAACACGACACCTCGGTTCTTCGCTCTCTGTGCATTTTGTTGTATTTTTCGCCACGGCGAGTCTCATAGTGGCACTTGGCTGCATCCACACCGAGCATACAGGTTTCTTATTCACCTCAGTAAACAAATAAGAAATGGTCCACATTTCTAACTATAAGCAAAAATGCTATTTACAGACCCGGAAGCCGCATTGCTTCTGTCTAATATAAGTTCCCATAGTGTTGTGCCATGTAGCTAACACTGACTAGAACAGCGCGCTCCTAGCAGACAAAGAGGGAACTGCATTTTTATTTCTAAAAGGTAGTTCATGATTTTGATGCATTTTTTTCACATTTTAGATTTATCCCAGGGGCCGGATCGGACCCTCCGGCGTGCCGGTTTCGGCCCGCGGGCCGTACATTTGCCGGAACTGGTCTAAATCTGCCTTTTGGCAGCTAAAGGGATGAGCTGATCATCCGTTCCGGCGCACTTGAATTGGTTTTGGCGGACGAGAGAGCTCTCACCTTGAGTTTGATTGAGTTGAGTTTCTCCTCCTTGAGGTGGTCTCGGAGCATGTCCCTGTGGATGCGCTCCTGCTCCATGGCGAATTCCCCCAGGGAGTACTGCCGCACCCAGCTGTGTCTGTTGGACATGCCCAGCGTGCTGCCGCCTTGGCTGGGCACGCTGGTGAAGCCCTGCCGCCGGCCGAAGTAGTACACCGTCACATTCTCGAAATGCACCCTCCTCGTGCGCAGTCGCTTCTCCCTCTTCAGCGCCGAGTCAGCTGCAGGGGAGGAGAGCCGCAGACGGGTTTTCAACCGGAAAAAGGTGTGCGTCATCCGGGCCGGGGACTGTTCATGACCATTCGTTCATTTCACGGATATTAAGGTTTGCTCTCAGCAGATTAGTGAAATTATATGAGTGGATATTCGGTACGCGGGAGGCGACGTCGCAGCCGCCGATCGCTTTTAATATAAATTCTTTTATGTTTGTTTTGTTTTTTTCCAAAAAAAACGCAGGGGAAGATTTCATCACGTCCACGAGGCGCCGCTTTGCATGCAAGGCCTCGGCGTGCCTTTTAAAAGGGGAGGCAGGGGCCGAGGAGAGGGCAACGCCGGAGCGTAAATAATCCCCCCCACCTGGCCTTGAGATGAAGAGCGCTCCTTCACAGTCGTCGCGTCTCGAGCGTTCGCCTCCCGAAAGACGCGCGGGACAAACAGGAGAGGGGAGAATTAAATAGAAAACCCATAGCCGTTTATTTCGGTTTGCTCATAAAGCCTCGAGTAGGTGTTTTTTTTTTTTTTTTTTTTTTCTTTTGTTGACGCTCGGTCACGGTGCGTCGGCTCCCCGGTCGCTGTCCTTCTAGAATCCACCCCCCGAAGCTGCCGGCAGCTGCAGCCGACACAGAGGCCACGCTCGGCCTCCAGGGATGCAGCACCCTACTTATCCACCTCCCCGTCTTCTCTGGGAGATTTCTTTGTCATTCACTGGGAAAATCATGCAACGCGGCATTACGTTTCTACATTTGAATTAAAAACGATAAATCGCTTCGTCCGATTGGCGCTTCTATATACCGCTGAAAAAAAAATAAAGGGAATACTGAAATAACACATCCTTGATCTGAACGGATGAGTTGTTCTTATTACCGTAATTTTCGGACTATTGAGCGCACCTCAGTATAAGCCGCACCGGCTCATCTTTACACCGCGGCTCCGAGTGGCTTGGGAAAATAAATTATAAATATTGAATTGAAGTGCATTTCATTCGTGTTAATCCCTTTTTTTTAACCTTTAGTTCTAAGTTGGAAGATTATTGTGATCTTGAAATATTAAATAAAATTATATTTATTATTTTTCGACGCTCGAAATAACGTCACACTCGCAGAACCTGGTATACCCGCTAGCCGGTAAAGTCCCGATTTGCAGATGCTGTGCGCAGAAGTTCAGGAGCAGAAGTCCCATAAACCAGGTAAAATAAATATTTCTGAAGATATTTTGCAAATATTTGTTTTTTATTGTTTACTGACACAGTGATTTTTTTCGCGATTTATTTATAAAATTCAGGTCAAGGCTCCGCTACACGCTCTGAAAGCCCAAAGCTCAAAATGAGTTCATTACATAAATAAAATGTAATTTTCTCCGTAATACTTTGTGAATTTCGGAAGCAACACACGACACACTTGTTTATACAAAGTGTAAAGGTAATAAAAAGCAATATATACAGTGGTACCTTTATTTTAGACGTCAAAAAGTAATCGCGGCTCCCAGTGTTTTCTTTTCCGAGGAAACCGGAAGGGGTTGCCGACCCCTGGGCTAGCCGGTCGCTATCTTGGACTTCCTCCTGCGCACTAAAACCGTCAAAGTCGGTTCTTCTTCGGTGTCGGACTCGAACGGACTCAGAATTTCCCGGTCATTTCATCGGTCCGATGTGGCGAGGATAAATGTTTTAGCGGCGTGACGCTCATTAGCCCCCCCCCCCCCCCCCCCCAATAAAACCCATATATTAGCTGCATTGTTGTTTCAATTTAAAAAGTCGCAGGTTATCGTCCGGAAATGAGGGTAAATACTTTGTTCTTTACATAGTTGAATGTGCTGACAACAAAATCACACAAAAATGATCAATGGAAATCCAATGTATGAACCCATGGCAGTCTGGATTTGGAGCCAAAGTGGAAAAACACACAACAGGTTGATCCAATGTGGATGTAATCTCCTTAAAACAAGTCAAAATGAATCTTGCTTCCCAAGAGGACAGTTTGATTGACTTGGAGTTTATTTTTTTTTTTATTATTTTTTGAACAGTATATTTTGAGGGAAAATGACAACCTGTGATAACTTGCAAAATTCTGGACCGCTTAGCGGGTGAATGAACGAATTAAAACGCTATTATTAAATCTTTGACACTGTCGTTCATGCATACACGTGTTATTCGTGAGGGTTCATTTCTTCAAGGCTCGTCTCCTAATAAAACGCCGTCTGTTTTTGAATACAAAGTAGACTCGTGGTCGCCAATCCCGAAATCTCCCCGAGCGTGAATCTCCCGAGGCGTCCGTAAATGGAAACAAGCGGAAATGTTAATCTTCTGCCGTCCTCAGGTGTGACCTTTTCCTCCAGTAAAACCCCGTTCGGTCACCTTTCATCCGGCCTTTCCTTTTGACTCGACTTGATGTAATTAATTTAGCGCCGCGTAGCATTTCCAGGGGTGCATTTGCGGACATCGGTTGTTACGGCCATAATCAAATAACGTCGGTCGGCGTATCATCACGTAAAAAAAAAAAAAAAAAAAAACGTTTTCATTTGATTGCCCAGAATGCCTCCTGTGGCAGAGCAACCTTTTCTATTTTTACAAAAAAAGCCCAGGATCTATAAGACAAAGATAAATGTCTGTACGCTGTCAGTATAATATGTTTTTAAAAGTA
Source organism: Fistularia commersonii (assembly GCF_037954325.1). Classification (NCBI taxonomy): domain Eukaryota; kingdom Metazoa; phylum Chordata; class Actinopteri; order Syngnathiformes; family Fistulariidae; genus Fistularia; species Fistularia commersonii. The sequence goes on along the minus strand of NC_141287.1, from coordinate 19,028,136 downwards.
TCAAAATGTGGAGAAGTGATATTCAATTTATGACGCCATTTGTGTAAAGACGCATGGCTTGAAGGGAACACATTTTATTTTGCGCATGAGAAGACCATTATTTAAGGAAAGGCTTGAAATGATTGAATTTTGAGTTAGTTTGTATGCGTAGATCAGTCTCTTCCTAGTCTTTGGCTTACGACAATATCAATATTGACAATATCAATCTGATATGATCGCAAGTCGAGAGGTGGCGGAGTCTGATTCCCAATCAGAAAAAAATGCATTTGACTCTGAGGGGCAATTTGGGAGGCACATGGGGTAGCAGCATCAAACTGTGAATATCAAAGAATAAAATAAAAAAATGAAATCAAATAATTAGAAAAAATGAACAAATAACATACAAAATAAAATAAAATTAAAAAAAAAATATGCATTTATAGGTCGGTATAAATAAATTGTAAGCAAGGTCGCCCTACATTTATATAATAAACATAGTGCTCAAAAAAATAAAGGGAACACTTTAACAACACAAAATAACTCCAAGTCAATCACACTTGTGTGAAATCAAACTGTTTACTTAGAAAGCAACACGGATTCATAGCGACTTGTTTTAAGGACATTAAATTACAACACTGGATCAGCCTGTAGTGTTTTTTTCCACTTTGACTTGAAGTTTTTGAGTCTTTGACTCTCCATGGGTTAATAAATTTGATTTCCATTAATCATTTTTTGTGTATTTAATACATATTTAATTGGAAAATTTCATTCATTCAGATCTAGGATGTGTTATTTTAGTGTTCCCTTTATTTTTTTCAGCTGTGTATATCCTGGGCTGGAAGCGGGAGAGAGGTCCGAGGGGTCGGACGATGTAAAAGGCCGTTGTCTTTGGATGTAACGTCGACAATCTTTGTAAAATCTCAGTACACACAATATTTTGTGGCCCCCTGCCTGAAATCAAATCTTTGTGTTGTTGCGTTCTTTTTCACATGCATCTGGGTTTTTTTTTACGGTGGATTTCGTAAAATAAAAAAATAGATAAAAAAAAACGCATGGAAAAAAGGAAAGGTAACTTTGCAATGTATTTTTTGCTTCAAAATTTGAAAACAAAATGATTTTTTGATGAAAAAATGTCTAGCGACATTGTTAAAACAATCTTTTCTTTTCTTATTTTTATAAAAAACACAAAAAGGATAGCAAAAAGAAAACGGGCAAAATTAAAAAGATTGATTTAATAACCAGAATAGTCACCATTAGCCTTGTAAACATTATACATGCTACTAATCAATTTTCTAATAAATTCTAGTGGCAAATTTTCCCACAGTGACAAGATTTTCTCTTTTCCAACTCAACAATATTTTTAGGGTGTAATTTCATCAATTCTTTTTTAATAGTCATTTTTAATATCAATTTGTCATGTATTTTCTTAGACGAACAGTTCATTACATATAAAGATTTGTATAATTTACCTGTTTACCTCCTTTACACTAAAAGAAAGGAAAAATTTGGACTCAGCCCATACGTGGCCCCCGGACCAAAATGAGTTTGACACCCCTGCTTCAGACTCTTAAAATTATATTTTAAATGTGAGCTGGTGTTACACATCTGGGAATTATGGGCGGCAAAAGTCTCTCCTTCCAACTTCCAGAGCTCGACGCTTGTCCTGGACCTCACCACTAGATGTCACTGTGATGATCACACGCGCCTCCCTCTTCTAACTCTTACAAGTAGTCGAGTACTTATGACGGGATTTCAGAGGGCGGCCGTGTTTAACATCGTAGCACGATGCCGTTCGAAAAAGTCGATTTTTCGATTTCCTCGCGCTCCGATCATATGACAACTTCCCGACGGCAAATCGATGAGCTCCTCTCTCCCGTCGGTTCGCGGCCCCGAAACCGACCCGACTCTTAAAATCAGCCCTCCGACTCTTCGGCTAGTCGCCCTCCGACGCCAAAAATGAATCCCGCTATTAATAGAACGCGTTAGCCGCTGATTTTTTTTAAAAAAGACGCAGGTACTCACGGGCGAAAGGGCCCGAGGCGGAGGGGTTGACGCTGTCGCTGCTATCCCCGCTCTCGCTGCAGGAGACCTCATCGTCCGACTCCCGCAAAGAGGAACACGGGGAGGAGGAGGCTTCTACCTCCTCAAATTTCCTCTTAAGTATTCCACTCATGGCCCGCCGCATCAGCACCTGAAAAAGAAAGACAGCAGAGGGGCCACACATTATTTAATATCCAGTTTAGGGCTTTCATAATCCTCAACACACTCAATTAGCAATGAGACCCCACTGCTCCCCCACCTCCTCCCCTTCACACATGTGCAATCTCTCCCCCTCGCTCCCTCCCGGCTCCGGGGCGTCCCCCCCCCGGGCAATTGATCACCTTGGCACAAAGCGGCCGAGATAGAAAGAGAAAGCTGCTAATTACACACTACGACCGCCTTACAGGAAATTTATTTCGCTCCTTTGATTAGGCAGTCGTGGAAAAAAAAAAAAAAAAAATTGGGAGGCTTGACCAACTTATAAACAAACGGATGCGACGGCTCTACTGCGAAAACCGCCTTCTCAAGTATCTGAAAAAATTAATAATGATGTCTGAATAACAAATGAATATTGTAATTCTCATGAGGAGAGGCAGGGTTGCAGAGGTGTTGTTTTTTTTTTTTTCTTTTTTTTTTTTATGAATGTGTACTTAATGAACTGCAAAACATTATCTAATTGTATTTATTTTCTGCTGCTGCAGGAGGGAAACATGACTGAAAATATCCAGCGGCTTCAAAATTAATTATAGGCTGTCTTTTGGTTAGAGGGGGTGGTGATGGGGGGGGAAGAAAAAAGAAAAAGCATGCATTTAGTATTCATGTGGCATGTGGGTGCAACTGTGCAGGTGGGAGAGATGATGTGAGATTACACATCACTCTTAGGAAAAAAAAAATAAACAATTTGCATGCAGCAGCAGCAGCAGCAGAAAAAAAAAAGGTTAAAAATGTAAAAAAACAAAACAAAAAAAAACAGTCCTGAGATGACAGTAGGGTCTTGTAGAAATATAATTCACCTTATAATCTGCAGATAATAATCCCCAGACATGTGGAATTATCATCTGACTGTTGCACTCCACTTCATTTGCATACAGTAGTGTGTCGCACAATTCCTCCAAAATAAATGGGAAAAAAAAACAAAACAAACAAACATGAATCCACGTGGGCGCACGACAGACCGCGGTCGTCACGGCGCTCCAGACAGACGCTGTTGTGACAGACGTGACGAGGACCACTTCAATGTCAGTAAAAAGGGGATCCATTAACTCCCTCTGACTGATGCTGCAATTACAGGAATAAAACCAGAACTAGCTCATCCGTCACTTTGAACAACGGCGCGTCATCTTTGCACTCCAGCCGACTGGAACGACTGTCATACGATGCCATCACTGTCAATATGGAAACATATAGTTCACTTTGTCTGTGTGACATAATGTGGAGTTTGTTTGATTACATCGGGGTTTTGTCGTACACCATCTCCCTGTTTACACCCACACACACAAATCATTGTCTGGTTCTCATCGCTGTTTGGTTTTTTTTTCTGTAATTGAGTTTTTTTTTTTTTGGGGGGGGGGGGGGTTTATTTGTGTTTTATTCGCATTTTTCAGCGCCTCCCTCTGATGGTGTTCACTGGGATAAAATGCCATTTATAAAATTTGGCAACTTGTCAACCTCTATAATGCGGGAGAATTATACTGACAAGCAGCATGAAAATTCCTTCATTCGAGAAGAATGATTTCTACCAGCAAGACGCAAGTTGGCGGTTACAGGAAACAAGCCAAGAAATTAAAATGTGTATTGTTTTCTTTCTTTTTTTTTCTTTTTGTAAAGCCGAGCGGATATTGTTAAGAAAAACAACAACATCTGAATATTATCTGTATTTTTCTTTTGTCTGTTCCCGTTATCTAATATTAGCCGCTCTTATTAGATGTGATTGAATATTGGGTTAAAAAAAAAAAAAAAATCTTTCCTTTCATGTATTTAACCGAGCCTCCGTGCGTTTCTTATATTTCACCCGCCGCAGATGGAGTCTCATCATCCAATTCAGAATAAATCCGATAATTTGAACGGCGCTGCAAGCAAGGCGTGCAATGACAGGCAGCTTCTCTCTCTTTTCTCTCTTAGGACCCGGAGTCAGTAAAGACACCGTGCATCTTCGCCCAGTCCCGCTCTGTCTATCTGCCAGAGCAGCTTGTGTGGGAGTTTCATTCACAGAGAGAGACACTGTGTTTCATCTGTGCTCTGCTATCGAGTCATTACAGATGCAAATGCCTCCTGAGAGACGTGCGGCACTGAGAAAAAGAGGTGCAACCCGGGGAGGGCTACCGCCGCCGGCGAGAGGGTCATTGTTCCCAGAAGGCTTTGCTTTTTCTTTCTTTTTTTATTTTATTTTATTTTATTTTATTTTTTTGCGCGGTGACACGGCAGCCTTTGGAGAAACTCCAGTCAACCGCCTTAGATTTAAGGAACCGGGTCGAGATCACCTCATTGACAAGATGCTGCAGAAACGGGTTTAAGTTGCAAAAAGGAAGCTGATTATTCATCAAAAATAATGCATGCATGCATGCACAAATCCCTAATCAATACACGGCGGCGTCTCGATCCGATATGACTGCTGCTGTTTTTTTTTTTTGTTTTTTTTTGTTTGTTTTTTATCCATTTCCCCAAATAACCTATTTGTGTGCTGAGGTCTCAGCTGATGCTCCACTCACTTTGTCGAATTTATTCAATAAAGGGAGCATGTTTATTCCATAATGAACGTACCAGTGCTCCCATTTAATTTTATTACGTAACGTCTTTTACAGTTGAAAAATGAAAAGTTATAATTGCAGATCCGGCTCAATATTGAAAGCTGCAGAGCCGTAGGGGAAACTGGGTGGGGGGGTCTCTGTCATTTTGGTTAAAATAAAAAAAAAAATTAAAAAATCCAGAGACTGTTGCTCCTCTCCAACAGCTCTTTCTTTGTCTTCCTTGTTGCCTTACCACTAATCACTGCCGGGCAGCACACACTGTGGTACAAGGGAGAAAATCCCAGGGAAAATAATGCAGCAAAATCCAGTCTGGAAAGCCCCTCCCAGCGTCGGCCTCTCCGAGCACACACACACACACACACACACACACACATCAAACGCGGAAGCCAACTCTTCTCAACCGACAGCCTGCAACGACAAGGCTGTGGCGCGCTCATATTTAAAAAAAAACAAAACAAAAATAAAAACTGATTATTCCACTTCCACGTCATTCAAAATCACGAGAAATCATCACAGCATGCCCCACCCCGAGCGAGGAGAACAAGCCTGTGGCATCACACACCAGCCCTACAATTATTACACTCCCCTGTGTATGTGTGTGTGTGTGTGTGTGTGTGTGTTGGCCCTCTTAGGAATAACTGACCTGTATCCACTGGCAGACTGACTCCTCTCACCTCTCCTCACTGCAGCCCAGCCAGACAATAATAAATGTGGCCATTCAAAAAAAGGTGAAACCTGATGGATGAAGAGGTTCCCATTTTGTTTCAGTCCACTGACTTGCAGCGACCCCAAAAGGTCCATGGGTATGAGGAGAGAAAAAAAAAAGGGTGCAAGAATGTGTGTGTGTGTGTGTGTGAGAGACGTGCATTTTTTTTTTTTTTTTTTTCCAGCTCTGACTACACTAGTCGATATTTTATGCTTTATTGTGGCACGGTGACAGTCTTTCTCACTTTAACTCCCTCTTTGTCACTGGGTTCCTCTCTCTTTTTTTTTTTTTTTTTTTTTTTTTTTCTCTCGCTCTGTGGCCACACAAAGGCTCATTAGCCGGAGCCGACTGAAAGGCAGGAGCCTGACTGGAGCAGAGCGGAGTCAGCCTGCGAGATCACATGGGTGGGTTGTCTGAGAGAGAGAGAGAGAGAATCAGGCGTGCCTCCTCTCCTGCTGTCTGCAGATATTTTTACCCACATGAGCTGTGGAGGGGGGGGGGGCAGAAGTGCGGAGGGTAAGGGGGGGTCAGAGAGAGGGAGAATGACAGAATGTTAGGGGGGAAATGGATGAGGGGGTGTGTATTTGGGGGATAAGGGTGTATAGAAAGATGCAGGAGGGAGGGGGTTCTGGAGAGGAATAATAGGGGAGGAAGAGGACGGGGGGGTTGACAGAAATGGAGTAAAGATGGGAGAGAATATGTGCCGACTATCAAAACACGAGAAATAAGTGCTTAATGTCGCCTCTCCAGTCATAAATGTCTTTTTTTTTTTTTTTTTTTTTTTTTTTACTTGTTTCTACTCCGGGAACGCCATGTTGCGGAACGACGTAGGTGTGCGAGAGTCCGACAGCAAGAGGATGTGCTCGCATCTGTAGTTGCACGCCGCGACAACAAAAGTTCAAGGTGACAAAAAAAAGCAAGGGAGGAAAAAGAAGTGAGATAAAATCGATGTAAAGGGTTTGAACGGTGTCTAATGTTTGGTATAGAATCCAAAATAGTGTGTGTGTTTGTGTTCCTGTGAGAATAAGAACAACACGGTAGGGTGGCAAATGATAGCGTGCTGATTATTCACCAATCACCTTATTAAATGGTGTGTATGAGCATGAGTGTGTGTGTGTGTGTGTGTGTGCCACTGTGCCGGTGCATTAACACACTAATCCATTGATGAATGCATGTGCTTTCCATCAGGCTCACAGGAACTCTGGTTTCCGGAGCCCACCAACAATCATGATTTGTGACATTATAAATATTTTCACAAGCTAATCCCGGTCCAATATCCAGCTGACGCCAAGAAATGTGGAAATGTAAAGCTGCCTGTGCGATACATCAAACATTACACTAAAGGTTTCAAACATTAGTATTCAAACTTGTTAAAAAAATAAACAAAAAGTAGGGTGAGGTGCAATATTATATTATTAATATATTAGTGTTTAATATATAGCAGTATTGTTTGTTATGTTTGGTGACTCAATACATATAGGAATGAACACTTTAAATATCTTATAATATGTAATGTAATACATGTAAGACATATACATATATAATACATTACATATATGTGTATAATACAATACACATATATGTAATGTAATGTAATACATATATATATGTATTGCAGATCATTTTTAGATACATTTGCAATACACTTTATATCACTATATGTGCATCATAAATGTATATATACAATAAAACATTTAATGTATAAATTGTTGATATTAGTATAAATTTAATATAGCCTATGTTTCACATTTACATTTAACTGGACAAGAGAAGGTGTTATTCTTTATTTATGTTTATATATATTGTTATTTTAACAGGTCTTGTTTTTAATATTTTTACTACAACGCCGACATTTTTTTTCCGCTTATTTAAAGCATCATTGTAAGTATGCTTTTTCATGTTTGTTTTGGAACTCAATACGTGTATGAATGAGTACTTAAAATAACCAGTAGGAATGGAAGTGGAAAAAAAAAAAAACCCAAACAAGTCACAAGCAAGGGAATGTTTATATAAGACACTGGTTGTAGACCCGCTGTAAAGTCGCTTTCCACGGGAAAAATGGATGCCAATATTTGAACATACACTTGACAAGTACAATAAATATCAACATAAAGTATACGACGTCGTTCGCAGGAAATATGACCTGTCTGTACTGTAGTTAACATCCTCCCAGCATTTCCTATTTCAGGAAACTCTGTTGAGGAGGTGTGGGGCCTCAGCTCGTGAAGAATATCATTTCTGGCTCACGTCAGCGCAACGGCCCTGCACCATCTCACACAGGAGGCTGCTGCGGTTTCTCTTAATCCGGGACACTCGTCTGCTGCACGTGTTCGACCCGGTCGTCAATTTAGCCTTTTAATTCTAAAAAAAAAAAAAAAAAAAAGAAAAAATATTTGCACGACGTGACAGCGTCGCAGCCGGATGTGCGAAAGGTCGATTCGCCGCCGTCGCCGACCGTTAACGCTAAATCTTTCTTTTGCATTTTTAATAGCTCCGACAGTGCCTGCAGTCCATGCGGCTGTCGTTAAAGAGTTTCTGTCGAAGTTCGCTTTCTGTTCAAACTTACAGGGGATTAAAATCTGTTATTCTGCTTTGCGGTCTTATATTGAAAAAAATCCCGAAACAGCGAAACGCTTCGCGGCGCTCTTAAAGTAGCCACTGACTGTGCTTTTTCAGACCTGAGCCGCAGCAGGTGGCGCGCATTGAAATTTCACAGCTTCTTCACAGTAAACAACTGCTTGCCAAAATAGTGAAAATGAAGCCTGACTTCTGGACAATGGGGGGGAAAACGGTGGAGCAAAGACGAGCGGCGTCTCCGTAGGTTCACCCAAGCGACACCGTTGATTTCTTTAATATCCATCCGGCACGACGGTTTCACTAAACTTAGCGACAACGACCGATTCAAGCCTTTACGCCGATATGAATCCGGCGATCGGAGGGACGAACCGCTTCACCTGCATCCGGCTCAGTAGTAACCCTGCTCTAAACGTCCACTTTAAATGCGGTTTGAAGCGTGCTCGCCCTGGCTTTACCCATCATAGCCCGCTCTGACGGAAGCCCGTGCTTAAAAAAAGGGTTATAACACGGCTACGGCACGAATGCGACAGGATCGACCAACGCACGCAGGTAGCACAACGACTTAGCAGTGACGTGCAGTCAGTAGAGGCAGGGGAAGGCTGGGCCTCACCTGTTATCATGAAAAGACAAAAATCTAAAATGAATAAGTTAATTAGATGGTTATTTTTATTCAGTGATTTGTACCATAAAGTTATTTTCCACTCAACTTCACCATTTTTAGTTTAATTTTTCAAAATCGCTGAAAAAAAAAAAAATCACATTTACTCTTCAAATATGAAGAAGAGACTATGGATTGCACAAAGATTATGCTAACTGTGCCGGCATGCTATGCACTGAGACCATATTGCTGTTTCTGTGTATGTCACTATTAAAATGTTCAAACACTTTTAATATATGAACTTAATTTCCATAGTTTAGCTGATGTGTATAACGTCTTTCGTCAACAACCGTAACATTAAGTGAGGCACGCAGTAACGGTGCCTCATGGTAGGGGGCACTGGCGATCCCAGGGATCCTTCTTACTACTCGGCTACAGAATAATATAACTAGCAATAGCAAGCTAAAGTAAATATTCTTAGTCTTATTCTTATTCTTATATCATGCCTCACCAGCCATGAACCTCACCGCACGTCACTGATACATGCATATACAGGACTGTCTCAGAAAATTAGAATATTGTGATAAGTTCTTTATCTTCTGGAATGCAATTGCAAAATCAAAAATGTCATACATTCTGAAATCATTACAAATCAACTGAAATATCGCAAGCCTTTTATTATTTTAATATTGATGATTATGACTTACATCTTAAGAAAACTCAAAAATCCTATCTCAAAATATTAGAATATCATGGAAAAGTAATTTTTGTTTTTTTTGATCGCATTACAGAAGATAAAGAACTACATCACAATATTCTAATTTTCTGAGACAGTCCTGTATATACAGTATATATAAAATGCAACACCTGTAATTCATTTTGCCGCCCCTCTATGACTATCACAGAAAGCTGGAAATATCAGTGCCAGCAGGGCAGAACAACCAGTCCCTATAAAGATTTCATTAATGACGTTTACCCTCTTATTGTTTCCAGCCTCCTTTCGGAAAAAAAAAAGAACAAAAAGCACACCGGACTAAAGTAACATGTACTCAACTTGATTGTCAATTATTAATCCCGATAAGGAGAAAAATGCGGTACTGATTTTAATCCAGGTCTGAAGTAGTGTGCCTCTGAAACCGAATCCCCATGTTAACGTTTATAGAGTCTTACTATAGATATATATTAGATGTATAATTTTCTAACGCAATCACAGTAGATTATGCTCCCGCGGTTTCAGAATCCAAACAATCCGGTTCAAAACCTGACGGCACTTTTGACGGGAGCGCTGCGCAGGTCTGATTAAAACGCGTTTTTTTTTTTTTTTTTCGATTCCATTCTAAACTCGATGAAATTCCGTTCTGCTAAACCCGATTGGACAGAAAAACATTTATCAGGTACGTGAGATTATAATATAGAATGAATTTGTTGTTTTATTTGATCGCTTCCCACTGAGTGTTTGATGAAATGTGTTATTCGAAGGCCTCATCTGCATGCCGTTAATGATTCATCCTCCAGCAGCACAGATAGATGCTGCCCTGTTACACAAAATGCTGTGGAGATGGCATTTGTTACACCGTGGCGCTGGAGACGGTGACCTATTTTGCTCTGACTTTCATCGGCGTTCCTTAAAACAAAGAAAGTAATTGAAGACAGACAACACCCACGCATGAAAAAGGCTCTGGAGGGATCGGTAACTTTATTCGTGCAGCCATATTTTTATTGAGGTCATATGCAAAATAGGTAGATTAAAGGTAAACACAAGAATATGATTGCAATAATATCTCAAAAGAAATAAATCAGCTTCACTCTTTTGTTTGTCATGAAGTTCAAAATGATTCAACTAAGTATAAAATGCATATTATTTCTTTTTTGAATTGAAAAAAAATAAGAGGCATCGTCATTTTCTTAGAACCATCAACTCCAGTGTCCCATTTTAATGAATGTATTTATTTATTCATTTTAATTCAATAAGCACAGTGTTATCTGCTTTGGTTGCAATGATTCCAAAATGAATGGCTTTATGTGAAAATGTGTGGTCTATTGCAAATTCCTGTTTTTTGACACGGCAATACCTTTCATTACGAAATTGCGGTAATTAGTTGTTTTCAAATGAAATAGTTGTTCCTAATAATAGGCGAATATAATCGTTACTTTCTTGATGCTAATTAATAGGCATTTTCCCTGCACATTTTCCTGAGTCTCTTAATTTTTCTTAGCATTGAGGTAATGTCATCATTTCATTTCCTTAATATTTCCTAAATTGTTTGTTTAGTATGTTTCTCCAATTCTAAATACTCTTCTTTTGGTTTTGTTTTCGGTTTTACTCTTGTAATCTTACAGACAATTATCTTGACTGATATAATTATGCCGTAATTTAAACAAGTCAAACAGGAATATTTTTCTTTAATAGCAAAGAAGTGTGAAATTGAGATTTTTATCGCACAATCCAGCTCTAGATATAGATAATACAGCATATTATGTGTATATTTATTGTTCAGTACTGTCAAAGTACTATTGAGAAATGTTTTTTTTTTTTCTTTTCTTATTGACTCCGACCTGTCGTATTTCTCTCGAATCTTTGACGGTGCAAAGATGGGCAGAGGAAGGACAAACCACTGCAGCGCACCTGCATTGTTTATCACCATCACGGCAGCCATTACCCGCCTTAGCAGCTACGACGTTTACTTTGGAACGGGTTTATCAACCTTCAGTTTGGGCCCTGCACCGACAGAGAGCGTCTTTATCGGGTTTCATCGGCTGCACGTGTCATTTCCAACCTTCCGCGAGTCAGACCCCACGTGCAGCCACCCGTCGGCGCCCCGAACGCCAGGTGAAAAAGACACTGGTATTTTATCGGTCAGTTATAAAACCAAGGACGAACACAGAGATCTGCATTGAAAAATAAAAAAAAGGAAAAAAATCTGCAGTATATATTTAAATAAATATTTTTAAATACATATATTTAAATAAATATTTTTATTTAAGAAATAAAATCAAAAAGAATTAAAAAAAAAGAAATGAGCTTCCTTTGAACTGTGAATTATGAGGATAACTTCACAATCTAATAAGTCAAGCTAGATCAAGACACTATATTCATTACTGTACTATATTGCTTACTTGTTTATTATTCTATCAGTGCATTTGTAAACAGAATTTTTCAATTTAATTATCACCTTATTCAGTCAATGCCATTGATGTTTTTCATCAAGAATTAATTGGCGAAAAAATAAATGAAAGAACTTGTTTCTCTCGCAATATATTGACGCGTTCAAAATATTATGTTTGGCTTCACAGCTCGACATCTTTTTGTTACCCATCTATCATTTACAGAAAATGCATGTGACATATATCATATCTATTCAGCTCATTGGTCGTCTCCAGCCAGCCAATACATTGTGATTATACCCCGCGGACATTAAAATCAATCCAAAATTGAGTTTTCGACACAGTTACGCGGTCGCGGAACAAAGAATTGGCTCCTCCGCCTGCTCAGAAACGATTAATAAAAACCCTTTCATTGTACGTTTGCGTCTCATATTGTCACCGAGTTTACCTGATTGTCGCCATATGTCCCCGTGTCCTCTCGATGACTCACCGAACACGACGGCGCGGCAACCGGCTGCAGGCTTTACTGAAAATTGGGCCTGTGAGAGTTCCTAAATCCTCCGACTGGTTATACAAGGTAATTAGTTTGCGGATATGGGTTGTTCAAATGTATTGTTTGATGTGTGTTGGAGCCCGTGGTGATGTGACTGCAGTGTCTGTAAAGAGCCGTCGCAGAAATTCTACTGGGCTGTCGGAGGGGGTTTATTTGATATTATGGTTCCGGTGATTTTATTTTCCGTTCTTTATATAGGTCAAGTGCAGAGGCCTTCTAGTTTTCCATCACTGGGCGCTGAAGATCCCGATCCTTGATACGCACGACTCTCCCCTCCCCTGCAAGGTGAAATATGCACGGACACAGCAACCTGTCTGCTATAAAAACATATGCATCAAAACCTTACTATGTAAGCACATTTATCAAGCATCAAATGAAACCGAATCCTCGCAATGTGGTGTTGGACATGAAGCAGAATGCGCTTTTTTTTTTTTTTCAATTTGCCCGTGGCGACTGCTTATGTTAAACTACCGATGTCTGCGTTGCCCATCACCTGGTTTTTTTTTAGACGCACCGTAAACCTCATGCATTAGGCATAAGATCTGCTCGGAGTCCTGTTTTTTTTACGAGCTCATTGGAATTTTCAACCGCATTTCGGTGTCACGGAGAGGATCTGAGACGTGGCGGGGAAATGCGAAGTACACGTTTATAATGCTTTCGCTTGACGTCCACTTAGCGCGCATGAAAAGAAACGATGCAGATCATTTAGTTCTAAGAATTCAGAGATCAGCATGCGTCTTCCCATACTTCTCAGCCATGTCACATTATACTCTCTGCAAAGTTTAAGATTCATACGGTACAACCAGCGGACGGTTGCTTGTCTAGAATGGAAAAGACAGCGATCTGCTCTTTATGCAATCTTCTCCCGCATTTGGCTAAAAAGACGTTTCAAGATTTGCTATCTAACTGATGAATCCGAGTATATAATGGATCTCTCGTGGCACAGAGACCACGGAAAATGCCACTTGGAACTTCCTGATATTTATATTTGATGATTATTTCTTCAATTCGCTCCTAAATTTCTTAACGTGACATTTGACGAACGATCGTGATTCCTCTTTGTTGGAACTAACGGTCGCCAACGTGCAGGTGAGGATGTGTGAGATCGAAATACGATAAGTCCTCCCGACTAGTTGCACGAGGTCGACAGTTGCGTTTGACCGCAATGCATTATCATTCCGATAATCAGGGTTGCATTTTGCGTGTGTGTGTGTGTGTGTTTGCGCTAAAACGACCGGCAAAGCAAAACGTCAGCACATCGTGAACTAACTACGCAAGCGAATTGGGCCTTAGCCTCAAAAATGTCGTCAATGGAACGAGGAAGCGCGTCCGCTAGATGTGACACCGACAGGACTCTTGGTTCGTCACCTGAGAGATCGAACAAAAAAAAAACAAAAAAAAAAACAATAATGTAGATTTCCTCCGCCGTCGACGTTTTCTAATTGGCTCATTCACTTGACTCGAGTAATCTCGGTCAAAGCTTGTTTAATGACAAAGAAAACAACCGGGGTTTTGGTCTGTATCTCGCCAAAGGTGCCGTCTCCCCGCGGCAGTGTGTAAATCATCTGGAGCAGCAGTTGTCTGCAGGCAAATACACCTCCCTTTTTTCTCACCATTATTACATGGCCACTGAGTGCAATAAAGATAAGAAGGCTGTGCCATTTTCTCCTCACGCCGCGATCCTTTCCTTCATATAAGGAATTTCAGCCCGGCTCGGCAAATATTTAAAGTATGACTCGGACGTTCATTTTAATCTTATGATCCCCGAAAGATTTTTACGTAAATCGTGATATGTAACTGGCAAGCCGTCACGCAGCGATTCTTAAAAGTAGTTTTCGTTTTGAATTTCTCTTTCGTTTCTTTTCGCCGATGCAGATGAATAATAAGTATTAATGAATGTGTCCAGTTCCATGGTTAGTTACTGAGACAGCTTTCTTTGTGTTTTCACTGAGATAAATACAGCTTTCTTCAGTTTTAGCATTAAATCATCCATGATTTTATGCCTTCTATTTTAACCAAGTTTACTCTCCACCTTCATAATCATGTAAGCGTAGAAGACAAACAATTTCTCCTTAATATCAGCGTACTATTGTTGTTGTCTTTGCGTTATTGTGATACGAAATTGCATAATCGTCTCGAACGCTGTTGGGCTTTCTGTGAATCAAACAAATGGGCACCCATTAAAAAATATTTGGAGAGTTGAAGATATTATCTCTATTTGACTGAGTTAGATGGTTTTTTTTTTTTAGATTTATTTTATTTTTCGCATTGCTATTGAGGAAATAAGTGACCTATAAAGAATATTGTATAATGTGTATCTTGTTATGAGGTTTTGTAAGAATGTCTGTGACTCTGTTAAGGAACCTGTTCTAATAAATGTTCAAAAAAAAAAAAAAATCATCCATGATTTTATGCCTTCTATTTTAACCAAGTTTACTCTCCACCTTCATAATCATACAAGCGTAGAAGACAAAAAAATTCTCCTAAATATCAGCGTACCATTGTTATGCTTGCAACGATTTTGAGATTGTTGTCTTTGCGTTATTGTGTTACGAAATTGCATAATCGTCTCGAACGCTGTTGGGCTTTCTGTGAATCAAACATCATTTATTTCTTCGTTTTAGAATTCGATCCATCCCGGCGAAAACCGTAGCAGGGAAATACGGACTCGAATGCCGGTTTCCCCACGAGCGCAGTGTTTTTTTTTCTTATCTTTTACCACAAGAGATCGAGTTTGCGGGGCAGGTTTCGACATCCCGTATCTGAATCGACCATTCAATATGGTCGCTAACATCACACGCCACTCACGCTTTTTTTTTTAAACAGCGCAGATGGCAGGGCAGATCGTTTTATTAATTTTCATTTTCAAAAGAATTTATTCCCCCGGCCCCCCTCGGCCGACCCTGAGCGACTGAGGGTGCGTCTCGGCGGAACCGACTGATGGGATCACAGAGCGGAGACAAACCCTGAAACCACAAAGGATCCCCGAGCCCCGCGGAGGTTGTGTTCCAACTCATCCATCACTGGTGTCACGCACGGCCATAAAGGCAACCTTGAAAAGAGGAGATACAGAAAGCCGAGCACGGAGCGAAATCAAGAGATATTTAGAAAAGGGAAGGTAGGTCTCAGCTGGACTCCCCTGAGGACAGGCTGCGGCCTGGATGATTATACAGCAACAGATGATGTCAGCGGAGGATCCCTGCCACTGAGTGAAAAAACACAAACAAACTGTCTGGAAAATTGCAGACACTTGTTACGGTGAACTTCGGAAACCGGGGGTGAGGAAAAAAAAAAAAAGAGATTTATTTTCGTAAATAACCGTGCTGATAAAATAAAAAAAAAAAAAAAAAAAAAAACAGGTTTTAGTGAACTCCTGCCAGGAAAAAAGGGAAAAAGTCATGCTTTTTGCAGGTGCAGGATCAAACTGTTTGCACACGCGATAAACAAAGACGCTCGCAAGGCCAGTGAGGATCACGACATCCCCCCCCCCCCTCCTCCTCCTCCTCCTCCCTTCCTCCCTCCGCCGCCTCCAAAGACTTCCCTCAGAAACACAGGCGTACAAAAGATAAAACCGGAGCCTTCTGCAGACCTCTGCTATCTGCAGTCGCAGTGATGAACCCGACTCGGATGGATGACCGACACCGGTGAAAAAACGGTCACCTGATCCACAGAAAAGCCGATGTCATGCCGCGACAAGTTATCGCCAACTGCGTCCAAAAAGACGTTCTCACTCAAATGTTCCCTCGAAGCTGCGCAACCGCGCAATTGCGCGCTGCTCGCGCACTCTCAGAGCGCAAGAAAACCAATCCGGCGCACTGCAAATGAATTAGATATATAACCTTTTTTGTCTGTGTCATTTTGCAGTGTAACTCAGTGAGTGACAGTTGTCCAGCCAATCATAACACACGATGCAATTACGCTACGCAGCCAATCACGGCATTGACCGTAATCACGCACGTGCTCTGCCCATACATGCTATACAGAATATTCTTGTTTTTCGCAGGGGTTACGTTCCAAAAAGAACCCGTGATGGGCAAAATCCGTGAAGTAGAAACCTTTATTTTTTTTTTTACAATTATTATACTATTAGATACTCTATTATACATTGAAAAGAAAGAACAAACCATTTTACAGGCTCCATCATTTGTTTCCCAAATAAAAGTACTGTACTTTAGAAACATTTTTTTTCAACAAATAACTTCTGTACTGTTCTGTCAAATAATAATCTTAATCATCAATTTGAACAGAAGGCTTCAAATTGCAGAGATTAGCATCGCCCACCGCGACCTTATTGCTGCTGCGAAACTTATTGCTGCTGTCGTCCTTATGTTTTTTTTCTTCCTTCTTTATGGAACGAACGGAAGATTCATTAATTCCGTGATGCCGACCTACAGCCGCATAGCTTTTACCTTCCCTTAGCATGTCCAGAAGTTTAACTTTATCTGCGATCGATAGCATCTTCCGCTGCCTTTCGGGCCCTGCCGCGGGTGCTTTTGTCGGTCCAGAGCGTTTTGTCAACATTATGGGTTTTAGAGAAACTCAAAATTGCAAGAGAATTTGCACGTACGTAATGTATATTTGGCAAGCTGTTTCATATACGTGTACATATTAAACTGCGACGTTATTGACGCACAGGTAGATAAGAAGCGGAGTGACTTTTTAGCCAATCAGAATGCAGAACACAATGCACGATGCAAATCCGTGAAGTAGCAAAACCATGAAAGTAAACCGCGTTATAGCGAGGGATCACTGTATAACAATAATAACAGCGTGGCGGGGATAATGCTAACCCCTTATCAAAGTAGCAAAGTAAAAAAAAAAAAATGCGGTTCTTTTAAGTTGGAATGGCTGTCGGATTACGCGCAAATAGTAGAACAAGCGGTGAAACTGAGATTTTTTTCTTTTTCAAGTGAGAAAGGTCTGCTCCGGAAAAAAAAAACACGCAGCCAAGCTAAAGTAGTACATTTTCTGATGGAAAAATATGAACTAGATGGTGATACTGATGTGTGGCCACAGCGTGCACATCTGATGTCGCTCACAGCGATTGTCTCTCAGGTTGTCTGAAGGCCCAGACGGATGAAAAATTGGAGGGAATATTTGTCTCACTCCTCAGCTCCGCACCGAGAGACGTTCAAAACGGTCGTGATCGCGAACATGGTCTTCCAGGCACCCGTGGATGTTGGACTGGCTGCACTTCGCCGGATTATATATAGTTTACTTGGCATAAAAGCGTCAGCGGTGAGGAGTTCCGACCGATATCCAACCAATCAGCCGGCAAGGCTCATGACACACATAAAGACTCTCTGAACAGCAGCGCCGGGCCGCCTAGCATGCTAAGGACCATAATATCCTGTGCAGAGGGGGTTGCAGCCCGATTCCTAGATTAGACCTCGAATGGAAACAGGAGTCATTAGACATTTGTTTGAATCTGCATGTTCCTATCATGTCAAGGAACAATGCAACGAAGGGCCGATGATCAACACAACGTGCACGTTGATATCCGCGTGTGGAATATCACAAGTCAGACAATCGAGTGTTTTTGTTACTCGGTGCATTCATTTGAGAGCAAGGCAAGATGGGTTATTATTATAATTAGTAGTAGTAGTATTTGTATTATCATCATTATATCATTAGTTTCCCGAATTCACAAAGAAGGATATAATTAGAATTATTATTAGCAATAATAATAATAAAAATAATAACAAAGAAATACAGCATAGAGAAAACAAAAAGAAAATCGAGACAATCATATAATCGAGTGTTTTTGTTACTCGGTGCAAGTATTTGAAAGCAAGGCAAGATGGATTATTATTATCATTATTATTATATTAGTAGTAGTAGCAGTAGTAGTAGTATTATCATTACATCATTAGTTTGATGAATTCATAAAGAATGATATATATAAGATTATTAGCAATAATGATAATAATAATAATCATCATCGTGAAGAAATATAGCATAGAGAATAGAAAAAAGAAAATCGAGACAATCATATAATCAAGTGTTTTTGTTACTCAGTGCATGTATTTGAAAGCAAGGCAAGAGTCATTATTTCATTAATTCATTATTATTATTAGTAGTAGTAGTAGTGGTAGTAGTAGTAGTAGTAGTAGTGTCACTATATCATTAGTATAATGAATTCATAAAGAATAATATATATTAGATTATTAGCAATAATGATAATAATAATCATCAAAATCATGAAGAAATACAGCGTAGAGAAAACAAAAAGAAAATTGAGACAATCAAGTGTTTTTGTTACTGAGTGCATATATTTGAAAGCAAGGCAAGAGGGATTACTGTTATTAGTAGCAGTTATAGTGTTTGTATTATCATCATTATATCATTAGTTTAATTTATTAATAGAAAATGATGTATAATTATAATTATTATTAGCAATAATAATAACAATAATAATTAAGAGATACAGCATAAACAAAAAGAAGACTGGAAAAATAATTGTTGATTTGATGGAATAAAAGCATGACTGAGAGTATTTTCTCCTTTCCAGGCGAGTAAGAAGTAGGCACAAAATTGACAAAGACATCTTTACTACTCGTTTAGTAATAGCTATTTTAAGAGTCGACATCAATTATGATCGATAGTCATATATACAAATGAACATTTATTCAACTATAAACAAGATTTATGTCCGATATTTATCCGTGCCTTTCTTCCTCCACAAACATCCTCTGATTTATAAGTATATTTATGCCCATGCATGAATGTATGTGCATATTGGCATACCGGCACTGCATAGCAATGAGAGACTTTTTAATGAGTAACCTGACTTTCTATTTTCCCCCGTGATACAGGCTGTATCGCAGTTGTTGAGGAAATCAGTTATCATCATATGACAGTATCTTATATGTTAATATATTGTATTCTTGAAGCTGGTGTTTGAAGGTATTTGTTTATTGTTTGCGGTGGAACAATTATTTTCCTGTTATTTTAATTTTCACACTGACTTTATCTTCATTTTTGCATATTCCTTGATTATTGCTGTCAGACAATTAAAAACAAGCAGCGGCGTGGTTATTCGCACGATTATTGACGTTTTAAAATTTGCAGTACATTATTGGCTTTGGATAATTCATGCGTTACATCAAAACAGCGCCTGCAACCATGACGCGCAATCACACAATGCATACATGATAGATAAATTATAGATTCTAGATGCCTGTCTGAACAGGATGCTAAAGTTAAATAACATTCTCCCCTGTATGCGCCACCGCTTGACACATTTGCGACGGGTCCGACGTGCGATTGCGACGCCCGACGCTCTGCGGAAAGAAAGATACCTGACAATGACGGCGACAATAAGCATTCGCCGCTCCTCCGTTGTCCCACAGGCAAAAGGTCAGATGGACAAATTATGCAAATATATAGCGGTAATTGTCAAACGCGGTCATCGTCACTCCGCTTTTGAAAATATAAACAAGGGGGGAGAGAGGAGGAAAAAAAAAAAAAAAATCCACAATTACACACAAAAGAATCCATTTATGGAAATGTACCAACATCTACAGATTTATGCAAATGAGACTTCACATGCTCTCTGTACATTTGTTAACTTGCACTCGCCCGAGGCTGCAGACAGATCTGCTCCACACACATTAAAGAAGGGGTTGGGGAGGTGGGGAGATGGAAGGGATGGAGGGATGGAGGGAAGGAGGGAAGGAGGGAGGGAGGGACGGGGGCGCAGCCCACTGCTGAGCACTCAGCACACGGAGGAGCTGCAGCCTCTCTCCGCAGTTACTGTACAGCCGAGTGCCGGGAACGATTGATCTGTTCTTCCTCATCTTAGAACAATGGAGGAGAGGAAGCGAGGCTCCTTATCAACAACTCCAGTACAAAGCACGGATGACCACTGCCCGTCGCGCCATCGCTTCCTTTGTATCGCAGGCCCAATTAGCCGGAGACCGTCGACACCGACGTAGGCGACCGCTTAGCGATTTTATTGCAATCGTGACGTTTTTTTTTTTTTTTTTTTAAGTTATATGATTCCACGGATAATTACACTGTTTTTTTTTTTGTTTTTTTTTTGAATCCTCATCTATCGGCGAACGAATAAAATCAGCAGATTTACACCTGCGCAAGACGCCGATAACGAGTAATCCGGAGTGTTTGCGGTCTCTGTTGTTACAAGGGGAGATCAAAAACCCCCATCGCGGGCGAGTACGAAAGCACAAGCACCACATTCAGACTAATGTTTTGATTTGCTGTAATTCAAGTCACACAGCAGCAGGCATAATCAGGTACCCTAACCCTCGTGTCAATCACAATGCTCACCTACATTATTCATGGCTCTATTTTTTATTTATGACTATATTTTCCCATGCCACCTCAAAGTTCGCAAAAGCCGGTTTGCTGGCAGAAACAGAGCTGCCAAAGCATTTCATCGAGACAGAGCCGCTTTCATCTCTCGCACAGGCTGGGAAAGCTGTGGGATGCGGGGCTCGTATTCTGCAGACAAGACTTATCATTTATATATAGCCGGTATCGTGTCGAGATCTTGAATCGTTTTTATATATGCAAAACATTCACACTGTTTTCTGGGAAAAAATTGCAAAGTAGGCCAGCTTAGCATGTAATTACACAATATGGCGAATTACGGCGCGGTGATAAATCTGTATCGTCGTAACATCCTTTAAGATGTTTTTTTTGGGGGGGGGGGTTTAGCTGTGTTTGGAAAGTGTTAAGAACGAGACACAATATCGCAGATTCGTTTTCTCATCGATCTCGAAACGTGTTTTTGATGATGAAGTGATGAAGAATAGCCTGTGCCTGGCAGACTCAAAACTGGGAAAAGTTAGCCCGAGGCCGACAATCGCTAAAAGATTTGTATAGAAAGTATTGAACATCCGCGCGCGCCTGACCTTTTGCTAATAACGTCGTATCGGAAAATATTTCCATCGCGAGGAAAAGGCGTTTTCAACACCTCCTGAACAGAGCGTCTCATTTGGAGATGAGTTCCTTGAGATAAGCGACCCGTTTCACCTCACGCCCTCCCCTAAACCTTCACGATAAACATGAAGAAAAGGAAAAAAAAAGGAGCGATGTGAAATTAGTATCTGCAGAAAACAAGCAGGACGTCTGATGTGTGCGGTTACTTGTTCAGAAGCCGTTCGAAATGTTGGGAATCAATCGGGGAAAAGGATAGTTTTACAAGAGGGGGAAAATCGCGCGAGATCACATATACGGAGCGGAGATTCGACCGGGAAACAAATTCGGATATCGTACGGGTCCGTTTAAGAAGTTCTCCTTTGAATCTTACTGTCGTCGCAAGAGTTTCCTGTTTCATAGAGAGATCAGTGGAGCCAGAGGATCTTACATGAGGATCAGAGAGATGCGAGAGGAAGACTATTTCCCCCGGAGTCCGGCCGAAGAGGTGGTTAAAACTCAAAACGGGCGATTACGTGCGGGAGAAAAGGCACGTCCGACAAAGAAGAGGGAATATTTTGCTAATCTGGAATATTGGCGAGCTTTAAAAATCATCTCATCAACGCATAAAAGAACCGGTGTCACTATTCGACCCCGACATCTGATCGGGAATCCGAACCCGAACGGTGCACGGAGAGCGTTTGACTCCCTGATACGAGGGCAACGTTTCCGAACGCTCGTGAATTATTTAGCCGGAGCCCCGGAGTGCATAATCACGATTTTGTTATGTGATGAAAATAAATAATTAATCTGGGAAGAAAAAAAAATATATATATATCGTTGAACATATTTTCTTTAATAGTTCTTTATCAGATATTCTTAACAAGCCGCTCGTGCCGTCGGGGAATAAGAATATCAGTTGCGAAACAAGACTGGAATTGGCAAACGAAATGAATCATTACGAAATATGCTAATGTCTCTCTGCGCTCATAAAGGCCTATATAAAGCATTTATGTCATGACACGATGCACAGTTATGAATGAGCACACATCGCGGCAGTTAATTTCACTTAATGAAGTACCGTCAGACAAAAGATACAGAAAAATGTCATGGCAACGTCAGAGGAGAGCACAACCCGGAGCCATAAAAGCCTCCGGCT
Source organism: Fistularia commersonii (assembly GCF_037954325.1). NCBI lineage: Eukaryota > Metazoa > Chordata > Actinopteri > Syngnathiformes > Fistulariidae > Fistularia > Fistularia commersonii. The sequence continues at coordinate 19,005,792 of NC_141287.1, read as the reverse complement.
CAGCCAGGAAGGAGCCGAGGACACAAAAAGGAGTTGCATCAAAAGCCTCTAAATTGAACCGTGAACCCTGCTGAGACTCACGGAGCCGTTCGCTAATCGTAAAAAAACGCGGCTATTCCTTTATGTCACGTCGCGACCCTCTAATCCTCTGACGCGGCGATTTTTAATTCAAGGTGTTTGGTTATTATATCGCACACATGAGAGAGAGAGACTCCATAAATAATGTCACTTATCTGATCTGCGTCCAGCGGGGTGTAAAACACCCCCGCCGGACTTTTTAAGAGACATTATCGCTCGCCAGGATCGTTTCTCTCGTGTTTGATTAACCCTCCATGCGAAGCGCAATCCAGGAAAACCTCTTTTTTTTTCTTTTTTTTCACACCCCGACCTTTGACCCCGCGCGGAAAATCCGCCCGGGTCAAGCTACAAAGACGTCAAAATCCTCGTCTCTCCCCCGGCTCTTTATTTGTTTTTCAAATGAAAAACAAATAAAAGCGAGCGGACTCCCGCCGGGAGACTCCCCTTAGTTGTGTCGAGCCATAACACCTTCCCTGTGAATCTTTAATGGACGACATTCACCGTTATCAGGCTTCGGCCATCTGTGCGACAGTATGTAATGGCAGCGCCGTTGAATCGCTTATTCAAATAAGTCGGGGTTTTTTTCCCACAACTAAACACACCAACTCGATGTCCCGGCGTCCTTTATACTCTCTGCCACGTGTTACTGATTAAAATCCCACTCCTCTGAGAACCGGCCGCCGATAGATCCGGGAAACAGATGGGTCGGGGAAGAAAAAAAAATACAGTCGCCATCTCCTGCACCCGCGCCACCTCCTCACCTTTTAGATCTCAATCACAAAGATAGGATACGCTGCGATTGTGCACTTGCGGTTTAAATCCATTTTTTTGTTTTTTTTTGTTGCACAGCAATAGGCAAAAGATACCGCCGCATTTATAGCCAATGTGAAATAGATCGTATTCTCAGATTACAGTGCATTAAATGTGACTTCAAGCCGCCCGTTTATCGTTCCTGTCTTCCGAATTACAAGACGAAATGAAATCCGACGCTCGGTGGAGGATGGCGAGGCCGGCTGAACGCCGTTGTCCGGGAGTCGAATTTTTTTTTTCTTTTTTTGCAGCGGCGTGGCAACAGTTGTGACGCAATAAGTTTTGTGCTCTTACCTTCAGCGAAATGTATCACACTGCAGCTATCTGTTTCTGTCCTGCGGAGAAAAAAAAACAAAAAATAACAGAAATGGCGTTAATTCCGATTCCTGTCACGTGAAATCTCACGCCGGTTGTTTCGCCGCCCGGAATAACTGGATTTCGGACGAGCCGGTGGGAGCCTCGTAAAGGCTGCGAAGCTTCACAGCAGCCTTTTTTCAATATATAAAAAAATGAAACTTTCAATGAGTAACAATTTCATAAAATATGTCATTTACGTTCTTGGTCATTTGCAAATTTCTGACAACATTTTTTTTTTTTTTTTTTAAATCAGTTTTGTCTTTTATTTTAAGTCATTTCAGGCTGAAAAAAAATGTTTTTTTTTTTTTAAACATCATTGATTTATTCAAACCATTAACTTGAAATAAATAAATAAACAATATATTTTATAGTAAAGTAATAACAATAAAGTCATAATGATAGAAATTTACAGGGATGAAGAAAATAAGAAATTCTTTAGAATTTAAACAGTTTTGTCTTTATTTTAAGTAATTTCAGGCTGAAAAGTCCTTACTTAATTTTATCTATTTCATTTTTTTTTTTTATTTTGTCTTTAATCTAAGTCATTTCAGGCGAAAAAGCCTTTATTTTATTTCTAATTAATTTATTTTATTTGTCTTAATTTAAGTCATTTCAGACTGAAAAGTATTTTTTTCTCCTGATTTTTTAAAAGTCATTCATTTACTGAAAACATTTACTGTCTAAACATTTAGACAATGTCTAAACATTTAGACAAGAAATAAACAAACAGAATAAACATTATAAAATAATAATAAAAAGAAATTTTAACAGTAACAATAAATTGTAAAAAAAAATAGAATTTGTTTAGAATATATGCAGTTTTGTCTTTATTTTAAGCAATTTCAGGCTGAAAAGTCTGTTTTTTTTTTCCTGATTTTTTTGAACGCTGTTCATTCATTCAAAATTTACTTGAAAATAAATAAATTAACAGATTTTTTTTTTTACATAATAATTATAATACTAATACCACTACTACTGATAATAAATAAATAATAACAAAAATATGATAGGGATGAAAAAATGAGAAATTCCTTAGAAATTAACCAGTTTTGTCTTTATTTTAAGACATTTCAGGCTGAAAAAAGTATCCTTTTTTTTCTCCTGATTTTTTTGAACGTATATCATTCATTCAAACCATTTACTTGAAGATAAATAAAGAGAATTAGAAAAAAAAAATAATAATAATACTGATAATTTTAAAAATTTACAGGGATGGAAAAAAAATGGGAAATTCTTGTTTGACAATTTAAGGGAATAATTTCCGACTACAAAAAATATAAATACATATATATAATACCTATAATGCAGGTAATATATATACCTATACAGACAGAGACATATGATGTAACTATATATACATGATGTGATGTAACCGTGGTATTAGATCATAGATTTTCTTTCTCCCTGTCCTGTTGAGCTGTTTTCCTCTGCCGTACCACCTGATGTACCCAGACAAAGAGACGTAATACCATTCGGAGGCGTTATCACGTCCTCACTGACAAAGCCCGATTTCTCAGACAAGGGAGACTTTTTTATCCTTTTCTAAACCAAGACTTTTTTCGGAGCGGGTAGTGGGGGAGGGTTAGGGGGGGGGAGGGGAGGAGGGGGCATCCCCGGGAGAGGTGAGGGGGGGCGGAGGGGGGCAGACGCTGCAGTCGGTTCTGCAGAGACCAGACTTTCCTTTCCCAGCAGTCTGCATGGGAGGCTCATGGCCAGCTGGCTTCTAGTAGCCCGTGTCACACACATGTGCGTCCCCAGCACTTACACACACACACACACACACACACACACACACACACACACACACACACGCATACAAAGGCACACACAACTGCACCCTGAGCTCTGAGTACAATGAAATAACAATAATAGTTTTCAGAGTCCAGCATCAGTTAAAAACCAGAAGTGTGTGAGGAGCATGAGGGTGGAGGGGGGATACACACACACACACACACACACACACACACATACACACATACACATATATATATACACACACACTGTGGGTTTTTTAATTTTTTAAATTGGACAAAGAAAACTTGGAAGACAGTTTCAACCAAATCCTTCTGTGAGCTGTCCAGCAGAGTTTGACCAATGGACCGGTGGTCCACACACACACACACACACACACGCACGCACACACATAGGGGATAAAGCAGCATGCATCATGGAGATGTCAGCTTCGAGATGCGAGGAAAGATGCGGTGTGCTCCCTTTGGTCAGCATGCAGGTTAAAGTAACTTAAAGGCCCATCAGCTTGGAGATGCTCACCATTCATTTGGCCGTGCAGCCCGCCGATGACGCCGCTCCCCCCGGTGTCCCTACACCATGTCCCGGTTCTGCTCGGCGCCGAGGTCCCCCCGCCCTCCAGTCGGATCTCTAGAACCGGTACCGGATTTTCCCGGCCGCTGTTAGACGCCGCCGGCACAATTGTCGCATAGATCGGGCGCCGTGGTAAGGCAGCACTCCTTCCGGCTGCTCCGGGAACAATGGTGCAGCGTCAGACTGACAGCCTCCCGGACCACGTGACTTTCCCCGGCCAATCACCGCGCGAGGAGCAGGAACAACCGCAGAGCGCGGAAGCGGAGAGAGAGGGGGCTCCGGAGAGAGAGGGGGCCCCTTCAATACCCCCAAAAAACATCAACGCGAGAATTGTATTGATTGATCGTGTATTTATTTACTGTTATTTTATTATATTTTGTTTTATTTTATTTTATCCTATTTTAATTCATCCTCATTTATTTTTAAACGGTTGTCCTCCATTTACTTTCATATTATTCCATTTTTTTTCATTTATTATATTTCACTTATCTTAGTTAATTTATCTTGTTTTATCATATTCTATTTTGATTTTAATTCAACTTCATTTATTTCTAAATTGTTGCATTGTATTTAACTTAATGTAATTCTATTTATTTCATTTTATTTTATTTAAATGTTTTTTAATCAAAATTTATTTTATCTTTCTTGACTCCATTTAATTTTAAATGAATTCATATTAGTTTATTTTAAATCTGTTGTCCATTATTGTATTTTATTTTATTTTAATGTTTTTCTCTAAATTAATTTTAGCTAACTTGACTGTATTCTAATTCAATTTAATTCAACTTAATTCATTTTGAATCTGTTGCATTCTATTCAACTTTATATCATCTATTTCATTTTATTTTATTTCAATGTTTTTTAATCAAAATTAATTTTATCTAACTTGGCTGTATTTTATTTAATTGATTTCCAAATCAGTTGTATTCTATTTTATTTTATTTTATCTTATTTTGATTTAATTCATCCTCATTTATTTTTAAACGGTTGTCTTCCATGTACTTTCATATTGTACTATTTTTTTCATTTATTCTATTTGACTAATTTTAGTTAGTTTATCTTGTTTTATTGTTTTCTATTTTAATTTAATTCAATTCAATTTATTTTTAATCTGTTGCATTCTATTTAACTTCATGTCATTCTGTTTATTTCATATCATTTTATTTCAATGTTTTTTTAATCAAAAATGTATTTTATCCTACTTGACTGTATTTTATTTTATTTTAATTCAATTCATATTAATTGATTTTAAATCTGTTGTCCTTTATTTTATTTTATTTTATTTTATTTCTTTTTATTTTATTTTATTTTATTTTATTTGAATGGTTTTATCTAAATTTATTTTAGCTTATTTGACTGTACTCTAATTAAATTTAATTTGGCTGAATTATTTCTAATCCATTGTGCTCTTTTTAATTTCTCTCTATCTTATTTTGCTGTGTTTTTATTTAGTTAGTCTTTGCTTCACTGAATTTTGTTTATAATAGTACTTGGAAACGTCATCTGGGTCAAGGTAATTGATTTTTCAGTCACACCAGTCAATCGTGATTGTAGCAGCAATAATAATGCAACAAGACAAAAAGCACACAAGCATGTAAACGGGGATGTCTAAAGTCACTCCAGGTTTTCGTCAAGTTTAATTCATTGAGTTCTTCATAAAAAATATTGTCTCACAGTTTATGTCAGACTATGTTTATTCCCTTTTATTTTACAACCACCCTATTTTGTTCCCCCTGCTTTAAATCACGTTTCCTTTGGAGGAATGATATTGTAAAGTACAATATGATTTAAAATCCCAAATAAAATATTCTCACAAATCACAGATTATAATCCACCCTCAACCCCACAGAATATCCCACTCCAAAACCCGATATCTGAGTACTCTACAAGTCACAACGTGTTTTTTTTTGTCTTCACCGTCATGATTTATCTATTTATTTCCCTAATAAAGAAACCCATCTCTGAGTGTTTTACTGCTGCCTTCATCTTGTCCAGATTAGTTCTGAGGTAACCAAACCAATAAACTGGAGATGCGGCTATTTAAAGAAACAGCTGCCTTGGCAAACCCCTCCGATGGATTTCAAACGTTATTACACCCCGACGTATGACATGAAAAAATCAGCCGAATATAAAAAGAATTAACAATCAGGCTTTTTTATTCATGTATTTATTTATTTATCTATTAAAAAAAAAAAACAACCATGAAGTGGATATTCAACTTAAACAGGCATGTACTTGAATCACTGCATAACACTGCCATCTTTTGGTTAAAATGTGAAACAATACGCCTTCAGCAGGCCCAGGATCAGCCATTCATTCATTCATTCATTCATTTATTCATTCATTAGTGCAGGTGGTCATTTGCGATAAAATTAAAATACATGCAGAATGCACTGGCAGCAGAATTGTGTGAGTGAATACGTACTTTACACGCTTATAATTGACCTATATTCATGCAAATATCAAAAATCAAATCTTTGTACTTTTTAAGACCTTATAACACTTTATGGCTGTAACTTTGACCCTTTATTGTTTTATTTGTATTTTCTTACTCTCCCTCCTTCCTACTATTATTTATTATTGTTTCGTTTTACTTGAAACGCTGGCACAACAATTTCCTTCGGGATAAATAAAGTTGTTCTTATTCTTATTCTTATTCTTATTCTTATTCTTATTCTTATTCTTATTCTTATTCTTATTCTTATTCTTAAAAAAAATATGAACATTAAAAGGAAAAGACCTTGCAGTGCGGAGCAAAGCACTGCTCCACCAGCGATTCTGTTATTTTCCCAGTCAAATGGATGGTGAGAGGAAGCAGAAAGGTGTTTTCTCTTTGGGTTCCCAATATCTAAATTTGAATAAGCGTATTATTTCTGACACTGTGCAGACAGATAAATTAAGAATATTTTCTTGTTTCTGTCCAGACACTCCAGAAGCCGCATCACAGATGACATTCATCTGTAATATTAAACATGAATTCATTTTGCTCGTTGTCACATCATCATTTATTTTATGGTTTTCCAAATGTGGCCATGCGAAAAAGTCCCGTTCACACAACCAGGCATATTATAAGTTTATTGGTGCCATTTTTTTTTAGTGCCTTGCTCTTTTCTGTGTCTATATGCAGCTTTTAACTGTACCCTCCAGTCATTTCTGCAGCCTCGATTACATCTCAATAAATATCTCGGTACTCATGGTGATATTTATGCCCCGTGAATGGGGGTTGAAGGGGCATGGAGGAAGCCGTGCGTGTATGTGTGTGTGTGTGTGTGTGTGTGTGTGTGTGTGTTTCTCTCAAAGAGCAGCAGATGATGCTAAAGTGCTCACTTTGGAGAACATTTCAACTCCACGGTTCCACAACGGGAGCGGTGCTATTCCGCTCCAGCGCTTCGGCTGCTTCCGGAAGCGGCCCTGTCGACTGGCCGTCACGGCTAAAGGGTTGAAAAGGGAAAGAAAAAAAAAAAAAAAGAAAAAAGAAACACCTGAAAGGAAAATAAATCCCCTTGAATGACATGACATCGCGGAATTAATCGATTCATCCTTTTAGCTCCAGTGGGTCCGGACCGATCTGAATATTAATATTCACTTCGGACACTGGAAGCACTGCTGTGGTATCTGAGTATTATCATTTTCTAAACTCAATAGAAATAATATAATTTTGAAGAGAGTCCGGGAAATAGCTCGGATTAGGAAAATGAGTCAGAGAGTGAGAGAGAGAGAAAATAATTAAATTCAAGATTTATTTAGCTTCATCAATGCTGAATGTTAACATGTAAATGTTCGCGGCTTCGCATGGATGCAGCGGTTGTGACGCCATGGCGACGAGCTAAAATTCCATCTCTATCCCTCAATTTCTCTCTCGCTCTATCTTCACATTCTCTGTGAATGTTTGAAAACAACAAATGGATCTCCAGACTTGTGCAAACAATGCTCCTGCGAGGGGCTGAGATTGAAATATGCTCTGGGTCATTTCATATATCTGGTAAAAACTGAGTTATGATGACTATCAAAGGGGTTGGTCTGAAGTTTTGCACTCTCAGTAATGGATTCCAAGTTTTATAACCAAATGACAATAATTGGATGACTCACTGACTTTTCCTTTCATATCTTCGGAAGGTGGCGTTTTATAGGATGTTCAACATTTCTCTCTGACTCCGTCGCCTCACACAGGATTTATAACCATGATCTTTTCTCAGAATGAATCCCCAGAGTGGCTAATTTATTCTCGTTTGCCTGCAAAACACTGCTTTTAGAGGCAATTAGCACTTTATTGGTAAGTCAACACACCCAACGTGGCAAAAACACCTGCAGAACATCGAAGTGCCCGATGTACTCCATCCCTAAAAAGTCTGAAAAAAAGACATTTAACTTCAAGTGAAGGTCCAAAGTTAAAGCTGATACTTGAGTAAAAATACAGAAACTTGCACAATCATAAAACCCAGTTTGCATCACACTAAATATAAGTGTATCATCTTTTGGTTTGATACACATAATAAATGCATTTAAAGCACATTTAAATGTATTATTTAAATACCAAAACAATCTTTTTGTTTGATACACATTTTAAATACAATTAGAGAATATTTAAATGCATTATTTAAATACAAAGAAATATGGGAGATAAATGACTACTTCTGAAAATATGCAAGATTCTTTTGTCACAGCAGCGTAGCAGTTAGAATATCAATAATAAATATAAATATAAGTATATATGCATACATAAATAGAGAGACAATTAGAAGATAGCAAAAGACTTCCACAAATAAATAGACAGCAGGGAGAACAACAACAACAACAACAACAACAACAACAATGTGTGTAACCAGTGAATAATAAAAATGGGAAAAAGATGTATAGAAAAGTATACGTCGGTCTAGTTTATGAATGAACGCTTCATCATATTTTGTTTGATACACATTTTAGATGCATTTAAAGCACATTTTAATGTATCATTTAAATACCGAAATCATCTTTTTGTTATCTGAACATTTTAAATGCAATTAGAGAATATCTAAATGTATCATTTAAATACAAAAAAATATGGGAGATGTATGAGTACTTCTAAAAGAAGTAAAGTATGAAAAAAAAAATAAAAAAAATAAAAATACCTGGATATCAAACCTGCTTGACAGTAGCGATAATTTAACATGCTAACGCTTAGCATCATAGCTGCAGCATGAGCTTTTCATGGTTTTACTCAAAAGGTGTTTTTTCTTTTTTACAGTGGAGGTGAGCGATCCGTGCCAGCGGTGTAACCCGATGGCTGCGGCTGCACTCGACACTGACCTGAATTATACATTTCCCCCTATGTTAACGACAGATATCTTGTATCCCTTACACAGTGCACGACTGCACAAAGTTTAAGGGGGACTTTGAAAATCCATTACATGAAAAAAGAGTAACTGACACTCAGCATTTTTGATGGGTTTTGACAAAGTATCAAGAATTGGGGTTCACGTGCCGTCACTGTTATCTGGTAGTACAGTCCGGGTGCATACAGTGGAAAAAATATTATAAAAATTTGTATCAAGGAAAAAAATTAATAATATTGATAAAATTACATACTGATAATTTTAAGTATTGGTATATAATACTTTAAAAGTGTCTTTCCAAGATAAAATGAAACATAAATCATATAACTGTCCACCATAATAACCCTTTATGGGCCTTTTCATTGCACCCTTTGTCTTTCAATGTAGTTTGCGCACATGTTGGACGCTATATTTAAAAAAAATGGCACCAGGGAATCAAAAATTTAGTACTGAGAAATATAATTCACCGAATATTTTACTTTAAAAGTCTTTTTCAGAAAAAATGCAACATAAATCATGCAATTGTCCACCATAATAATCCAATATTGGCCTTTTTCATTGCAACCTTTGTCTGTTGTTGTGGTTTTCCAACATGTTGGAAAATATATTTAAAAAAAATGGCAGCAGGGAATCACAACTGTAATATTGATTAAAACAAAGGATACACTGAAGATTTAGGAATTGCTGTATAATACTTTATAAGTGACAATCAGTCATGCAATTGTCCACCATAACAATCCTATATGGGCTTTGTCATTGCACTCTTTGATGTAGTTTGCCCATGTGTTGGGGTATATATTCAAAAAAATGGCATCAGGGAATCACAACTATAATATTGATAAATAAAAAAAAGTGTACACTGGTGATTCAAGTATTGCTGTATTACACTTTATAAGTGGCATCTTATTTTTCAGACATGCATTATCAGTCATGCAGTTGTCCACAATAATAATCTAATATGGGTCCTTTTTCATTGCACCCTTTGTTTGCCCACATGTTGCACAATATATTTAAAAAAATGGCACCAGGGAATCACAACTGTAATATTGATAAAATCATGCACTGAAAATTTGAAGTATAATACTTAATAAGAATGTTTTTAAGACAAAAAAACAACATAAGTCATACAACTGTCCACCATAATAATCCTATATGGACCTTTCTGTCATTTGTCCAGGTCAGGGATGGGCAAACTTTTTGGCTCAGGGGCCGCATTGACGAGCTTGATCAGCACAAGATACGATACGTACAAAAAATAATAATAAATAAAAAAAAGCATTCGTTGACAGTACATATTGGACTTTGACATTTGCTTCGAAAATAAAACCAGCTTGGTTTTAAAGATTCTGACATTTGCTTGCATTTCATGCACAAACCAGTTTTTCCCTTTTTGCTCCGCGTCCAGTTCATTCATGTGCGTCACTGTGTCCACAGTAAAGGATAAATCGCAAAGCCAATCTGTGACATTCAGCTCAGGAAAATTCTCAAGCGGCTCCAAAAATGAAATTATCTCCTGTTTGAGCTCCGATATTCATTGATCCAATCATTCAATCATTCACATCAAGTAGAAATTCTGTATCGATCTTTGGCGGGCCGGATTAAAAAGGCCAACGGGCCAGATGTGGCCCGCGGGCCGTAGTTTGCCCACCCCTGGTCCAGGTGATAAACAGGTGGAAGGGATGTACCGAGTAGGTGAAACAGTCAAAAAAAAATCGGTCAGTCAAGAGCGGTAACTAAGAGTGAGCATACAAGTCAGAGCTGTACAAGAGCCTTCCAAGGGGTTTTAGTGTTTGTATGCATGAACACCCGGGATCACTAAGAGTGTGTCGGAGAGCCAGAGAAAGCTATTCTATGCTTCTATAGAGCTGCTGATTGCGGCCCCTCAGGCTGCCGAGTAAGTGGAGCCCCGCGGAGCGAGGTGACCTGTGTCGCAACCCCACCCTCCTCCGGAGTCAGGCTGCCCGGCGATACGATTGCACCACAATGGAAATTCAATCATCAGATGAAGCGAGCGAAGCGGCGACCGCTCCCATGTCTCGCCCCGGCTCGCCTGTCGATCGATCCTCTAATTTAAAGAGGAACTTTAAACACACCTGGATTACAGATACTTACGGATCTAAAGGTAAAGAGAGAGGGACCATAAATACGTTCGCCAGGAGTGAGTATTGTTTTACCTTTGTTTATACCGATGCGAATGAAAAGCGAACGGCGGTCTCTTAGTGGATGTTGAGGATTGTTTACGCGAGTGTTGACGCCGATAAATGTTTACTACTCAGTCGCTTCCTGAGGCATTTCCGCCTTCGCAGTGTCGGACGGAGAAAATCGGATGAGCCCAACAACTTTGCGTAAATGTTTTTGAGACTTCAGATGGTCAGACAGGGAACCCCCAGGCAGGAATGTAGTGACATTTAAAGCTTGTTTCAGTATTATTAATATCATGCCGAGGTCGTTGGTTCAAGGACGAGCTATCTGTGAAAATGTGAAGTCAAGTTCCTTATGAGTTTTGGTTAATTTACCAAATTACCTTCTCCCTCTCCGGATGAGGTTGCGCTCGGCGCTGGCGAGGCGGCTCTTCATTGTTAAAAACTGATAAATGAGACGTGCGCTTGGAGAGCGCACACCTCTGCCAGGGGGCCGTGTAATTGTTCCTGAAAAAAAAAAAAAAAAAAAAAAAAAAAGAGTGAGAAATTTTTGGGTGAAACTCGCATCCCGACCCGGCGAGTGATGGATTCACGTTGTGACTCGGGGACGCGGCTCGGACAGGGTTTCCATCACCGTGATGAACGCAAGAGAATGAACTCCAAGAGACCGACGCTACTTTGTCATGAGAATCGCATCCAGGAAGTTGTGGCGGTTAATAGGCGTGAGGAATGGACATAGAAAACATAGATGGGAGAGAGTGTCCTTTATTCACATTGCGGGTTGTTAGATTCCGCCTGACGGTTTGTTTCCCGGCTCCGGAGTGACCTCGGGCTGGATCTCCCCGCGGGCCTGGTGAGAGCTTTGCATGGCAGCTTGGCCGTCGGTGCAATTTTATAGTAATAATTATTCCTTTTCTGCATTGAACCCGTCATGGATGAACCATGACCAGCTGCTCAGGCAGCAGTTAAGATAAGACAAGATAAGATAAGACAAGACAAGACAAGATAAGATAAGACATTGTACGACAAGATAAAATAAGATAAGATAAGATAAGATAAGATAAGATAAGATAAGATAAGATAAGACATTGTACGACAAGATAAGATAAGATAAGATAAGACAAGACAAGACAAGACAAGACAAGACAAGACAAGATAAGACAAGACAAGATGAGACAAGAAAAGATAAGATAAGATAAGATAAGATAAGATAAGATAAGATAAGATAAGATAAGATAAGATAAGATAAGATAAGATAAGACATTGTACGACAAGATAAGATAAGATAAGATAAGATAAGATAAGACAAGACAAGACAAGACAAGACAAGACAAGACAAGATAAGACAAGACAAGATGAGACAAGAAAAGATAAGATAAGATAAGATAAGATAAGATAAGATAAGATAAGATAAGATAAGATAAGATAAGATAAGATAAGACATTGTACGACAAGATAAGATAAGATAAGATAAGATAAGATAAGATCCCCCTTAAGGGAAATTCTTTTGTCACAGCAGCGTGACAGTTACAGTATCACTAAATATGAGTATAAATATAAATAGAGACAATTAGAAAATGGCAAAAGACATCAACAAATAAATAGACAGAATAGAGTAAAACATCAACAACATCAAGGATAAGAACGGACAACAACATTGGAAAAAAAAAGACAGTAAGAGTGAAAAATAGACAACCGGAACAACAACAACGGGAATAGGAACATAAACGAAGCGATGACAAAAATAAACAAAAATAAGAAGAATGGGCTGAGATCGACGAGGATAAAATAGTTTCCAGAGTTAGAGCGTGACACGTGTGAATGTGTGAGGTCATGAGGTCGCAGTAGCGCCGATGCTGTCATACAGTCTGATGGCGTGACCGCATTCAGACGCCAGTTTCGATACGCGTCCCGCAGTCGGACGCTCCTCCGGTCCACGCCACCCGTGTGTGATCCCGACTCAGGTTTCATCACACGTGTGCAACATGATGATATCACATGACAAATAGTAACTTCCACCTCCGCGCCGTTTCGTTGTTTTTCCTTTCCTTTTTTTTTTCTCAGTAATTTGCCCTCCGAGAAGAACAATAAGCGCCGTCTGTCCAACATGAAGGATTGGAATGGAAGCGGACGATCTGGCAGAAACGCATGATTACCCGTGTGTGTGTGTGTGTGTGTGCACGCGTGCATGTATGTGTGTGTGTGGGAGGCGAAGTTAAATTCCTGCTCAGTGAACCGCTGCTGAATGTGAATGACAGGGTGTCCATGACAACAAATGAGCGTATAGGTGTGCCTGGATGTGTGTGTGTGTGTGTGTTTGTTGGGTTGTAAATAATAAAAAAAAAAAAAAAAAGGGGGAATCGGTTAAATGATTTGCCATTTTCAGATCTCCCGGCTCAATATTTGACGAAAATGAACATCAAAACCAGATGAACATCAGGCCGTTCGGGGAATGTAATTACTGATTAATAACAACAACGGACTTGAGATGTTGCAGAAGAACCAGATGGACAGTTCTTGCAGCGTCTTGTGTTATGGTAGAAAAACGTCTGTAGTGAAGGTGTTCACCCACTAGATGGCTGGTAGGCGCCCACAGAAACCCGGAGACCTTGCCGTCGGTCGGTAAGGATATTTCTGTGGCTGTCGGGCCTCATATGATGAAGTAGCTTGTTACTTTAGGCAGAATGGGTTATATTTCAAATGCTGAAATAAAAATAACCGTCGGGCAGCGGCAACACTTATATTTTAGAAGTGACCTTCCGAATTATTTACATAATGATTATATATGTGATATTACCTGCTGCTCTGGACAACCACTCCAAAGTGAAAATAAATGCAAGAATAAATATCGAACTGCACTAAATTCAAACAAACAGGCAACCGTGGAACATTAATGATACATCACGACTCCCTACTTATCTCTCACGTGCACCAATATCCGCGGTGGTGCCGAAATGTTTCCCATTTGTGTGCCTTATGATTTAATATTCTCAGAAACGTAGGACGCTCGCCGCGGCGCCGGAGATTAATTAAATACGGTGCATTTTGCATAATGGCTACTCGTGTTCAGTAAACAATTTCACCTAACATAAATCACATCGGGCATGCTTGTGATTGATGTGAGCAGGAAAAAAAAAGAAATGAATAAAACGTCTTCTGAGTATTTCTGAGTTCCGTAGCCCGAAGATGAAGAAAACAACGCCATCTGTCAAGAGTCAAAACGACCTCTGTGTTTTTATAACCCTGTACATCTGCTTTATTATTATTAATTCGGTGAGCTGAAACAATTCATCATACATTTGAGGAAAAACAGACGCATAGACTTGACAGATGTTACAAGGTTAGAATTAATATCAGAACTTTGACACAGACAAGATAAGATAAGATAATATAAGATAAGATAAGATAAGATACCCTCATTTATTTTATTCACACTATATGTGTATGTATATTTTTTTTTTCACGCACACACATATATGCATATAACTGTATGTGTGTGTGTAAAAATGTATGTACATGTGTCATACCTGTATTTCCTGTTTGACTGTTTGATGTGCTAAATAATAAAAAAAGTAAAGAAATAAAATGAAAATAAAAAAATATACATAGGGCTTTTTTGTCACAGCAGCGTAACAGTTAGAATATCAATAATAAATATAATATAAGTATTTATACATAAATAGAGAGACAATTAGAAGATAGCAAAAGACTTCCACAAATAAATAAACAGCAGAGAGAACAAAAACAATGTGTGTAACCAGTGAATAATAAAAATGGGAAAACCTTGATCCAGATTATGAATGAATGAATGAATGAATGAATGAATGAATGAATGAATGAATGAATGAATGAATGAATGTCCATTCGAAAAAAGCCGCCTGAATTTGACGGGCTGGGCTTCTGCCAGACAATGACTATCTAGCTCGCTGTGGATTATTTCTAGAATTTGCTATTTTCATTGATACTCATATCACCTCTTCACCGCATATATAACTGCACACTATGTAAATAACTTGTCCGTCCATTTGTTTTTATTTCTATAAAAAAAGACCCGTACATACCCCGAGCTGGGAACTCTCATTGCAAAATTACACTCCGCCTGCACAATGACGATTAAAAATCTTGATTCTGAAAGCTGAACAAAAGCACACAAAAGCCTCTCCGCTGTGGGTGTGAATGAGAGTTTTGTGTCTGCGTGATGGAGTGCCGACCTCTGGGTCAGCGGGACTCGGCTCCTGCGTCCCTCTGGACACCCGGAGACGCCGAGATAAAACCGAATCCTTCAGAAGTCCTCCTCGCACATTAGTCCGTTTCTCTCATCAGTATTTTGACGTCAACTGATTCATGTGATTTGGGTGGATTACGGCAGCTGTCATAAAACCAAACGATAAAGAAATTAGAGAAATAAAGTGTCCCCTTGTAAAATCCATGCCATAAACATAGATAGATAGATAGATGGATAGATGGATAGATAGATAGATAGATAGATAGATAGATAGATAGATAGATAGATAGATAGATAGATAGATAGATAGATAGATAGATAGATGGATAGATAGATAGATGGATAGATAGATAGATAGATAGATAGATAGATAGATAGATAGATAGATAGATAGATAGATAGATAGATAGATAGATAGATAGATAGATAGATAGATAGATAGATAGATAGATAGATAGATAGATAGATAGATCAACACAATCAATAAAAACAATAAAAATAACATCAACAACAACAACAATAATAGTAATAATAATGATAATAATAATAATAATGATGATAATAACAACAACAACAACAGCAACAATAATGATAATAATAATGATAATAATAATAATAACAACAACAACAACAACGATAATAATAATAAGAAGAAGGAGAAGAATGATAGAAAGAGTAAGAAATATTACTGATTAGAATATATATATAGATAGATAGATAGATAGATAGATAGATAGATAGATAGATAGATAGATAGATAGATAGATAGATAGATAGATAGATAGATAGATAGATAGATAGATAGATAGATAGATAGATAGATCAACACAATCAATAAAAAACAATAAAAATAACATCAACAACAACAACAATAATAGTAATAATAATAATAATAATAATAATAATGATAATAACAACAACAACAACAACAGCAACAATAATAATAATAATAATGATAATAATAATAATAACAACAACAACAACAACAACGATAATAATAAGAAGAAGAAGGAGAAGAATGATAGAAAGAGTAAGAAATATTACTGATTAGAATATATAGATAGATAGATAGATAGATAGATAGATAGATAGATAGATAGATAGATAGATAGATAGATAGATAGATAGATAGATAGATAGATAGATAGATAGATAGATAGATAGATGGATAAATATCAACACAATCAATGAAAAAAACAATTAAAATAACAACAACAACAACAATAATAGTAATAATAATAATAATAATGGTAATAACAACAACAACAACAGCCACAATAATAATAATAATAATCATTATTATTATTATGATAATAATAATAATAATAACAACAACAACAACAACAACAACAACAACAACAATAAGAAGAAGAAGAAGACGGAGAAGAATGATAGAAAGAGTAAGAAATATGACTGATTAGAATATATAACATAATATTGGACATACAACATAGAGAAAATATACATTAAGCTTTCATAAAAATATAATAAATCATTGTGTCTGTGTGTGTTTTTTGGCTGAACGTGTGTTATGTTTAATAAAACCCCTTCGGCCCCGGAAAGTGCAAGTTTCCACCGACTCCGGTGGACGCAGTGTGTTTCCCGAGCGTCAGTCTCGTGCCTTCGCTGCTCCCGTCTCGCTCCCCTGACCTCTTTCTGAAAGCAGAGGAAGCCGAGGGTCGGCGGGTCGGTGGGTGAACCGGAACTCACCCCGGGATCCAGACCTGCCGGCCGCACGTGTCTCCCGTTAAAGAATCCTGCCCTAAATGACAAACAAAGGTCACCTTTCTGAGCTTGCTACATATTCGCAAAAAAAAAAAAAAAAATGGGGCAACGGAGCCGAGACGTTATTTTTACTCTGTTATACTTTTCTACTCCAAAAAGACGGAGGTACACAGCGTTGTTTATTCAATATCGCCTCGGATCGGACGTCCTCCTACGAGGAGACGTGACGAAAAACCCGTGGCGTGTTGAGAATCCCAACCACATGTCACTTTCTTTCGGGATTAATCGCTGAAATGCCACCAAACGGGGCTTTTCGGCCGGAACCGCTTTACGTTTTGGACAAAAAGCCGGGCATTCTTCGGCCCGGCAACTTTTTCAGACATGTTGCCGAGGAAGCCGGCGCTCCTCTCAGGTGTGTGTGTGGGTGTGTGTGTGTTAGTGTGTGTGTGGGGTTCAACTCTGTCAGCGCCAGATAATAAAAAGGCCTCCTGGGGTTTGTGCTTCAGCACAACGCTAACAAAGGCGGCTGATGTCCGGCTCACACCAAGCGGATTATTATGTAGCAAAAAGAGTCTGCCTGTGTTTGTTTGTCTGTGTGTTTCTTGCAAAGTAAGTAGATTTTCCAGTTCGCTAATTACTTTTCTCTGTGAACGTCTTGTCTTAGTTTCAGAAACATTAGTCGACGCCACTAGCAAAGAAGAAGCAATCAGCCTGGAGGATTACCTGAATATAAATGTATAATTAGAAGTAATTTTTGAAAACAGAAATGATGGAAATTGTGTATCAAAAGGTCAGAAAAGAGATGACGCTTTAGAGATTGCCGGAAAAAAAATCTGCTTATTTATCTCCTATATGTGTGTATTCATTGAAATAACGCCGGAATTAAAGCACTACATCGACTCAATTGGTGATTCGATTATCACGTTTCGGGTTTGTGATTTGCTGACAAATTTTTAATCCAGTTGAATCTGAACTCTTCAGATTGTCGCTGTGTCCTCACGCGTCTGACCATAGCCGACCTGTATTTAGAACCGCGCACCTCTTCTTTAAGTCGTAGGCCTTCGTCTTTTTGTAACTTCAGACGGATATTTTTAGATTCTTTTTTCGGTTTCTGTCGTGTCTTTTGGCGTCCAGATTGAGTGTCAGGCCTGACGATGTCACAGGACAAGCGGCGGCTAAATATATACCTTGTTGCTGTGAATGCTGGAGATGTTGTGTGGTATGTGTTGTTCACAAAACAAACTAATCCTTCACATGTCAATTTAATAACAGGAGGATTTGTTTTCAACACATATATACATATAAATACCTTTACTGTACAATTTTTATTTTTAATGTATTTCTATAATGATAAATTCCAACATAGGCAGATGATGGAATTTGCCTATGGAAGAAGCAAATAACTTAGCTTTTTGGATGTCTCAATATCAATTCTCTTGCGACAGTAATTACATTATTCGGCTGAAATGGTGCTCACCAAGTCATTATATTTTACATAAATTATCACAATGCTTTGAAATGATTAACATGCATTGGCGGTGCAGAAAGGGCCCATTAAATGAAATTGCTCTATTTTTTCTTGTGTGCTTTTTGCATACAGGATATAACCACATAACAAGATGTATGGGGCAGACGACCAATTTAATATCCCTTTAATCATACTAATAAATAAGGTATCCTTATTTTTAATACTAATCTTCATTAAAACAGATTTAATTAAGATGAGCATTAAGTGGCTCAGCTCTCAACTCAACCTTTATTTGATATGACTGGATGAATGAGGAGTGCATTAGAGAGAACTAATGTCTAAATGTTGACAAAAGGATTGTTGGGATTACATCTCCCTAATTGAAGGTATAGCTCATTATTTCTCTCAGAAAAACATAAAAAGCAAATGTAAACTCACAGATAAATTCCACACTCATAATAATTGATATAATATCTGTCATGGTGTTGGTTCACAATCAATGGAATCAAAATCACAGAGAAAAAATAATCAAATGAATCTAATCTAATCTAATCTAATCTAATCTAATCTAATCTAATATAACATGACATAACATAATATAATATAATCTGATATTTTTATTTTTCTTATAATATAAGAAAATATCAATAAGTAAAGTAAGTTAAAAAAAAAGAAAAACAAAACTGTATCATTTACTTATCAGTATTAATTGTTTAGACTGAATGATATTTTATGAAACAAATTTAAAAAAATACATATAAATATATATATATATATATATGTGTGTGTGTGTGTGTATATATACATATATATATACATATATATATGTGTGTATATATATATATATGTATATGTATATACGTATATGTATATCAAGTGTTCCCTTTATTTTTTTCCCTTTATTTTTTTGAGCAATATATATATATAGTATGTTTGTATGTATGTATATATATATATATATATATATATATATATATATATATATACTGCTCAAAAAAATAAAGGAACACTTGAACAACACAATGTAACTCCAAGTCAATCACACTGCTGTGAAATCATAGTGTCCACTCAGGAAGCAACACAGATTCATTTTGACTTGTTTTAAGGACATTACATCAAAGTTGGATCAGCCTGGAGTTTGTTTTTACACTTTAATTTTGAGTGTGATTCCTAATCCAGACCTCCATGGGTTAATACATTTGATTTCCATTGATCATTTTTGTGTGATTTTGTTGTCAGCACATTCAACTGTGTAAAGAGCAAAGTATTTCATAAGAATATTTCATTCATTTAGATCTAGGATGTGTTTTTTAAGTGTTCCTTTTATTCTTTGAGCAGTTTATATATATATATATACTCCCCTGAAGTACCTCTCAATCCAGATCTGCTGGTTCAGTGCTCCTCTCCTTGAAGCGAGATCCATCCATCCGCTCAGCTTCGTGCCCATTGGCCTGGTTTCAGTGTGATTCTGCTGATGGAGTGAATAAAGTTATTTCAGTTTTTCATTTAAGTGACAGGGTTCATCACACAGGGATGACAGTTCGGCCTGACTCAGCAAAACCCAATTCTCACCGCATCTTGCGGACGCCATCGCCTCGCCGCTCTACTAATTGAGCCCAGAAGAATGGCGTGTCAACTTAGTAAAGATTTCGCTGTTTAAGAAATCTCCTGAAAGTTTCAACTTTTTTTTTCTTTTATTATTATTTCATCCAACCTTTTAATTTTTTTCGCATTCACCTTTGAGCCTGATCTCCGCCAAGAGCCGGAGACGAATGCGATGAACGTGGCGGATTTCTCCAAGATTTCAGATGATGATATGAAGACTTTTCCATGGTATCTTGCAAGATGCAATGTGTGTGTGTGTGTGTGTGTGTGTGTGTGTGTGTGTTCAGAACTGATTTGCTGCTGGGTCCCTGTGAATACGTCAGGAGGCCTGCTGCTGACCGGCGGGGAGGCACTGTCTGCGCCTCTGTCCAGTCACTGAAGGAGATCAAAAACCTACCTCTCTTTGTGGCATTAGTGTCACACACACACACACACACACACACACACACACATACGCAGACATGCACACAAAGCCATGGATGCGAGAACACAGACATGCACAGACATGGGGGGTGGAGAGGTTTCACCTCACTGAACCTCTGGAGCAAAGTGCAGACAGCCCTTTGTTCTCACTGTTGGTGACTATGATGGCAGGCTGGAAGCTTGCGGTTAACATGTTTATTTGTTTTTTTCTGTTTATTATTATTATTTATTATTACTTTTATTATTTAGTACACTCACAATAGGAAATACAGGTTCTATATAAATATATGTATATGCGTATGTGAGTGTACACATATTTATATATATAATTATACAATATTATACATATACTTTTAATATGTATATATATATTCTTTTTATATTTTTATTTTATTTATTTATTTAATTTGTTATTTAGCACATCAAACAGTCAATAGGAAATTCAGGTATGATATATGTACATATATTTATCACACACATACATACATGTATATATATATACATATATATATGTACACACACTTATATAGTGTGTATAACTTAAATAAAAAAGATTTTAAAAGATATTTTTAAATACAATTTTATTAATAAAATGTTTGTTTTTGAAAAATATTTTTGTCATTCTTTTTTGACATTTTGAGAAATTGAATAAGGAAATGTTCCAGTCTTTTCATAGTTTGCAATGAATGTATGCTTTTTTGCCACTATCATCCCGAAAAAAGAAAAAAAAAAAAAACAGCAACCAATAAACAGCAGTATTTGTGTGAGAAAATGTTACCTTGTACAAGTCATTCTGCATATTACCCTGTCGTGGCTGTTGATATTATTTTGCTTCAAATCATAAAAGGCTATTTTTCAATCTGTGTCATCACATAACAGTTCAATTCTCAATGTGCTGTTTATTTTGTTGAATTAAGGTACATGTGAGTCACACATAGAGACCCACAACAAACAGATAACCTCTCCAAACACCCAGCTGCATGAATAATTCGATCAGACCGCCAGACGAGAGACAGAGAATTAAAGCGCAGATGTTTGTTCCTGAGACAGTCACACATGAACAGCTTCCATTTTGTCAATCAACCATTTCCGGCGAGACTTTTCCCAAAGGTCATCTCTGGACAGCTGCGAATGACAGTCGGCGCCTTAACGTAAAATCCCGCCACCATCATGCTCCAAACACGGCGTGGATGAAAATAAGCATAGGGAAGTCCGTTCATCTGATAGTACGACAAATGTTGCGATAAAATTGAAAATGAGATCTCATTTTAAAGTTGAAATGATAATTTGACACAATGATGAACTAGCCCTTTTTGGGAAGGTGCGGCGGTTGGTGTTGGCGCTCCTCAGCCTGCGCTTGTCCTGTTGCGAGTCAGATAATTGGTTCTTCTTTGAGAAATAGCTGAACAATAACAGCAACGGAGGCGATGAACGGAGTCGAGGGAACGGACAGACGTGTAAGCAATAACATAAAGCAGTTAAAGAGATGAGATGTATGTTTTGATAAGTGTCCAGGAGAGGAGATTACATTTGTACAAGGGGGAGCAGGTCAGCATGTGGTATTCCATTATTGTTGTAAATTATTAAAGCACGCATGCACAATACACGCACACATACACGGTGAGAATATCGATCCAGCTGTTTCAAGATTGAGCTCGACGTGGATGTTTTCCCATGATAAAAGAAATAGGAAAAAAAGCCAATCGTCTAACACCTGCACATTTAGGGCGGCGCGGTGGTCAGCGCTTCCAACTCCCTTGCAAGAAGGCTTCTGATCCTTCTTTGAGGAGGTTGCATGTTCTCCTGTCATGTCTGCGTGGGTTTCCTCTGAGTTCTCCTGTTACCCCCTGTCTAAAAACATGCAGGAAGTCTATTGGACAAGACCCTATATTGCCCAGATGTGTAAATAAGAGAGTGAACGGTTGTATGTCTCTACATGGCTTTGAATGAGGGGGCAGAAGTTGTATGCTTACAAATGACGTGTGAATGAGAAGGTGAACGGTTGTTTGTTTCTTTTTGACTTTTGAACTGTGTGTCCTATATGGATTCCCTCTGGGTTCTCCGGTTCGCTGCTGACCAAAAAACATGCAGGAGGTTCATTGGATGAGACACTATATTGTCCAGATATGTAAATGAGAGAGTGAACGGTTGTATGTCTCTACATGACGTTTTAATGAGGGGGCAGAAGTTGTAGGTTTACAAATGACGTGTGAATGATGAGGGTGAACGGTTGTTTGTTTCTTTTTGAGTTTTGAATCTCCAATATAAGTACTAGCTCCAAACTCACCCTTTTGCCGTTTTTTTTTTTTTTTTTTTTTTTTTTTTTTTTTTTGCATTTTGCCAATGCAAGACTTTCAGGCGTCCATCTGGCTGCCTGTCCACGATTCACCTGCCTGAACCCTGACAAGGTGAATGGTTGCATATCTCTATATGAGGTGTGAATGATAAGATAAACTCTATTGATTCCTTTGTCACAGCAGCATAACAACTTGTCAAAAATAAATCTGAATATAAATATAAATTGAGAGACAGTTAGAAGACAGAAGATAGCAAAGACATCCACGGATAAATAGACAGCAGGGAGAACAACAACAGCAACAACATCAGGGATAAGAATGGACAGTAGAATGGAACAGTAAGGGTGAAGAATAGTAAACCAAAACTAAACAACAATATAAATAGAGTGACAAGAGCAATGACAAGAATGAAATAAATAAAAAAAGGCAGGATGCGTGCGGGCTGGGACCAACAGGGACGAGAAAGACAGCGAGGTTAAGGCGTGACTTGTGAACTGGGTGAGGAAGTGAGGTTGTGGAAGCAGCACAGATGCACCTCAGGCCGGTCAGAGTTGTTTGCTGTTATACAGTCTGATGGCCGTGGGCACGAAGGGTGAAAGAGTGAATCACCCCGTCCCTCCGTCTTCTGCCGCTTATCCGATTCGGGTCGCGGGGGCAGCAGCCGAAGCAGGGAGGCTCAGACTCCTCTCTTCTTCGGGGATCCCGAGGCGTTCGGGACCAGCGTGTCCTCGGTCTTTTGGGACACCTACGATCCCTCCGGCGTGTCCTAGGGGACGCCTTACCAGGGAGGCATCCTGACCAGATGCCTGAGCCGCCTCATTTTGCTCCTCTCCATGTGGAAGAGCAGCAACTCCGCTCTGGGCCCTTCCTGGATGGCCGCTTGGATACATAACCTTGTTTCTTTTCAGATACGACCCACAGCTTGGTGAGGGTAGGAACATCGATCGACCGCTAAATCCTTCAACACATGCGGAGCAAACATGGCCGAGATACTCGAACTCCTCGCGTAGAGGCAGGACCTCTTCCCCGAACCGGAGCGGGCACTCCACCGGCGTGAGAACTATGGTCTCGGACTCGGAGGTGCTGATCCTCATCCCGGCCGCTTCACATTTGGCTGCGAGCCGCCCCGGCAAGAGCTGGAGATCACGGTCGGGTCTGCAAAAAGCAGATAAACTGCACCCACCCCGGTGCAGAACTTAACGCTTTAGACGCTCCTTTGTGCCCGCGGCCATCAGATTGTAGAACCGCAGTCCGGACGGTTCACAACTCTGACCGGCCAGAGGTGCATCTGTGCTGCGATCGCAACCTCACCGCATTCACCACCTCATCCATTCACGTGTCATGCCCTAACTCTTTATTTTTTTATTTTATTTTATTTTTTTTTATCTATGTTGCTCTCAGCCCACTCGCATCCTGCTTTTTTACATTTTTTTTAATTTTTTTTTATTTTATTCTTGTCATTGCTATTGTCACTGTCTATGTTGTCATTAAGTTTTGGTTGTCTTTTTTTTCCACCCCGACTGTCTTATTTCTCCATTCTGTTGTCCATTCTTATCCTTGTTGTTCACTCTGCTGTCGATTTATTTATTGTTATTTTTTTTTATTTTTGTTTTTTTTGCTTTTTTCTAATTATGTTCTAATTGTCTCACTATTTATGGTCATATTTATTGACACTGATAACTGTTACGCTGCTGTGACTAAAGAATTTCCCCTATGGGGATAAATAAAGCATCTTAGATGTGGGGTTCACTAGTGTGAAGGGTTGTACGTCTAAAATATTACAAGTAAATGGTTGAATGCCTATATATGATGGATGATGGTTGTATGTCTCTCGCCACCGCAATCCTAACTGCAGGATCGGCGGTAAAGATAATAAATAAATGGCGCGTTTACTGAAATTTGCATTAATTGTTCCTTTAGCTCTAAACCATTGAATGAGGAAAGGATTGTTTTAGTGGTCGGCGGCGGCTCCCCAAATATCAGCTCACTGGCTCCATCCCTCAATGCTGCAGGTAATAAAACATTAAAAATGGATTTAAACCAATTGGTGGTTTGTACATGTAAATGAGGCAGAATTAACAGAGGAAAGCGGCTCTTATTTTCAAGAGTTCACCGATCAAAAAGGGAGAAATCCAGGAATCTCTGCCGGAGAAAGCACTCGAGTCGGTGACCCGACTCCGCAAATATATCCGGGGCGGAGAAAGTCTGAAATCTCCCCTTGAAATGATGGTGAGTACATTAGGTCGTCTGACAGCATCCGTTTTTGACACAGAAGTTCAAAAGTGTCAAAAGTGGGCATGTTGGCATGACAGTGAGCAAAAACTTACGGATTCCACACCTCAGGCAACGATAGCTGTATTATTTTCTGTGCGTGGCGGAGGAGATAGGAAATCACAGTGTCAGTTAGGAGGTTCTTGAGGAGGGTTTGGAAAGACATATTTTGATCCGCTGTAAGAAGTCCCCCGAGGATCTTCGCTCTCAGCTTTGTTTCCTGTCTTCCAGCGGCCTGTTTAGCATTTTTCCTCCCTCACAGCCACAAAAAAAAAAAAAAAAAGAAAGATTTCAGCCAGTAAAGTGTTTTTGATGTGAGCTTTTGCTTGAGAGCGATCATTGCTGCGGGTTCCAAGCGGATGGGTGGCTCTGCCTCACTTTTCCATTTTTATACACCTATTTTTCCGAGGAAGGAGCAGGAGAGGCGCCTCTGGGATCCTTTTTTAAAGTTTGCATCCGAAGACCGATGGAGAGGTGTCTCTGATCCCTAAAGTGCCGATTATCTGCTAAGCGGTTAACTGCATGCATGTTATTATCCAGGACTGCCATCGCTTATTATCCGTGTGTCCGTGGAGGCAGGAATAGTCAAATCCTGCAGCGGATATTTAACCGAGCACGTCATCTCTGTCTGTTTGCAACTCCCTCAAGATAAACCCGGCGCGATGAAATTTGAAAACCTCTCTGATGAGAGACCTCTGTCCCCCCCGTTTGTCGCGCTAATTATTTAGAGCTGATTTAAATGAATTTAAATGGAAGCTGCGGCCGAGCTAACGCTACACATGCACGCCACATTATAATACTTCGCTTAGTTGATGAGGAGGTCAGGTATCGGGGGAGTGAGATCTCCGCACAAATATTGCCGCATTGGAATCCCACAAATGGAGCTTCTCCTTTTCCCTCATTAGATATTCTAAAAATATGAATTTCTAAATGATTTCCTTTTGAATAACCGGACAGAAGATGTCTCTTGCTTCAGTAGTCCCCTCTCGGTGCAAGTGAGCCGACGCAGACTTTTTCACGTTTCACTGGACGCGCGTCTGCTGAAAGGAGGATTAGCTGAGAAATATTTATGATGTCACAAAAAAAAAAAAAAAAAAAAAAAAAAAATGACAATCTACACACATTTTAAAATCCGATTTTTCAATCTGCGTGAATAAAGAAATATCCTTTTTATCCAAAGAACCCCGCAAACAGTCACATTTTGTGCAGATATCTGCTGCTCGGTGCATAAGTGCTTGAAATTTCCTTTTATTTTTTTCCAACAAATAGCAGCTGAACAATAAAACAAGGTTCATCCAGACAGTTAGATTATAATGGACTAGCGGTATCACAGCAACCGCTCTCCTCCAGGGGATGATGACTCCGACAACAAAACCAGCTCTGCTGAAAGAGACTGCGAATCAAATTTGGCGACCGTGCGTGAAACCCGTGCTTTTCGAAACATCGCCTTAAAAGCGGGTCCAGATATTTCTGACCACCTCAGGATAAAGCCGAATAACGTGTCGGTCCCAGTGCATGTTTGCACACGAAATAAAGTACAACAGCGAAACAAACACATTCAGATGATGAACTGAAGACCGAATTTTCCGTAGGTGTGAACGAGAGTGAATGGTTGAGCGCCAATGATGCCCTGTAAGCCTTTTTTGAACGTTTTTCCCCAAAATGTAAAAGCTTAAATGTCAATAGCTATTTGAGAACACATAAGTAATTACGTTGGCATCCTTGTTTTTTTCAACTTTCTGTCTCCGACCTTGAACTCGTCTCCCACGCGCCACCGTAAACATTTTTATTTCTCCTCGCGTTGCCGAAGACAAGCGGAGCGTCTTCGCCCGAACGGGCCGGGGCGTGAAGAAAAATGGCTCTCATAATGTTTACGTGGTGCCACAGGAGACTTCCCTCGCCAAAGATAATGGCCTTTCCCGATAATGAACAAATAGCATCCTTTCAGAGACTCACACGCTTGGAATCGTTCGACAACGCTCGGCATATCGTTTACCTCATTCGTCCGTCTTACGTCCAAGTTTGCTCCACACCGGGGAAGAGAAGCAACTGAAATTTCCTTCTACTTAATCGCATGAATTATTATTCATGTTATGACTCTCATTTGAATGTACCAGCTTTGCGAGACGTATATTTCTGACGGGAGAACATTTGGCTCCTTTCCACTTCTTCTTCTTCGGCCGGCGGTCGAAAGAAAAGCGATACCGACGTTTCTCACAAACGCGGCGCATCCCGGCTAAGACGGTCATACAGGATTGCTTTTGACTTGATAGCTCCCATTGTGCGCTTTATAAATCAACCATATTGTTTCTATCATTTTAGGGTCTGGGTTTGGAACACGATTACAAAACAAAATATGCACCCTTTAATAAAAACACATTGCTTTTGAAAAGTATGTAGAATCCCCTTGATTCATAGCCTGGCTTCTGATGGCATCTGGCAGAGATACGGCTCATTGTAATGCATCCCGTGGTGCATCTGCTGGTGGTCTGCATGCAGTGCTCACTGATGTGAGGCTACGCTGCACTTCTACCAGGGAGAGGATCAAAATGAAATCGCTGCCGGTGATATTTCAGTGCAATTAGAAAAAAAAAAAAAAAAAAAGAAACACCACATATAATTTATCTAACAT
Organism: Fistularia commersonii; assembly: GCF_037954325.1. Lineage (NCBI taxonomy): Eukaryota > Metazoa > Chordata > Actinopteri > Syngnathiformes > Fistulariidae > Fistularia > Fistularia commersonii. Next base: position 18,978,126 of record NC_141287.1, on the reverse strand, counting down.
AGGGCTTGAGCGCGGTCACGATGCGTGTAGAATATCTGTTGCGGCGAAGAATTGAGCAGGAGGTTACATTCAATGACTGTCGTAATGCGCCGTTATTGCAGATTTAATAAGATATATCACCGCTGTAAATCTGTGATGACAGAGCTGTTAATTAGCGGTGGCTTATTTAGCGGCTTTCTGAGATTAATGGCGGGACTTTGTTGACCTGCAGGGGAGAATATTTGCATTGCAATTAACATGGTTTAAATGTTGGGTAAAAATTGAAACGTTACTGGCTCAGATTCATTAATGAGGACGACGTAGTTCATACTAAAAAGTGGAAATAGTGGACACTTTGATCAAACCTTAATATAGCAAAAATGTGTGTCTAAACAACTTTGTTATTCATCAATATATTCAGTAATAATCCAACTATGCAATCAAGTCATTATAATCCTTTGACACACGATAAAACCCAGACAACGTTTACGAAGGTAACATTTCCCTCCCTTCAGAAACACATGATAAATAGCTGAGAGGCATTTCCGAGGTTTCTCTCATATTTAATGCGCGACGGTGACAAAGAGCTTGCGGATATTTACAGCGGCAGCCGGGATGATTTGTTACGAAAAGGAGTCGGGTTTACGCGTCCGCACCTTGAGGGTCTTCAAAGAACACTCGTTTTTTTGGGCAATGGGAATTTTAATTGGTGTTGCAGAAGCCGAAGTCGGACCTGCTGTCGGGAGCTCAGAGGGGAATTCCCGGCGTGGCGGCCGACCTGTGGGAATATCGGCTTCCACAATGACGGCGGACAGGGTTCTGCTTAGAATGCGTGCACGCTGTGCTCGGTTCCTGTGAAACAGGATTTCGGGAGGGAAGGAAATTCAAATTCACCAGTCCGTCTGTAGAGATGCGGAGTAGACGAGTTCATCTGCGTTCTTTCTTCCTGCTGCATGCTATAGATTTAGCATGATGAGGCTAAGGAAAAGTAAATAGACAAAAAGAGGGGTGTTTTTAAGCAACTGTGCAAAATGCCTCGCTTATGTCAGTGGTCACACTTCCGGAATGGCGGCTCACTTAAGGAGATTTCATTGGGTTTGTGTTGGTTGATAGCAAAAGGAGTCGGGTTGGAAAGAACAAACGCCTCTCTGCGCATTAAACCGAGCTCTCCGTGCGGATTCAGGCGGGGTAAAATCCCTTGCTTAAGCTTTCAGGGGTATTTATTTCAAATGATGTCAGTCCTTTGCAGTTGTAGGGGAAGCAGGGTTTCAGCGAATCATTTAAATTGGTGAAGCCAAGCTATAAAATCCCTTCTCGCCAACACAAAGCAATTCCCCAAATATCGTGAACATACACAACCGTTTGTCATATTTTCGCAAAATGTGAAATGAGTTGTCAGATGACAGAAGGGTTTTTTCATTCCCTTTATGACGTCCGACCCAATTTCTTATATGTCTGGCTTAGCCTTAGTTATCCAGATAAAATTGGGGCTTGTTTTCATGCATCAGCAAAGCAGATGAACTCTCAAAGTATAAATATGAATTGATAATGAAAACATTAATAAAAAATGTCCGGTCTTGCAGAGACTGGCAGAAAGGCTGCCAGCATCCACTCTGGACACTTTGCGCGTTTACCCTGCCTACCATCGACACGGCTTTAAGTGCACAATGTTCTGGAGAGCAAACGAGGCAAAATCGTCATATAGCACCTTCGACAAACAAAGGAAAAAAAAAAAGTGAAAAATTGCTTATAAATAAAACAAGGATGAGGAAAAAAATCTATTGAATAGATTATAAATTATGTGGTGCCCAATGGCCGGTTGGAAACCTCATACAGACCTGTGGGTCGGGCACATTTTAATTGCCGTGTAGAAGAAATGTGACATTATAATAGTGACAGAAGCTCAAACTGGCAAAAAAAAGGAAAAAAGAAAGCATTAATTATTATCCACATGTCATTCGCTGTCACAGTCAGGGACTCACTGAACTCCTGGATTGGTAAAAAAATAAATAAATTAAAAAAAACAGAATAAATAAATGAATAAAATGAAATTCATTTATTGTAAAATGAAAAAAAAATAAATAAAATAGAGGACCCAGAATTGACCTCTAGTTGACTTACACATATTCTACCTCCGAGACCAAAAGAAGCGTCTTTTGTTTGTAACTGATTTAACCGCTGCTAATGCATGACTTGTAGATAAAACACCATTTTTAAAAATCCATGTTACGATTCTCACTTTAGTCTCAATTATTATCTATTATCTATTACATTTGGCGGTATGTGTTCCTGCTGCTTCACATATCAGGTTTTGCTGGGGGCATGACACTGGGGGGGGGGTCAGCCTCTTGGTAAAAATCATGTGTGTGTGTGTGTGTGTGTGTGTGTGTGTGTCTGTGTGTGTGTGTGTGCTTTCACTGTAAATGCATGACTAAACTTCATGATGGATCACAGACGGCTCAGGTTCTTTCAAATAGCTTCAGTTTAATGACATCATCCTTAACCTCTTAACCTTTTTTTTTTACACTTCGGAACTTCACATTTTTTTTCACGCTAAAATAGCATCGCCTTCTATACAATAAGTACATTTCTTTCTCTAATCCAAAATAAAAAGCACGATTGGACTCTGCGGCATCGACAGGGCCAAAGGTCTGACAGTCTCCCCGCCCCAGACGGAGGATCATCTTTTGCATCTCTTTTTCAAACCGATGCACGAAGAACCAGGTATGAATTACACGCTGTGTGTTTGTAACCGGATTGCGGAGATGCCGAGCAGTCGCGAAACATTGGCATAACTTTACCGAGGATGCCGGAGTCAGCCCGGCGCCGCCGCCTTCGACTGGACCGCACCGAACGGGCCGGCTGGCACCGCAAGACGCCGGAGTCGTCCCGTGTCGTAACCCCGCGCCCTCCTTAACCCGCCTCTTCTGCACGAACAGCATTACATCACTGACCCCCTTCCAGACCACCGGCACGGCCAACGCATTCCACCGCCATTTTTTTCGTCTCTTGATGTCGCGCCTGTGTGACATCCACTTTGCGCCGTTTAGGGATTAGCAGGGGCAATAAATAATTCCAGATTCTTAGGGTCTAGATCCGTATGTCTAATTCGGCATACAATGACAGGCGGTAGCAGCTGCCGCGTTTAGCGGACGTGGATGTGAGCCGCGATGATGAAACCGGGGTAACGTGATTTATTGGGACGCGGGAACGTCTGCAGAGGAGTCACAGGAAGTATTTCCATATACATTTTCGGGGTTCTTGCTTGACATGGGAGGTGCGGAGGCTTCGCTTTAAAAAAAAAAAAAAAAAAAAAAAAAAAAAAAAAACATCGTCTCCAAGGGGGCGGAGGGTCTAAAATAAAATCAGCTGTCACTTTCTGGTTGTTGGACAGAGGGGAACACGTAGTGCTGGAGCTGGTCTCCAATGCTGACTGGGATTTGGTTTTGACTTGGAAAAGCCCCGCAGGCTTGGGGTGCCGCGGCCTTCGTGTGGGATTCTACCTGTTGAGTTCATATATATATATATATATATATATATATATTGTATTTTTTTTTAATTCACCATCTTCCAACTGGTAGGTGAGCTCTTTCAGTTTTTGAAAATTTGTTTTTAAATGGAACACATGAAAAGATTGAATATAAATAGTCCGGACTTGTTAAAAGTAATTGTGGTTCTGTAGTAATGCGACTCCGACGCTGGAACCTGCAGGAAAGACTGTGACGAAATGCCAAATTAACCCCGGAATTAAAAAAATCCCTCCTCGAGCGGAGATTGGATTTATTCTGTTAACTAGTTCCAAACAGGCCCGGACCTCCAGGTGTCATGTCGCTCCACTTTTAAGGCGCCGCAGGAGCCGGGAAACGGGATCTGCCCGAGCGCTATTACAAAAACAGACACAAACAATGTTATTGGCGTAGATTAAACGGGGAGCGTTGCGTAAAGTAAAGCCTCGGCCTCTGCTTTCCGCAGGGAAACACTACCTTAGTCGGTTAAGTTTAAAATAGTGTGGATATTTTTTTGCACATACCCGGCGCCATGATTACTTCACTTTCTTGTTATCTGATCCCCCGGCACCCACGTAACGGGTCATTTGACGCCGTTTGACTTTTTTCCGTTGACAAATTTGAGTTCCTGCAACTATATTTGAACATGGATTTCAAATGCTTCACTGTTTTGTTTTTTTTTTTTTTCCAATATATTGAATTTATTATTCATTTTTTATTGGTTCACAATGGCAACGTAAGGCTATAATAATGTTTCATTAAAAATTGTGCCTGGACTGAATAATTCCTTCATGGCTAAAACAGATTCCCATAATAGACCGTTTAGTGACAAATCATTAATAGCAAATAAAATGTAGCTGACAGTGGTGAAGTTACTATGAATTTAAATGTGTGGGGCTTTCAGCTGCCTGATGGAAAATGGCCTTCCACAGATAGTCTGTCGGAATTCTTTCTTTTTACACTGAGTTGTTAAAACACGACTACATTTTCTTACATTGTGGAGTTTCTTTTCATATATATATATAAATCCATTGAATTTCTTGGCTCCAAGGACAACAACAGAATTTACTCAGAACAACACCTCCATGGACAAATTAATTCATCATTGCTTGCGATTACATTTCTCATGACTTTATTAAGCGCTAATAGCCCACCTGTAAAATAAGACACCTTTTTAAAAATGTCAAAAAGTTTTGACTATGTTTTTGTATTTACATATAGTAATAATGAGAAAATATAAGAATATGATTCTAATATATACGACAATTATCACAGGTTTTTATAAAACACTTGAAATTTCACTATGACTTCTAGATATCAATGCACTTGAAACTTTCATGGACAATTTCCCATCTTCATTGCTTTTTGATGAATCTTAATTTACAACGCAAATTAGACTCAAAAAAGAAATGGTCACGATGTAGATTTTTGAACTGAGTGACATATTAATATATATATGACACATAATTCTACTTAATGAAGTCTTCTATACATAACCAATTAACAGACACAGAACAAATAATATCATATTTACAAAAATATGATATAACATGTGGTTTTACTATTGTTGCATGCCCATTTTATAAACTCACAAAATAAGCTTTTTAGTTATGTCCTTCTCACATAAACTATTGCTCCGGCCAAATGCCGTACATAATTGATATCTCACTCAGCAGGTAAAATATTGGCCTAGTTTTTACAAAGCAGGGGATTTTTTTCACACTTAAAGCTCAGTTAGTGCACAGGTGTGGGTCAACTGTCCTTCAGGCCACATGCATGATCAGTAATTTGATTTTCTTTTCACCAAAATCAAACATGAGAACAAATCTAGCTGAGCTTCTAAAAACTAGGCCGTTAAGAAGGCAGTGCTATTTATTTGAAGGGTTGATTTTGAGTACGGGGTGTGTGTTGAGGCGGTAGGCAGAAAAAAACATTTTCCAGTATAAGGGCAGTCAGCGACTGTGTTGGGACACTCGGGTTCCCTGCAGATTTCTATTCTTAATATACAAATTCAGGTCATTGAGGATATTAAAATACAACTCGAGATTCAAAATAATGTTAGCTCCAGATGCCTTTGTCAAGAATCATCTCTCAACTATTGCCACTTGAGACTGCACACTGTAATACTCACAAGTCCCACGCGGTCATCTAAAAACACAGCACTACATATTTTGTGTTGCCACTATATCAAGCAATTACGTACATATAAAAATATATACAATGAGGAACTGTTTATTTCCCCGCTTAATTTTTTTTTTTTTGGCTGTTTTGTGCCACAGCTGCTGGAAGATTGAAACGAAGCAGGACTTCCCGAAACATTTTAAGCGAAAGAGCCGGATTCCTTCCGAGGGTCGTCCCACCGAGGCCGCGTACCAGGCAGTTGACCACACCGACGCAAGCGGGGTACCCCAACTTTTTTTTCCGGCTAATTCCTGCAGAGCTTTCTTTGACAGGAATTTTATCGTAACTGTTCTCCCGGGTGTTCTCGCCCAGAATTAGTTGAGGTGATGACACTTTAACAGCGGGAGAGGGGGGGGGGCAGCTATCCTACATATACCACTAAAATAGCAAGGGATGTATAAATAGAGTAGGAGTGCAGAGCGGCCCTTGTTGGGCATCATTGTTGGCTCTCCTTTACCGGGTCTCTGGGAGTTCACACACACTTCACGGTAAACACAAGCGTAATGCGTTGTATATTTGAAGTGAGTGTTAATGCTTGTGCAAGACAACCAAGGGAGAGAGAAATCCCACGCCGCTTTGGCTGCAGCACATTTACCAGGGAAGCGTCTTCGCCGGACAAATTACGCCCATTTAGCACCGAGTTGGAGATTTCAGATCATTTCAAAGCGGAGGTAGAAAATGATATATCCTGCTTCATTAGGTCATGGAAGAATCAGAGGTCTGCTCCCTGCCCGGGGGTGTTGCAAGTGTGAGGAGACAATTTGAAGAAAGTGCAACATCACGTGTAACCCAGTTCCATTTTCATCACCAAACCGTTCAGGTATCAGAGCGCGTGTGTAAAATCACCTTCTAATTGCATGAGCATGAAGGCCAATGATATGCTTTTGATCAAACGCGGGGAAGATTAATAAAAAAAAAAATTTAAAAAAAAGAATTGGCTCCCGATCGCATTTATCTATCAAGCAGCAATGCATGAGGACCCTGCAAGTGAAGTGCATATAGGCAGGCCATTAACACAGAAGCTGGTATTAGATCTTTTTACACTAATTCTTTGGCAAAGTGCGGGGGTTTAAGAAGAAAAAAAGCACTTGACATTTTAACAAGGTCCATGCAAGCCTGGAGCATTTCTGTCGGTATGAAGAATGAAAGGTGAACAGCTTTGCATCTTCGCTCCTGAACACGACCCTGTTTTAACTCCGGTGCTGTTATGAATCGACCACATGCGAAAAATAAAACCGCTAATTTATAGCGCAATCCAGGATCTGCAAAAAAGCTAACCTTTTTTAGTGTTTAAGCAAGGCCTAAAAAGGACCAACACTGATACATGCATACATGCTTTCATGCAAACAGACTTTTGCATACATATGCACACACATACATACATCCTTACATACATATGCATATACATACATGCATACACACATACACACGTTTATACATACACATACATAAACACATACATACATACGTATATAAAGTATGCATACATACACACACACACATATTAACTTATACACACGTATGCATAGATACGTTTATACATACACATACATAAACACACATATCCAAACATACTTATAGAAAGTATGCATGCATACACACAGACATACACACACACGTGCACACGCACACACATTAATACATACATACATACAAATATACACACACATGTATGCATAAACACATTTATACATACATGAATACACATATACTTACATACTTATATAAAGTATGCATACATACACACATTAATACATACAACATACATACACACATACATACATACATACATGCACATGTATGCATGAATACATCCATACATAAACAAACATAAACACACATATACATACATACTTATATAAAGTATGCATACATACACACATTAATACATACATACATACATACATGCATACATACATACATACATGCACATGTATGCATAAATACATCCATACATACATAAACATAAACACACATATACATACATACTTATGTAAAGTATGCATACATACACACATTAATACATACAACGTACATGCATACATACACACATACATACATACATACATACATACATGCACATGTATGCATAAATACATCCATACATACACAAACATAAACACACATATACATACATACTTATATAAAGTATGCATACATACACACATACATACATAGACCCGTATGCATAAACACGTCCATACATAAACATACTTCTATAAAGTATATATACACACACACACACACTCATGCATGGAGAAAAAGATCTGCTCTTTTTATGATATTATAGTGTGCATCGATGTGGAAAAAGTCAGGTGTAATTCACACTCTGCATCCCAGCATCTCTGTGACCTTCAGCCAATCGCACACTTTGCCACCGACACTTCATTAGACCCCTCATGCAAAATGACATGCAAAGAGCGACAGCTATATATGGCGTTTGCACTCACACACACACACACACACACACACACACACACACGCACACATGCACTTATGTGCTCGATGTAATAACCACTGTCTTCATGTTCAAAGGAAATGTCAAACTCAGAGGTCACAGTGTCAAGTGGCGGCAGGCAGGCTTTCCCAGGCAGTCAGCAGATTGATATCAACCAGGAAACGATGGTATGGAAATTCCCGTTGTTGTGTGCGTGAATTTACAAGTTACTGATTTATGTTGCTAACGCATGTTTAATAACTCCTCTCGTCGGGGAGAAGAAGAACGCCATGATATTCTTTTGTTTTGCAATCGATTCAATCGTGCATTGTCTCTTTTTAAAGACGCAGGTGTCAAACAATGACGGTAACTCGGATTCCAGCTACAAAAACCATGAGAATGATGGTAAAAACCTGCTTGCTGTTTTCTATTTCCTGCGACGTGCGCTCAAAGGACAGCCTTTGAATTTATATGTTAACTTGCAGAAGAAGAATTTCCCCGATACACCACAAAGGAACTGAGGGAGCGCTTCGAGAGAACAATCGAAGAGGCTGCGGCACATAAACCCATCAAGGTAACATTTGAAAATGAAATTAAATTGGTATTTGAAAGAATTTTAAGCTATTGATGGCAAAGCTGTTGAACTCTGCCACTCAGTGTTTTATTAACGGGAGCATTATATCCAGAGCCGGCTGGACCAATATCGGCAGATCGATTTATTATATATATTCATTACATTTGTTATATACTGTTAATACATTTATTTACAGAATTTTTGGTTTGAGGTAAAGGCACTGACATTGTATTTCTGATCTTTTTTTATTTATTTGTGACTGGGTGTGCGTAAATAGGGGGACATGTTATCTTGTTAATGAGTAAGACAATGGTAAAAACAATTTATTTTCTAAGCGTATATAAATCGCAGATGAACGGGGGCGCCATACCAAATCTCGCCTCGGATGCCGCATTGGGTACGGCCAACTCTGTGTATACCACTTATATTATCCACATGATACGGTGAACCTCGAATTAAGAAATGTTCATATTTTATATGGTTACCGTAATTTCCTGACTATTAGGCGCGCCTGAATATAAGCCGCACCTGCTAAAAATAACACAATAAATATATGTGCGCATATATGGGCAACACTTGTCTATAAAACATACGTGTCCACGCCATAAAATGATTTTTTTTTTATTATTTACTTTTCATTAAATACATACCGGCAACATCCACCACTTCGTACTGGTAATGCTTTTTTCCGAGCAGTGCTCGTATCTCGACTGATGACAAAAAGTCCATCCATCCATCCGTTTTCTATCCCTATCGATCAGAATCTGCGGTCATTTCATGGCTCGGAGGCTAAATGTTTCGGCGGCGCGAAAGCACCAAAAAAAATGCATAAATTAGCCGCGTCCTTGTTTAAGGCGCAGTGTTCAAAGCGTCAGAAAAAAAGTAGCGGCTTATAGTCCGGAAATTACGGTACAACGCTCACATCTTTTACCCAATTTTTGACATGCAAGTGTCGGCGTAAGGCGAGGATTCACTTTCAGCGTAACGTGAGGTTCTTCGCGGTACTTATCCACCGATATCCCTCTTGTTCTTTAAAAAGATTGGCCGTGACATCAGTCTTTCTAAGTGGTCTTCAAACATGACAGAAAACAACACAGTGACTAATGAGCTGTGTGAAGTATCGGCGACCGAGGCAAGCGAGGCTGCCGAGACGGATTACGAGGACTTTCCGCCCCCACCGGCCGAAGACTCCGACTATCTCCCACCCCCGCCGCCGGACTTACTATTAATGCCATCAGACAGTGAAAATATTTTAGAGAGCCATTACCGACCGGAGCCTCCGGCACCGGCAAATCTCCAGAAGTACCCGCTCAACAAAGAGGCTTACCTCAGACAGAGGAGGGCGAACGAGCTGAAACGTCTTTACAAGCACATTCACCCCGAGGTCCGTAAAAATATCGAAAAGGAATATTACTGCGACTACGAGGAGATTGAAAACGGTCCGCCGGAGAGCGGAGCGTACACGCGCGAGGACGACGCCGGAATCCCCGACGATATCGACGATGACGATGCGGAATGGGAAGAGATTCTGCCCGGGGAGGTGCAGACGATGCGTTGGATGTTTGAGAACAAGCCGCTGGATTCGATCGGGGATGAAAGTCCCGACGAGGACGAAAACGACAGGAAAATAAGCGAGCAGGAAATGATTCTCGGGAAAGACGTCAGGCGAACGGCGTGGATGTTCGAGACCGAGCCGGTGGATCGGCTGGGTTCGAACAACGGCGTCGCCACGGAATATAAGAACAAATTCAACAAGGGAGACGTCCGTGCGGCTGCGTGGCTTTTTGAAACCCAAACTATGGACAGTCTGAACAAAATGCGTTGCGAAGAGGAGCTAACCAAAGAGATCGTATTCACGGAAGAGGACGGGAACTCCACCATTTACATGATCGACGACAGGTACATGGAGAGCCTCGGACACACCGAGACCATCGACGAAAGCCGCCTGCTGACCCTGAGGACGGTGTTGGAGGAAATAAACGGCGAGGTGAAAACCGTGACGAGCACTTTTGACACCCAGTTCAAGTGCATCATCATGGGACAATCCAGCCAAATGCTGGAGATTAAATCCGTACGCAAAATCGAGAGCGAATTGGAGAACTCCATCGCTTCCCGTTGGCTCTTCGACACCCAGCCTCTTGATCTGGACGAAAGAGAGCCGTCCCCTTTGAAACTTCTGTGCAGTCTGTCAATGGAGGACGGCAATAAAGGAGGCTGGGGCAGGTGGCTGTTTGAGATAAAGACGCTGAAATCTCTCGACGAGCTGGAAAGCTCAAAAATGGAGAAGGAGGACGTAGCAGGAGCCGACGTGCGCAAACACTGCCTGGTGTTTGAAACCCGGCCAATGGATTCGCTCAAGGACGATTCAAACGCCAGACCTCAGTCTGTCGAAGCCATTATCGGAGGCAACGTCAGATTAGCGAGGCGTTTTTTTGAAAACGGCCCGAGCGTGGAGAGGAAGAATTTGCTCGATGTGGGTAAACTCAAAAAAGGAGCCCTAAATGAGGAAATAAGAGGAGATGTGAGACATCAGAAGTGGCGCTTTGAGAGTCAACCTCTGGAGCACATAAGGGACGAGAAGAAGGAAATCCTTCGCACCGTGAACGTGGAGGACGACCTCACGCGGGAGGACGGCACCAGCTGCAAGGCCGACGTCCGTAAGAACTGCCGGGTATTCGAGACCCAGCCGATGGACACTTTAAAAGACGACTCCGACACCCGCCCCCCGTCGAGGGAGGAAATCATCGCCGGCGACGTGACTTCGGCCAGACATTACTTCGAAACGGCTCCGGCCGAGGAGTCGAAGGAGCCGGCGGAGGTGGGCAAACTGCAAAAGAGATCCGCGCCGGACGACGAAAGGGGAGATGTGCGACATCAGAAATGGCGATTCGAGAGCCAACCGCTGGAGGAGATAAGAGAGGAAAAGAAGGAAGTCACGAGAACCGTCGACCTGGAAGAAATCGATAAAGTGGACGTGTCAAACTACAAGCAAATCTTCGAGAGCGCGGATCTGAGCAGAGTCGACCGATCTCAAAAGATTTTAATCGAGGGGGTGACGTCGGGGTCGGTGAAATCGAACAAAAACCTGTTCGAATCGAACCTCCTGTACGCGATGGAAGACGGCTGGGGACGCTTCCACCAGGTGAGGACGGTGCGGCGGGAAGAGGTGGTGAAAGGAGACGTGACCACGTACAAATGGATGTTTGAAACGCGGCCGATCGACCAGTTCGACCAAAGCATCGAGAAGTACCGGGTTATTAAAGGCATTTGCAAAGAGGAAGTCGAGTCCGGCGACGTGAAAACGGCAAAGTGGCTGTTTGAAACTCAGCCTCTGGACGCTATCAAGTACTTCAGCAACATCGAGGACGAGGAAAGCGTCGATCGGACCGCGGACGTTGCGAAGGGCGACGTGAAAACCTGCAAGTGGCTGTTCGAAACCCAGCCGATGGACGCGCTCTACGAAAAAGCGGACTCGCGGGACGAGGAGGAATCCCGAGAAGTGACGAAAGGAGACGTCAAAACGTGCACTTGGCTCTTCGAGACGCGGGCGCTCGACACCATCCGCGACGAGACGGAAACCGTCTTGACGAAGACGTGCACGGTGAATCGAGAGGACGTTCGAGGGAAAGATGTCAGCACGACTCGTTTCCTCTTCGAGACGGAGAAACTGGAGAACCTCTCGGGGGAGGAGGCCGACTCCTTCAAGCGCGTCACCGAGATAGACGTCGCGTCCGGAGACGTGTCGAGGATGAAGTACATTTTCGAAAACCGCACGTCCGATATCATGACCTCCACGTCGGAAGAGGTGATGCTGAATCTCAAGAGGGTTCAGACGGAGGACATCCAGAAGGGGGACGTGGTGAACTGCAAGTGGCTCTTCGAAAACCAGTCTTTGGACGCCATTCGTGACGAGGACTCTTCCAGAGAACGCGCGACCGTCGACATTCACGGCGGAGACGTTGACAAAGGCCGATTCATATTCGAGACGTACACCCTGGATCAAATCCGAGAGTCGAACTCCGAATCGGACCCCGATCCGGCGGTCGGTCAAAAGATCGTCCGGGACGAGGACGAGAAAGGCGACGTGAGGAATTACACCATGATGTTCGAAACCCAGCCCCTTTACGCCATTCGGGACAAAGAGGGCCACTACCACGAGGTGACCACCGTCACGAGCGAGGAAGTGACGCGAGGAGACGTGGTCGGGACTCGGTGGTTGTTCGAAACCAAGCCGCTCGACGCTTTCAGCCGAACGGACGAGGTTTACGTCATAAAATCGGTCACGCAGCAGGACGTGCAAAAAGGAGACGTCGGCTCCGCCAAGTGGAAATTTGAGACGCGACCTCTCGATAGCATTTCGGAGGAGAACAAGACTTTGACGAAAACGGTGGAGGACATCCTGGGCGGAGACGTTAGGACGAATAAACGTCGCTTCGAGTCCGACGCCCTGTCGCGGCAATCTGTGAAAACGGTAAACGTGAGCGAAATACAAAAAGGAGACGTCAGGACGGCGAAATGGAGATTCGAGACCCAGTCCATTGATAAGATAAGAAGCATGAGCTCGGAGAATCTGATTGAAACCGTGAAACAGGAGGAGGTCGCCAAGGGAGACGTTAAGAGTTCGGTCTGGCTCTTTGAGAAAAATCCTCTCGACCACATCAAGGAGGTAGACGAGGACGCGACGGTTTATCAAGAGGAAATCCCCAAGGCGGATGTTAAAACCACAACGTGGCTTTTTGAGACGACTCCGATCGACGACTTCAACGAGACGCGAATCGAGAAGACGGAGATCCTGGGCAAGAGTGTCCGGGGAACGCTCGAAGAGCTCTACGGTCAGAAAATGGTGAACTCCAAGGGTATACTGATCGAGAGCGACGAAATCGGAGACGTGAGGATGGCCAAGTATCGGCTCATGAACCGGCAGGCTCCGGAGATCCAGCGAGAGGAAGTCGTCCGAGGGGATCTGCGAACCATCATGATGAACTTGTTGAACAAGCGGGAGAAAAAGGAGCGTCAGGTCGTGATCAACTCGGAGGAGAAGGGCGACATCGGTTCGACGGTGCGGCAGCTGTTCAGCGGCGAGCGGGACGGCGATATCGAAAGGGAGGAAATAATACGCGGTGACATTCGGGAAGCTGTAAAGAGCCTCTTCGGCGACGACGGATCGGCCAAACGCGGAATTCTCATCCAGGAGGACGAGAAAGGAGACGTCCGGATGACCATATATTCCCTTCTCAACAAGGAAGACAGTGTTTCTATTGAGAAAGAGGACATCGTACACGGGGACGTGAAGAGCGCTCTTCTCAGACTGTCCGCCTCGGACAGGGCGGATCCGACCAACAGGATTATGGTGGACGAAACGGAAAAAGGAAACGTGAACTTTTACTCCACGTGCATCGAATCGGGGGCCCTGGGTTATCTGAGACAGCTCCACTCGGAAGAGGACGCGCCCGAGGAAGAGGAAAAAGAGGAGATCGTCGGGGGCGACGTCAAGGCCACCAAGGTCATCCTCGGTCGCAGTCGGGCGCAAATCGAACGCACGGTGGAGGACGTCGTTCCCGGGGACGTTCACAACGCGGTGAGGGTTTTCATGTCGGAGCCCGCCGTCTCTTTAGAAGGTCTCCAAAAGGAAGAGATAGTCAAGGGGGATTTAAGAGCCGCTTTGAATTCCCTGTCCGAATCGGTGAACCAAACGGCGGTACTCACCAAAGAGGAGGTGGTGAAAGGCGACATACCCAAAACGCTGCGCAGCTTGGAGAGAGCTCAGAATCGACACAAGGAGGTGGAGAAGCCGGATATCGTTCCCGGCGATATCAAAGGGGCTCTGAGATCTCTGGAGAAATCAACAACTTCCAGAGTCGAAGCCGCCGTGGAGGATTTGGTTGCCGGAGATGTCAAGGCCACGTTGAAGTCCCTGGAGATGGCGAAGCAAACCGTGAGGGAAGTGGAGAAGGAGGAAATTGTGAAGGGCGATATTCAAACGGCACTGCAATGTCTCCAAGGCTCCTCCGGCGAAAAGAGAACGTGTCAACAGGAGATAGACGTCCAGGGAGATGTGAGAGGAACCATTCAGCTGTTTTTGGAGCCTCCGCCTTCGCCGCAAACGCACAGGCGCTCGAGCCTGGAAGACGACGCGAGGGGCGACGTAAAGATGTCCATCAGGTCGTTGTACGAAACGCAAGAACAAACGGCGCCGGAGAGGGAAGAGGTGATAAAGGGTGACGTCAAAGGGACCATTAAATCTCTGCTGGAGACGGCCCAGAGAGAGACCTCCAAAGTCAGGATGGGGGCTTACAGGAGGGTCAGAGTGAAGCAGAGGCCTCCGGTTAAAAACCTGACCGCCGATTCGCAGAGGAACATACAGAAGATCAAAACGGCCAATTCGGCGGAGAAGTCAGAAGATCACTCCGTCGCCGGCGAAGTCGTTCTGACAAAGTCGGAGACAGTAGTGGAGCACAAAACCATCACCCAGAGCCACGGCATCAAAACATTAAAAACCGAGTTCCGTAATCTAGGCTCGAAGTCAAAGAGCGTTCGCAAAACGGATAAAACCAAAGTGGAAACCGACGATTACGTCCTGAAACCGCGAGTACAAGAGGCCGATCTGCCTCTTCCTTCTCCACCTCCACCTGTGCAAGACCATGACCTTCCTCCTCCTCCTCCTCCTCCTCCCACTCCGCCGCCTCCTCCTCCTCCTCCTGCCGTCGACTCTGACATCGATCGGCTTCCTCCCCCGCCGCCGACGCCGCCGCTCTCCGGCGAGCAGGATTTCCTCCCGCCGCCTCCGTCTCAGCAAGAACTGGAAAGCATGCCGGCGCAGGGAACGTTTCCCTCGCCGGCGACGGCGAAGAGGATGACGGTTAAGAAAGTGAAGGCTCCGGCTCTGTGCCCCGTCCCCAAGCTGGAGGCCAAAACCGAAACGCGAGAGGTCACGGTCGAGACGGTTGTGGAAACGAGCCAAAGTCAGCAGAGAGCTACAACGCTTGCGTCGAAAAGCTTCTCGTGGGACGCCCCTCCGCCGCCGGAATCGCCGCAGCCGTTCAACAAAGTCCGCGCTTCGCCCGTGAGATTCACCCCTCCGCCCTCCCCTCCGCCGAGCGCGAGAAGCAAAATGAGCAAATTTAACACGCCCTTGATAAAAGCGGAGGAAAAGTACCGCAAGCTGAGGGAGGAATACACACCGCCGACCACTCCGACTCCCGCTCACACACAGGAGTCGGTTACCGGCGTCGTTGAAATCCTTCCGACTCCGGACCCGAAGCAGTCGGGGGACGACGTACCTTCTCTCGCGCAGGCAAGAAAAGAAAATGCAGCTTTGGATATTCAGCTCGACTCCCTATCTTGCGATGGATTAGAGCGGGCCGTCATTCAATACATCGATCAAAGTCCTGAGAAAATCCTCACGCATTCCGCCGTTATTTCTTCCGCTAAAGAGCAAACCATTTCCAAAGTGAGCTCCCAGGTCATCTCCGTCCAGACAACCTCGTCCGTCTCATCCGCCGAGCAAGAGACGACCGCTCGGAAAACCGCGTCGTCCAAAAAGTCCGCTCGGAATGCCGTCGCCGAGTCGGCGACGACGGGAGAAGTGACTGACGATAAAAAGAAAGACTCAAAAAGTCCGAAAACAAAAACCTCCAAAAAATCTGAAAGGAAAAAGGAAACGGTTGTGGATTCCGCAACCGTTAAAACGGCGAGATCTGAAACAACGGAGGACGGTATCGATTCGAGGAAATCACATGCTGTGATCAAGACAAAGGAGACATCCGGAAATCGGTCCCCTAAACGGGAAACGGTCACCTTGGATGAGAAAATAAAGGTGTCAAAAGCAGAGCGTGATGAGAAGAAGAAAAGCGAAAGCGCCGCGGCGGGGAGTCAGCAGAAAGGCCACAGTCGGCCGCCGGAAGCCGAGAGGGCGAATGTAAAAACGGGCAAAACGGGCCAAAAGGCGAAAAAGAACAGTAAGCAAGAAAAGCAGGTGGAAAGTGAGAAACAAGTGGAGGTGAAGGGAACCGGCGAGGTTTCGACGATCATCGAAGCGAAGGCGGAGGCGACCCAGGGGGGCAAACCTGCGGAAACCCCCGCTGTTACCGCCAACTGCACACCAGAAACACCGGCTCCGGTGAAGAAGAAGAAGAAGTCGAAAAAATCCAAAGGTGCGCAATCGGGTCCGAGTAAAGACACGACTCCGGAATCCAAGGCGGGGATGTTAGAAACCAAAACTGACGCATCTGAAAAAACGACTCCCCCTGGGGATGCAGTGGTAGTTTCCAAAATCCAAAGCGTGGAAGAAGAAGAAGAAACTGGAGTCAAGAGAGAAACCTTTAGCATGCAAAGCAAATGCGAGCGGATTTCCCGGCAACAAATAACGGTTCAGAAGAGTTGCGAAAAGAAAAAAAAAGGGCCGACGGTTTCACCCGAGGGCACGGCCGACGAGACGACGGAGAAGCGTGAATCCGAGTCGCCGTCCGAAAAATCCGGCGGCGCCAAAATTTCCAAAATCAGCATCGGTTCTGCGAAAGTTGAAACCCAAACAAGGAAAAAGGCGTCGAAGGAAAAGGAGAAAATGGAAACCGGGCGGATGAAGCCCGCCGACTTACGGGCGCCGTCGCCGTCGCTCAGAACGCGTCCTCCCTCGCCGACGTTCATCACCATCGAATCCACCCGGAGGACCGACTCGCCCCAAAGGGTCACCCCGTCACCCACGGCGCTCCACAGGCCGCCCACGCCTCCCACTCCGCCGCCGCGCCGATGTGACACCCCGACCTCCCGCATCACCAGAATCACACCTTCCCCGACTTTCGACCGGGCGGAAAATTTAGCTCGCCTCAAAGACACGACGGCCAAGCTCTCGCGCGGCGTCACCCCGCCGCCGCTTTTGCCGCCGCAGCAAATCTCGGAGAAGAAATCGGAAATCGTGGAGGCCCCGGCGTCGTTTCATCAGCGGATCAAAATCGACCCGCGGGTCGTCGAGGTCGACGCGGCGACGGAGGTTCGCCCGGCGGACTCCTCAAATGAAGAAAAAAATCGATGGGATATTTCAGAGGGTTTGAACGCGAGTGAAATGCAAAGCGAGTCTGAGAGCCACCCGTGCGGGAATCTCCCCGACCTCGCCGAGGACACGGACACGTCGGAGCTCTCGTTTGCATCCGTGAGAGAAAAGATGGAGTTTTTCGAAGAGGCTCGGAGGGCCGAAATTAACAAGACGTACGTGCGGAAGGAGCCCATCGCCATTCCCGAACGCCTGGGCCCGGACGCGGAGGAGAGCGGGGAAGAAACCCGGAGTCGGGAGAAGGAGGAGCTCCCCAAGGCCGACCTGTCCGGCCTCGTCAACAGATTCGAGTCGTCGGAAACGAAAACATCGACGGGAAAAGAGGTCGGGCCACGGATTCGCCGGGACAGCGAGAGCAGAGACGAGGCGGACGCCCTCGAAAGGGAAATCGAGAGCTTCGCCGCGCGGGCGATGGAGGATGTTTTTGAACTGAACGAGCAGAGTTTCTCTTTTACGGAGGAGGGGACGGATGAGGAGGAGTCGACGTCAACCCAGAGCGACGCGGCGGCGGAAACGGCAAAACCGGAGAGTCCTCGGGAGGTGAAGGGAGGCTCGCGGCGGAGCACGCCCGTCCCGGTTCAGAGATACGGGACGCAAACCGTTTCAATCGAACCGTCGGGGTTCTCGGAGACCAACGCGGTCACGGAGAATTTCTCGAACTTTGATGAATTTGGCAACAAGGTCACCGGAACAAGGACGGCGGTCTCCGGGACGAGTGTGTCAACGCAGCGGGTTCCGTTTTCCTACGCCGACGTGGTTAAAAGAAAAGCCGCGGCGGTGAAGCCGACGGAAACCTTTGCCGAAGACGCTACCGATGCGTTGCTGAAAAATTTCCACAAAACGTGGAATGAGAGTGAGACGGTTTTCAAGAGCCTGGGCTACACCGTGTCAGAGGAAGTGACATCGCAACTGGTGTCGCACCAGACGACGACGATCTCCTCTGGTAAAGAACGAAACGGCATGAAAAAAATTTAAAAAAGGAATCGGTAGCATGGACTGAGCATGAATGGCTTGAACGAAATGCTCCCGAGTGCCGCATAGCATGTACTACGTTGGATTTTCTGTATTAAAATACAATAAAATAAATTAAAATAAAATAAAATAGACCTGAATACAAAATTAAGAAAATATCCCAAATATACCAAATAAAATAAAATAATAAAATAAGATAAAATAGACCTGAATACAAAATTGAGAAAATGTTCCAAATATACCAAATATTTGTAAAATGTTTTACTACTAGTTAGGAAGCGATATTTATTCATAGTGACATTGGTAAATTGGCTGATATTTTCCTGATATTCTATTCTATGTATGGTGTAACACGAACTTGAGAATGTTCTCGAGTAAGAATGACCCCGATGCTCGACAGGAATGCGGCTCTAGTGCGTTTGAACATTTTACAAAAGTACAGTCGAGTTGTTAAGTTCATATCGGCCAACGCACGGGCTATATTACGCTCGCCGCTACAGCCTGCTCACCCACGTCCTTTCTGGAATTTATAGTTTCTTTAAAAGGTAAGGACACTATAAACATTATCCTATGGTTTTCAACCTGGAACAAGGGTCTGTTCAGCCGACAACTACCTTTCCATGGTTTGTTTATACGTTTATCAACTTTGACGTAACTTAATTTGGGCTCTTCTAATGTGCTGCGAACCGTGCACGATATCGCAGGATATCGACTCGGGATTTCGACCCACGCCGCACACCGACACGGGTTTTCGGTGTGGAAACCACCAAGTCTGCATTTGAGAGGTGCATGGACAATTGTGCGTGCATGTGTGTTCATGAACTGGTTTCTGGGGTCAAATTCTGTGGAATAGGAAATGAAAGAGTAAAATCGGTGACTACAAGCCGCGATTGTTGGTGTAACAAGAGATGTCGTAACTGTGTGTTGTTGCCGTGCGAAAGCCCAAAATACGCCGGCGATTAAGGTGAAAACTGACAATTC
Organism: Fistularia commersonii; assembly: GCF_037954325.1. NCBI lineage: Eukaryota > Metazoa > Chordata > Actinopteri > Syngnathiformes > Fistulariidae > Fistularia > Fistularia commersonii. Next base: position 18,958,447 of record NC_141287.1, on the reverse strand, counting down.
CGCGCGTGTTTGTTCCCGACAGGTTCGAGTACCCAAGTCGGAGCTTTGCACAGTATGCTGGAGGAGGGTTTATCCGATGGACGCTCTGATAGTAGACAAAAAAAAATACCATAAGTCCTGTTTCTGCTGCGAGCACTGCAGAAGCAAATTAAGGTAAAGCGGGCATTCATTTGAAGTCCGGAGTCGAGCATTTCCTTAAGTATACAAGAAGCGCTCGTCTCCTCGAGTTTGATTCGGAAGAGCGATCATTGAGAGATTCCCCTTTTCTCTTACAGCCTGGGAAATTACGTCTCTCTCCACGGACACTTCTATTGTCTGCACCATTACAAACAGCTCCTCAAGTCCAAAGGCAACTCAGATAATGGACTTGGGCAGAAGCCTCCCACAGGAAGCGGTGGACCCATCCCCTCTGATGAGAAACTTGAATGGAGACATTCGACAAGCAGCCTACGCTCAGTAGACAGGGACAGAGCGCACAGCGGCGAGAACGCCGTGACAAAAACATGTGATGAGAGTAAACCGCATAGCAACAAAATAGCAATAGTCTGGCCTCCCCGGGCTGAGTCCCCAAAGAAAGCCTTTAAAATAGAGGAAGACATCCAGCTAGCCAAACCACAGTGGCCCCCGCAAAGTAATTCCCCGAAGCCGACGAAGCATCAATACGGCAAATCTGCACAGACCGTTCCCAGAAGTGTCCTTTAAATAAAGTCAACAGGCAGGCAGGAAGGCGAGTTCAGTCCAGAAAAGAATGAGCGCCGGCGAAGGATCGTCCCGTAGGTATATTGGTTGACGGCGATGTGGATGAAAAGGTAGCATGTAAAGTTTGTGTGCCGGAAGAAATGATGTAAATACTTGTTGATGGCGTGCGATGCGGAGTGGAAAAGTAAGTCCGAGGATCAATAATGTGGAAATGGATGTAGACGCGAGCCGGGCGTGCACTGAACTGACAGCTTCAAATCCCCTGTCTTTTATTTCCTCTTTTTTTGGTTTTCACCTCACTGCATATTTACGTCCCTTTAGCAGTCACTCTGTTCAAAATCCGACACCCGCTCAAATCAACTTTTGGCAAAAAGACAATTAATTTGAATTGCTGGAATGAATGTCCCCGATGTTTTTTTTGGGCTAAAACGGCAATATCTCGCAGCGACGGCCGGGGCGACGGATTTAAGCTCTCGGCTCCGACTCAAACAAGCCGCGCTGAATTGTTCCTGTTGTTTCTGGGTCGGTTTTGTAGTTTTAAAAGCCCCGAAACACCGTTTTCTAAATATCACCTCCATTTCTTCATTCTCCTTCATCCCGGTCCTGATTCCTGCCTCTGAAATACTCTCCTCGTCAACCGCTGTGTTATTTTATCTGGTCTTTTGTCTTTCTATATACAAGCATTTTTACATTTTCCTTTCTTGGCACCTGGCGTGCAGACAAATAGAAGGAACACTGAATTGTTTTATACATGATATCTAACAGTATATAATATGAACACTTTAATTGGTAAATTTAAAAAAAAAAAAAATCAAAGTTGTATCAGAAATCTGTGTAAACTAAAGTGTTTTGAAACAAATAATATTTTTAGATTAGACTATTTTACCTTGTATAAGTAGATTCCTGATTCTTTCCAACTGTCAGGCTGGTTCACTCACATTGTCCTTGATCTGAAGGCAATAAAAGATTTTATTGTTTCATTTTTCTCCGAGGAAGTCCATTTAAAGCCTTTTTAAATCATTTATCTATTCATCTATTTGAGTGTGAAACATGAATCTCAAGTGATTTTCAAGAGCGCACACCGCACCGAGTCACAAGGTATCTTTCACGTCATCCGTAGAATTTTTCTTTTGAGGCTTGAACCTCCCCGAGAGGGTTCCTTGCCGTCGGTTTAAATTTAAAAGCGAGAAACTGGGATTAAAAAAAGGCGATAAACGTTTGACGGACGGGTCAAACACATGCATGTGGAACACGAAACCCCGGGACGCCTTAAATGAATTTTACTGCCATCTAAAATAGACCTGTGACCAAACATGGCGCTCGTCCTACCGGATCTTCTGGCCGTGGATGGTCATCAGATGAGCGCGCCGTCACAAACTTCCGGACAAAAGACGGATCGCAATGTCCTTTTTCCTCCGAAGGTGTCGGGAAGTACCCACAGCGTACAGCTGATATATAAAGAAGCAACACAAATAGGATTATTGTGCACTGTATGTGGGGCAACAGCCATATATATATATATGTGTGGAAATTATTTGGTAATTATGCTAAAGTAGGTTATATGTCTTGGTTTAAACATTTTGTCAATTTGAATACAATATATTTTTGCTTTGGATTATATTCCATTGTGTATAACAATCAAGCTAAATGGAGTTTCCGGTTATTTCTTCTATTACTGATCCACAAAATACACACTTTGTGCACACATATACACACACATACATGAATTCTTACATAGATACATATGTACTAACGTACGTACATAAATTTATACATACTGTGAGGAAAAAAGGTATGATAAAAATGGTTAAAATAAGTGGACAAATACAAAAACAATGTGATGAAAAATCAACATAAATACAACAAAAACAACAGACATATATACAAACATACATACATTCAAACATGCAAGCGAGCATACATACACACACATGCATACATACATTAACATGCATACATATATATGTGCATAAAAACACATTTGCATACATATATACATTCACACACATAAATCCATAAAAACATACGTACGCGCACACATATTGAAAACACAAACACACATACACACGCAGATGCATAGATACATTCACACATGTACATCCATACAAACATACTTACACACACCCAGAATCAGGATCGGAAAAACAAAAAAAATCTCCCCAATGGGCAATTGGAGGTCACATGGGGTCGCACCATCAAATTATGAATATACATATACATATATATATAAAATTCCTTTACAGTAATATGCAAATTGTAAGTTGCTTGCTCTGCATTTATAATATATATATATACAATAAATATATTTATATATTTTTTATACTTATATAATGACTATATAATGCATGCATGCATGCATACATACATACATTCACACACATGCATACATACTCAGCATTTTATCATATTTAATCTATTTTTATACCTATTTTAATCTTATTTATATTTCATTTATAAGTATTTTAATGTGGTATTCTATTCACCAATATTAAATCGACTCAATTCTTTTGAACATTTATCATTATTTCAATTTAGTATTCCATATTTTGATATATATTTACATGATTATTCTGATTAATGATTGATTGATTGATTGATTGATTGATTGATCGATCGATCGATCGATCGCCACCGTCTCCATCTGATCGGAAATTCTCCGGCGGCGTCAATCTAGCGTGCTGACGGTGTCCGAGCGCGGTGCTCACTTTCCCCCTCGGAGCGGATTGGCGAGGCGTGTATCGGATTACAGCGGGATTGGTCGGCTTCCGCTCCGTCAGGCGCGACGTCAGCCCACGGCCACGACCGTCGTGTTGTGTTTTCCTCTCCTCCTCCTCCTCCTCCTCCTCCTCCTCCTTCTTCGTTTTCTTCTTCTTCAGTGGAATAGCAGCAGCGGACGCTGTCGGATGCAGCAGCGGCGGCGGCGGTGGAGGCGGAGGCGGACGCGCATCATGAGGACGGCGATCCCGGCGCGTCGGGCGGCTCAGGCGGAGGTAAGCTCCGTCCCTTCCACCCCCGCAGCCCTCCCGCACTCCTCCCGCACTCCTGCCGCAGGGCGATCCGACTTTTCCCCCCTTCCATTTCTGCATGCTCTCCACTTCCGACCGCATCCCCATCCCCGATCGGTGTCTTCCCGGGGTCGATCCCCGGAGCTGAGACGCGCACGGCGGCTTCCGCACCGACCCGAACCCCCCTCCTCCCCACCGGTTCCCTCCTACCTATGCGTAGGTTTTTGTCCTCCAGAAGCCGATGAGCAAGTTAAAGTAAAGCTTTTTAAACTTTTTTTTTTTTTCCCCATGTCAGCTTCTTCTGGATGGGCTTTCATACCCCTCTGACAGAACATTATTATTTATTACATTATTACATAATTCCACTACTTTTTTGGGGGGGTTAAATAAATGTCCTGCAGCCCTTGAGTAACCCAGGGGCTTACACTATATCCATCTTCCTTGGAAACATTAAAAATGTTAACTGTGCTCCAGAAAGTCCCATTTTAATTTTTATTTTTCTCCTTTTGCTTCATCAACTTGTTGTCTGCAGAAGCTCAGGATGTGTTCATATCAAATTTCAACATGCACTTGTTCTGTCTGCAACATCGGCATCATTTTTATATTTGTGAATAGAAAGCTTTCGCGGGTTTCATCTGGAATATTCATGATCTCTTCTTGCCCGGGACGATCAAGAGATTGGATAGATAGAAGGAAAATGCAGATCCAGATCCTCATTCAAACCACATCATGGTGTCCATTACACTTCCATCTGTCCTCGCCATACATTAAGTCTGGGTCAGTGCCAGACCTCCTTTCTATCTGCGTCTTTTTCCTTATGTTTTCAGCCGCGGAGCATGTCGGACCGACTCCCATCTGTGTCTGTGCCCTGCTTACTGTGACTATTCTCTCTAATCACATTTCTGCAAGGTGCAATTAGTCCAAGGAGTTTAAAACCTTAATCCCCGGTTCGAGCGTACTGCGTCTTTGCTTAGTCAGTGTGTGTCTTCCCCCGACCGAGCAGTCTATTCACACGCCGTCCCATTTTTTATTTCTTTCTTTTTTTTTTTTTGCATTGAGTTTTCTCACAGAGATGGAGATCTGATTTCACATATCTTTTAACGCACAAGGAGGAATTTAGCAAATTAATAAATATGTAAACTATATAAATGAGTAAAGAATTCCTACCACGTGGCATTGTTGAATTGCAAAAGGGCTGCTCCTGTCGCGGTCATCATGTAGTCTCATTTTTGTCACAGTGTCACATTAAATTGTGTTAGAGTCGTTTAGCAGACAACAAAAATTACAAAAATTGCAATTCAATAACCGATATTCAGAAGTCACCACTCTACCAAATAGCCATCTATTTATTAGTAAACACAAAGCTGCTCAATCGTCCATACAATGTCACTTTGTTTTATAATTTGTGGGATATATACATTTATTAAATATATATACATAAATCAGCACTTAATAATTTTTTTATTGTTTTTTTTATTGAAATTTTTCTTCTTTCTTTATTTTTTTACCTTTTCTTCTTCTTTCTTTTTTTTTTATTTTTCTTTCTTTTTTATTGAATGATTATTCCATGTTATCCGCTAGGCATAAATTCCTTTTATTTATAAAAAAAAAAAAAAACCTTGCCAATTCAAAGACTTTATGATTCTGATATTTTGATGTACCTTGCTGCTTTCATTTTTCTAAAAATTAATAACGTCATCCATCCATCCATCCATCCATCCATCCATCCATCCATCCATCCATCCATCCATATGCATACATTGGTTCGCTCCAGTTTGACGCTTGTGCAGGAAGGTTTTTGGTATTACCGGTTCACCGTTGCCGTGATTTCACATCGGCTGTCTGCGATGGCACAAGTCGGAAGCCGTGTGATTCATCCGCGGAGGTTCAGTCTCATAATAACCGTCATCCACTTTGCTGTGTGTTCACAAACAGCGCTCGCCATTGTTGAAACAGCCTTAAGTGCTAGCATTCACTGCAAATGACCTTGGTGATGTCGTACCGCTTATGTCTGGACTATCCCGTTTGTTTCGACCGTTTGATTCCGAAAAAAACGTCGTATTGTGCCGCGATTGCTTGGGAGGATTAGGAGGAAAAAAAAAAAAAAAAGTTTCATCACATGTTTCTCACCTCAGATTGCTCACGTCGGAGCTGCCTCCACCGCATGGGGGAATTTAGGAGTCGGCTGATTAGACGGACGCCGTTTTGTATTTGTTCCGTGGTCCGGATGCAAGCGTCGGGGTCTAATGAGTTTATCGAAATTGTCAATAGGTAGATCGGTAAGTGCATTTTATTCATCAGGTAATTTACTTTAAACAAGCCGAGGTCTCCCTGCGGTTTCCTTTTGAAACAGCTATTTAAAAGAAACCGTCCATGTGGTCGGAAGCTTCCCGCGGTCATACGAACATCCAAGGGTCTCGCCACTTATCCGCCGCGTACTAGACGGCGTGTCAGTGCCAAAAACAAAGATTTACCGGTAAGTACCTGGATGGAGTCCAGCGGAGACGTGGGGAGGGTTTGTCGGCGCTCTCGCCCGACAGGCTGTCGCGATCGGTCGGGCCGACGGGTGAGCTTGATCGTGGCCGCGGAGGAGCCGGTGTTTTTACGTAGGCTGAAAAATGCGCAGGGTTTAACCCGGCGAGGGGAGTGAGTGATCATAAATAAAGAGTTAAAGGCACAATTATCCGGCGGGGACTGGCTGTTTGCAGCAGGACTCTCATATCCTGGATTGTGATATGTTGATGGCTGCGAGGGCCGCGTGATTGAAGACGGAGGGGAGGAGGGAGGAAGGCGAGAAAAAGACGGGCAGAGAAAAGGTTGACAAACGAAAAGGCCGCGCAACACGTCGCCCGAAAAAGGAAAACCCACGTCGCCCACGAAGGGTCACAAAACTATCCGAATTACTGTCATCCTTGTGTGTGAAATTACAGATTATCGATGCCGGGGTTTTATCCGAGCGCTCGGCTCATCGGCGTCCGTACAAGGAACGCTCTTCCAGCCAGATTTAATGTAGCCTGACAAGCGCGCTCGCATTTCATTTCCCCCGGGCAGAATCGTCCGTCCCCTCCACCTCACCCCCGCCTATATTCATTCCAGTCACCGACAGATTCGCGAGTAACCGGCCAATCGCAAGCAGGCTCGGTGTGAGCGCCGGCCGATCTGGCATCGCCATTTTTTTTTTTTTTTTTAAACATCCAGATAATCCTCCCAAGTTTTGTGAAGATGAGAAGAATTTCCAGTATTTACATTTTTTTTTTTTCAGCTCACCATTATTTTGTCGTTTCGTCCAATCATCTCCACCAGCCGGGTTATTTATCTGACTCGCTAAGACGAGGCTCATTTGGGATAATAAGTATTTCGTGTAAAAATAGTTGTCGATTTCTGCACATCGTGGCTGTTAGTGTGTGACCAAACACACCACTCCGACCCCAAATGCAACCCCCGAACACACGCGGCCTCATTACCGTCATTATTTTCCCCTTATTTAATGATTTTGTGTAAAATGTGTGTGCTTGTGTAGTCTGGAACCCAGCACGCTACCACATAAAAAGAAATAATAATTAGACAAACAGCTGTGCAGATTAAACTCACCTTGGCTCTGCTCCCATGAGCCACTCCTACACATCTCTACCCTGCAGCACGGAGCTTCTCTTTTCCACAAAAATAGCCGACGCGCTCTCGCTGTCCGACGGACTCGAGCTTTTGCTTCGCCCGAGCAAACGCGTGCGATACGACTATTCCACGAAAAAGCCAAATGACTCGCCTGACGTCGATCATCTTGAAAGCACCAGAAATGATGAATTCTGTAGTTCAAGACCTCCTTCATGTGCTTTAAGGAAGGGGATTGTTGCAACGGATGTGACCTTCAGTTGATTATGTGCTTTAATAATCTGTTTGTAAGTGAAAATAAGGAATGCAGTATATAACATTCTGTTTACCGTATTTTCACGACTATAAGGCGCACATAAAAATCTTAGATTTTCTTCAAATAGTGCGGCGCGCCCTATAGTGCAGTGCGCTCTGTGTGTGTTGTAAGGCGGGCGTAGTAGAGAACACCATGAGAACGTTAAAAAGGGAAGTGTTGGCGTTGATTGTATATAAAAGAACAGGTATGTGCGTTATGCAGAACATCGTTGTTTTAACAACCCTGAAAACATCGCCGACAAACACATCCAGCCCGGCCACGTCGCCAACATGGACGAGGTGACGCTCACTTTCGACATCCCAGTGAGTCACGCTGTGGAGAGGAAGTGGACCGGCACGGTAGCGATACGCACAACCGGGTACGAAAAAGTCTTCTTGGAGACCACGGTTTCACTAAGAGTGGAAGGCAGCGAATGGATTGGAGATGCTCGGGCTGACGTGTCTGCCGGCACTGTTGTTGGAGCTTTCGCAAAAAGCCGGCATCATTTCCGAGGAGCCGCGCGGCGCGGAAAGCGACTCTGACCGTGAAGAAAGTGAACCTGGCATGTTTGATGGAGATTTAGCGCAGCTGTTCAAATCAGAAACAGAAGATGAGGACTTCCATGGGTTGGATTGATGACGATTACCGGTAAAAAATGTGAATACCAAACTCAGTTTAGCTCCTGCTCTATTTTTAAATACACACACTTGTATGCTTGTGTGTGTGTTGTTGTTGTTGTAAGGCGGACGTAGTAGACGACACCATGAGAACATTAAAGGGGGAAGTGCGGGCGTGGATTGTATATAAAACGCGCGCCCTATAATCAGGTGCGCCTTATGTGTGTGTTAAATACAATAATGGCACACATAACTGAGACTGCGCCTTTTAATACGGTGCGCCTAATGGTCGTGAAAATACGGTATGCTTCGTTCTTTTATATTTTTGTTGTTGTAGCCACAAATAGGCTCAGCAGAGAAGTACGCAGGGCTCCTGCAGCTGCAGGTGGTGTTGTCGGTTGAAGCCGTATATCTCTGTATCTTCAATTAAAGAGATTCGGTTTTGCATCGGACAGGCAAGTTGGGGTTTGAGCGAGGAGGGGAAGGGAAGGGAGAGGTCACCCTGCGGCCAAATGTTGTAATCCAATGCAGTGTTACACCAGATGCCAGTCGCGCCTTACATTTAATAAAGAATGCTATTTCATCATAGATTTCTCCAATCTGCACCGAGTCAAACTGTTCTGTGCAACGGAGATCCTTTAAAATAGTCCGCTGGGTTCTATCATCCAGTTTGTCGCCCATATTTAAATTTTGTTAAATCGTTTTAGTCGTCACGCTGAAATAGAGTCTCAAATGGACTGCGGTATTGATGGTTTTTCGTCGGACTTTCAGATTCCTTTCTAGCAGCGCTTTCTTTTTAAGGTCGGGGTCGGGATACAGAAATTCATCTCTTTTATTCGTGGAAATATTTCTTTTTTTCTTTTTATGCAACAAGCACTACGCTCTTTAATAGATTAAATTTTTTGTGACGCCAAAGAGAAGATTTTACTCGTAGGTAATGAAAGATGTTTCAAGCCGAGGAGCAGTTTCTAGTTACCCCATTAGAAGAGGGTGTCTGAAATGGCGTCTTTTGAAGTTTGACTTGATTTCCCCTGTGACCGCCAGATCAGGGCTCCTCTTCCACAAAGGAGGATCGGGCGATTTCTCTCCGACCCTCGGTTGTGACGCGAACGGCGGAGAAAAAGTTTGAACGACGCTCCTGCTGACGGAGCTCCCCTGCATTATTTGTCAGGAATTAACCGACCTCAACGGAATACTAGGCCGAAGGACAACTGAGGTACAAAGATAGAAATCAGACGGCGACTTAGTCATATTTTCAAATCATTTTCTTCGTCAAAATGTCAGGTTGTCTTGCCATAAACATTTTCCCCCGCTGAGTCGTGAGGATTTCATTAAGAGACAACAATCGCTCTAATTTCCTCGTGTACAAAAGCTCCCCAACAAAGCTCTTTAACTTGGTCCACTTTTTTTTTTCCTTTTTCCTGAATAGCAATATAACAAATGATCTTTGAAATAATATTATTCATTTTCTTCCGAGCTGCTAATTTTCTCAAAAAGTCTCGGCCGTTTCCAATCGAGCGTCTCCGCGGTCAACCAGGACTGAGCTGCGTTGTAATCCTTAAACGTACGCGCTTCCTGACTGACAGCCCGCCAGACGCATGCTTAGCTCAGTCAGCTGAAGAACTTTACGCTCTGAAACCGTCTCAGGCTACTCAAATCTGATTTCCCCTTGTCATGTTCTGGCACTTCCTCTGAATGTCCTGAAATCCACCTTGTGCGTTACCGAGGTTACGGAGGAAACCGGAGGCGACGGGGGAACTGATTCACGGCCTTCTGTTTATTTTCCGATCTGCAATTTCTCTCATTTGGCTCTTCTTTTCGGTAGCGGTATGTGGAAAATGTGCGACCAGAAGCTCAAAAAAAAAAAACAACGAATGAAGAATTCGGAAGATGAATTGACTAAAGCGAAGTGTAGGATGAGAGGTGAAACATCTTCGGAGGAAGGAATTCTAGTCCATTTGCTACGAAAAGCTTTTTGACATGCTTAAAACGAGGTCACGGCAAGTATTCTCAGTGCCATGAAGAATTTTGCCATCCGTGCCAATCAATTACCGCCGTGTCTCTGAAATGTGATAGGTTAGGCTTAGGCTGTCGCATCGGAATCAAGTTTGTTCAACACATGGGCGGCGCGACGGTTAGCGCTTGTCGTGTTCGCTTTTCCGTTTTCCTTCAAAAACGTGCAGGATTTTGATTGGATACTCGGTCGAGGTTCATGGCTGCTGAGGCGCTGACGTCATCACTGACAGATTTACAAACATATGAACCCCACAGAATAGCTTATTCACCATTTTATTGGCGGCAGTTGACGCGTTTTGTTTAAAATATCATATCGGCATTCTTTACATATACAAACTGTTGCATAGAAAAAAGCACATATAAAAAAACGTTATTATCTCTTACCTTTACTTATAAATGAAGTCCACGCGCCGCACCTTCTGAAGCATCGGTAGCTTGCCTGAAGAAGTCTTCCGTTTCTTTCTTCAGTTATAAAAGACTCTCTGTCTCAATGGAAATCGGAGCCAGCGAAGACAGTCCTTGATCGGTCCTGTTCCAACTGTATGTTTTGAGTCTTTTCGGTGCCAAGAATGAGCGCTCCGCCGATGCCGTCGTAGCCGGAACGGTGACCACCAGCTGGAGCAACTCTGTCGCCTCAGGAACAGTTTGAATGAGATCCTTCTGGGCCAAAAAGTTGAGAAGCTGCCCAGGAGATTCACATTCATCCCTCACCGTTTGTGAGCTGTACAGCCTGATGAGATCGGCAAAAAAACAGCTGGATGGCTGCGCTGACTTGCTGACGGTTTACCGTAGCTTGCTATTGCTAATTCTATTATTCTGTAGCTGAGTAGTAGGAAGGATCCCTGGCATCAGCGGCGCCCCCTACCGTGAGGCACCGTCACTGCGTGCCTCACTTAATGTCTCTTTGCAGTCGTTTTATGATACGAGAAACACCTCACAGTTGTTGATGAAAACATTAGACACATCAGCTTAACTATGGAAATTTAGTTCATATATTAAAAGTGTATTTTTGATAGTGACATCCACAGAGACAGCACTATGGTCTCAGTGCATAGCATGGCAGCACAGTTAGCAAAATCATCGCGCGATCCATCGTGAACGTTAAATGTGAATTTTTTTTTTGCGATTTTGGAAAAAAAAAAAAAAAAAATGGTGACGCTACGTTGAAAATAATGTTATAGTACAAATCACTGAATAAATATAATATAACATTTGATTTATTTTTTTCATTTTGCATTTTTTTCTTTCCATGATGACAGGTGAGGCCCGGCCTCCCCTGCCTCTACTGACTGCAGGTCACTGCTCTACCCGTAGTCCGGGGTGAACCGAGTTTTCTGCTGGGATAGGCTCTGGCAACCCTGACGTCCCGGGATAAGCGGTATAGATAATGAGTGAATGAATGAATGAACTCAAACAATTAATTATAATTGAACGGGCCGTCGACATAATCCGCCGCACATTAACTGGATGCGGCGTCTTGAAAATGTGAATTGGAATTAATAATCACGCTCCAGAGTCAGTCGTTAATATTCTCGTTTCGTATTCCCGTCCGGCTCTCCGCTAACGTTGCATGCTAGGCGTCGAGCATTTATAACTGGCCCTTAGTGTTCAAAGTTTCCATCAGATGCAGTCTGCAATTTGTTAAGTCATGGAGTAAATGAGCTCTTCCATTGCCAGCAGGAACTCATCCCTGTGGAGTTCTGTTCCCCTCAATTAAACTCCCTCTGAATTCCCATCGCCGGAGACACTTCCACGTAGCGTAGCTACGTTTGTAATATTTTACACTATTTGTGACGGTGCCTAAAGGCAAACATGTAAAGAGGAAAGATTATGATAAATAAATTTGTAATTCATTTTCCAATTTCATTTAGCTGCGTTTGCGATGCTTCACCGCGCTCCCCAGTCCGTCGCAGGGACGTCGCAGGGACGGGCAATTTAGGGTCTCCAATGAACCTTCTGCACGGTTGGACGCCGGAGAACCCGGACCAAATATGAAATGACACAAGAATTTGAGGAGGGCTTATTGCTTGAGGGTTTTAAAGTCATCCATCTTTGATAAAGTATGAAATCCAGCGCAAGAACTCAACACGGTAAAGTCACATCAAACGCCTGGATCTCTGAATCAGACTGTCATTGTTTTTTCGATTTCATGTCGTCTACCATAACTATAAAATGTTGTCTCGCTACCTTGTTTGGTGACCTTCTTTGGAACCCAAGTTCCTGGCCGCGGCAAACCCCCCCCAAAAAAAAAAATTTTAAAAGTAAAGGCGAGCCAAAAAAATAAACAGATTAAAACAAATCGGCCATCAAAAACATTTGTGATCTGCTTGGTTCTTGACCTCAAAATCAAGATTGCTCGTTTCTGTAAAACAGCCGTTTACTTTATAAATGGTGCTTGACCTTACCTTTATTTATAGCCGTGTCATCTAGAGCAGAAGTCACGGGCAGGAAAAAAAATCTGCAAGAAAGTGATAAAGTATAAGTGAGAGCTTCGTTTTCAGAGGAAGTCAATTTGTGAAGAAATAGTAATAATAATAATAATAATAATAATAATAATAATAATGATAATGATAATGATAATGATAATAATTCTAATAATAATAATGATGATGATGATTATGATAATAATAATAATAATAATAATAATGATGATATAATTGAAAATGAGTATGCCCCTATAGTATAATAATTTTAAAATAATTAGCCCCTGCTCGATTATAATAATAATAATGATAATAATAATAATAATGATCATAACGATGATGATGATGATAATAATAATAATAATAATAAGAAGAAGAAGAAGAGTATAATTTAATATAAATTAGACCCTGCTTGACTTTTTTTTCTGAAATTCTTTTCAATGAAGGAAAATCAAGTCCAGTTGCCACGAGACGAAGATTGTGACTAGCATTAATCGTAACCTGGACGACCGAGAACCTCCATAGGCAGTAGATAGAGACCATAGGTGTTTTCAGATTACCTCCATCCATCGCTGTGTGTTTCCAGCGCAGATCATCGGGGACAAACTGTGGGGATGAAACCACACCGGTCAGAAAATGACCTGAGTGAAGTCTTGGTAGTGAATCTAAAAAAGAGAGAATCCTACCCGGCGACATATAGTCCGATTTTCTTCAAGCACAATGATATTCCAGACTCTAAATGTACTGAAATCTGCATCTCCTCCCCCGCCCCATGTATGCTCGAAAAGTTTTGCTGAAGAGAAGAAGTTCGGGCAGCAAAAGAAAGGAAATCCAGCTGTTTGATGATTCTCCAAAGTATTGCTCATTTTTGTTTTGTTTTTTTTGTTTGCTGAATTGAAATGCTCGCTCTACATGGAGTTGCTCAGCATATCAACATGGTAATTGCCGGTGATGGATTTGCACAAACTGCAATTGGACTCTGAGTTTCTCAACCAACACAGCTTTGCTATTCAGGAGATATTCTACCGCAGAGAAGAGAAAAGGTCAGGCTTCTCCAATTCGGTTGGCAACATCTGTTGGGTCCTCCTACCGGTCTGGCCTCCGTGAGATAGAATGGCTGTCTTTGGTGAAACGAGGTTCATGAGAAAACAAATGAAATGAACTGACACCAGGGAAAATATTGACTTATTCTATTTTTTTTTTTGGGGGGGGGGGGTTGCAATACAAGTAGCAATTCCAATATAGATGCAATACCGTAGCCCATCTATTTCTGAGATGAGGTCGAGGTTTTTGCCGCAATTTTCGGAATGTGCGGCAGAAACATGATGGGTATTAGTCGCAAACACACATATATGTGTGCATATACACGGGCGTGTTTTCAGTTGTAACATTGTATTTTGCATTTATATGAAGTCAAGCTTGATGTTTGCCGTGCAGCTTATTAATTTAACGCCGGTAAAACATCAACACCCTGGTCAGATCTTCCTCATTTCCCTGGGTACAGTATGTTTATTACATTAGGAGTGGATAAAAGTATCTGTATGGCCATTGTTGTGGAAAAGTTTATGATAATTAGTTTAAAAGTCAGCGCACCCACAGATAAGACAGCTTGGAGATGCCGCAAAGAAACCGTGTAGTTGAACTCTAGTTTGAAGCAATAATAGTCCTTAAAGGTAGAGGCGCGGTTCAGAGGTAGAGTTGTTTTATTTGTTTTATTTAGCGTCACACCTTCATTCAGGCGATCACCGCTTCGCAGTTCAGCGGTTGAATCTATTTGCGGCTGTGAGCTCAAACCTCCCGAGGAGAGAGTTGTAACCCAATGAGGATTTGCTTTCATTATGCGCTGCCCGTAGAGCTGCTGGATAACCTGCAGGTTATCCAGCGATTGCGATTTGCAGTAAATAAAACTCGCTTCCCGAATCAACACGAACAGATGCTCGTGACTTTTGCCCCGCGCCCGTAAGCTTTGGTCTGTTTGGGAAGCACGCCGGTTGAATTATAATAATACCGTCATTTCTGAACTATTTAGGGCGCCTGAATAGAAGCCACACCAGTGAAAAATCAGTAAATAAATATATGTGTACATATATAGGCTGCATTAGTCTATAAGCCACACAACTATGTACTTGAATTTTTTTTTTTTTTTTTTTTTTTCAAACAGTGCCTGCAACACGGCTGATGAAAAAGATTAATAATAAATAACACAAGGAAAAGTCCATCCATTTCCGGTCCCTGCTCTGTCCTACTCGTGCTGATCGGTATCATCGTCCTCCTCTTGCGCACTAAAACTATTTTTTTTTTTTTTGAACATTTATTAGAACAGGTTCCTTAACAGAGTCACACACATTCTTACAAAACCTCATAACAAGATACACATTATACAATATTCTTTATAGGTCACTTATTTCCTCACTAGCAAGCGAAAAAAAAGAAAACAACACAAAAACAAACAAAAAAAAAACATCTAACTCAGTCAAATAGAGATAATATCTTCAACTATCCAAATATTTTTTAATGGGTGCCCATTTGTCAAGATATAGGTCTGTCTGAAGTCGTAAGTTTGCTGTTATGCATTCCATGCAGTTTACATCCTTGGTCCAGGGTGGGTGGGTGGGGTTTGAGCCAGTTTACTGTGATCATTTTATGTGCAATTAATAGAAGAACTCTAAGGGAAAACCCCTGGTTTTTCCTTAAATCGCTTGTTGATGCTGTACCCATAATAAATTACTGTGGATCAATTGGTCTGTTTAATTTTAGAATCTCACTTATTTGTTTTTTTTACCTATTCCCAGAATTTCATCAGTTTAGGGCAGTCCCAGAAAAATGTGGGAAAAGTCCCCCGTTATGCCACAGCCCCTCCAACACAGGGGAGAACAGTTATTATCATAAGAAGCTAGTATCAAGGGAGATTTAAAATACCTTATTCTTAACTTCCAGCTGAACTCCCTCCATGTTGGGCTGCTTAAACATTTTTGCCAGGGCACCCAAGAACTCTCCCATTCTCCATCAGCAATCACAGCATTAGATTCCAGTTCCCACTTAGCTTTCACATCCAGTGTGTCCACTGAAGTGTCCATACGTATCCTGCCATATATATCTGATATTGTATTTTTAGTGTTCATTTTGTTCTCAACTATCTCAATCCAATATTGTTCAAAATTAGTTGAAGCTTCTTTAATATTGTCCCATTCTTTGTGTGTCATCAAATAATGTTGAATTTTGAAAATATCTAAATAAATCCTTAGAGTCAATGTCGTATTTTGCCTGAAGTTGTGAAAAAGCCCTCAGAGTTCTTCCTTCAAATAACTGATTTATTGTGATTAAACCTTTCCCTGCCCATCTAATGAAACCATCCATCTTTGCTGGTAGAAAGTCACCTGCTGCTGTTATTTTTGCTTTAGATTCAGGAATCATCTTACCTTTTCCCAAACTAAAACTATTAAAGTTGTCTTCTTCAGTGTCGGAATTGAACAAATTCCAAATTTCACAGTGATTTCATTGGTCCGATGTGACGAGGCTAAACGTTTTAGCGGCGTAAAGCTCATTAGCCCCCCCAAAAATCCATAAATTATCTGCATCATTGTTTAAGCTGCAGTTTGCAAAACATGTGAAAAAAGTAGTGGCTCATAGTCAGGAAATTACGGTAGTCTTCTTTCATGGTCACATCGGTATCTACGTTCCAGCAAGGATGGGTGTCACACACACACTAATAGCCACTATATGGCCAAAAGTATTTGCTCACCTGCCTGGATTCGCATTTTAACTTAAGCGACATCCCGTTCCTCATCCGTGGGGTTCAACCTGACTTCGGTCCTAGAACACCTTCGAGATTCAACGTGTTTATTGTCACATGCGCAGTATAGAAACGTGTTTCCCTGTGCAGTGAAATTCCTATTTTGTTGTCAGCAGTGCATTTGGATATGTGCTGATAGGAAGAGCGTAAGCATTATTATAAATATAATTCTAGATATGAACAGTGCAATAGAACAGTGGCAGTGCAATAAGACATTTGAGTGCTGCTCGGTGTGCAACTCACAAAGTGCGGATCCAAGGATGAGTGCAATTTAAGTGGCCAGTAGACTTTACATATGCAAGAAGAATGAGCGTCAGCTTTTTAAGAGTCTGATGGCAGTCGGGTAGAACGAGTTCTTCTGGGAAAGCTGTCCACAAGTTTCAGGAGTGTGTTTATGGGAGTTTTTGAGCATTCTCCCAGAAGCGCATTTGTGACATCGCACACCGATGTCGGACGAGAAGTTCTCAGTTTGCGCTTCGTTTCGAAGGTGTTCTATGGGGTCGAGGTCAAGTTTGTCCACACCAGACTCTGTCATCCATGTCTTTATGGACCTTGCTTTGTGCACTGGTGCACAGTCATGTTGGGAAAGGAAGGGTTCAGCTCCAAACTGTACCCACAAAATTGAGGTCATGGAATCGTCCAAAATACTTGGTATGCTGAGGTTTCACTGGAACTAAGGGGCCGAGCCCAGCTCCCGAAAAACAACCCTGCGCCATAATGCCAAACTTCACACTTGGCACAATGCAGTCATACAAGTCGCGTTCTCCTGGCGACCGCAAAACCCAGACTCGTCCATCAGATCGCCGGATCTAGAAGCGCAAGTCGTTTCTCCAGAGGAGGCGTCTCCGCTGCTCGAGAGTCCGGCGGCGCCGTGCAAAGCGTGCACCGCATCCCACGCTTTGCATTGCACTTTGGTTGGAGCTGGGCGGCTGTTTAAACCCATTCTATGAAGCTCTCTGCGCACTGTTCTACAGATAATCATGAAGTCTAGAGGTCGGTAGCGATTGACTCTACAGAAAGTCGGCGACCTCTCGGCGCTATGCGGCTCAGCATCCGCTGACCCCGCTCCGTCGAGTCCATGTTCTTATAAAACAGCAGACAGCTGACTGCGGAATATTTCGGAGCGAGGAAATATACGACTGGATTTGTCGCACCCGTGGCCACGGAAGTGATCGGAGCACCTGATTCCAATGATTTGGACGGGTGAGCGAATACTTTTGGCTATATAGTGTACAATATACCCTTGTTTTTCACGGGGGTTACGTTCCAAACAGAACCCGTGATAGGCAAAAATCCGTGAGGTAGAAACCTTTATTTTTTTTTTACATTTATTATACAATTAAATACCCTATTATACATTGAAAAGAAAGAACAAACCATTTTACAGGCTCAATCATTTGTTCCACAAATAAAAGTACTGTACTTTAGAAACGTTTTGGGACAGTTGCAACCCTTTTTGCATCCTTATTAAAACTTATTGCTGTTGTCGTCCTTATGTTTTTTTTCTTCCTTCTTTATGGAACGAACGGAAGATTCATTCATTCCGTAATGCCGACCTACAGCCGCATAGCTTTTACCTTCCCTTAGCACGTCCAGAAGTTTAACTTTATCTGCGATAGATGGCATCTTCCGCTGCCTTTCGGGCCCTGCCGCAGATGCTTTTGTCGGTCCAGAGCGTTTTGTCAACATTATGGGTTTTAGAGAAACTCGAAATTGCAAGCGAATTTGCGCATATGTGATGTAAATTTGGCAAGCTGTTCTACGCACGTGTACATATTAAACCGCAACGTTATTGACGCACAGGTAGAGAAGAAGCGGAGTGACTTTTTAGCCAATCGGAATGCAGAACACAATGCACGATGCAAATCCGTGAAGTAGCGAAACCGTGAAAAGTAAACCGCGTTATAGCGAGGGATCACTGTATAACAAGTTGGGGGCAGCCGGGAGGAAAAGCAGTGAAATGGTTTCCCTGGTGAAGGCCTTATGCCCTGGAGCCAACATGGGCATGGAACCTGGTTATTTGTCCCTCTCTTGGAGCTTTTCCTTCAAACTTTTGACTAATCTGCTGTATATTTTGCGAATGACGTGCTGGTGGCTTTTGAGATCAACACACACACACACACACACACACACACACACACACACACACACACACACAAACACAGGGCGGACTCGGTTCCTGGGAGTGCAATACAGAGCCGTGAAAAACAATCAGAATAATAACAAACCACCTGTTCGGCCTGCGAAAAAATATGCAAAAACATGATATTTTCCCCCGCGCTTTATTTTTTTTACCAAATTGTTATAAAGTAGACAAAAGGACATGATCTGGATGTCGCCCAAGTTATTTTGCCAGGAATTTTATGTTGACAGGAGGTCCAAAACAGAGGGACGCCGGCAGGACAGGAAGTACTGATGCAGAATTGTTGTTGTTGAATTGGCTTCCAGAGAAATATTGGTCCGGACAGAGCAAAGTAATAATGTGCCCAAACGCTCTACTTTCACTTATTTATATTTATTATTGTATTAACCTCACTCGATGTATGGCTACATTGGAAATCCATTCATGTAGGTATTGATTTGCTGATGCTGTGGCCCATCAACACGCAATTATGTTTTCTGATGACCAAATAGGCTTTAAAACCCCCAAGACGGAATTCAGAAAAATGAAATAGAAAACCAAACAAGTGAATATTTGCCTGTTTGACCGGAGTGCTCTCGTTCTGTTGCTCTTTTGCAATCGCCCTTCTTTTTTTTTTATTATTTTTTTTTTATTGCATTCGTTTCCAAGGTGGGGCCAAAGGTGAGATGAAAATTGATTTCTAGTAAATTAGAATTGTAATTTGGAGGAGAGTTACCGTGTTTGCAGGTCTCGGCGGGTCATCACACCCCTTTTTCTGTGAATAGAAAAATAAGATCCATAAGACATGCTGTACAGGAATACTTTGAAATGTCAGCAGTACTTCTTGCATAATATAACCGTATCACAGTTTCACTATATATTATTGCAATACGGATTTCTGCAAATATGGTCATTTGTCTGCGGGTAGCACCGGCCGGCAGTGAATAAACTCGTGAGTATTTTTACGAGCAGCAGAGTATCTGCACGGGTACGAGAGGGCCTATCGAAGGTCTAAAACGAGGAGCCGGTTTCAGGACATGTTGGCGCTGCCTGTCTGTAATGAGCACAACTCCAGGAATGACATACTGGAGAGAATCCGTTGTCTCGCCCGGCCTTCCTCATTACCATGCTCTCGTTTGCCCTTGAGGTTAGAGAGTCGAGCCGCGACGGGAGTCTCGACATGATCTCCCGGGCTTGGGCACGGGAGTCGAGCCCCATCAACGTATGGAATTCGATACCGTATTCCGTAAATTCTGCCCGCGACAGAAGCCGTATCATATTCCGTTTTTCATGCCGTCTTTCCTGGAAGCTGCGCCGCGACGCGCCATCGGACATAAACGTTGATATGTGTTATGTTCATACTTCCGAATGCGGTGCACATCCTTTACATTCAAAATTATTCAGCCTTGATATTGTTCCGTCAAAGAACCGAGGCACATATCCATTATATTTTACTGCAGCCTCAGATTTATGACCCTTTTTTTTTTCTCTCTCAAAGAACTTTAACATCGTTCGATGTGGTGTTTCAGCATAAACTGGAATGCGGGTAGGATCAGTCAAAGCTTTTCTATAGGACGTCGGCTTCTCCGTACATTTAAATTTAGCTATACCGTACTTTAGGTTGCCTATAAAGTTGTTTATATCTCCTTTTGTCCACCTGACTGCGCATTGGTGCAGGATCTACTTTGCTAAGCCTTTTGTCTCCCCCTCAGTAATCGTGAGCTGGGCTAATTATAGCAGTCAGGCAAAAACCCAAAGTAATTATCACATTGTGAAGAATCAACCCAATCTCGGCGCGGTCGACTCCTCCGCAGCCCCCGGCAGCAGACCGCAAGGACGCGCAGCTGCACAATTAAGACAGTTTGATAAACATAAAGCGGAGAAAACCACATGACCTGATGCGGACTCGCAAGCGTCGGGCAAAGGATTCAACACGGGTTGCTTTTTCGGCAAGCTGGTGGTGGATATACGGGTATACGTGGATGAGTGAGTTGAATTTTTGATTTTTGCCTGCTATGTCAATCACGAATGCGGTTATCTAACGCCGGGTCGGATGGATTCTGAGGACATATTCACGCAAACCAGCTTCACGGAGACTACAGCACTGGGTAATTGAAAAAGTTACTCTGCCAAGACTTTATTTTTCAAGCTCCACTGTTGTTTGCACTGCAAACAAACAAAAAAAAATCTCTCCAGGCATTGCCTATAGTAACGGTGCGACTCGGAAGGGACGTGTTTACAGTACGGCGCCACCGCCGCCAGGACGAGCCTTTATTTATTGCATCCAGATCTAAATAGTGATAATATAGCAAACCTGGGCAGCGGGGAGACAGCTTCAAAAGCTAATTAGGCACCAGGAGAGGAAGTACGTCGCGCTTCACACATCAAGACAGCAGGTGGAAGAGAAAACGAAATATTCTTTGCCGGGTTGAGCCTGTGGAGATCCTTGTCTTTCTCTATTTAGATTTTTAGTTGAATTATAAAATTAAAATAAAATAGCGTGGTGAATCCTCCTCCATATCTGCATGTGAAAGTTTATAATGGTAGCCGGCGTCACGTAAAGCCCGATGTTCCCGCGCAGCCACGGCGAGAGGGGGGGGGACGTCACCGAAGGAGACGCCGCGTCTTGTCTTTAACCTTTAATGCTGATGTATTGAAAAGAATTCCGCGAGCAACGCAGTGTGTTTCATATCCGGGGAATAAATTATGTAGCTCGGTGAAGATGGGAGTCAGACTTACCCGAGCAAACATCACATGCATAAATCCAGAAGAATTTTTTTTTTTTGTATTATTTTTTCTCTTTTTTTTTTTTTTTTTTTTTTTTTTTTTCCTCAATCTCAAATATCAGGGGAAGTTAAATTATCGGATATTTAAAAGAGAACACACCGAGAGACATTTATTGTCGGTGCTCAGGCTGCAATTCATCATTGACATCCCACAAAGCTCCAGAATTTATGGAGTGTCTCTCCTTTGCTCATAGTATGCAGTGTATGATACAGTGTTTGATTTATTACTATTATATTATGTCTGGATTATTCCTATTTTTTATTTAACCAGTAACAGTCAGCAGATTCGGGATCTCAGGATGAAGTTCTACACTTAACCAAAAAAAAAAAAAAAAAGTGAATTGCCGGGAGATTGCTTTAGGTCCGTGTTTTTATTTCTCCGTGTTCTTTTTTTTTTTTTTTTTTTTTTCAATTTAGCCTGCTGGACATGCTGTGAATCACGACACCTTTTGGAATAAAACCGACAGTGAAAGGTGTGTCTTGCTCATTGATGAGTCGCAACCATGGCAACCAGATTGACTCGGTCTACCTCTCTCTCTCTCTCTCTCTTCTCTAGCCGCATACTCTCATTTATTCCTAACCGTCTACTCTTGTTTTTTTTTTTATTTTTTTATATAAAGGAAAAAAAAAAACAGCCAGTCACAATTCCTTTGTTAAATCTTCAGAACAGTGAGTCCTTGAACGCAAACAGACATCATCATTCATCTATTCATTCGTTATCTTTCGGCTTATCGTGCACACGGGGGTCACGACCCGGCTGCGGCCGAGGCAACGCCGGCCGAGAGGCGGGGTTTAACCCGTTCCGCTCACCTGTCAATCACAGGGCTTACATACGCATATGTGGAATCTGGAGTTAAGACTATTGCATGTTCTTGATCTATGGGAGGAAAATAGAGGAGCAGTGGAGGACGTGCCCGCGGCAGGGGTCTCCGTCGGCGTGGAATCACAATGCGTTTTACCGTGAAGGTGGCAGGAGCGCTAACAACCCCCCCCCTCAGCCGCACCGCCAGACCGCAGCCACGCCAAAACAACAACATTACCACACTGTTATACGGAGCTTGAACACTGGCTTGGAGATCAGCTCCTGCTGTTTGTCAAGCAACAGTTCAACCAAACACAAAGGACAACTTACCGGTTACCTCACAAAAACCAGTGACCGGTGACCAATAGTAATAGTAATATATTTTATGTGGGGCGCCTCACTCGACACTGTAAAGGCTCATACACAAAATTACCACATGCAATCATATATATGTACTTGTAAATACACATGTGTATAAGTCACAAATATTTTTTATATACCTTTAACTTATTTTTACTTTTATTTCTTTTGATCTGTATTGTTCTCCTTATTTTATTTTTATCATTCCCAATTTTTATTCTTTATTTTTATATTTATATAGGGAATTTATTATTCATTCTTAATAATTATAATAATAACTTCACCATAATGTTATATTATATAATATTGTAATATTATATAATATAATTTAAATTATTAATTATAATAATTATGTTATTATTATTATTTATTTATTCATTTTATTTATTTATTCTATTATGATTCTTTCCCACTTCCCCGCTGCTTTCAATGTAAAGCAATTTCAAGTATTCTAATTTGTGATTCTGATACATAAACAAAATGTAGATTTAAAAGAAAACTTTAAAAATAAAAACAATATAAGTGACAAAGTGGTGTATATTAAAAGCATATTAAGGTCAGCGCAAACAGCGCGCTTTCCATCAGATTTACATTGAAAGCACAATTCATAAAGTTCGGGAAACTTAAACCTGAATTGACATATGAGTCACAACGTCTTATTTTGGTGGGGTTTGGAGACATTGACGCCCGTTGCTACGGGATACCCTTTGCACCTTAGCGGCTTTACTTCGCACATGGATGTTTTCGTCCACGGAGCACCGACCGCGGGTACCTATACGTCAATCCATCAAATAATTATACAACAATGAAAAATAATGTCAGACAGTAACTATGATGAATCTACTTCAGTAATTACTCCGCAGCTGTATTTCACTTGTCATTGGCTGTCAGCAGTAATTAATATCTGCCTAATGAGGTTTTCCATAGGACAAGGACGGCAGTGGCCTTAAAAGGAATCACAACGCTTATTCGGTATTCTGTCACCTCCTGTCTTTTATGCCGAAATGGATGTTCTGAATCAGACACTCGGGTCCAGATTTATTGTTGGTTTAAAACATAACTTGCGCTTAATTTGCAACCTCGGATAGTAATTTAAATCGTCCAACTGACGGCGATGAATTACTGAGATGGATTTGTCCCTTGGAGCTTTTCTGCCTTGTAAATCCATGTATGACTTTTTTATTTATATTTCTTTCAATTTCAGACACATTATATTATATTATATTATATTATATTATATTATATTATATTATATTATATTATATTATATTATATTATATTACATTATATTATATTATATTATATTATATTATATTATATTATATTATAAATAGGTAGCTATTGTATATATTTATTTAATTATGCACTACTTATTTTCTATCTATTGTTTTTATCACATTTAATGTATATATCCATCCGATTAATACGTACATATCAATTTGTAAATAACTGGTATATCACTGAGATAACACAACATGTAAGACTATTCATTTATTTAATGTATTTATTCTATCTGCACCTGCTGCTTTATTATCTGGTTAGATGCTAAATTGCATTTTGTTGCTCTCTACTCGTACAGTTTAATGACAATAAAGGTTAATCTAATATTATATTATATTATATCAATTCTCTCACTTTTATTTATTTATTTTTATTATTATTTTTTAACACTTTATCACTGTTATTGTTTTGGTTTTTATAGTTTGTTTTAGATTTGTATTTTATGTGTATATACATGTAGGATGTCCTTGAGCGTTGAGTAAGGCACCTTATAATAAAATGCATTATTATTATATCATGATATATATATTAATAATAGCATTGACCTTCAAAGGTGATGTGTGATATTTGGTAAACTGCTTTACCAATTCGTCTCGGTGTGTTCCGGATGTGTTTCGCCGGGTTCGGGGAGGGACGTTTAAATCAGAAGTTGTTGCGAGCGTGCACAGATGCATTTCATGATAATCCATCGAACACATGCTCATTAATGCACCATATGCCGGGTCTCAGAGGCGCGGCGGCGTCTCTCGGGCACGCTAGATTTATTTTTTAAACTTCCTCTCTGTCCGGTTGCGTCTGAAGCCAGGAGCACGACAGATTGCCAAACTGTGTAATTCCAGGTTGAGTTGATTTTTTTTCGGTGCCTTTGGACACGCTGCGGAGACAAAAAAAAATAAAATAGTTTCAGATTGAAACCAGCTCACTTTTACACATGTCAGATTCCCCCTCCCATTTCACCGCAACAAACAAGTAAGATGTGATGCCACCGTTGCATCATTTAAGGAGTGGCCTTCGGTCCCGACATAAAACAACATCCCTTTGAACCTGACGCCTTGGCATTTGATAAAAGCCAGCCTGCAGTCGAGGTTTGAGGTTTATTCATCTTCCCGGTCGCTTCTCTCTTTGAAAAACAGGCGACGGAAGAAACTAATATTATCCGTCACCTTTGCCGAATTGTGACGTCGCCTAGGCTGAGAGTGAAGTGACAGCTTTTACAAATAAATCGAAATGTATCTCTCGGAATAATCGTATGCACGGGGTGTGAGGCCCACGCCCACTTTTCCGGAACACACGCTAAAATATTAATCGTGAGAAGAAATAAGAAACGAGCCACCTGTGCAATCCAGAGGCGTGGTTGGATTTTCGACACAAACGCATCGACATCTCCATCCTTGGTATTAGTTTTTATACAAATAAAGAAGGAAATAAATCGCGCTTTCGGCCGTATTCTCGGCTCATATTAATTTTTTTTTTTTTTTTGTGTGTGTGTTTGCCTGTTTCGCCTCCTCCTGCACCGCGGGAGAAAATAATTGACTTCTCTGTTTGCGCACGGGTTTTTGCAGACAGAGGCTCTTTTGACTTAAAGCAAAATAACAACAATTCCTAACAGGCAGACGCCGAAATAAGCCGGGGGAGCTGTGTTTCAACTGGGCTGGAAAAAAATAAAATAAAATAAAACAACGCTGGAAACAATTTCTGAGACATACTCAAAGGATCTGTCACTTCCATTCAGTTAGAATCAAAAGATCCGCGCGTAGTTGCACCTTGGTATTTCAACTGAAAAAATGCTGTTGAACACATGGATTTTGTACAACATTTACTACGTCTTCCTTCACTTTTCTCGTCATCCATCATCTTGAGCCCCCGCGCCCGTTGAGCTGAATATATCGCCTTGAACAACACTTCAGATGGCGCAGGCTCTTTCTCCGATGATGTGGACATAAATCACTTTGTCGCTGCTTCATGAAGAATAAAGATAGTATTGATTTTGCTTTCAATTGCGCCGCTCGCAGTGTTTCTTTCCATCACGGCGCAGACACGCCGCACGCCGTCGAATCAAGTCAAATCCGCGTGTCATCCGAGCGTCCTCGCGGATTTATCGGGATTTTTATCTCGTGCGTTGACTCCCGACCCCGGGGAGGCAAACACTCGGCCTACGGTGCGACGGCGAAACTTGATTTCGTCGTCGCACTCGCCGATCTACTGCCCGGATGACCCGAAAACCTTGTCGACGCTGTGTCGAGGGACACTGGCTGAAAATGAGTTTCCCTCTAAATCATGAAAAATAAAAAAATGAATATTTGAGTTATTTTTACTTTCAGTTTAGTCATTTTTACCAAAATGCAATATGAGACATCATATGTGAATAAACAATAACTTTGAATATATCTCTGGTTATAAATTCAGGTCAATTCATATATAATTATATGATATCATATTTATATATATATATGTATATATATATATACACACATATATATACACATATATATGTGTATATATACATATACATATATATACATATATAAAATAAAGGGTTAAATTAAAATATATTATATATAATACATTATATATAATGTATAATAGATATAATGTATATGTATAATATATATTATATATAATACATTTTATAGATAGATAGATAGATAGATAGATAGATAGATAGATAGATAGATAGATAGATAGATATCATATATATATGTATATATATATATATGAAATGTATTATATATAATATACTTTAATATATATATATATATTAATTATAAATATTTTTAGGAAATTAGCACTGTAGAAACCTTCACTTTTCCTTTGCAAGGCAAATGACAGTATTTGCGATAGAAAATGACATTATTGGTTGAACTATGGCACTTTTTTTTGTAACCACCTAGAGGATTTTTGTAAAAATTACTGATTCTCAAGCAAAGCAAATATATCAGGCTTTCAGACCAAACATGACCGTTTACGTAGCTTCGCGGTAGCTCTCGGTTTGTTGTCGCTTATTTTCACTCAGATGACAAGTGTAATGATTATCATAATTATTCAATAAACACGGAGAAGTGTTGGCCCGGCAAATCTAAGCTCACTTGTTAGCACGGTAAGTTTCCGTCACCATGGTGAACGTCTCCGTCCGACCCGAGCCTCGTGCCCGCCGAGACACGAGGCTCCGACGACGTGCGACAACCGATCACCTCCGTCGTTTCACGAAATGAGATCACCATGCATTATGCAAAAAATAGAAAAATTCAGCGATATTTAAGGTCGATGATTCACCCCGAGATTTCGAGACGAGATCTTGACGATTCCGTGTTTCCTGATCTGACTGACTCAGAGCGCTTCCCGCTGTAATTGTGTTTACCATGCAGCCCTAACTTGTGTCATAAATGATAGAGAGCTCTGAGGCTGAATAGGACTTGGAGCTTGACTAAAGAGGTTTATTACTGGGCCTGGCAAAGGGAGCGGAGCAGTTCCTTTAGTTCTGTGCGTTCAATCCAGATCCAAACGTTTTGAGCGCGAATGCATAATTTATGACTGCCATACTTTGGGAAGTGAGGGAGAGAAAGATGAATGAAAGACGCCCCTCCTTTCTTTCTTGTGGGGTTGAATGCAAAGAGTCGCTGGCGTGTCACGGGGGTGCAAAAAAAAAAAAAAAAGAAAGGAAAGGAAAAAAAAAGGTTGTCGTGGTTTTGGGCGAGTGTGTTTATTTTTATTTTTTTCAGCCGTCTCAGATGTGCGGCCAGAACAAAGTTACCATGGTTAACACCACGGAGTGTGTTGTAAGGTGGTTTGTTGACCCTCCGCCGTGTGTTTAGCGGCCGCTAACCTCACTTGTACGCTTAAAAGCGAACCCACGTCTGGGAGGTTAAATTAGCATGAATATGCTTGATTGTTTATCACATTATACGAGGAATTATGTCTTTAAAAATCACAATTTATAACATATATTAAGCTACGTGTGCATTATTTTACTAGCATGCGGGGTTGTGTTAACTTTTACTCTGTATGGTAAATATGTTAATGATGCAACATTGTGCTGCTTTTGGGTACAATTTCCAGTCCAAGGGAAACACAGGGATTGATGCTGGTCTGCACAGCTTTCCAAGATAAAAGAAGAGAAGAAAAGAGTGGAAAATTGCTTGCGGATGTTCACGATTAATGTATTCTTGCTGCTTCTCCCCGGATGCATTTGATGCATATAAGTGCTCAGGGGTGGTTTTAAACGGACCGTAAAGCTAAATGTTCCAGGATATCAGCAGCCCGCTACTGCAGAAGTAGCATCTGATGACGAAAGAGCGGAGAAAGCTGACGACGCGTCACCCGGTCAGTCGGCACAGCGGTAAGTCTACGGATCTTTACGACAGACGCTCTCTCTGGGTTAGCATAGCAACGCAGTCGCATGGAAGACTTTGGACGATTCCTCCCTCTTCTTTTGCTTCTCTTTTCGTTTCGTCTTCATTTTCGAGCACATTTTGATTTCTCTCTCCGACGTTATCTTCCCAGCTCACGTCTGTCTCGGGTTCAAACGGGAAGAGTTGCACAGGTGACCTGTTTTTGCAACGTAGCGTAAAAGGGGCGGGACCGAACCCGGCGCAACCCCGTGACGTCACCACCCAGACAGTGTTGTGACGTAAACAACAATGGCGGCATATAACTGATTGTTTTTTAACAATTTTATACAAATTAAGATATATTGAGAGATTTTATTATCGTTTTAATGTAGCTGGACAATAACGGTTTGGTAACCGGGGATACTTTTAAGGATTTCTCATAAATCGCAAAATTTCCTGGGAAAAAAAGCTATTGTTTCTAACTAGCTGGTACAAATACTGATAATGTCTTTAAAAAAGGATCATTCTGCTGATCATCACACGAAATCACGAGCGGAAGCGAGAAAAGTCAGGTAAAATAAAAGCGACCGAGCTCAGCGCAACCTGAGCTCGGAGATGTTTTTATTGTTTTTATGCAGCCGGTACAAATAGGATAATAACGGTCTCGGTAACCAGGGATACTTTTAAGGATTTTCTCATTCAACGCAACAATTCTTGGAAGAAAAGCTACCTTTGACAGGAGCCTCACTCGGCACAAGTCGTGCGCAACATATTTCCTTTTGTATCGTAGCGCTATTTCAGTGCAGGGTTGAGCAACTCTGCTTAATGAAAGCTTAATAAGGTACAACCACACACACACACACACACACACACACACACACACACACATCATACATCAATGCCTGGCTTCATAAACTCTTCCGCTGACCCTACTTAACCTCAGGGGCGATCAAGTTTGATACGTCAATTAACATTGTCAACTAAATAAATTAAAGTTTGCTTTTTACAATTCCCGCGGCCCGGAGTGTAAAATTTGAGATATCGCTCCATAAAAATCAAAGACGAGCAGATTGTTTAACAGATTCTCTCCCGCGGGCCTGCAGACAGGCGGCGCGGCTCTTCGCGGCGTGCAAAGCCGGAGCGATAAAGCATTTTGATTTTCCTTTGTTGCCTCGCGCCGCCTCTGTGATTCACTTTGTGAGAGAAAATACTGAACTGCTCTAGTCTCCACATTTTATTTCATTTTTTTTTTTTCGTATTCGGCCAACCCTTTCCAAATCAATTTCAGTTTAGGCTGTTTTTTTTTTTTTTTTTCCCCAACAAATGTTGAGCACCCTAGACTTCTGAAGAAACATCTCATGTGTGATTTTGAAATTAGAAATTAAGGATCTCTCATATTCATTTAAGTACTCGATGTGATTTTTTTCAAAAAAGTTTTGCCCTCTCATGCACAAAGCCTGGATAGCAAAAAAGAAAAAAATTACATTTGTCACTTTTGTGCTGTAATTTCTCAACTATAAGCCTATAATGTTTTTTTTCACACGCTTTAAACACTGTGGCTTAAACAATGACGCGGCTAATTTATGGATTTTTGGGGGCTAACAAGCTTCACACTGTCAAAACATTTAGTTTCATCACATCGGACCAATGAAATTACCATGAAAAGGTCAAGTCTTCATGAAAGACAAAGATCCAGAGGGATTTTCAGTTTTTAAGTTCACATTTTGGCTGGTGAGTGCTGATACTTTGTCCAGGTTGATAAATAAGATACGATCGACTTTATTTATTCCAAGACTGGGAAATTGTCACAGCAGCCTTGCAGGGCAGAAAAGTCTGCAAGCTGTAATAATAGAGAGTATACCATTGGCTATACCATTGGTTCATTGCAAATGAACAAGACTATAAACTATAGAAAACAAAATATAAAAAAATATAGAGCTGGTGGTAAAAACAAACCAAAAAAAAGGAAACAACTACCGTATTTTCTATAAGCCGCTACTTTTTTCTCACGCTTGTGGCTTCAATAATGACGCGCCTAATTTATGTTTTTTTTTCAGGGCTTACGAGCATCACTAAAACATTTAGTTTTGTCACATCGGGCCAATGAAATTCTGAGGCACAAAGCAGGGATAGAAAATGGATGGATGGATGGATGGACTTTTCTTTGTGTTATTTATTATTAATCTTTTTCATCAGCCATGTTACAGCCACTATTCAGAAATTTTTAGTACTTATTCATGGATGGTACCGGCATGTATTAAATTCAAAGTAAGAAAATGTCACAGGTGGACACCTGTGACTTATAGTCAAGTGCAGCCTATATATGTACACATATATTTATTTTCAGGGTTATATACAGGTGCGCTCAATAGCCTGGTATTGTAAATGACTCAATTTCGTATGTTATTAATTCTGAGTTTTGTTTGACTGTTAAAGTCTGATATGTTTTGTGAAAAACTCACGGCCCCCCATGGGTGTTGGTGATTTTACTGCAGGACTGCCGGGCAGGCAAGAGGTCATTTTCCTCTTCATCAATAGAAAAGTGCATGCAAAATAAGAGAAAGAAAATACAGTTTCACTTTAGAATCTCAAAATGGATGGATGGATGGATGCAGGATGGATGGATGGATAGATGCATGGATGGATGGACTGACTATTAATCCCAAGGGAAAATATCGTGGTCACAGCACCCGCTATAGTCAACCATTGTAAGAGGTAGCGAGAAAGAGTAAACAGTCTTATCATGAAAGGAATATGTATATATATATATATGTACATTACATATATGCTTTTATACATATCAGCGACTTGCGGTGAGGTTCCTGCTGGTGAGGCACGAGAACTGCATGCCTCACTTAGCGACTCTTTGCAGGCATTTTGTGATCCCCCAGCAAATGAAACTAGTAACATGCATACAGTTGTTGCCAAGAAAAATGTAAATTGGAAATGTAGTTTATATAGCAAAAGTGTTTAAACATTTTAATAGCGACATACAAAGAAACAGCAATACGGTCTTAGTGCAGCGTATGCCAGAAGTCAGCCGTCATTGCGCAATCTACATTGAGGCTCAAGAATCTGCGGCTTCACCATGTCTGTTCTCAGTAAATGTAAAAATCCAGCAATTATGAATATAAAAAACAATCTCAAACTAGTGAAGTTAAATGAAAACTACCTTTATACTGAAATCACTGATAAATATAACCATTTCATTCTTTTTTTGTCGACATTTTTTTCTTTCCAAGATTAGTAAGTGAGGCACAGCCTCTCCTGCCTCCCCCGACTGCACGTCACTGATACACATATACATATGTTTTGATGTGATTTTATGTGATTTAAATATATGTGTACATATGTATAAATCTATATCTATATATATATATATACATACATACATATACATATATATATTCCATATATATTCCATCCCTTCCATCCATTCCATATATTGTTAATATATAATATCCATTTCACATTATATATATAAGTATATATATATATGTGTGTGTATATATATATACATATACACACACACATATATATATACAGTCTGTATATATATATATATATATATACACACATATACATATATGTGATTGTACAAGAATGAGACAGGAGACAGATAATATCGAAAAATGGGATGCTGTGTATGTGAGTGTGTGTCTATATAAACATATATACTATGTATACATATGTGTTGGGATATTTCATATCCATATATGTATCCAAAAAATAGTATTGTAGAATTCATATGTAGAGACAGAAGATGGCAAGTCACTAAGAATAAAGTGATAAAGTGACATTTGAAACCTGACAGTGATGTCTGAGTATTCAGGGATGGAGTGCAGAAGATGCGCCTCAGTGCGGTTCTCTGGCGGATTTAAGCGGCGAGACGCGTTCCACAGATGCTCGGCACCGCCTGTCAGAGGAAGAAGAAGTTTTGTGTCATTCCATCTGAAAAAACGTGCAAAACTTCAGAAATAAAACAAGTGCTCACTGACTGGAGGCTTTTTTTTTTTTTTTTGCTTTCAACATAACTCCTTAAACACTACAATCTACAGTACACTTCAAACTGTAGCTGTAGGTATTGTTAGATCCATTTTCCGCTCATGGTAATATGTTTTCGCACAACCGCACGGTGATATCGACCTTTCTCAACTTTTCCCAATGCAATTTTTTTCCATAATATAATTCCCATCTCCCTCAGGAGATCTCATCTTCGATCTATGATGGCTTTCTTTTCCCTCTCCGTTAACAACACCCTTGGACGATGATGGGGATGTGACTGAAGTGTCACCGTGGTAACAGATGGGCACAAGCGCTGTATTATGTCAGTAAATACTGTGAAAAGCTTGGGTCTAAAGTCTAGCCAGAGAACAGCTTAAGCGGCTTTAAGCAACACTCCTGAATAAACCCCTCAGCGTGGAGAAATATTTTGCCAGGGGGACGATCTCAATTATAAAACTTTTCTCTCTCAAACCTGGCAGCCTCCTCTAAACCAATGGCAGGAGCCCAAAACAGATTTAGCTCTGTAATGCTGCTGAATAATTCCAGGTATTACAGCTCGGGGGCGAAGCTAATTGGAGGCTTTAAGATCCACGTTTATATATTCAAAGCATGTAATTAAATACACAAAGGGTGCCGCGTTCAACGGCGGTGATTGAGTCGACGCACACCGATGCAAGGCTTTTGTGAGGTCAAGTTGAAACGGAGATGAGTGGTTTTTCCTCGAAGCATATTGCGGCTTTGGCTCGTGCGGAACACGGAGGATTTTGGTTTCGAGGAGGAAGGGGACGCTTCCTGCCAGAAATTCTCAAGTAATGTTGCCAAAGCCTTTTGGCAAAGTTTTTTCCTTATCTGTTAATCACCTTGGACAGACATCCGGATCTCCTGTTTTTAGATGTTTTCTTTCAATATTTAGCTCCGTCGGACGTCAATCTGAGTTTGTCGTAACGACCGAAGCCCTGAGTCAGTCAAAAAAAAAACTAAGTGTTATTGACTTGGTGCGCAATTATAAAATCAGGACGTGATACGTTTTCTAATGTTTAACTTTGTTTTGTTTTAACTTGTATTCTGTGGTTTGACTTGGTAGCAAATAGCAATAACAGCTCCCTAAATCCAGCATCGATTGGCTGCTAGTTATAATGATGAATCCATAAATGTAAATATAAAAACAGGCGACACAACGGTGTCTCGATGTTCTCCCCGTCTCTGCGATGCTTTCCTTCAGGTTCTCTGGTTTCCTGCATCATCTAAATCGGCCAAAATTGTATTTCTTAACATGAAGCGTCATTGAGAGAGGGAATGATCGGATGGATAGCGTAAATACCTACAAGTAACGCTAAGTCCCAATTTTTCCTTCGTTTTAGTGTAAAGGAGAACGGGTGAATTATAAAATCTTTATATGTAATGAACTGTTCCTTAAAAAAATACATGACAAACAACCTGAGATTCATTAAAAAATGTAAGTGCAATTTCGACAACACAATGCCTCACTTCTGTCTCGTTTTGTTGTACGTACGAGTCTCGTAGTCGCACCGAAATTTCCTGCATCCACACCAAGCATACAGGTTTCTCATCAACCTTGATGAACAAATAAGTAGCGGTTCATTTTTCACGAATAACCCTACACTTGACGTGCACTTTTCTCTTTTTTGACAGCATCTTGCAGATGAGGGTGTCTTGGCCAACGGAAAATCAGTTACATTTCTAGCAATAAGTAACAATAAGTTGCTGCGCCTGCTGTAAGTTCTGAGTCGCATAGTTTTGTGCCATGTTGCTAACACTGACGAAAACAGCGTTCCCCCTAGCAGACAATATAGGAACTGCATTTTTATTTTAAAAAAGTACTTCGTGATATTTATGAGTTTTCCACGGGCCAGATTGGACCCCCTGGCGGGCCGCTATTGGCCCGCCGGCTGTACGTTAGACACCCCTGGTCCAAGCTGAACCCAGACTCTCGACCAATGAGAGCTGGGAGAGGCTCCGGCAGCCAGGAGTACAGGGTAAGAGCTATAGCTGATGAATTAATGGATACAATTTTTTTTTCATCATTTGTAGTGATACATCAGTTATATTATTGTGACACTAATATGGTCCATTTTGAAATTTTCATTGGGCTCCGCATCCTGACGATTTCTGAAGACTATGTTGGTGCAAAGAGATAATTGGGAGATGGCGAAGCTGCAGTTAGACACATCTCTTGGTGCTTTCAGAAGACATCGCCGTGCACTTTCTATGAAAACACCTGTCAAAAGACATAACCGGTTTCCAACAGACTGGGTTGGATTTTGAATTTGTCGTCTCCTTTTTTTTTTTTTTTTTTTTTTCCTTTCTTTGTACCTCACTACCCTTGAAGAGAGGCATGATGAGGAAAACACTCTCAAATAGGTCAGCGGAGAAACCAATCAGCTGCAGCACCATCTGTCCCTCTAATGACTACCTGGCTGCTCAGTGATGTGACACGGTTGGCTGGAGAGGCCCCGCTGCAAACATCCTCTCGTTAAGGCTCCGCGTTTCTGTCCGACTCCACCGGTGATACGTGATCAGGCCAGAAAAACGCACCTTCCATCTTTTGTCTCTCTGGTGGACGTGCCGGAATTTATCTGGATGTTTACAGTAAAAAAACAGCGTACCGACCTGTAAAACTGAAATACCGTCCTCGCTTATTAACGATTGTCTCTTACGGCCTCTTACGGAGAGGGGAAATAATCGAGTCGGGAGATCTTCGACTTGAAAATTGATTTAAATTCAGAATGGACAACGGACGCTCTTTATCGTGTAATCTTATCATTTTCAGTCATTCGCACATTCTTTGATTATTGAGCAAATTCTAGAGCTGTCATCAGAGCCTCGTTTTAGGAGGACGGTCGACAACTCGCTATCGGATGTTGCAGTAGCTTCGGTGATATTGTGTTTATGGGTTTTCGAACATTTCCGATTCGGATGCTCTTGTAAAACGATCCCCATCGATGAATACGATCAGACCGGTCGTCCTTCTAAGTATTTGTTTTGGTCCCGAAATCTGACCGAACAGACAGGAAGATTGGCAAAAAGGTCAAAACTTCAAGATAAACAAAGATCCAGAGGGATTTTCAGTTTTTAAGTTCGCGTTTTGGCTGGTGAGTGCCGATACTTTTTCCTGGTTGATAAATAAGACTTTATGTACGGGGAAATTCAATTGTACACAGCAGCCTTGAAGGGTGGAAAAGTCTGCAAGAAGTAACAATA
Organism: Fistularia commersonii; assembly: GCF_037954325.1. Taxonomy (NCBI): domain Eukaryota; kingdom Metazoa; phylum Chordata; class Actinopteri; order Syngnathiformes; family Fistulariidae; genus Fistularia; species Fistularia commersonii. Next base: position 18,923,084 of record NC_141287.1, on the reverse strand, counting down.
GGAGGAGAATATGCCATTGGGTGTGTATTACTACGTATAATATAAACAATAGAAAACAAAATATAAAAAAATGTAAGGCTGGAGGTAAAACAACTTCTATAATTTCTGGATTGTAAGCTGCTACTTTTTTCACACACTTTGAACACTGTGGCTTCAACCACGATGATTTTTTTCGTCAAAACATTTGGCCTCGTCACATCGGACCAATGAAAGGACCATGAAATTCTGAGGCTGCTCACACCTTAGACGCCGAAGACGACGACTTAAATGGTTTTAGTGCGCAGGAGAAAGACGGAGATAGCGATCAGATGGAGGAGGACGAAGCGGGGGATAGAAAATGGATGGATGGATTCTGTTATTTATTATTCATCTTTTTCATCAGCCGTCGTACAGCCACTGTTCGGCAATTTCGGAGGTGATGTAACCGGTATGTATTTAATTAAAAGTAAAAAAAATAATGCTTCTGTAGAAATATCTCACTTTACAACATGGGCACCTGCAGCTTAGAGACAAGTGCAGCCTTTAGATGTACACATATATTTATTGACTTATTTTTAGACGGTGCGGCTTATATTCAGGTGCGCTCAATAGTCTGGAAATTACAGTAAAGTAGAACCTAGGCTTAAAATTTAATTGTCCTTTGACTTTTCCCGTTGAAATCAATGTAAATTTCACTGATTCGTTCTCTTGCACGAAAAACACACTGCACTTTTTGATTGGTTTATTTGTGGCAAAAATACAGAAATGAATGAAAGATAATTATTGCTGTGTTTCTGGTGTTTGTTCTCTTAGTGCCGTCACGTGCACGTTTTGTCTCCTTCGCATATGAGATCATCCCGAACAATATCTCAATCAAGCTTGTCTTACTAATAATAACTTTGCTTTGTTATCGTAGTCGCCCCTTCAGCCACATCAGCAGTCTTTAGCACATCTTTGTTCTTCAGAATCGAATCGATAGTTGACTTTGCCATTTCTTAGCGCTTCTTAACACTACTAGCGCTAGCACTCTTCACTTTTCTGGAAGCCGTAATGAGGTCTAACTTGCTGAAAAAAAGTTTTAAGAGTAGAACACAAGGATGAATGATGTAAACAATGCAGAGTGCTACGTTGGTGTTCGTACAACGAGGCTTGCTCGCGTCTCGATTCAAAATTTGATCAAAATCCCTGTTCTTCCGACGATTGGTTTGGAATTCGGAGCGTTTGTAAGCCGAGGTTCCACTGAACGTCACCAGATGTTGCTTTTCTAATGGATTTACCGTATTTTTCGCACTATAAGCTGCACTTAAAAATCCTTTACGTTTCTCAAAAATGGGCCGTGCACCTTGCACGCCTGCTGCGCCTTCTGTATGAATTCTTGTTATGCTTACTGACCTCCAACCAATTCGATGTGGTACGCTGCGCTCAAACATCTGTCAAAATGTTTTAGTCCGGCTTTGGTAAGCGACGAATCCGCTCCGCTCGATTGTCAGACGATTTTCCGACTGACGCGGGGACTTTCTATGAAATCAGTTGAATATGGGTCGCAACGTCAGAATGTTAGATGTAGCGCTGGAATTGTGCTGTTCCAACCTCGCACTAACTATCGCTGGCAACAATAAACCAATCAGAGAACGCTACGGAGTATCGTTTACCTCCGCCACTTTTTATAACGCCGGTTCATACTGTGCTTCAACATAGCATCAATGTTCATTTGTGACATGCTTACGAATACAAGCTCAAGGCTATCGGTCACGCAGTGGATCATGTGAATAGAGCAGCCGCGAAAGAATTCAATATTAGTGAATCAATGAGCGAGCAGATGATCCGCACCAAGTAAAGACGACCAGAGTTTCCGAGGGAACTAAAGCGAGATGAATAAAGTTCGACTAAAGTGACTATTTTGTTTTACTTTATAAACCCTACGTTTTATCATGCGCGGTGCGCCTTATGCATGAAAATAGACCCGTTCATTAATATTGGGGCTTACGGTCTGCAAAATTCGGTACTTCGTCAGTGCCGACATGTCGGCCGAACATCTGCCTCGGCTATTTTTGACTGAAATTGTCTGATTTTGAGCTTTTAATAATGTTACAATTACTTCAATTACAATTATGCTGCAATTATTCATGGATATTTTTGTCTTGCTATCTTTTGTCTTCATCCTTTCTCTTTATATTTGTATTCATATGTATTTTCTTTTTTTTTTTTTGACATAACTTATGCTGCTGAGACAAAGGTTTTTTAAAATTTATCTTATCTTATCTTACCGGGGATAACCTAATATAAAAGCCAATCTGCGCGGCAAGACGACCTCAGAGTGCTTTGTCAAAATGCAAAGTTGACAAGGAGAGCGAACGGGTGTCTTTGCAGCAGGAAAAAGGTCGAGCTTGTACTGCCTCTTCCCACAGGGGGCGGCCAAAATCGAAAACGAAATGAAAGTCGTGCCTTCAGGCGCGGCGAGTGTGATTTAAACAGAGCGAGGTGTTCGGAAAAAAAAAAAAAAACAGGGGCACCTTCAGATCTTTGGCGAACCAGATCTGGACCCGATGCAAACTTCCCTGCTGCCCGTGGTGACTTGCATCTCCGGCAGACACGGCTATTTACAGCCTCATACTGCAAGGGACGGCCAGCGCTTTGCGATTTCAATTATTATAATCGTAGCCATGCATCTAAAATGCTGATTTAGGGTGATCAAAGTGAAGGCTTTTTAATTTCCAAACTCTTCCCACTCTGCTCTGCGCCGCAAAGGTCGTAGATCCAGCTGAAGTCGAGAAGAGATATATAAGAGTAATGAGGTAGGCTTTAGGGGTGAGCGCCATAGGACCGGGTATTAGCGAGAAAGTCAAAAAAGGATACAGTAGACCCTTGTTTTTGGCGGGGGTTACGTTCCAAAAAGAACCCGCGATAGGCAAAATCTGTGAAGTAGAAACCATTATTTTTTTTTACAATTACTATACTATTAAATACTCTATTATACATTGAAAAGAAAGAATAAACCATTTTACAGGCTCAATCATTTGTTTCACAAATAAAAGTACTGCACTTAAGAAATGTTTTTTTCAACAAATTGCAGACAGTTGCAACCCTTTTTGCATCCTTATTAAAACTTATTGCTGCTGTCGTCCTTATGTTTTTTTCTTCCTTCTTTATGGAACGAACGGGAGATTCATTAATTCCGTAATGCCGACCTACAGCCGCATAGCTTTTACCTTCCCTTAGCATGTCCAGAAGTTTAACTTTATCTTCGATAGATAGCATCTTCCGCTGCCTTTCGGGCCCTGCCACGGGTGCTTTTGTCGGTCCAGAGCGTTTTGTCAACATAATGGGTTTTAGAGAAACTCAGAATTGTAAGAGAATTTGCACGTACGTAATGTAAATTTGGCAAGCTGTTTTACGTACGTGTACGTATTAAACTGCGACGTTATCGATGCACAGGTAGAGAAGAGGCGGAGTGACTTTTTAGCCAATCGGAATGCTGAACACAATGCACCATGCAAATCCGTGAAGTAGCGAAACCGTGAGAAGTAAACCGCGTTATAGCGAAGGGATCACTGTATATGAATTGATACAAGGACCGCTGTGCGATTATACTGCAATATCTGCCAGAGGATACATACTGGGACATGCTGTTGCAAAATAATTAATGCAGCTGAAAAGTCTCTTTTTAAGTTTGTTTTACATCAGCAGAGTGCCACTTTAAATCACAGGGGTGTCAATGTTTGTTTTGCATATTGCCTAACCGGAATCTCGGTTATAAATAATGGAGTGTCAGGGATATCAATGCATTATTGAAGAAAAAAAAATACTGTGATATACTGCATTATAGATAATGTCGCGCAGCATTATCACCTATCTGTAACGACAGATAATGATCTGCCCACGTCGCGGAGAAAGCGGAGCAGAAATGCCTTGTGGCTGAAAATTTTGTGCGACGTCAGATGGGACAGTAGCGAAAGCAAAGGAATCAACAGCATTTGATCCGTTGGGAAACATGCACAGACTCATCGGAGACCCTTCATTGGCCGTAAGGGTGAATGGGAGGGCGAACGGTCGGACGCGTCTAGAATTTAGAATCGGCTCCAGCGGCATAGATAAACATGACATCATTGCTTTAATTTCCTGAATTTCAGATGTCTGAAGCGTTATTGATTGTTTACGCCGTCCAGCTCTGCACACGTTGGGGTTTATAGCGGGTTAAAGCTGGATATCCTTACTGGGGAATTTCGTTAGCGTGCCTCCATCGTCCCTTTGTGCTCTGACAAAATAACTGTGCTCTCATTGGTCATTTTTGAAGATATTTGGCTGATTGTTATACCCATTATTTCCCCGAGATGTTTCGGGATCTTGAGTAACGAAATTATTCATGGCCTCGTCCGTAACTCTGAGAGAAGCGATGAGTTGTTTTTATTGTCTGCATGGAAAAAGAAAAGGGAAATTAAAAGCGGGGGATATGACAAGAGTAATTTGATGACGGTTGATAATCTTAAGTGCCGGCCATGATGCCTTCATTGCCGAGACCGAATATAATATCCGCGCTGCCACGGCCGCAACTGCTCACCGCTTTAATGCACGTCAAGCAGCGTCGCGTTGAAGAACCAAAACGTATATTTGCTTCCGGCGTTAAGGATGAGCCTCCTGCATCTCATCTAGCCGGAAGCTTACAAAATCCTTGCCCGTGTCTTTGTTTTGGAGCGTTAATTTCTTAAGTGTGTCATGTTTGGAATATATCACTTGGGTCTACAGAGTAGCATATTAAAGTCAGCCTTGAGGATAAGGAAAATCCTCCTTATTCCCTGAAAAAAAAGGTTTACATCATTAAATACTGTTTATTTAAAGAACCACGTGATAAAATGTTCTCATTTCAATTGTAATTATTATTTTATGTATTTCACGAATTGAGTTATGAATGCGTACTCAGTTTGTCTGATCCCGTCTTGTGTGGTGCATCGGGATTTTCCGAGCTCTAATTTGTTTGCATCGTATGATTAGAAAAGTGTGTGATACCTCAGGGCGGTGTGTCAGTTCTGAATTTGTCACGGCGGTTTCTAAAAAAGAAACATGAATTTCCCCACGACTGCTTCTTGTTAAGGAACTTTACGTCTGCAGCAACAGAGTACCTGGTTTATAAACAATATTCCCGCGTTCGTTCCGTACCGCTTGTTTAATACATTACACAATAAAATACGGTGAAAACATGCAATCTGCGTGCAATCAAACCAGGGACCCTTTTTTTTGCAGCCCGCCAAAGGATATTATTTTTAAAAAAAAAGTATATTGTTTTGTTTCCGCGGTGACGCGAGGTGGATTTCGAACAGATGCTGTAGAGCACTTTACACAGATCAAGCCTAAAGCTATGCATTATTTAAACCAAGAATTAAAACAGTGCTCATTCTATCCAGTGGGCCATAAAGAAAAAGCATACATTTCCCATAATAATTAAATGACTGTTAAAAATTAAAGAAAAAAACACAAATAAAGTAATCAAGTTGAGAGCTGTAGTTGATTTTTTTTTTTTTTTTTCTGTTCATTTACAGTAAAACCCTCGCTATAACGCGGTTCACCTTTTGCGGCTTCACTGTTTTGCAGATTTTTTTAGTGCAGTTTTTTAAATCTTTTTTTTTTTTTAACAGAACAGTACATTGTGTTCTGAATCCTAATTGGCTAAAGGACGGTAGACCAGTGTCAACAATCTCCGCACTTCGTTTCTGTACAGCTCGCCAAATTTACATTTGCAAATTTTCCCCATGACAAAACCCACAATGTCGACAAAACGTTCGGCAAAGGCGCCTGACGACGCGCCAAAAAGGAAGAGAAAAATGTTAACTATCGAAGAAAAAGTTAAACTTCTGGACATGCCGAATAGAGCGCCATTACAGAATAAATGAATCTTTGGTTAATGAATCAATGAGCAAGCAGATGATCCACACCAAGGAAAGACGACCAGTTTCCGAGGGAACTAAAGCGAGATGAATAAAGTTTGACTAAACTGACTACTTTGTTTTACTTTATAAACCGTACGTTTTATCATGCGCAATGCGCTTTATGCATGAAAATCGACCCGTTTGTCGATATCGGGTCCGCAAAATACGGTACGTCGTCAGTCTGCCTTTGCTATTTTTGATTGAAATTGTCTGATTTTGAGCTTTTGATAATGTTACAATTACTTCAATTACAATTATGCTGCAATTATTCATGGACTTTTTTTTTTGTCTTGCTATCTTATGTCTTCTTCCTTTCTCTTTATGTTTATATTCATATTTATTTTCTTTTTTTTTTGACATAACTTACACTGCTGTGACAAAGGAATTTTAAAATTTGTCTCATCTTATCTATCTTATCACAATGTCGACGAAACATTCGGCAAAGTCACCTGACGACGCGGCAAAAAGGAAGAGAAAGATGTTAACTATCGAAGAAGAAGTTAAACTTCCGGACGTGCCGAATAGAGCGCCATTACAGAATAAATGAATCTTTGGTTCGTTGCATAAAGAAGGAGGAAAACAACATAAGGACGACAGCGGCGATTAGTTTTAACAAGGATGCAAAAAGGGTTGTGACTGTCTGCAACAAGACGGCTGTAAGGATGGCGTCCGTTTTAGCTTTGTGGATTCACGTCTACAGGAAAAAGAACATTATGCTGGATACCAACGTTATTCGCACAAAAGCTTAAAAAACTTTATGAAACCTTTGCTGACAGCGATGACATTCGTGACGAGCCGACTGCTTCGCCTATTGCGGGTTATTTTTAGAACGTGACCCCCCGCAATAAACGAAGGTTTACTCTATTTATTTTTTTAGATGATGGAAAGGGCTGCTCTGTGCTGTGTCAGGACTTTGCCAAGATAATGGGAGCCTCAAGTCCTATTACGCAGGAAAGGACACAGAGGCACCAAGACCGGAATTCGATAGGACAGAATAAAACCACCCACAGCAACAGAGGCATGCAAGACTTTTTGGTTTTTCGCTGTACCGCCGTGATTTTTTATGCCCACCCAGGCGGTTCGCTCTGATCATTTTTTAGACCCAAATTAAAAAAAAAAAAAAAAAAGGCTTTCGCGGACGGCCTCGGGAAACCCGTGCTTCCGAAATGTCAGGGGGGAAGCAGCGAGGTTCAGGTGGGAAAGACAAAATAATGCTTGGGAAAATCAGGACGAAAGGTTCCTCGGGTCCTTATTTCCAAAATCTAAATTTACCAACATAATATCATATATTAAAATTACAATTGCTGATTAGCTTTAAATGGCTTTCAGCCCATTTTCGGGGTATGGCCTCGTTTTAAATGCAACCTGGAGGAGTCAAATTGGAAATTCTCTGAAAGCGGTAATTTGAAAAGGATTATTGAGATCTAAAACTGTTTAACAACGCATTGGAAATACTCGAGTGAGCGATACGAGCGAAAGGCGCGGGATTCGGGGATCGGGTCGGGAGTCTCCTCCTGGAAGGGGGAATATAAACCTCAACAAATCTGAGTCTCATTGTGCCGTTATCAGAGTTACCGGCATTGAAAGGCTCAGGCGATGTGATTCCTCTCAGGCCCCAGGAGTGACGGCGGCCTCGGTGGCTCCGTCTCCTTGTGGATTCAGGACAGAGAAGTGAACTCTTTGAGCTTATTAATAAGTTTTTAGAAGCTCACAGACTTGTGTAATTACAGCGCTCCTTCACATTACGGTGACCTCTAAAGTTTCAGAACGCTGCTCCTCCTCCGACCCCCCCCCCCCCCCCCTTCCCCAAAGCCACCCATCCCTCAAGAGAACAAAAACTTAATCAGACTGAGAAAAAACTGGAGTAAAATTAAAATGAAAAAAAGCAATTTTTGGAAGGGGCGGGGGGGATTTCTTCCAAATTTAGTTTTAAATCACATTTCTCCTTCCATATGGAACAACGCATAACAGCTATGTTACAACGCAGAACCCCATCTATAATATCACAGCAGTATTTAAATCGCTGCTCTCTGGCTCGATGTATTAACGCGTCTTTCTGCTGACCATTAATTAAATGAAATGTAATTCAATATAATGATATAATTCAAACAAGCCACCAAAATCTAGAGATCATAGACTGAAGGAAAAATACTTGTAATTATTATGCACGGGCTTAAAATCCCTCCTAAATTCTTCACACCATCACATTTCATTAGCTCTTTTAAATTCTGTAATGCATCATGCAAAGCCAGACAGAATAAAAGAAAAAAAATAAAATAAAAGGAGTAGTTTATCTTTTGTTTCTGACAAGAGAGCTCATTTACATACAATTCAAAAACTTTTTTTTCTAAAAGCAGCTCTAAATTAACTGCATAATTATCACTGCAGGGCGGCTCGGTGCTGCAGCGGTTAGCGCTTTTGCCTCACAGAAAAACAGCCCCCGTTATGATTCTGGGGGGGGGGGGGGGTTCTGCGTGACGTGTGCGTGTTCACTCCGTGTTTCGCCGCTTTCCTCCAACAGTCCCAAAAAAAAAAAAAAAACATGCAGGAGGTTGATCGCAGACCCTGAATTGCCCAGACATGTGAATGATTTGATGTTTCTACGTGACATGTGACTGTAAGGGTGAATGGTTGAATTTATTACTCATTCAAATCCATATGCATTCCCATCTTTCTTGAAACAGCCTTCCATCTGCATCAGCTTTTCTCTTCCTGGACGTTTAAGGATCATTTGTATTTCTCAATTCCACTTGTTGAAAACGGTATCGATGTGGATACACTGCGGTCTAATGGCGTCGATTCGCGGGTAACGGGATCGGCATGAATCAATGCACGCGTTTGATTTATCTACCATATTTTCCGCACTATAAGGCGCACCTAAAAGCCATTTATCTTCTCAAAAAAACGACAGTGCGCCTTATAAGCTGGCGCGCCTTAAATATGGATCAATATTGAGCCACAAGAGGTCTCGCCAGTACGGGAAGCAGCCGGCGACTCCATTTTCTCCCTTAGGATGAGTAGCGCGCGGTTCATGCTAGGATATATGACTGCACGAAGCGTGCATTTTCATTTCCATTTGTGAGTGTAAAGACCCCAAAACGGCTCCTTTCAAGAGACACGCTTACAACGTAGAGTTAAAACTCGAGGCGATCAGTCACGCAGTAGAACACGGGAATCGGGCAGCGGCGAGAGAATTCAACATTAACGAATCAATGGTGCGGAAGTGGAGGAAGCAACAAGATGACCTGCGCCAAGTAAAGACGACCAAACAGAGTTTTCCAAGGGAACAAAGCGAGACGGCTACAGTTAGAGGACAAATACGCAAACTTAACATCAATGAATATAGAGGCGGACCTTCTTGGTGCTTTCGTTTTATGAAATGCTTTGAACTGTGACAAATGGAGTTGGAAATGCATGTGAACAGAGTTGTCAGAACGTTGGTTTATATTCTATTAATAAAGTTTGACTGTCTTATCTGACTGTTTTGTCAACATTCCCTGTAGCGCAGCTCCATTTAGTGGATGCATAACGCAACCCCAGTCACTACTGTAGCTTCTATTATATGTGCCTTATAATGCGGTGCGCCTTATATGATATATATATATGATATGATATGATATGATATGATATGATATGATATACATATATATATGATTTTTTTTTTTAAATAGGCCATTCATTGACGGTGCGCCTTATAATCCAGTGCGCCTTATAGTGTGGAAAATACGTTATTTTAAGACAATCAGACCTTTTAACACGTTCTCCAGGCCTTGAGTTTGACACATGTGCTCTATATCAGTGGTCCCCGACCCCAGGGCCGCAAACCGGTGCGGTCCGTGGATCACTTGGTACCAGGCTGCACAAGAAATACCATCATTTCCAGACTATTGAGCGCATCTCAATATAAGCCACACTGGCAAGCTGATCGCTGTCTTGGGCTTCCTCCTGCGCACTAAAACTGTCAAAGTCGTCTTCTTTGGTGTTGGAGTTGAACGGACACAGAATTTGGCGAGGATAAATGTTTTAGCGGCATGACGCTAGTTAGCACCCGCCCCTAAAAAAAATTTGCTGCATCGTTGTTTAAGTGAAAAAAGCAGCGGCTTATCGCCCGGAAATTACGGTAATCAATTATTTCTATTGGATTTATTATCTGAGTCTGAAAAATCTTTATTTTGAAAAAGAATTTATTTTGAAAAACAACCGCAATCTGTCGGTTACATCTCGCTCACTAGAGCGCCAAAAATGTAACCCAGAAGCTAGCAAAATTAGTAAAAATCAGACGTCAGACAGAAAGTTTCTTTTGAAGGGAAAAAGGTGGATCACGTTTATTATTATGGTGGCAATGTAGACAATCTACGTGTGAATGGTTGTATGTGTACCGCGTATGACTTGTGAATGAAAGTTTAAATGGCTATATGTTTCTAAATATGACGTGTGAATGAAAGGGTGAATAGTTGTATATCTCTAAGTGACGTGTAAATGAAAGGGTGAATAGCGTAATTTCTCTAGTTGATGTTTGGATGAGAAGATGGGTGGTTATGTTTCTAAATATGATGTGTGAATGAGAGAGTGAATAGTTGTGAGTTCCTTTCTTTGATTGACAGGCCTCTCGTCCAATGGCAACCGGGATAGGCTCCACCCCACCCCGATGCATTCATTCATTCATTCATGAATTGTCACTGTATTGTATTTCTAGCAGATTATTTCACAGAAAAATATCGGTCAAATTTACCAATTCAAGAATTGTTACCCGTAACACCATTATTACTCATAAGCCGAAGCTCAATTCCCGTTGCAGAGCGGGAGGTGATTACTTTTAGCAACAGTGGCAAATAAGAGAAAAACTGTGGGTTATTTTTCTCACAATAGCAAAGTAACTAAGAAGTGCCGTTGAACACACATCTCTTTTATTTTAGAGGCTTCAAACCAGAGCTTGAATTTATGATTTTTTTTTTTTCCCCACTTGACTTTTATCGTTTGTTTCCAAAGTTTCCAAAATACCTCATCAAAAAACCGAGTGGGTGGTTAATGGTTTAAAACTGTCACAGCTGGGATGTATATACGTCTTTCGCCGCTTTGAAGAAAAACGCTATTCTTTGGGTTTTTTTGGAATCGATTGCATGCAAACACGGACACTTTCGACACGAAGTACGCAAATCGGTCCGGAATAAACAGCCTTTCCCGAAATATTTTTCCCATTACGACTATTCTGACCGACTTCACAAGCGTCTCCTTCCTTATTTTAAGACACTCGCTTTGTCGCGCGATCTGATCGACTTGATTTGTGTCATTTACAGGAATTGCATGCATTTCCGAAGGCTACTGTTTCACTCCTTTGCTACTCAATATTCAGGATAACAAGACAAATGTACTCGCCAACGCACTGGTTTCAGCGGCGTAGTGGACCCCAGGCAGCATCTGTTCAGGGGAAATAAATGTTAGATTACCAGACAGGAGGCAGTTCCCGCTTTTTCCGTGTTTCCCTTCAGCCGTGCCTGGACTCCCGGTGCTTTATCGCTGTTTTTGCTGCAGTGTCCGATTGAGGAAGCCCCCGCCACATCCAGGACTCTTTGACTTCTCTCTTTATCACCTTTATTACTCGTCTGACACGGGCCGCCCGCCCACAGGGCTGCAGAAACGGGAGTTTCAGGCATATAACTTTCTGCATCCTGCTAAAAAAAAAAATAATAATAATAATATAATATAAGTGAAGCACAGAAAAACATACGGATCCAATGGTATGAACTTGCGGGGCAGGGAGGAATATTTAGAGCTTAAAAAAAAAAAAAAGGAAAAACAATCTAAAACACTTACATAAATGAGGGACTGAAATGCTTATGAAATAGTTCTGTTATTTTCTGCAAGAGGAGGATATAATGATGCGGAAACAAATCATCGCACGCACATACAATTCAAAACCGTTGGCACTGGAGGGAAAAAAATATTACCTTGGCGACTTTGTCGTTGGCTCTCGGGGCGCAGAAGGAGGGGGGGTGGGGGGGGGGTTGCCCGTCAGCTCCCGCTGATACCTGGAAATGAATCTTATTTTTCGCCGACTCTGCTAATGATTTATTTACAGCCTTGTGCTTAAAATTAGCAACAACAGTGGCGGTTCAGCAAGTGGCTGAAGGAAGGGTCCCTCTGAAAGCCTCACATCCTGCCTTATTAATAAGTACTGTGGAGACGCGGAGGAGTGAAGGTGACGCCCGTGTCATTCTAGATTTATAGTTTATTTACCGAATGCACAGGGATACATTCATGATGGCTAATAATATGACAGGAAGTAGAGCTGGAGGTAGCACGGATTTAGATGTTCCGATTCCGGCGCAAGGAGTAGCTTTTTCAATTTTTTTGGGGGGGGGGGTTTCCTATGGTTTTTAGCTCAGTTTTTTGTGATTTTTTTTTTTTTTTTTTTTTTTTGCGGGTCAAAAGTGACCCCACTATCATGTTTAGCTGTAGAAAAAAAACACCTTAACCTATTTTTTTCCAACTTGAAATTTTATGACTTTTCCTAAAGAGACCCCGTAATTAGAAAAAGTGATACTTCTTTTTTGTTTATGTTTCCATGTGGGCTGTACACCACTAGGGTACAAAGATTGTCTTATAGGTCATTTTTGACCCGTAGGACAAGGGGAGTAAACACGATGTTAAGATCGCACCAGGGTTAATATAAATCCACCTTTACACTTTCTTCCGACATTTTTCCCCGACGGACGAAGAACAAGCTAACCAAAACAAAGATTTTGTTAGCCGCCCGAGCTAACGCTAACTTATCAGCTCACCCCGTATATTTATATTTCCTGATTCCAATTCTGCAGTTGTTCCCTTTGGGAGTGAGGAGGATGGAGAGGAATCAGGAAGGAGTCCAACGTCAGGAGAAGCACTTGTTAGATGTTTTTGAGATAAAATGAGCAGAGGAAGGAGAGCGAAGATCTGCATTGAAGGACACCGAGGTCGGAGGCCTGGAAGGACACCGAAGAGGAGATTTACGGCCGGAGCCAAAGAGGACTTGAAGTCATTAGGTGCGAGAGGAGAGGATGAAGAGGTAGAGGGTTAGACGGAAGCCGACGATTGGCCGCGGGGACCCCAGAAGGCGAAAAAGAAGAAGTTCATAAGTTGGAAGGAGATTAAGGATAGATCCTCCGGTTTAATGTCTCCTCCTTTCAGGCACGTTTGACTTCGACAATTAAAACGAAGACAACAGACTCTTCCCCGTCCCGACGGAACTCGGTGAACTTTGGCGCGAATGAATTCTTTTCTCATTATGTCGGGGAAAAAAAGCAATCACCTCGCCGTCTCGCCCCGGCACGTGCGCGGATCTGGAATTGTAACTTTGGAGACGGAGTGTAGTTTTTTACGCGGCGGCAGACAAAAGCGGGATTCTGACGTCCTGCCTGAAGCAACAGCTCTCGTCGTATTTTCCCTAATTAAACCTTTCCTGCCAGTTCGTTGAAATCCCCCCGTCTCTGTCTTACCTCATTATTCGTCCCCGACCGGGCCGTCACATTTCATTATTTCTCTCTGTGTACTGTGGCGCGGGTATATTTTTTGATCAGCGAGAGACGCATTTATCCGATGATGGCGACATTTTTCACCCCCGTGCCATTAAGAACGAGGCGTGAAATTATCTGCCCCGGTATGGTTTTTTTTTTTTCCGAAGAGCCTCGCAGGATGGAGAGGCGTTATTTTGCTCCTACGTCGGGCCGGCCCATTATACGAGCAACGCTGCATTTTACTGAAATTACAAGGCGTAGAGCGGCGCTCCCCCTCCCGCCGCATCAGGGATAAATTTAGTTACGAGTAATAACAAGTAATTACATCTTACCTCAGGAGTTCAGCTCTCCCTGGTGTAAAGAGATACTTTTATATTTTAAATCAATCAAATGTTTATGTTCAGATTAACAGTGGCTTCCATCATTAAAAGACGGGCCAGGAGCCCGGAAGCGTGAACCATGTAAGTGACAATATCCCCCCTGATGTTTCCCCGGAGAAACAGCATTATACTTCTCGTCGTGATTTCACATTTTCTCCAGCTCATTTCCATCCGGCGCCTCAAACGCCACGCAGATTCGGGGGGGGGGGGGTATTATTGCCGCCCGTTGTGTTTCGTGTTGATAACTTTGCTCAAGAGGAAGCGTACGCGGCAACTTTCTCTGCACTTCTCTGACCTTTTGCACACTCTATATCCAATGATTGAATATATTATGCGGATCGGTCAGGTAGTCGCTCGTCGAGATCGCGGAAAGAGAGGCTCCGACGATAATAACGATAATAATCTTCCGGAAAAAAAAGCTGCGAAATCAGACGGCGGAGTGTAAATACTGCATTCAGCAACATAGTGAAAACAAAAACCTTTCAGAAGTGTGACTACACAGTGGTAAACAACTCATCTGGAGAATATAAAAACACCAGGCATGGCGACTGCAGACAGTGTTAATCATAAGCTCCTGAAAAGATAACCAAAGCGTCCAACCGGAAAATGCCTTGTTATTTTGAAAAAGTGTGTGTCTGTGTGTTTTCCGTGTGTGTGTGTGTGTGGTCTCGGTTGATGTATCAAAATCCAAAATGCCATAACGCTTTGAAAAGGCAGATATTAAGTTCGGAATTTGCGTTTGGGGAATAGAGCATTTCTCGGGTGATGTAAAAAAAAAAGCGCTGTACATTTAAAAAAAAAAAAAACATGACTTTTCAAAAGTTTGATCGATGTTTTGTGGGATCAGAAAAAAAAAAAAAAAAAACTCCGTTAAGTAAAGGTCCAAGAAGGCAAACCCAATAGAAATCGTCCTTTTTTGAAATCAATACCGGAGCGTAAATGCCTTTTCCTACATCTGCCATATCGCTCCAGTTAGATATCGAGTGGGTGACAGTAATCTCTCCTACGTAAAAACTGTGGCATTTCAGCCGATCCCCCTTGCTGTCAGCCCGAGGACGCTTTGTGAACATGATTCCCGGGATCTTCGCTTGGCATCTTAAGGACTGGCTGGCTGGATCAATGTAAAATTAAAGCGACTGCTTAAAATTTAATTCAAATCAGCCGTCACATCCTGTATTATTTTGACAACTTCCTGCTCGGCTATCCGTCTTCTGACGGGGTTTGCACGAAAGCGGAACGTCTCTTTTTTTTTTTTTTTTTTCCAGCAGAAACCCCTTTTGCATTTATTTGCATAACTTTTCAATAAAAAACAAACTTTCTTCTAGCGTCGCGACGTGGGCCGCCTGAGCTCCCTGCATCACCACATACATGCATACGTCTTGCGCCTATTAAAATCCGCCGCTAAAAACTTCCGTCGCCGGCGTGCCGTGCGATTCAAAGGGAGGCCGTCACTAAAAAGTGGATTTTGTCCAAATGAGACTCTCGTAATCTTATTTCAAACCTTCGGTTCTGCGTGATCCTCCGGCTTTCCGCGAAGCGCCGAATTCAATCCGGCAATCTATTTGCTCAGGGACGTCAATGGAAAAGAGAAAAAAAAAAAAAAAAAAAAAAAAGGGTCTGCCTGAAGACGGTCGGCGGGACGTGAATCAAAAAATATATTTGTGACGTGCAGCGGGGAGTATAATAACTCTTTTTAGTAACCGGTTCGCCAAACGTTCATCTCGGAAGCTTGGAGGGAAAAATGGCGGGTCTTGATGAATGGCTGTCTTTGTGCTTTGCTCCACCGTACAAGTTACATCTTGCTGTGTGATAAATCTTGATAAATTGGGCCTCTGTTGGTACGGGCTAATCATTTCCCCATTTTATTCTCTTCTCCGGCGTGTCCTGGAAGTCCCGCGCTCAGAGCTATAACTGTCCCACCCTGTGCGGATCATTTAATATCAACCCGCCGCCATCCTTTCCGCCGATGACCGACCAGCTGCAGTCGCGAAGAGTTAAAGGTTTTTTATGGCTGATTCGCAGTGTGATGTCCGGTATTATGACTGATTGGAATAATTGCACGGCGGAGAATCTCGCCGCCTGCCTGCCTGCCTGCCTGCCAGCCGCCGGGCTTTGTCATTGCCTTCACACGTTTGGCCCTGAATGTCCAAAACCCCCAGATTCTGCTAACAGACAGCGCTCGTGCTCTATCGTCTGGAACAGGGCTGAGCAATTATTTCGGCATGTTTCTTATTTATTTTTAAGCGCAAACCAACTAGGTATTATGTTAATTGGCCAGAATGAAAATTGCAATTTAAATATTTACATTTTTTGGCATTTTATTTCAATTTTTTTTAAATCATTTTCATATTTCAATTTTTTAGAATAATTTTCGTATTTCGTAAAAGGAAAAAAAATAAGGCGCAGGCCAACTAGGTATCATGGAAATTGGCCAGGATGAAAATTGCAATTTAAATATTTACATTTTTTGGCATTTTATTTCAATTTTTTTTTTAATCATTTTCGTATTTCAATTTTTTTGAATCATTTTCGTATTTTGTAAAAGGAAAAAAATAAGGCGCAGGCCAACTAGGTATCATGGAAATTGGCCAGAATGAAAATTGCAATTTAAATATTTACATTTTTTGGCATTTTATTTCAATTTTTTTTAAGTCATTTTCGTATTTGGTAAAAGGAAAAAATAAGGTGCAGGCCAACAAGGTATCCTGTTAATTAGCCAGGATGAATTTTGCTATTTAAATATTTACATTTTTTGGCATTTTATTTCAATTTTTTTTAAATCATTTTCGTATTTCGTAAAAGGAAAAAAATAAGGCGCAGGCCAACTAGGTATCATGTAAATTGGCCAGGATGAAAATTGCGATTTGAATATTTACATTTTTTGGCATTTTATTTCAATTTTTTAATAATTTTCGTATTTTGTAAAAGGTAGAACTAAGGTAATCTAAATTCAATATTTGAACATCGATCGCACTTATTAAAATATTCAAAGAAAATACTTTGGCGGGCCGGATAAAAAAGTAAAACAGGCCGTAAAATGCCCAGGTCTGGTCTATAATATGGATTCTCAAAGCATCCGGAAAGCTTCGGACTACCTCAAGCCTGAGTTTTAGTAACTATCTTTTCACCCCCCTCCGTTTATATCTAATCAAACCTTGGTGTTTCGAGACGAATATATGGTTCCCCTTGAATTCACGGCAAATTAGTTCCTTTATATCACTTCTTTCCCACACACACACACACACACACACACACACACACAAGCATGCACGCATAAAAACTGATATATCTCGCACTGAATCTAAAGCGATGCTGGAAATACCATCGCGGCCCGTTACGCGGTAATCTCGCCGGTTATCAACACGTAGGACTTTGGCGATTTATCTCGAAGTCTGATTGCACATGCACGATAGCGCTCCGTTGTCAGGCCATGATGCATCGTTTTCCATCGCTAGCAGAACGCCTTCCCCACTCCTCAAGATCGCCGTGATTTCTCTCCCGTCACTTCACCGGACCGAATTATTCAGGTCCTTCCGGCATGATTTTTTTTTGACGTATATCCACCGCTTTGTTCCGGCTTCGGTTGCAGAGGATCGGTCGAGTGGCGCGTGTGCGGAGAGGAATCGCGGGCGAGCTTGCAAATGTTTGCTTTGAAAAGCAGCAGGAGTTTGCGCTCTGCAGACCGGCGGCCAGAAGAGAGGGGGAGAAAAGCGGCACAGATCCGTCTCATGAATTATTCTAACTTCCAGCCTGGGATGTGAGATTTCGTGAGTGACGGCCGGCGTCCTGGTGCTCCTGCTTATGGGCCTTTAAGACGACGCACTTGTTGCCTGCCGCAGTTTCTCCCCCTTCTTTTTGGCAGAATGAGCCTTTTTTAAAGACATTATTGTCCTATTTGATCAGTATTTGTACCGGCGACATAAAAACCGTAGCTTTTCTTCCAGGAATTTTTGCTACTAATGAGAATTCCTTAAAAGTATGTCTGGTTACCTAGACGGTATTGTCCTATTTGGTCAATATTTTTACCAGCTGAATAAAAAATGATAAGAAAAACTCTTAATATATCTCAGTTTGTATAAAATTCTTAAAAAAAAAAAAAAGAATCAGTTGTATTCATTGTTGTTTACGTCACAATTCTGTCCTGGTAGTGATGTAACACGGTTGCGCCGGATTCGGTCCCGTTCATTTTAAGCTACGTTGCAAAAACACGTCATCCGTGCAACCCTTCCCATTTGAGCCCGAGACAGACGTGAGCTTGGAAGATAACGTTGAAGGCAGAAGTCACAATGTACTTAGAAATTATTGCAAACAGAAGAATAAGCAAGAAGAATCGGCCAAAGTCGCTAGTGTGCGTACGACAACTGCGCTGCTATGCTAACCCAGAGAGAGCGTCTGTTGTAAATAACTCCGCTTTTTTGTTATTGGTTGTTCGCTGTAGACGCTGTAGACCGCGTGATTTGTCGCCAGCTTTCTTTGGGATCGTGCCGGCGACGGCGTTTCCGTCATCAGATGCTACTTCTGCAGTCGCGCGTTGCTGACGTCAAGGACCTTTTGTACGCTTGTGAAAGAAAACCGTATGCGTGACGTTTGGCTTCGCTGTCCGTTTAAAAACTAGCAGCACAAGAAATTTCCCGCTCCTTTCTTTTCTTCTTGTCCCTTGGAAAGTTGTGTGGACTGCGCTTTGTTTCCCTTTGACCGCAAATTGCAAACAAAAACAGCACAATGTGGCGTTATTACGGTATTTAGTTCGTCAGCCAATACCAGCAACCTCCGTACACCTTCACCCCAGCATGCGTTGCTTTAGGAAAACAAAGACGGTGCCTCCGGGTGAAAATTGCGATTTTTAAAGAAATAACAATTCTCCATGCTTTTTTAGCAATACGTTTTCCGAAAAGCACACGTATGCCTATTAGTCTTCCCAGGCGTGGTTCCCTTTACATTAAAATGCACATGAAAGGGTTAAAAATCAGACCTTGAACAAGTAGGAAAATACATTTTCTTATCAATTTAAAGAACTGTATGTTCCGTTGTCAATGAACCATTGTTTCTTCGGTAGTTTGGTTTCCGCGGCGACCAGAAGCCCTGGAACCGAAGCAAACTACTACTGAGCAGTTAAAGGTTAGAGGGCATCATGCTATAAAGTAACATTTCCCAGTCCATGAGTAAAGCGGACTGATATTTGTTCATCCAAATCTTTTGAGGTGATAAAATAAAAAGAGTTTGTATACTGTGAGCAAAAGCTCGCTGGTAAATAAAAAAAAAAAAAAAAAGAGAAGAAAGACTGATCCCGCTTCCTGCTCTGAAATAAGAAAAAACAATCAAAGATGTAGATTTGAGAACCCGTTTCTCAGCGTTGAAAAGGATAAAAGTCTGGGGCTCATTTTTATAAATTATCCTCCACAAGGGTGGAAGGAATTGTTTCTAAAGAACATGAATGTATCTTTTATTCTTGAAATCACATTATCATTTCTGCATATAATTTCAGTGGGTGATTGCGTTGGATTCCTAAATGAGATTCAAATGATCCCATCACGGTCGTGTTTGGTTTGTTCTAGGTTGTTCCGTCCTCCCGCTCTCGGCGACGGAAATTGGCTTTTGTGGCTCTTTCGCGTCCGTCCTCCCGCGAAAGAGCCGCGTCGGAGGCGGACGAGGAAAGAGCTTTGAAAATTTCAAGATCGATGACGCACGTGCTTTGCGTACGCGGCCCCCGTCGGCCGCGTCAAAACAAAACAAATGGATCCCATTGTACCGAGCTGTGGGAAGAAAGAAAAAAAAATAAACGTACGAAGCTTTTGTTAGCTCGGTAACAGACAGGCAGTTCATCACACGCTGCACAGTTTAAAAGACAATATGTTTGCTCCTCAAGCATCAGTGGAACAGCTTTATGTGCAGACCGAAGCACGGATTCTGCTCTTTATCTCAATCTGCGCTATTTTCCTTTCATAACCGTTTTTCTCATGTTTATTTAGTGATCCGAATGTACTGAATCAATAAGAGCCTCGTATGTGTTTCCAATGAATAATAAACGTCTTCGACCGCTGCTGATTTGATTTTATGTTTTTTTCGCTGTATGTTTTCATGTTAAGATACGCAGATATTTATTTCATATGGGGTTTATCTAGACTAAAAAAAAAAAAAAAAAAATGTCGGGGAAACATGGTAAAGAAATTGTAACGATATCTGGAGTGTTGACTTTCCCGCAGGGCAGCTCCATTTGAGTTGAAGTGAGAAAAGCAATTCATTCGCTCGGAATTGTGATTCTAGATTGTTTATCTCGTGTTTATTGTCGGCCATTTATCAAACGCGGAGAGAAATGCAACAAAATAGTGATGGTGCTGGTGATAGAGGGCTGGAGAAAGATAATAATAGCTAACTACAGTCTAGTGTTGTCTTTCTTATATATCTAGATGTGTGTGTGTGTGTGTGTGTGTGTGTGTGTGGCTGACTTGTGTTTTTGTGGCTGATGCAGAATCCTCATTACCGCAGCTTATGTTTTGTTTTTGTTTTTTTCGGTTTGAATTTGTTGCATCACTTTCCTGTTTCCGGGACCAGCTTGTTCCAATCTTCCCGCCGTCAGCCGCGTTTCTCCGGCTTAAAAAAAGGCTCCGTCGTTCGGCGACCTCTCTAACTTTACCTTTTCTACCTGCGTTCTTTTTATTTTACGCCGCCATTTTTTTCGTACATGGTGAAACAACAATTCTGCTATTTGCGGGAAGGTAAAAGTCAGAGTGTTTGTTTGAATGCAGTTTATATTCCTGTAAAATAGCCTTTTTAAACTCACGTCGCGTTGTGAAAAAAATTGTTTGTTTTTAACAATCAGCTGCGTCGAGCCCTAGAGCCGCACTGTTTTTGTTATTTATTAAATCTAAGCATAATTGCTGAATATTATACAACTGCGTGGCGCTAATGTTGCAATATTATTAATTCCAAATTACCGCCTTTATTCTAAATGGCTTTTTATTTTTATTTTTTTTATGAAGCTCCATTGTAATTTTCCATTATCTGTTTTCTCTCTTACAGAAATAAATGGAGGAGCGGCCGTGCCAAAAAGAGATATTGGACATCCATGAGATTTTAAAGTGCTTTGCATTAAAATGCAAACGGCGTCACCTCTACGTCAAGTAATCCATTACTGACAATTAATGTCAAAGCGCATGCCGGAGCAGCTTCATGCTGCCTCACCGGGTGCAACGTTGCTAATGGAAAGACGGCCTTATCGCGACCAACTCGTCAAACTACACCTAAATGCAGCATAATGCCTTCAAAAGTGTCATGTTTATACTTGTTGACAGTGGTATGTTGGGCAAGCGCTCTGTGGTACTTGAGCATAACTCGTCCGACGTCCACCTATGTGGGCCATATGACCGTGCCTATCCGCAAGACTGTGAAACCCCACAAAAACATCACCTTCACCAACATCCGCACCCGCCCCCTCAACCCGCACGCCTTCGAATTCCTCATCAACGAGCCGAAGAAGTGTGAGAGCGTCGCCCCCTTCCTGGTCATCCTCATCAGCACCACGCACAAGGAGTTCGATGCTCGCCAGGCCATCAGGGAGACCTGGGGGGACGAGAGCACCTTCGGCGATATTCGCATCCTCACCATCTTCCTGCTGGGCAGAAACACGGACGCCGTGCTGAACCAGATGGTCGAGCAGGAGAGCCAGATCTTCCACGACATCGTGGTGGAGGACTTCGTCGACTCTTACCACAACCTCACCCTCAAGACGATGATGGGGATGCGCTGGGTGGCGACGTTCTGCCCCAAAGCGCAGTACGTCATGAAGACGGACAGCGACATTTTCGTCAACATGGACAACCTGATCCACAAGCTGCTGAAACCCGCCACCAAGCCTCGAAAGAGATACTTCACCGGGTACGTGATAAACGGCGGTCCCATCAGGGACATGCGCAGCAAGTGGTACATGCCCAGAAATTTGTATCCCGAGAGCAAATATCCGCCTTTCTGCTCGGGCACGGGCTACGTGTTCTCGACGGACGTAGCCGAGCTAATCTACAAGACGTCGTTACACACGAGACTGTTGCACCTGGAGGACGTGTACGTCGGACTGTGTTTGCGTAAGCTGGGTATACACCCTTATCAGAACAGTGGTTTTAATCACTGGAAAATGGCCTACAGTCTGTGCAGGTACAGGCGGGTTATCACCGTCCACCAGATTTCACCGGAGGAGATGCATCGCATTTGGAACGACATGTCCAGCAAGAAACACCTGAGATGTTAGAAACAACTTTTTCCTTTTGATTTGACTTCATTATTTATACGCCGGATAACGGTAAAACTTCGACGGCTGCCGGGAGTCTGCGTTTCGGCAGATGTTTTCACAAACGCTATCCGCGCGTGTTTCTGGTGATTCCGCCTCGAGGTTTGGCGACGGATGCGTGAGGTTTTCGGAACACGTGTTTTCATGCATTATTTAAACACGGCGTCGTCATCGGAAGCCGTTTTCTTCAAGAGTTCGAGGTTCGACTCGGCCGCGACTGTCTTATTTAGCATTATGTCAATCGGCGCTAGGGATTAACCATCGGTTTTTCAAAGCACTATTTACGCTACAATTGTTCTTTATGTCCACTGTGTGCAGAAATTCTATCCTAATTCAATGTGAAGGTAAGAGGTCGACGGTAAAAGGGATTCCGGTCAAAGTTTGGTCGCAAAGCGGATTATTTCGAACTCAAATCAAGAAAGACTCATCGAATCGTTTTCGATGTCGCGACGTCGACTCCGCCTCCGCTCGAGCCTTATGATCCGAGCGCACGTTTCAATAAGCTTTCGTGGTTTTTGCCGTCGCGATTGAAAAAGGTTGCCATAAAAGTCAAGGGCTGTCCGGTGAAAAGGTAAAAATTCACAGTTCAGATTTGAGCGCGACTCCCTGGTGGAGTATACAGATTTCTGACTCAGTGTGAAGTAACGGCTAGCTCCCGCATCTGAAACACGGGATGAAACCCTCCGATGTTCAAATGGAGCAAATATAAGGCCTCAGAAGTCGATGATGTGAGAAACCAAATGACCGGCGGTTCTCAAGGGCGAACCGTCCAGTATCGCAGCAAGAGTTGCACCAAACTTGGAGTATTTCTCAATAACTGGCCCGTCAGACACAATATATAATGATACCATGAGTACATTTAGCATGACCAGTCAAAACCGGCAAAACACAACGTACATTTAACATCTAAATGAAATGATCTCGAGGAAAACAGGCCGCAGTGGTATAGAAGAGGGAATCAAATCTGCCGGGTCGAGATAAATGAAATGATTTCGATGCCGCAGTCACGGAGATACATGCCCTGAAATTGTTTATAGACCCAGCTAATGCAGCCGCACTGCCTGGCGTGGATGGTAGTTTCGCCGCTGTTTTGGAAGCATCACGATCAGTTTAGAATTGATTGAACTGCTATTTCCTGTCCCCTGAGATGCCCTCAGACAGCGTCCGGAATATTGGGTTTGAAGGCACTTTGTGCGACTGCAGACGTTTGATGACTTAAACATCGTAGCTCTGAGACTTCAACCATTTGTTCGGCGGGCATCTGTTAGCCCGCTCGCTAACATTCGCTAAGCTTACATGACAGATGCCATCAAATTGCATTTTTTTTTCAAATTGCACACATTTTCCGGTTAATTCGCTGTCAGGCCATTCAGAATACCTAAATAGTAGTGTTTTGTTTTTTTTTTGCCGTTGTACATTTATATGATATGTCATGGTGTATCGTATTAGCTTCCTAGCCTCCTAGCTTTGGTTTTCTTCGCTCTTACTCACCGCTCAGACGTGCGAAAGTCTGGAGTTTTTCCCGCCTCTGTCCATTATCAAATATACTATTCTGTCCTAAAAGGCTGTCTGAACCACTATTCTTAAGTTTTATGAAATGACCTCACTTGCAGTGATATTAAAATGGGCTATTTAAGATAATATATGGTAAGGCTGGTATATTGAATGTATCATCCGTCAGCTTAAGCGCTCAAAGATAATTCAATGCCAAGACACTTTAAGCTTGAATATCTGTTTTTCTCAATATGCCCACCACTTATAAGAGGCCTCTTACTAACTTTAGTCTGATATTTGAATTTATTTCAACAATGGCGTGTTGGTCCGGTCTCCTAGTTTTACATTGCATTTCAGTATGGACAAAAAGAGCAATTGTAATGGCAAGAAAAAAAACAACCTTTCCTCGAATGTGCAGGTGTTTCATGGTTGTTTTTTTTTTTTTTGTTTGTTTGTTTGTTTTTTTTTGCAAAAGCTGGAAATCTCAAGAGTCCCGGCCCAATGTGTGCGACGGCGTTTTCGGAGAGCGACTTTGGTTAAAACCCCCTCACGCTGGCAACCGCTTGCCCCGCTAAAGCGTCCTTGAACGAGACACTGAATCTATCCGCTTCGAGGCTGCTGACGTAGCACACCGATCTTCCTCTGTGGCCGAAGAGCGATAAGAATCAATAAAGTATCAAATGACTCTATTAAATCCATAGTATAGTACATTTCAGAGCAATCATTCGCAATTCACCGATTTGCTGAGCAATGACAATATAATTGTAATCCAGCTATTAACCGGGTCATGTGCTGCGCCTCTAGTTCATCCCTATTATGATCAAAAACAGAAGGCAGCAAGACTATCAGTGAAATAACCAACTGATTTGTTTTTAAATCGATCGCAAATCCCATGTATTGATCACGACAAATTTGAACCAGAGCAATGGATTTACTTTACGCTGTCTTGAGTTTTTTACTGTTTACATCATCATACGTTAACTGCCTCTTCGCTTGCAGATTTACATTTTGTTGCTTTTTAACCGATTTGGTTGAGACACACTCACATTTTCACGAGTGAGGTAACGTTGCGCCTCAGTTCAGCTGCTGCTCTTGGTTGTGTGTGCCGTGTGTCATCAGCCGTCCCAGACCGTCCACTCCTCTGTGCATCAAGAGAAAATATGATATCATCTTGTGAAACTTTAAACCGTTGCTACCACTGCAGAAATGGCGTGTCGTTCAATATATCTGATATTTCAGCGATGACTGAAGCACTGCTACTAACATGATGGAATTGTATTCTTTCTCATAGAAAAATGGCTCTTTTTTTTTTTCTAGATGTTTTCTAGTATCATAAGCTTATGTGACATTTACTGTGAAAGCATATATCCCATGAGGGGTTGTTATGTATTTCATGTTTTTTATATTAAAAGAAATACTTGAATAATTAAAATTATATTACCGTTTCACTTTGCTTGATTCTTCTCTCTTCCCCTCTGGATTTCCTGCAGGGTTTTTTTTTTTAAACATGTATTCAAACTTGGTTTTCTTTTGTTTTAATCTACACTTTGCAAGATATTACGAACGTATGCAAGAACTTATCTTAAATAGACCGGTAGGAATAAGCTAAAAGCTGCATGGAGTGCAGGTAAGGGGTCTCCTGCACCATTATTTTCTGAGACAGAGCCTGAATAGTTAAGACCCCTTCCCCACTGGGACCTGTCATATTTAATCTCATCTTCTGGATTCTCCGAAGAGGTCACTTTTGGTGGGGGTGTATATGGTTATAGCCCTGCTTTATTTTAAGACATTTATCTATTAAACTTGAAAACCTCGACACAAGGCGTAGGTGAATTTTGCCGCGGGAGAAGCGAAATAATGAAAACTCATCCTTCAAAGAAAATGGGCCATTGCATCATTTTAACATCCTTCTCTGCCATTAAAGGTATCACCCTCTACTTCAAGAAAGATCTGCCTGAGGGTGTTGAGTGGGTTGAGTTGAATTTTAAAAGAAAGACCAATTTTCGATTTTTTTATGACAAAGCTAAAGAAAAAATAATAAATCGTTCCAAAAAAAAATTAGGGAAAAATAAATCCCGAACCTTTTCTTTAAATAATAGCAATTCTTTATTTGTCGCTCCTTGTCACAAATTTGACATCAGCTGATTACAGAGAGGGAACAGGGGATAATATGCTGAAATGGTACACATACTGTACATAGAAAACATCAAGTTACTTTATAAAATAAAGAATTTAGTAATTAGTAACTTCTTATTTACCACATCAACACTTGAAAATAATTGTGCGCTACTGGACTTGTTTGGACAAACAAATGGCACGTCACCCTTTCAATAGTTGCCTTTTGGTTTCATCTTCCAGTGTGCTGTGGATCGGCTGTCATACAGCACGTTTGGGACGTCGACGTAGTTGGGTGCTAATTGTTGTTGTTGTTGTTGTTGTTGTTGTTGTTGTTGTGCAGCAGGACAGAGCAAGAAATGAAATGTCATCTCTTCGCCTGGCGTGTGGAAACACACCGGCCGGAGCAGGTTACGCGTTTTTACATGATTACAGTTTCCTATTACGTTTGTCTGATAACAAAAGCACAAGTTCATTGGAGTCCCAGGGCTAAGTATCTGCTTGCCATGTGCGTACACTCAGCCCAAAAGTGCATCGTAGCTTCTAGTTTTGTTAAGACGCTTCACTTGAATTGTGTCATTGCCAGACTGATTCATGTGTGAAATGGTTAATGGCAGACTCTGTTCTTTGTGTTGGTCTCACTCGCCGTATACTCACTTAGGCACAGAAAAAATGAACAAGGCACCTCTAGCATTTTGAAGCATTAACACTGTCTTGAGCAGCAAATTATACACAGTAGCATCCAGGTCTCGATTTTTTTTTTCCTGCGCTCAAGCTAATGGTTCCCCCACCCGGTCAATGTAAAGCAAATCTTCAAAATTTACCCTTTTTTTTTTTTTTTTCGACATTCATTATGTTGTTGTGAAAAATGTGCTTTTTTTCCTATAATTTCATAAAATTTACATTACATTCTGACTCGGACCCCGGGGGGAAAATAAAGTGGGTTTTGTGAGAAGTGAAAGCTGTTTGTTTTTTGTTTTTTTTTTTGTTTGTTTTTTTTACTTTGGCCAAATAAAAGGAAGAGGAAAAAAAAAAAAACATACGAGAAAAAAAAAAAATAAAATAAATCATTTTTTCAATAAATAACGAGCGCTTCGCTAAACACAGAGGTAATGTGATGTCAGATAAAATTAAGAAAAAAAATAAATTACACATTCAAAGCTACATCTTAATCATTCTCTTTTACCACCTGAGTACATCTTTAGATTCCTGGGCTTCATCCTGATCCCGGTCGGTGCACTGGGCGGCGGAATGTTATCAAGGTAAATGGTTAGGGGCAGTGAGAAGGGAATATGGTGCTGAGTTGGAGGCTATGGCCTTTGGGGGGAAGGCGATAAGGGATAAAGGAGGAAGGAAGGTTTCGCCGGGGGGGAGGATGCTGCAGGACGTGGCGGTTTGTTCCTCAGTCTGTCTACCCTGAACTGTCTGCCCTGTCTCGCCTGCTCCAGGCACGGAGGGAACATCAGCTAACACTCAGTTGCGCAAAGCCGATCAGCTTCACCTCGTCCGGGATCTCCGTGTCGTCACAGCTGGAGGCCTGCGGGAGGAGGGAGACATCGCCAGGGTCAAGGAGTTTGTCAGTGTTCCCACACTCATTAGATCCACCCAAACTAATTCCATGAGATCTCTGGAGCCGCCCGCAGGTATGTTCTCCATTAACCAGAAGGATAAGCCCGAGCAATATATTGACGTATTCTGAATATCATCCGAGCGTGGTATCTCGCAGAAGGTGGGAAATTATCTTCTTTATCCGATATTCACTAATTACAGTGGGAATTGAGAAGGATATTACCTAAAAGCAGAATGAAATTATCTGAAACCAAGAAGAAATGACAAAGAAACCTCAGAGGGAAGGCGTCACAAAGTATGGAAGATTGTGTGATGTTTATTTACATAATTGACATTATACAGGACTGTCTCAGAAAATTGGAATATTGTGATAAAGTTTTTTATCTTCTGTAATGCAATTACAAAAACAAAAATGTCATACATTCTGGATTCATTACAAATCAACTGAAATATTGCAAGCCTTTTATTATTTTAATATTGCTGATTATGGCTTACATCTTAAGAAAACTCAAAAATCCCATCTCAAAATATTAGAATTCCATGAAAAAGTAATTTTTGTTTTTTTTTAATTGAATCACAGAAGATAAAGAACTTAATCACAATACTCTAATTTTCTGAGACAGTCCTGAAAAATACAGGACAGAATTAAAGATAACATAAATTAATACTATGTTTCCGGTGTTCTGTCTTTTCTTGTTAGCACATGTACTTGGCATTTCTGCTAAATCAGAATGCAAAAGCAAAGTCTCATATGAGACCCTTTAATTGCATTACAGAAGATAAAGAACTTTATCACAATATTCTAATTTTCTGACAGTCCTGTATATTCAAGGGGCCGGATCTGTTACACGTCGCTCTTTAAATAAATGTTGGAAAAGTTTTCTCTCTGTGACAGGGACTAACTCTCTGTAGCGTGTATCAGGCAGGTAACGCACATATTCTTTTAAATATTCAAAATCAAGTTAGAATTGTTTTAATCACGACAATCGAATGTGTGACTAATGTTCACCTGGCCTGTTTGACAAAGATGATGACATTTATGCCCATCTCGTTTAATCTACTCTCATTTTCCACGCTAATGCAGAACTGGGATGTGAAAAGCACGCGCCTACACCAGGGCCCGACTGCAAAAATATCACAATAAACAACGTGAATAAAAACTGACATCCGATAAATACTTGTGTTTCAAGTTATAATCGGAACTCGGATCACTATTAGAACTTGAAGCGCTCGTATAAAATCGAAAAAACCTCAGGTTATGAGAAAGTAACAGAACAAGAAGACGTAAGTATTGGAATTTGCGCCCTCGAAAGATCACACTTAAGAAACTTTATCAATGTGTTTGTCGGGGCCGATGAGATGGCTGCAGGCGGGGAAATCCAACTTTTTCTCCCAGACTATAAATGACCCTGCATAGGGTCATTACTTCCATCTAAACTACCTCAGCTAATGAGAAGGGGAGTAGCGGATGTAAAGGACGGGCCCGTAATGTACCTTGCATACCACCCTCGGAGCACATTAGTTACAACCCGCAGTTTCCCTTCAGCTGATCTCAACTCATAAATATGGGGATCTAACATCGTGCCCTGAGGCACGCCTGCAGTTCAACTCAGTGGATTCGGACCTTGAACTCCCGGGTCAACTACCGACCGAGAGACAAATCTAATTGACATCTTGACAATAATAATTCATGAATGTACATGAAGCCCGGCGTGCAGCTGTACAGATGTTCCCCCGCTGGTTTCCCATAGAGGCCATGCCCTTGACGGCGCGAGCGTGCACTGGAGAGAGTACATGTACATCAGGGGTGTCAAATTCATTTTGGTCATTTGGGCCATTTGGGCCTAATTTGGTGTCAAGGGGGCCGGACCAGTACAAACATAGCGCACTTAGCTAGAAGTAACAAACTTTTCCTTTGTTCTAGTGTAAATGAGAACAGGTAAAAGATATAAATCTTTATATGTGATGAACTGATGCTCTAAAAAAGACATGACAAACAAACTGAGATTCATTAAGAAAAGTAAGTGCAATTTCAACAGCATTATGCCTCAGTTCTGTCTTCTCAGTTCTCCGTGCATTTTGTTGTATTTTTCGCCCCGCCGAGTCTCATAGTGGCGCCGTAACTTAATGCATCCACACCAAGCATACATAGTGAACAAATAAGAAGTGGTCCATTTTCCTTGGAAAACCCTACACTTTTCTCTTTTTTTGACAACATCTTGCTGATAAGGGTGTCGTGGCCAACGGAAAAGCAGGTACAATAAGTAACCATAAGTAAAAATTCTATTTACAGGCCCAGAAGCCACATTGCCGCCATGTGCTACAAGTTCTGAGTCGCACAGTGCAGTGTCATGTTGCTAACACTGACTAAAAGAGTGTGCCCCTAGCAGATAATATAGGAACTGCATTTTTATTTTAAAAAAAGTAGTTCATGATTTCATGTTTTTGTTTTTTTTGTTTTTTCAAAATTGTAGATCTATTCCATGGGCTTGATCCGCGTTTGTACATCATTGAACCCTTGTGCGAAAGAAATTAGCGTCTGATGAGAAAGGTGCTGTTTGGACAGTACTTTCCCTTTGACGAGTATAGCAACGCAGACAACTGGTCCGGCCAAAATACTGCATTTGGTGAATGATCATGCAAAGCGTGCACACAGGGGCATAAATAATGCAAGCACTGTTGTTCAGCAGATGCAAAATGGGGTCGTGAGAATGATGACAGCTTGCGAGTCAATGCTTTCTGTGAAAGGGCAGGTACCACTAAGAGTTCAGATTAGAGCCATCCGGAAGGAATAGCGAAATAGGACGCGTACATTTTCCCAACATTCGCAGACCTACAATGATTCAAAAGCAGATCGCGACGGTTTTGAAGGAGACCGACATAGCACAAGAGAAATCCCGGTGAAACTTTTTTGCGCAAGAGATAGAAGCAAGCGATAAGCAAAATGGTATTCCTAAAGTATTCCCTCATAAATAAAGCACGGGCACTCTCTTCACATTATATTATACACTGCATGAATAAAAGTCATACTTAAGGTCCACGTTGTGCACAATGAATGCATTAGCTGGCACGGTATCAGCATCCTGAACATTTAATTTCCTAAGATATTTGTTCAACACTCTTGGGTCCGGGTTGCTCCGGAGACCTCCTCCCTTTTATGGAACTACAATGTAAGAGCCGCATGAAGCCTCGCGCAAAACGATGATACTTATTGTTGATTTTAAAGGAAGAGAGCTGATTAACTCCTCCTACCCGGGCGAGAGATCTTTCACGTTTGGCGTCACTGTGCTTCTCGAGAGAAGAGGACGTTTCTACATCTGGAGTTTGAGCAGGTTGGGGAGCAGCCCTGCTCAGGAGACACAGTAGCGTCTGTACAAATTAGCATGATGTGTTTATTAACTGTGCAAAAAGAGAGCGTTTGGGTATATGGAAGTGGAACTCAACAAAAAATATCATTAGCTCGGCTAAACGGGATGGATTTTGACGAAACTACCAAGCTAAACAAGTGCATATGATGCCCTAAAGTGGGAAGCTTAGATGCCGTGCCATAGTTTTGCAGGAAATGTGCAAAACAAAATATAGTCAGGCTGATGACCGTCAAAAGACGAGGCAGGGCTTCCTATGCCCGCAGCGCTCTAATTGGCCTTGACATGTACGATGATGAAATTTCAGCAGGTTGTGCTTGCGAAGGAGCCTTCCCTGTATAGCGCTGCACCAAAAGTGCAGCCTATTCATTTGCCAAGACTAATTTACCTGTTTATCTACGGCCTTGACGTCAAGCGAAAAACGAAAACCGTGCCAAAGTCCTTTTCTTTTCTTTTGTTTGTTTCCATTGATTTGAAATGACCTTTCAATTCTTCACAGCAAAACGCCGCCTCATTTTGGGTGACCTTGCTGAAAAGTGAGATGAGATGAAGAATGACTGCTAACAGAGCTAAACTTACTTTCGATAAGCGAAAAAAAAAAAAAAACAACAAAAAAACACAAGAACAGCGGCTGACCAACGAGGCGCGAGAAAGACTATTTGCCTTCTGGTGAAATTAAAAAATGATCTGGATCAGGGGTTCTTAACCTGGGTTCGATCGAACCCCAGGGGTTCGGCGGAGGTCAACACACACACACCCGATTTGTATAATTGGTGATTACACGCCATCACTGGCTGCAGCCGATCACGCTACATAGCTCGCACTATCGGTGCCGCGGGGATTTTGGTGCGCTCAGGAGTCAACTTGTGACTGTCGTGATGCTACGTCCTGTGATTTCCTTCTTAATATTTTAATCCTTTCATACTAATTATATCCAGCAAAAAATAAAAAAAGTGGTCGGATGAATATGCACAACATGGATTCACATGAAAATCATTGTCCTTTGAACACAGTGGTTCATTTTGTGCACCAGTATGTCTTGAATATGTCTTGAATTTGAAAAAAATCATTTATAATTTTTCCAATAAAGAAGGGTTCGTTGAATGCGCGTGTGAAACCGGTGGGGTTCAGTACCTCCAACAAGGTTAAGAACCACTGATCTAGATAGTTTGAGGATGAGGGTGTAATTTGTTTTTATCTGGGTTTTTTTTTTTTATCCATAGTATAGGTTAAGCACCAGAGAAAATGTTTTTGTTACAGCGACTATTCAGGTAGTAAAGCCTCGGAGCTTGTGAAAACATTTCAAGAAAAGCGGCGATTCAATGAGACAACGCCCCCGTGAACAAGGCGGGGTAAGTAACAAAATGGTTCTGCGCTGGTGTTTGTTGTAGGAGAACTTGACAGGCCCGGCTCCTTCGGGAACGAAGGAGCTGACAGTGCGTCGGGTCCACACACCCCACATCACAACCTCGCTAACACTCCGGGGGGAAGAATGGGAACAAATAAGTGCAAATTTCAAAACTTTGTGTGAAGCCTTTGCGGTGGTGGTGGTGGTGGTGGTGGTGGGTGGGGGGGTTTCAAGCCCGTGTGTTTGCGGATGTCGGCTGAACTTCCAGGATAAATTCGCACCCATTGTTCCCGCTTGAAGGATAATTATTCTCGCTCCGGTGGAATCGCCATCCGAATGCGGAGGTGATAATACTCAGATAGAGCTCGTGCGTTGTAATCTGCGTGATCGGAATTTTCCGAAAACCCTGGCTGTCCAGAGACTTTCCCGACTGCGATAGCAGACAAATACAGGGATGTTTGTGATGTCAAATATGAACGAATGAATATATTATCAGCGTTAATGATACTAGTATTATTTGTAATCTCAATGAGACGCGAGTGCGTCGTGTTGTTATTCTTCTGCCGTCACTTTGGGGACTGAAAGTCCAATACTGTGTGGATTGTAGTACATTTATCACAATTGTGCATTTATGCTGATTGACTGGCCCACAGATGAATTCTGGCAGGGCTAACACAAAGAAATTGCGGTTACATAATAAGTATGCATTGCTAAATGAAGCCGGTGGAAAGAGATAGAAGAGGAAAAAAAAAAAAATGAACGCCCTCCTGCTGAAAACCGTGTCTGACTTTCAGTATTTTCTTCACGCCGCGGATGACAAGCGTCAGAAAGACACCTCCGCGATGTTCCACACGACGCTGGATGTGAGGTGGCGCGGCTGTCCAACTCCTTGCTTCCGACAATTTCTTCAACAGGCGTTTTTTTTTTTTTTTTTTTTTTAACGGCCAGAAAATGTCACGCATGACAAACTCAGGAGGGCATCCTCAAACTATCAATCTGAAAACTCACCAGCTTAAAGGTCAATACTTTGTAGGTAGTAGGGTCATCTACAATCTTTTGAAGGTTAGCAGCAACTGCAATAGAGAGGGCATAGCATCATTTCCGATATCTTGCGACTTCTATTCAGAGTATAATTATATATCTCTACAGAGTACTAAGGATAACACGCTAATCATCAATTTATATTTACATTGTCAGTTTCACCTTTGAATGTACTCATAAATGCATATATGTTCGATCACTGACTATTTACATTGATTTTTCACTGTGTTCTATCGGAGCTAAAGTTGGAATGAACAAGCAACGGGGAACAATTCAGAAATGTAGCGACTTGAACAGGAAGTAAAAGATTTTAACATTGCACGTTTAAAAACGCTGATCGCTGAAAATAAGTGCATCTTGCGTAAAGTGCCTTTTTCCGGTAGGGCGACTCCCTCAACGTTGGACAGGGATAATGGGAAACGAGCTCAGATAAGTAAATTGCCGGGAAATTCGATTTAACACAATAAAAAGGTGTAACATTACCAATAACAACATCGTGGCCGTTGACCAGACCGGCCGAGAACAGTTCCTGGGAGACGCCATCGGCAGTGTCTTGTGAGGGAATAACAAGACAAATATCGTGCCTGCAACATTCCACTTAGGAAGTAATTGTGTTACATATCGAATCAGATTTATGGCCCCTTGTATTCACCGACACTGCCATTACGCTTTGAGACACACAATTCACGGTGTAAACATGTTATCGCAAAGGGTACGACGCGTTTAAAAGTGGGTTCATCTCGGCTCTTACCTCGCCCGGGAGTAAACTCGAACCGGATGTCATTCAGCTCCTTTTTAGAGTTCCTGAAAGAGAAGATGAGACTATTTACGACGGAAAAATAGCACAATAAAATGAATCAAATTAATACTTGCACAGAAATCGTGTGTGTGTGTGTGTGTGTATTTGAATTTGTGTTGTTCATCTGTGTTCACACAGACCAACAAAGATGCTATGCGATCCATGAAATTAAAAGAAAAATACTTCAGAGCTGGTACGAGTCCGACGTTTCGGGTATTTAATAATGCAAGCGCAATGAAAATGGTTAAAAGTGTTAAAAAGAAAGGTGGATATAATGATGTAAAATAGCGCCTCTCTTTGTCCCCAATTTAATACGCTTTTTAATCCGTGGTACTGCCATTTGTGAGCGTACAGGGTTTTTTTTTAAGCATTTCGCTGAAAGAGTAGATGAGGTTTATTAATATTTTTTTGAAGAAAAAGACTGAAAAAAAAGATAGATAGACAGATAAAATCAATATATCTGGTAACATGTGTTTTCCAATGTACAGAAAGGGGGGAAACGCAATTACAGCGTGAAGAAGCGTAAATAGCGTAAAATTTAAATCATTATGTTAATTTAGAATATCTCAGTGTGTACAATACTTGAACATTGTTCTATGGAAAACACAAGCAATATATTCATATATATATATTTGAATATATGAGTGAGTTATTGACATATATGATAAATTGTGTGTAAGAAGACAATAAGTGTACAGGAAACCAACCAGGCACTGCGGCGTGTTATTTCTATCAAGAACAGATTTCAGCGGCCCCTGACATTTCCCTGCCTCCAGTTGCCCTTTGTAAACAAGAGGCTTCGGAAAACACAAGGAAATGTCACCTCCAGACTAAGCAGCACGGTGAAATCAATTTGCATCTTTGATTTTTTTTTTTTCTTTTTTTTTTTTTCTTTTCCAAAGATCCGGTGACATTGCAACAACATGAGCGATGTCGTATTATGCAAGCATTAACTTCCTTTTTCGGGTGCTGACGGCGCTATTCTCGGACGTCTATGTTTGAAAAGGAGGGGTGAAAAAAAAAAAACAAGGAGTTAGTAGAGATCAAAAGACCAAGAGCATCGAATTATTCTGAAGTAAAAACGCTGACGAAAATGGAGTCAGAAAACCGCAGTTCCACGATATCGCCTCGTAGGGGAACCAATTTGCCCTAAATCGTGCTAATCTGATGTAGCGCTCATTAACTTGGATCTCAATCAGAACCGAGGAGAAGACCTTCACTGGCAATGACTGGATGTCGGATTATAGTTAAGACACAGTCAGAGATTTGCTACGTTTCAGTTCTGAAACCTCCTGTCAAATGTTTTGATCGAAGAAGATCACAAATGAGACGCCGTAGAGAAAGACCGGAATGGAAATGCGTCGTCCCGGAGATCGGTCGTGCGATTCGATTGACCTCAAAAGCTCCCACCAGACGGGCGAATAAGCCCTCAATCGGGAAAGCGTCCGAGGACGACGTGGTTACTTCGGAGATGAAGGAGGCGGGCTTTTCACGACCACGGGTACGAGGGATGGCGGAGGAATCGGCGGGGCGGAGGAGGGGGGACAAAAATTGCGGCCTCACGTCCCACCGGGATCAATAATGGATTAAAAAAAAAAACTCATTACTGTGAAGAAGAGACCAATTACCTGTTTTACTCCCTCCGGTAATTATTGTCAATTATTCCCCCACTATTTTTAAATTCTTTAAAATAAACAAACTGTCAAGCATGTTGTTATAACACTGCGGCTGGTGAGTGACATTAGCAACCAGCTTTAATTAACCCATTTCTTCCGACTTCGCTTGCAACTAATGAACTGATTGTCGTCCTGGCCGGCTCCTTGTCGGCATGCTGAGAATTTTTGATGTAAATAAACACATCGGGTTCGGCCTCCGCACGGCAGAAGGAAAAACAAGAAAATGAATGTCCTTTCTCCACCGGCAGACACGTGGACTGAATCCCGCTCTGTAATATAATGACAATATATCTCCCAACTTTACCCAACGTGGTAATAAGTCTGTCTGACACACATCGCTGACCCTATGCTAAAATAAAAACCTCGGAAAATGAGGCCGCCACGTCCGACGATGATGATTCATGGTCGTGAATCTGCCGGTCAGAGGGAGATAAATGCGGCGTTTTGATAGCATCAGCATTTGAAGGACAGATTGCACGGGACGAGGAGCGTGATTTCGTCCCAGATGCTTCAGCGAATATGACAAAACACTCCGGAAAGACTTTCCTTTATGGTTAATTGAATATCACGTTTAATACAAAAACCCCGCCGCCGACGATGTCGAACTATGAGATGGCGTCAGGGATTTGCCGACACGTTTCCGACCCCTGACGGGATACAAATGTCGTTGAAAGCGTGGTTTCGCCGGCCTCCGCCTTTACCGCTGAATATTGTCGCTGGAAAAACCAGAGAGGAAGCTTCACAATCATCTGAGAGACAGGAAGGGCATTTCCCCGAGGAGCAAATGTTCAGGGGAAACTGTATTTTCTTTCATAAATACAACCGCTGATGCAAAACGCTCAAAGCCGAGTGGTTATCTATTAAATTCAGAAGCTGTAAGTAAATATTCTCAGCTATATTTTCAAGAACAGAAGACAAAAGTCTGTAATATCAGCTCTTTTAGTGTAAATATTTCACTTTTGCCAGACAGCAAAATCAATATCTTTGCCCTGTCAATTTAATCTTACGCTTTTGGAAACAACAAGTAACATCTTTCCATCTTTCGATCGAACAAGGTTTAATTAATAAGTAAATAATAAAGCAGGATCTCAAATGAGTTGAGCTAATCATGTGTTTAGGGCATGAAATCAAAAAAAAAAACCAAACAACTGAATTATTTTAAAGCAGCAGAAATGTGACGGGGAATAAAGAAAGCCGAAACCAGCAAAACAGCCCGGCTCCTGTATTTTCGTATATTTCCGCGCCGCCCGCTGAGCAGCGTGTTGCATCCTGCTATTTTGTTGTTGCCGCAGAAGAAGAAAGAAAAAAAAAAAAAGCTTTTTTTTTTTTTTTTTGTGCTCCGCTGAGCACCTCGGGGATGGACCTTCAGATGTCTGTTCAACCAGACAGTGCTGCAAAAATGGGAGCCGTCAGGGAGCCGAGGGGAGCCGTGTAAATGTCCAAACATGCCATCGATGTCCGTGTGGTTGCGGCGTCCTTCCTGCTACTCTGTGCATCCAACAGGCTGGGTTGCACTTATGATAAATATGAAAATCGCTTTTTATTTTAGCTTTGCGGGGGGGCTAACATTGATATTTTTCAAACACTAAGCCTGTATGTTGATCCCTTTGAGGCCGAGCACGAGGCCCCAGCGCGGATATTCATTAATGTAAATGTTTGGAAAGTTACTATGAGATTCTGGGGGGATGTTTCTGCACAACGGAGAGTTAAAAGTTTGCTCCCGAGCGCGAGCTCAAAGACGGCGGCTTTTTCTCAACGTCGGGCAAAGATCGGTTCTGCTCGTAAACCTGCGCGTTGGAGGAAAAACTGCGCGGTTGGATAGTTGAGGGAAATCAGGGCCTTATATCACCTCATCTAACTTCACTGGCTGATTCCAATCTCCAGCGTTTGGCAATCGGAGTTCGGTTTAAGACCTGACGGTTTCTAAAAAGAAAATCTCCAGTTCCGTTCCAAAATTAAAATGAGAACAATGAATCACTCCGGCTTCTTAGTTAGCGAACTCTCTGTTGACTATGGATGATGGCAGATGACGCACCGACAGGCAAAGATCTGTTGCCGTTTCACGGAAATGAGTTACGAAAAGATGTTTCTGGAGGTTCTCAGTCATCCAAGGTCATGGTGAATTCTTAGCGAAAAACCTTCTTGTCTTGGCAACTTGGCTTGAATTTCTTCACTTGAAGACGTTTCACCCCTCGTGCGAGAGGCTTCTTCAGCTCCAATAACCCGTGGAAAGGTTTTGAATATAACGTATGATCGTTTGAAGACGGCAATATCCGTAATCTGGCCAGAGAAGACAGATGGTTTGAGAGAAGAGTCGAAGAAGCCATCTTTGTCAAAACAGAAAAATCACAACATTTCGCAAACATACAACGGCGTACCAGGATCGATACCGATTTGCACACAAGGACCGACAACAGAACCAGCGATTCAAACAGGTTTGACTCCTTTGTTTAGCTTTACCTTTTCACATCCCAATCCAGATTACATTACCCCATTACGTTGCCCTTTTGTACCAAAGAACGACATCACCATTAGCATAACAAGCCCTTCCCTTACACCTAGTTTCTGCAGATCAACTCTTCCATTTACACAAGCCACCATAAAATGGACCCGCCCAAAACCCTGGCAGTTATATTCGGAAAAGTAGCAGAGTTTGGAAAAAAATGCGCA
This sequence comes from Fistularia commersonii, assembly GCF_037954325.1. Classification (NCBI taxonomy): domain Eukaryota; kingdom Metazoa; phylum Chordata; class Actinopteri; order Syngnathiformes; family Fistulariidae; genus Fistularia; species Fistularia commersonii. Next base: position 18,884,953 of record NC_141287.1, on the reverse strand, counting down.
TGCCAAAAATATGTTCAAAAAAGAAAAGATGATTTATTATATTTTTTTACAACACAAAACACTTATTCCCGCATGCATGACATTTCAAGCAAAAAATAGGCTCTTCCTCAGATGCTTAACGGGAAAACCTGATCATAAATATTTTTAAGAGGAGATGAAATAAAGAGCGGAGGAAAATGGTGTCACAATAACATATTTGTTAACTCATACTTCCGGTAAGCATCTGAGGAAGAGACTATTTTTTGCTTGAAATGTCACGCACGTGAGAATAAGTGTGAAATCGTCTTTTCTTTTTGGAGCATATTTTCCACGCGCGGATTTTTTCCGAAGCTGAAGTTTTTTGGATCCAGCACCCGTCGCTACCCGGGCGGTTGTGCGTGTGCATTCGGAAACTCCCGTAAGATCCGAAGAAGCCTCTCGGATGAGGAGGTTAAACATGTTCAAGAGAAGAAATTCAAGTCCGGTCGCCAAGACGAGAAGATTTCGACAGGAGTTACGGAAAGCTATGATCGCAAAGACCGAATCGCCCGATGACCCCGACGTAGGGAAGGAAGGGGACGATAAAGGGGCGCAGGTGGAGTCACGGCTACTGCTGTCATTGGACAAAAGGGGGTTCACATAGAGACAAGCCACCAATCACTCTCTTTACTCGCAGTTCAGGGTCTCCAATGAGAGGAGGGAGAAGATGCAAACCTTACGAAATCCAACCAGGGACCTTGTTGCGGTGAGTTGGTAACACTAACCGCTACGCCGCACTGCTATATTATAAAAGTCTAAATAATAAACACGGAAAGACGGAGACGCTTTGGTCCTTTGTTTGAAGCTGGACCGGCTCCACCCGTTCGAGAGGTTTAATTTCAAAGTTACTGTTTGTTGGCGACAGCCTTCCCCCCGATGCAAATTTCACCGCCCGGCTGGAGGGCGCCCTGAACCCCGGCACTCTCGTCTCCGCCGCGCCTTATCATCGGCCCCGATTGCCTCTCGACGTGTTAAGATTTATGAACCCGGGGTTCAAATCACCGAATGCGGCCATTAATCGCTCCCCGTTCATTTATCAGAACCAGACAGTACATATAATTTATCCAATGTGCTTCATGCGCTGCCGAGACTGCCGGCTGTCGAGAAAAACCACGAGTGACCGAATTTGTTCACGCTCCCTTCCCTGTAGGCATCATCGCGCAAATCCTGCCTCCAAAGCCAGATGGTTTTGGGGCAGCTGTGAATAAGCTGTGGACTCCAGGCTGCTTGTCTGTCAAAAGTCTAATCTCATAAATTGGAAGGAACGAGCACCTTGCCGCGTGCTCATGTTCGGAGAGGTTGGAATATATACGCTTAATTAATACCGAACATGATGGGGAACCTTGACATGGGTTTAGAGGGCCATTGGGATAATGTTAGAGAATAACTTGCCCATCGATAAAGATACCGTAATACCATATAGTGATAATTAACATGTAACGCTCTGCCAACGGACCATTACGGCAGATTCAGACTCCCGCTGCTGCGCATTTGCAGTGCGTCGGACATCTCCTTTCTATCTGCAGTCCCTGGTCAGGCTCCAAATCTGCTCTCCATCCTTCTTCCCCCCCCCGACACCCTTGGGGCTAATCTTGCCCACCCCTTACATTACAACCATCGGCCACAATTCGTTTAACCTTAATAAATAACCTTTAAATAAATACATTAAAAGAAAAAAAAAATCTTGATTAGGAGGGCATCGTTATTCTTTCTAATTGCCTTGCACTTGTGAAAAATAAATAAAAAGCAAAGCTTACCTTAGCCTCAGTACCATATTCACGGCTCCTTGAATGTCAGGCGCGTCTTCGTAAGGCTCGACCTGCGGCAGAACACGGCGGATAATTTGCCCGGTTATACATTTTCTTTTTTATTTCCAACGGGTATTGCAAACGTTATCGTTGCGCGTTGACAAACGAGGAAAAAGAGGCTGAAACATGCGGTCGCAAAACAGCGAGTCAGATACGAACACACACACACACACACACACACACACGCGAAGCATGGGTAGATTATTTCTACTGATACAATCGTTGCAGAAGCAGGAAAAGTGAAAGGAAAAAGAACAATATATCAGGAATAATACTATGACCTTGGCCTAGCATGTGAGAATACTAAATATAGATGTTGTCAACACCAGAATATATCTTTGAAGGGCAATTAAGTGCTATTATGGGTAACAAGTGAGTGCAAAGTTAACTTCCAGCACAAGAACATATCTCGAACCGCTCCGGCTCATTTTCAAAATGACAATAGCGTTTGAAAATGGGTTACAATGGAAGTCGGTCTTTAGAGAAGATCAAGGCGCAGTGCTGGGCTTCTGGCAGACAGCCTGAGTTATTACTGGGAGTTATTACCGTTGAAAGCATCTCTCCTGCAGACACACATTTGCACGTGTACGCTCACACACAGATACGCGCACGCACGCACAAATACACGGCGTCGCAAATATTAAATATGCAAAAATGTACAAATTCACCGTCAGTCACTCTGAGTGGCACCAAGGTCATTGAGTCATGACAAATTAGTGCTGTTTTTGCATCCCTCACCTGGGGATGCTGAATAGACAACCCCTCAATAGGAACATTGTTGACATTCTCCTCATTCTGGGAGGAACAAAAATGAAACGTATGACTAGAAAAATATTATTAAAGCAGGAATTCATCTTAAGGAGACACAACAATTCAAAACATTCACCGAGGAGAGGCATGATTGGTCTTTCGAGTTGCATTTTTGCAAAAACGGACCCATTATCAAATCATGAAGGAGGAGGTAGAATAAAATAAGCCCATTAATCTGGGCCATTTCCTTACAAAATAAATGAAGGCAGACTTAAATTACATGTTGATTATTTTGTAAAAACACAAAGAACTAACTTACATCTTTGGCCTCATCTTTGACCCTTCGGGACTGGAGGGAGAGATCAAGCAAAAACAGTTACATCGTTCTCACCTTTAAACAAGGAGCAAGAAACACATTATGTACACTGTTTATGCATTTATATAATCTCAATTTCTGCATCTTTTTCTTCTTCCGGGAATCTGCTGATCCAACGGACACCAGACTTGCTAAAATGTAACGAGCCTGAGATTAATGGCAGGAAACCGGAGACAAACCTTTCTTAAATAATGCACAATGCAGCAATCACAGAGCGGCCTGTGGGCACGGGCTTAACATTTTGAAATATGGAACCAGTAACGCCGGCCAATTTTACAAACAGCTCATTCTCGTTCTCAAATGTCAAACATGTACGGGATGCATGTAAAAGTATGAGGGATTTTTTTATGGGCAAGTCGCTGTATTCATGAATTTGCGATTCGCTCCCTCGTGCGGCGTGAGACTACATGTGAACGATGGCGCCGCCATGTGGTTTGAGAGTGACTCCTAAAAATGTTCTTACACAATCAAAATCAGAATACTTTATTTATCCCTAAGGGGGAAATGGCTTTTTGTTAAAAGCGACTCCTGCTCACATAGTGAAGTGGAGAAGAATCAAAATAAAAAAAAAATAAAAAAATAAAAAAAAAAAGAATAAAAAAGCGAATAATAAAATAGAATTTAAAAAAAACAGTAAAGATCAGAAGAAATAAATAAAAATAAAGTTAAAAGTATGTAAAAATATTATAATTAATATATATACATGTATATTTAGGAGTACATGCACACAATTACATATAGTATTTATGCGAATAAATCAGTAATAAAAGATGTTGAAAACCGTTCCAAGTCTCAATCAAAGCGGCAAATAGGTAGCTATTTCTTAAATTAACCAGATGAACACACACACACACACACACACACACACACACACGCACACACACACACACACACACACACACACAAATAGTCTTGCTCAATAAAGATTTTTCAATGTATGCAAACAGAGTTGAAGCAAAAATAAATCCCATGATCTCCAGAAGTCTGCTTTCATATCAAAATGCCTTCCAAAGTTATATTAAAAATAATCCACGTCTGATAAGGAATAAAGATAGTGCATGTTTCAGTCTAAGGCATGGAATGTCAAACGAAAATGGGTAAATTAAAATGCATATTTTATAAAAAAAAAGAGCTTTATTGAGCTGTTGTTCACACACCTTTAAAACATTTTAATCTGTTTATAGTTCCATTTGCAGCACATTTTTCAACGCATTCTACTGGTGGCCTCTTTTGTCAAAATATATATTGAAAAAAAAAAAAAAAAAAAAAAAAAACCAATATCGCAATAACTGCTTGAAATAAAGTGAAATGCCGTCCCCGAATGGTTTCGGCTGCTTCAGTTCAGAATGTGTGCCGTGTTGAAACAAAAATCAAACACCTTGCGGCGAAGCTCTAAGCCCCGTGCACTTCTGTCGGCCCGGTGGCGTCACGTCACATTCACTGATCACAAGCAAAGCGTGTGACAGCGACAACTGTGTGAGAAAGGATGACGGGGAAGTTTTGATCAACCGATCGCCCCACACTTATTACCAAAGCTACATCCATATAAAACACTATGTTGAATATTAACACCAAGTCATTTGTGATGAGACTGTGCATCGTTCCTCTGTTGAATTTATCTACACCGATCAAAATCAAAAATCAATCAAAATCAAATTTTGAGTGTGACACCGAATCCAAATCCATGGGTTCATACATTTAATTTCCATTGATCATTTTTGCATGATTTTGCTGTCAGCACATTCAACTATGTAAAGGACAAAGTATTTAATGAGAATATTTCAGTCATTCAGATCTAGGATGTGTTATTTTAGAGGTCCCTTTATTTTTTTTCAGCAGTGTAGTTTCTTGTATCTATATTTACTGACGTTTCATGTCTGTGCTGTTTAAACATTGAAATATTGAATACAAGAAATTGACAAAATTTCAGTTCAAACGTAAAGAATCAAAAAACAGATATTCTAAATAATCACAAAGTTTAAAAGACAGAAAAAAGGCACATTTTGTTATAACAAAAATCGTGTGAATTTATAATCTAAAATGGATAGTTTGTAGGCCTCACGGTGGCTTTTTTTGTGATTTTATTGTCAGCACATTCAACTATTTTAAGAGCAAAGTATTTAATACCAATATTTCATTCATTCATATCTAGAATGTGTTATTTTAGTGTTCCCTTTATTTTTTTACAGCGGTGTATATACTGTCGAACCTCTGCTTAGAACGTGCCTAATCAAGAACAAGTCAAGATTCTTTATCGAATTTTGAATCGAGCTGCAAACAGGCCTGGAACACACAAACAAACAAACTCATGGACTTTTGCGCAGCGTCGCAGCGTCGTGCATGTTACGCCTCGCTGCTCACATCGTTCGCTCTTTTTGTGCTTTTTCCAATAAGTTAAGGGCGCTAGTTTTAGTGGTGTTAAGAAGAAGTCAGAATTTCAGTCGATCTGAAGAAAGAAATAATAGCTAAACGTGAGAGCGGCGTTTGTGTCACTACGACACGGCTGAGTCCACCGTCAGAACGATGACGGCTGATGCGGCTAAAGGAGCGACTACGTTCACGAAGAAAAGGTTTCAAGTCTTAGAAGAAATAGAAAAGTTATTGTTAGTTTGGAATAATGAAAAACGGCGTTGCGACTTTGCTTTTGGATTCTGATTTTGCAGAAATGCTAAGTACATGTGCTAGCAAGAAGAGACAGAACACCAGACACATAGTATCAATTTATGTTATCTTTAATTCTGTCCTGTGTTTTTTCAGGACTGTCTCAGAAAATTAGAGTATTGTGATTAAGTTCTTTATCTTCTGTGATTCAATTAAAAAAAAACAAAAATTACTTTTTCATGGAATTCTAATATTTTGAGATGGGATTTTTGAGTTTTCTTAAGATGTAAGCCATAATCAGCAATATTAAAATAATAAAAGGCTTGCAATATTTCAGTTGATTTGTAATGAATCCAGAAAGTATGACATTTTTGTTTTTGTTATTGCATTACAGAAGATAAATAACTTTATTACAATATTCTAATTTTCTGAGACAGTCCTGCATAAACCCATAAAAAGATTTCAAGAGCGGCATTTTTATTTTTGGTGCTGGAGAAGGGAGGGATCAATGGATTTCTATTGATTTGGGTGGGAAACACCGATTCGGTTCGCAAACGCAGTCAAAAAAACAAATGAAATTCGTAAACAGAGGTTCCACTGCGTATAAGCATAGATAGAGGGAGATTTTACCTTATGATATCTGCAAACAGATATAATTGTCATGAAGACATCATGACTTGCCAGTTCTAAGTTTATTCAGTATTTCCTGTTGACCTCGGATTCTCCCCCCGTGTTTTTTTCGTTGTCGGTTCAGATCATGCGTGTGTCACGTTCACAATATAAACCTTCTTTGTTTCCCGTCTGGCCGCTACACTGGGATACGTCTGTCAACAGAGGGCAGCAATCGACTTCCTTTTCCTCCAGAAATGCAAATTCCGGTTCCTTTTTTGTGGCGTATTACCGAACGCATCATACATTAAAGCTGAATATCTTTATGATTATAGGTGACTGCTTCTCTCTCCCTTGCAGCCGTTTCCTGCCTTGCAGCTATCTTCCAGCACAACACAGCGTCCTCTATGAGATAACCCATCTGCTATGCAGAGCACAAACTGTTTAGGGACAAAAGGAATGTATAGGATCCAAACAGAGGGGAGGTTGCGTCATGGAAAGTTCTGGGGGGAGAAACGCATCGACGGCGACGGGCTCGAATAAGAAAAATTCCACATGGATCGCTCATGCATTGTTTCCAGCTGCACGATCTGCAACCAGGGATTAATAGGTAGTTGAAGGAGTCGTGTCTAATAAACCGCCCACTCACCCTGCCCTGGTTAACCGCAGCCTTGCCTTCCTCGCTGCCCTCGTCCAGCTCGTCGTCGCTCCACTCCCAGTCTCCGTCCTCCGTCTTGTGCAGGTGTCCGCTGGAGCCCGGGACTCGCCTCACCTGCGCCGTGAAAGCACATGCAAACACCCGGCCCGTGAACGTTAATAACGCCATTGTTTTGTTATTTTCCGTGTTTTTCTTTTCTTTTATTTTTTTGCCTTGCCTGTTTGAAATTAGACGCCGGTTATGCTTTGGGGGTTCACATTACACCGAATACAACAGGCTACGATTAAAATGACGATAATTTTGGAATACTTTGGAATGGTAGTGGATATTTTCTATTATCTTGCCTATTCTATTATCTTTCTATTATCTTACCACTATTATCTATTACTGTTATGTTTTTGCTTGAAACTCTGGCACAGCAATTTCCTTCGGGATAAATAAAGTTGTTCTTATTCTCATTCTCATATTTAAAATACATTCATGTACACTGCTGAGAAAAATAAAGGGAACACTAAAATAACACATCCTAGATCTGAATGAATGAATGAATTATTCTTATTAAATACTTTGAATGTGCTGAGAAGAAAATCAAACAAAACTGATGCATGGAAATCAAACGCATTAACCCGTGAAGGTCTGGATTTGGAGTCACGCTCAAAATGAAAGTGGAAAAAAACACCCTACAGGCTGATGTAATGTCGTTTAAAAAAAGTCAAAATGTGTTACTTCCAAAGTTGACAGTTTGATTTCTTAGAAGTGTGATTGACTTGGAGTTATATTGTGTAGTTTAAGTGTTCCCTTCAGTTTGAGCAGTATATATTTCCTGGTAATAATGAGTCAGACTCGCAATTTAAGTATCTATCCATCTATCAGATACGGAAAAAAAAACATACACTTACGTGTAGGTGTATGTATACGGCCTTTCGGTGTTTCTGCTCTGCTTGAATTTGAAATCGATGTCACTTAATGATTCTGTAAAGCTGTTTGAATTGCCTTTGCGTATGGAATACAATAAATAAGGCAGCTCGGCCTGGCCATTTTCCGAAAGTACTACTTCAGAAATGACAAGAGTGTGACCGCAACACCCAGTACGTTCCAACGCAGTCCTGTTCAAAATTTGGTCGGTAGAGGTTGTGCGATAACGGCGTACAAATGCGGTCAACTCCCACTCACGATGAATTTAATAACAAAATGCTGTCGCTGAGATCGGTCGGGCTTTCTTTATCGTTCCTTATGCAAGAAAATACTTCTGATTCTTACTTCTAGATCCTCAATCCGGTGCAAAGTGCAATTTAAATCTGTTTGATTTCCCTTTCAGCGCACAACGGTGAAAACTTTCACTGACTTAGCAATGCGGTTTATTTCTCAGCACACATATTTTGTCATATTTGATCACGGGGCATTGTTACACGCCTGTTTGTTTATAGTAATTGCACAGGTTTTAGTGGCAGAGCCTGAATACAGCAAATTGCAGCACATCTGTGCGTCATAAGTTAAAGCCAGCGAACAGAAAAAAAAAAAAAAAAAAATCCCAAGTTGGTTAAATGTTGTGTAAATCCTACTGCTCTACAACACAACAAAGCATATAAGCGTGGCGGAGACTTTTGAGAAGTCAGTAATTCTTTACTTTTCTACAGAGAGTAGAAGGCAAGCGGTTGATGACTAACATGGCAGTGTGAGGTTGGTTACGAGAGAAACACACGGTTACGGGCAGCGCAAAGCACAGTAAGCCGCTAACGCCGGGCTCTAGACAAGGTCAAAGTTAAAGAGGCACTACCCCTCGGGTGGTGTCGGGTTTATTTTCCAAACCTGACATAGAACCAAGACTCCCCCGGTTCTGTTCGGGCTCCTTGAGCAAAACACAAAAGATCGATTTCTCTCAGCGGTCGTAAATGATCACTTCGGCTGACAACGGCAAACACAGAACAGGTGAAAAATATTCAAATGCAGAGAAAGGACGCGATCGAGTACGCCAACGCAACGCAATGGCGGTCTGTTTCATATTATTCCCAAAACCAGGGGTGCCCGATAGAGGCGCAAAGAACCGGAAAGCCCGTCCGACGCACTCCAGATATATTCAACAAAAACAGATAAATCTCTTAGAATTTGAATTTTCACTTCCTCTGGGGTGATATAACTCCCGGGAGACGACATCGGAAACCCACCGGAGTTTCGACAAATTAGGGTCCGCGATCGCCTCAAAGTTTTCACATCAATGAACTAAGACTTCTTTTTATGTAATTATTTATTTATCGCCTTATATTAAATTTTGTTTTGGCTTTTATGGCAGAGGTGTTTTCTATTGAGATTTCATTAGACCTAAGAGGCATATCATGCAGATAATCACATGTATGGTAGACCACGCACACACACACAAACACACACACAAACACACACAGTATCACACACAGTAATACTCTTTTCATTACGAGACAAATCGATGAGGCTCGGCCGACCGCCTTTATAAGGCAAGTAATTTCTAATCTTTATACTCCTTTCCAGATGGTTAATGAGTGTTAGGGTGCCCTCTGCTGACTTTCCAGCTCAAGGCCACCATTCAGTTTTAGTTAGATTGTGATGACAGTATAAAAATAATGTAATTCAAAGACGGATGAAATTGATCTATATCCTTGATTGTCAGGTCCACGAGGCGGGCAATTTCCTCTCTCCTTGACGTCCGTCTTTCTTTAACTGATCTGATTCCGATCCTAATTCCCCCCCCCCGCCTTTGGTTAGATAAAAGTATTATTTGAAATGACTCCGCCGATGACAGAGGACCTGCCATCTCCTTTTCATTCACCAGATGATATCCGAGGCAAAGTTAAAGCCCACTTATTGAGGAATGTTTGAAGCCGGCTGGCCTCGCTAAACCCCTATAGTGCTCACTTCCCTTGGAGAGGAATAGCGCGTGTTTACCATGACTACAAAAAAACCACAGAGGGCCAAAACAGAATGAAACGAGAACCAGAAGGAGAACACTACAAAACTGGGCGGGTGGGGGAGTTAAAAAAAAAAAAAAAAAAAAAAAAGACGTGACATCCAAGGACTTTGAGATGTTTAAGGTGGTTGCGGTATGCAGTGCTGGACGATGACGTTTTAGCAAAATCGCTCCGAGCAAAGCTGGCCGGGTGTTTGAGGCGGACGGCGGCGCGGGTGACTTTGGCTTTGTGACTATCTTTTAATCGTTCGTGGAAACGTTTTGCACTGACGGTATTCGGCCGCGCATTTCCACTTTTGAGCATGCAAATGTCATAAAACACAGTTCCTGGGAAAAATATCGATAAGCCAAATTTCAGCGATTTTCGGATATTTGGGTATCGGGGTGTGTGTTTCCGAAGACGGAAATGTGCGGTCGACATTCGACGTCGGCCGATCGGTCCCCTCTCATCCACGCCGTTTACAAATCCAAATCTTCCAACCCCTAAAAGTCTTTTGGGGGTTGCTGACATTTTCTTCGTTTTAACTCCAGCATTCTTATTTCCTGTATTTTTCACCCTAACTGTCCCTTTATGTTGTCCATTATCATCCCTGATGTTGTTGTTGTCTATTTATTCGTGGATGTCTTGGTATCTTCAGTCTTCTGTCTCTCTATTTATATTTACAGTCATATTTATTTCCCTTTTTTTATTTTTTGACATTATAATTGTTACGCTGCTATGACAAAGGAATTTCCCCTAAGGGGATCAATAAAGTTTATCTTAACTTAAAATATGACAACAGCCTCGCAGCAATTACACTGACAAGACCCTCAAATGTATGCGTCCGTGTTTTGATTCGCTGACGTGAGCCACCCGGGGGATCTTGAATCATTCATTTTTTAAGCTTTTTGATCAATCTGATCAAAATTCAAGTGGTGTTTGTATTACATAATAAAGAAAAATCAAATTACGAGAGCCAAAATATGACTTTGTTTACTACACGAGCCGTCGGTGGCGTGCGGCTATTATCGGCCGCTTTCATCAGACGGTAACACAAGTAGCTGCCTTGCTCTTTATTGACGGCCCGCTCTGTCAGCGTCCAACGTTAACGTCACACACACACACACACACACACACACAAACGCAGCCCAGCTCTCCTCTATGCCCTCCATTTACTCCCGACCATGTCAGTGAATTTCCATCCCTCCCCTCTGCCTTCCGGCAGTAGCCCTCTGTTCCCAATTCCGTGCTGGCCATCCAGGCGGAGTGTTATGTGAGGCCAAATATCAGCTGCACTTCCTTTCAGTAAACAGCAACAACTGGGCAAAAGTAAAAAAAAAAAAAAAAAAAAAAAAAAAAAAGGGGGGCTTTTACTGTTACCTAATGTTAATGCACACCTAACACACAGAGAGGTGCGCTGACGCAAAAGCTTTTGGTACAAATACGCCGCGTGGCACCCCTATTTTTACACATTCGACAAAAAACAGCTCGGGCGCTCGGGGTGCGGGGGAAAACTGTTGACTGTAAATGCAACAATATCGCCACAGAGATGGCCGTGGGACGGACGTAGTTTATTCATGTTTGGTCAATAACCAGGTTGTTTTGAAAGGGGTGTTGATGTAAACGTACCTTCTTCGCTCTCTGGGAGATTTTGGGCGCGCGACACAAAAGCTTTTCAACCAGATATTCTTTGTTCTGCAAGAAAAACACAAATAAACGGGTGCGTGATCGTCAGTTTTCTGGGCTATCTTTGTAAAATGAATGCGTGAGAGTGTTCCTCGTGAATCGGAGTGTTACATCCGCAGTCGCTCGTAAATCTCCATTAAAGGGCAGAGGTTTTTCATTCCAGCTATCGTTTAGCATTTAGCCATAAATGACGTAGATTTCGGTGCAATGTTTTGCTATCAAAAACCCGCCGGCTCCATTATTCATATGCAGGGAATATTAAAAAATGGCCTGAAATGTAAGACAAAGAGAAAGAAAAATGGCGTCTGAGACAAATACCTTGGCCTTTTGGAAGAATTTACACTTCAAGAGCTCAGCAGCTGTAGGCCTGGAGATAAAATACACGGCTCATATAAACACATGTCATGACAGCGCATTGCTGGATATTAAGCAGATCTCTGTTGTTACAAATTGCGGATTTCGCTTAACGGAGAAAATGCGTGCGCAAACCTTTTGGCAGGATCCTTCTGAAGGCACATAGTTATTAGCTTTCTAAACGATTTGCCGTATTTTTTAAGCATTTCTTTGTCCTCGACACCTGTCTCCAAAGACGGCGGGTCGTTCTGCAGCGTCAGCATCAAGACCTCCGAGGACAAGAGAAAAAAAAAAGAAAAAAAAAATCAAAAACTGTCCACGCGCTTGGTCTGCGACCCAAATAGCGAAAGCAAATAGAAAGAAATGCAAAGCAGGAAACTGTTTGTAGGAAATGAACACTTCCTCTGGACCAAAGTCTGGCTCTTGAATATTTTTCTTTTTTTTTTAAAACACCAAGTGTTGCATATCTTTCAATACCTAAGCAGCTATGATGTAATGTAGCTATAAATAAGACAACAGGTCAATATTATTGACAAGCATTTTTCTGGTATATTGTCCATCCCTAGTGGCGGCCGAAATTTTGACGGACGTTGTTTTGTTTTTGTGCTGGACCTGCAGCACCCGTCACTGACCTTCATGGGCGGGTAGCGGTGGTAGGGCGCCGACCCTGTTGCTAATTCTATGGCTGTAATTCCAAAACTCCATATATCCGCTTTGAAATCATAACCTCGAACCTGCGGGCACGGAATCACAGTATGACGGAGAGTCGTTCGGAAACTCACGGATTCATAGAAATGTATAAAATTATGTTTGTATTAAAATGTATTAAAAAACACATCGACATCGAACCTACCTGTTCCATTACCTCCGGGGCCATCCAGCATGGAGTGCCAACAAACGTCTTTCTTACTTTATTTCTTGTCATATCCCCGCCCGTGGCTAGAAACGCACTAACTCCAAAATCTGTGGGAGAAAAAAAAAAAAAAAAAGGATTAAAAGAAGCACAATTCACAGATTGAGATATTGAGATGAACTGCATCCGGGCCCTCCTCTCTCATCCACCTATCCGGGGCCCGGTTACTCAGCAGCCTGAATGGGTCGACCCAGATCTTCCTGTCCCTCGTGACAAACTCCAGCCCTTCCCGGAGGAGCCTGAGGCGTCCCCGGGCCCAGACAAGGTGAATTATCCCTCGGTTGTGTTGCCGGTCGACCGCGTGGGCCTCTCTCCCGTTGTGCATGCCTGGGAGGGGAGGCCTTCGGGAAGCTTTACGTTCTTAAACCGCCTCGGCTGAGCGCAGAAGCTCCAACGTGAGCTCCCGAAAGCGCAACCGGCGCTGAAGTTCCACTACTGATTTAAGTCGGGGCGCCGACTAATTTACCTCCCTGAGGGAAGCAGAAAAAGCTGAAAGGAACTACTGAGATCTGTTTACACAGCGCCGCAGAAGAACCTATGCGTGGACAAAACTTGTGATAAAGTGGGACCGACACCCACTGGAAATATATCTGACAAACATGGCGAGATACGGACGCGGGCCTCCACCCTCCACATTTTTCCGGCAAAAAATAACAAGTTTACACTATTTTACACTAGGTCTTTTGCTGTGTTGCTGCCATTTTGTGACCGAAATGAAAGGTCAGCGGTGAGTTTGAGCAGCGGGCGATAATACGGTTTCAAATCTGCTGTGCAGACGGTGGGATGATTTCAGTTTTGAAACGTTACCTTGGGAATTCGGACATTTTTAATTCAAACACAACTACTTCTTCAAACTTCTCATTCACTATTTAAGCACAACGAGAATGTCGACCTTGAACGTAGTCAATGAAATAAGGTCATGGTGTACAATGAGCCATTTCAGCATCTTATCTTTGAACCGTAATGTCATAGTTCAGAAATTTACTCCCAAGGGGCTTTAAAATGAATACATTCTCTTACAAACATGTCCTAGTGAACAGTTTATTGTTAAAAAAAAAAAAAGCAGTTTCTCAAATAAACAATATCAAACTCTGGGTTAAATTATCATTTCAGAATAAAATAAAATAAAATAATATAAAAGAATAATATAAAAATATCAATAAATAAAATAAAATAACGATATAATAAAAAAAATATATAAAAATATGTAATATATGTAATATTTATATTTTCTCTATATATTATATATATAATATTTATATTTATATATGACATATGTTATATGTTACATATTATATAATATATAGGATCATTATTCCTGATCCTATCCATCCTGGTCACTCCCAGATAAAACCTCAACATCTTCATATCTGCAATCTGCAACCGCAGCTCTGGACTGTTGACCCCAAGTATCTGAAATCCTCCAGCTTCCTGATCTCCACTCCCTGTAGCCTCACCGTTCCACCAGAGTTCCTATCATTCACACACATATATTCTGTCTTGCTGCGACTAACTTTCATTCCTCTCCTCTCCAGCACATACCTCCACCTCACCAGATTTTCTTCCAATTGTTTTCTGCTCTCACTACAAATCACAATGTCATCTGCAAACATCATGGTCCACGGATATTCCTGTTTAACCTCATCTGTTAGCCTGTCCATCACCATCGCGAACAGGAAGGGGCTCAAAGCTGATCCCTGATAGAGTCCCACCTCCACCTTGAACTTCTCTGTTACCCCTACAGCACACCGTACCGCTGTCTCACAGCTAGCATACATGTCCTGCACCAGTCTAACATACTATATTATCTTCTTCTTCTTTCGGCTTTTCCCGTCAGGGGTCGCCACAGCGAGTCAACTTTCTCCAGCTAACCCTATTCTCTGTATCTTCCTCTCTCACACCAACTACCTTCATATCCTCTCTCACTACGTCCGTAAATCTTCTCTTTGGTCTTCCTCGAGACCTCTTGCCTGGCAGCTCCAATTCCAGCATCTGTCTACCAATATATTCATACATAACATACTATACAACACATAACATACTATATTATATTATATTGTATTCTATTACATTACATTATATACACATTCTCTTGCAAACTCTTGTATATGTGTATGTGGATATGTATATATCTCTTGTATATGTTCTTGTAAGACAGGAAAACATTCATCAGCTTGACTCGCGCGTGTGTTTGTGTGTCTGCAGGCATCAGTTTTTAAAAGTGTAGAGAACACAAGAGTAGTGTCGTAGAACAAAAAACAAAAACGACGTCCACCACACCTGCGATCTGAACGGAGCCATCTTCGCCCAGCAGTATGTTTCCAGCCTTCACATCCCTGAGGCCGAAAAAAACACAGAGTCAAACAAGCGGTTCACGTGACCCGGCATCGATTCTTCTGTTTGCGAAAATGCGTCTCTCAGCCCACCGCCAACACCAACACCAGCTGGGTCTCTGCCCAAGGGCCTGAAAAAAGGGTTACGCCTGGAAACTAGTGCCCTTGAAATCCAAAAGTTTGCGGATCGGAGCGACAGATCAATTAACCTGATCACACGAACCTGTTTTTATCTCACATTTAAGAAACGAGTACAATTTCAGGCGTTGTCTTTTCTCCCATGTTGTTGCTGTGATAATCATTTTAATCCCGCTATCTTTTTTTGGTCAAATATGTCTTGTAACTATAACAAGACATCGCTTGCGTCTAACGGCTTCCGGATTTTTTGACACGTGTTTTCAAACACGGATCACACGCGAGGCGATTTTGCTTAAAGTGGGATCAACGGAAACTGTAGCAGCGCCTTGGAATAAAGGTTTGCACGTTGTACCGGTGAATCTGTCCGTTTCTGTGCAGGTAGTCCAGACCCTCGAGGACTTCTTTCAATATGGTGGCAATTATGGGCTCATCCAGCGCTCGATTTTTATCCTCGTCTTTGCTTGTGTGCTTGATTATATCCAGCATGGAGCCTGAAAGACACGGATTAAAACCGTCTGTAAACTCGCAAAAATGTAATTACACACGTTTCACGATCAGTAAGATATCAGATACACTCATTTTCATGTCATTTTTAGCAATTTTGAGGCTATTATGCAGTGTATCGGATCTCTCGCTACTTTTTTCGCTATTCAACAATTATGACTTCAACAATGACAATTAAATTGAGATTTTAATTCCCATGTGTATTTTTCCAAGACTGATGCTTTGTACCTTATTTTCTAGTTGTAACGGAGTCGGCAATAAGAAACATCGCAATTAGGCAAAGATAAATAAATCTCATCTACTCTGCATGGACATATAAGTTCAATGTTTATAAAGGGCATTGAAAAAAAAAAAGTACATTTTTTTTAAATTTGCTAACTTTAGAGGAAATGGAAAATTTGCATAAAAACAAATTGTGCATGGGCAGGTTCCTCTTTGGCACGGCACGCACCCATGCACACACACACTCATACTTTCTGACACAGCAACTTGCCAACGATTGTCGTCACGGTAATGTACATTTAGAAATGTGTGTATTTCCTTCCCCATGCCCATTCAGATCGGGATGCACGATATCAGCGGTGTGTCGTCAGCATCTTCTCGCATCTACAGCTTGAATAAGTGCAGAATAAAGAATAAAGTGCAGAAACCTATTGTGTGCTATTTTAGGGCAAATAATTACGGCACTACAGTGGCGCGTTCATTCCACTACAGGGGAGACGAGAAATGCAGCGATGCTGGCATCATTCAGTAACAAAAGACGTTTCAATATTGACTGGTGCTGAATACCAAATTAGTGAGTGTGTAAGGGAAAATAAATATAACTTACAGCCTGCGGGCCGCACCCGGCCCGTTTTGCTTTTTTTTTTCCCAGCCCTGCAAACTAGTTTCTTTGAATATTTTAATAAGTATTTTCAATCACTATTGAATTTAGAAACTCCTTATTTTTTCCTCTTGTTTAACTTTGTAAGGATGATACAAAATTACATTTTGTACATTTATGTGATCATTAATGATTTCAAACAAAATGCCAAGAAATGTTTTTTTATTTTATTCAGTTTACATGATACCGAATTGGCCCGCACATAAAAATTAAATGAGAAATGTGGCCCGTCGGCCGAAATAATTGCCAACACTTGATGTAAGCATTATTGATAAATCATTTGTGCCCGTCAATCACGACGTACATACTGCCCGCTGTTTTTCACCAACCAGTTGAGGCAGAAGGCCACCCACATTTAGCTGGGATCCGTCCAAGGTTTCTGCACCGTGGGGAATATTGGCGTTTCAGTAGATCATTTTAAAGACGGCGGTCCAGATGGACAGCGTCCTCAGACAACTGTGTTGTGATTTGCCGCCATATGAATTAAATTTGGCTGGATTTAATGTAAAACATACACAGAGGGAATAAACGGCGAGTCGCATCGTACAGTAATTCGACAATAATATTGTATATCTCTGTAGATTTAACCATTTTATCGCTGGAATATCCAGATGGAAATATTCCCACATCGTCGACATTTTGTTTCCTCTTTTTCAAAAAAAAAAAAAAATCCACGGTTAAAAAAATCAATTTACTTTTGCCATTTAAGCAGCGGTTGGCAGTGAAGTGAAGCACGGCGCCACTTCCTGTGTTTGCCCGGGCTGCAGTTTCACAGCGGTAAGTAAGAATTGATTTCCCGCGCTTGAAGTTAATCAGGGATAACCAAGCTAACTGGGAAATAACAGGGTCCTGATTAAGGGCTAATCCATTACATGGGATCAGATTGATGCATATGGACCCGCGCACTCGTCAATAACGAGACATTTCTACTTGAACTACAATTTCAAATGCTTGGAAAGTAAAC
This sequence comes from Fistularia commersonii, assembly GCF_037954325.1. NCBI lineage: Eukaryota > Metazoa > Chordata > Actinopteri > Syngnathiformes > Fistulariidae > Fistularia > Fistularia commersonii. Next base: position 18,867,440 of record NC_141287.1, on the reverse strand, counting down.
AGTTAAATATGTAAATAAGTTAAATATGTTTTCCTAGTTTTAATTTTACATGGCAAGTATATGAAAAAAAATCAACATAGAATGAACTTCGTTTTGCGCTTCTGTAAAATAGTTTCAACAACTTGCAAAGTTCCTCATAGGAAACAATTCTGAATTCCTTTACCGCTTCCTTTTCCTTCATATCTAATGAAAAGTCTTGATGCATAATGCTTTTCCAGCTCCCTTCCTCCCTGCAGCACGATGTGACGCTTTCACATTAAACCCTGTCCTTTCTTAACAGGGTTTTAAAAACGGCTCACTCCGGTTCACCAAGTCTCGCAGACCCACTTTTTTTTTTTTCTTTTTTTCTTTCCCCCCCTCAGGAGGCGACAGCGAGTCACTGTAGCAAGAGGCAGCCGGGGCAAAGGGAGAGAGCTGATACTTTACTTGTGGCGCCTCTGCAGAGCGCTCCAATCGTCAGCGGCAGGGAAACTGGGTCAATAAATGAGCCTCTGTGTGCTCCATGCTGTAGCAGGGTGGAGGAGAACTGGCAGTTTCTCCCCTCGCTCATTGTAAGACTTAGTGTTGTTTTGTTGCTAAAAGAGAAGGTGGACGCCGAGAGCGCTTGTACGGCCTCCGGACGTTTTGCAGTGGAAAATATGAAGGAGAGCTTTCTTAAGGTTCGGTTTCTACATTTAGCATGTTTTAAGGATATGAAGCAAATGATTGCTTCAAAATGAGCCTCTTTACTATGCATTTATCTCTAGAAATTATTGGTTCGGTAATAAATATTCCACCTGTGTAGTCGCAGTATAATATATTTCAATATTAATATTTACCTGGCGCATGTGTTTAAAAAAAATCCTATTACTTGTCCTATTACTATTAATTACTTTCTCACAAATTACTGACAAATATTTAAAATGAATTTTAATTTGGATTAGTTGCGGAGTGGCTATTAGAAATAAACGTGCATTTTTTAAAATTCTGATACAGTGTCATTTCATTTGTAAGAAGGAATGCGCGAGAACACAGGTTGGTGTTTTTCCCCACCGGTGTAACCGAGCACACGTGTAAAAAAAAATAATAAAAACCCACCTCCGCTCAGAAGTTTCATGACTAACCACAGCTCATCCTTCACCACAAAGGAGGTGTAATAGGTGACAACGTTAGGATGGTTGCACTGGCTCATCGCTTGGATTTCTTTCTGTTGAGAATCGTAAACAAAGTGTCATTCGTGCGGAATTCGCTTCATTTAAAAAAAATTAATTTGACAATGTGAATTTCAATGAGAGAAAATGATTCCTATTTTTTGCTACGTTCCTGACCTTATAACTGCAGAACCCCTGGTACATTTTTATGGATTTTGTTTTCTTTGGGGTTTTAGATAAACTCTTGAAAACATCCATGTAATTTTTGCCAGATATTAAATTACAGTCTTACACATTTTAGTTAATTGTCTCCTGATTATACGGCACACGACTAATACAATAATTCTCTTGCTAAATCTAAGGTTATATCCTGAAAATTTTGAACACATTTTTCCTTGACTGAAGGATGTATTTAGAGACTTTTGCACTCATTCTCAGATGACTTCTAATTAATGACAATATTATACATATATGTAGGCCCTGATATATTGGGGAAAAAAAAAATCTAAATTTGACATGTAAGACTTTTAACATGAAAATGTTGCCAGGGTGTCGGAGATAAAATTGTGTGCATATGAAACGGTTTTCTTTGTTACATCATATCTATTATGGACGGGTTGCCGTCCCTACTGTGTAATTATCAAAAGAAAAGAATAGGGGACGTCAATATAAAATAGGGGTCAGGGGGAATGTGACAGTCGAGTGATCGCAACAAACTGCGAGTAGAGACGAGGAGAGAAAAAAAAAAAACGAACCCATATTTATTTTACTCACCAACAGCTCGTCCATGCTGGTCTGGCATTTTTCCAGGTTGATTCTCTTGATGGCGACGCGTTCCTGTCTGGGGGTGCAGAGGGCTGCCTGCACCACAGCTGTGGCCCCGCTGCCTGCAATCACAGCCACAACAAAGCACTGAATTACATGATATCTGGAGAGGAGCCTTTATATTCATCGCCGCGCTGTGGTGGTCTGGATGAAACCCGTTGAACCTCAGTTTCTGCGCGTAGATTTTTCCTTTTTTTTTCCCTCTGAAACACGATACAAAAACAATGCTTCGTCGTCGTCGTGAGATTGCACAATAAATAATAAGTGAGACATTGTTATTTTGACTGTTCTGACAACTAAGTAACTGGCCTTTTTTATTTTTGCTCCATTGACAAATTGAAAGAAAAATAAAAATGAAGCAATGACAGGAAAATTTACAAAATTATTTGAAAGTTGAGATTTGTGTTTATTAAAGGTAAATGACAGGCTTTCAGAACAGTACTATTCTTTGTCTTCATGTATTTATTGGTTTGACTCATCTGATAACTGATTTTTTTTCCATTAACTTAGCAGACAATGTCAAATACATGGACATCAAATATAAATGGCCATCTGGACATTATATTATCTGGTAATTATCAAAAAACTCTGTCATAAATTAACTTTTGGGGTCAAAACGCAACACCGTTTACTTCTTTAGCGGGTTAATTTGGCCGCACTGGGGTGCCGAAGTTGCGCCCACTAAGACCCCCATGACACACACAATGAATACGTTCCTTGACAACTGTCAGTGACAGATAAGGGACCTAGAAAACACACGAGACCCAGAAAACACACGAGATCCGAATGGTTGCCGGTCGATTATGGGAACAGAGCGGGGGCTTCCATACTCATCTCTGACAGCAGACAGCTGCTGCACGCTGCTCGTGTCTTATCAGTGGCCATATGACTGCTCGGCTCATCTATAGGGTAAAAACCCGGACCAAAACATACGAAAGCTACATCCTCTCATGCCTTATTTTACATTTGATATGTATATGAATTTATATATCTAAAAAAAATTGTATATATATCTAATTTTTCTGACACCTCTGGTGTTCTGTGTATCATCACAGACACTGGGAACAACTAGGTGATAAGAAAAGTTCACAATGTTTATTTTTATTTTCTAATGTTTGCTTTGAAGCCTGCAACAGGCAGGTGATAATGATGTAACAATAACAGCAATACTACTTTTTTCAATAAAACAATGCGCAAAACAGTTTTAACAGATAGAGAGAGAGAGAGAGAGAGAGAGAGAGAGAGAGAGAGAGAGAGAGAGAGAGAGCGAGAGATAGATAGATAGATAGATAGATAGATAGATAGATAGATAGATAGATAGATAGATAGATAGATAGATAGATAGATAGATAGATAGATAGATAGATAGATAGATTTTTAGTTCTAAACTATATTTTGCTGTTGAAAGAGGGGTTTTAAGGCCATGAAACAGTTAATATTTCAAGATTATTTATTACTGATCCTACTTTTTATTTTAAATAATGCATTTGTTTATGTCTTCAAGTGACTTTGACAGTTGTCGTTAGTCTAACGCCTTTATTTATATAAACTTAATTTTAATAAAGCAGCTTTAACGAGGTGGAGATGACATGAGCAACATAAAGCTACATCCTCTCACGCCTCATTTTACATTTGTATACGTATTAATATGTTTATATTTTATATATAATTTTTCTGATGTTCTATGTATCATCACAGACACTGGGAATAACTAGGTGATAAGGAAAAATACCAATATTCATTTTTGTTTTAATCTTTGCTTTAAGCCTGAAAAAGGACGGTAATAATGGTGTAGCTATACTACTTTTTTAAGATAAATATTTGCATTAAGATAGATAGATAGATAGATAGATAGATAGATAGATAGATAGATAGATAGATAGATAGATAGATAGATAGATAGATAGATAGATAGATCTAGCAAATGTGTTTTCATTTTTATTTCTAACCCCATATTTTGATTTTGAAAGAGGAGTTTTAAGGCCCTGAAACAGTTAATATTTCGACATTATTTACAACTGATCCTACTTTATTTGGTTATAAAAGTTACTTTGACAGTTGTTAGTCTAACGCCCTTATTTTTATAAACATTATTTTCACAAAGCAACTTTAACACGTTGGAGACGACGTGACACGACGTGGGACCGGAACCGCGACACCTGTGACTCCATCAGCTGACGGGGCGCGTCGGAACGTGGACACACACACGTGTGTATATGTGTGTGTGTGTGTGTGTGTGTGTGTGTGTGTGTGGAATCCGCGGCGTGATCACGCGGGTGACATAATTCAACACGGGAACCGATTCCGGTTCGTGCACGCGCACACGCACACGCACACGGAAACCGGTAAACGTGCAGCGAACACGCACGGAGGAGGGGGGGGGGGGAGTGGGGGGGGGGAGCCGGTAGGCCTCCGTCGTCATTAACCGCTGATAACCCGCTAACCCTCCGGTTACTAACCAATGACTTCCTGGAGCTCGTACGACTCTCTGCTAATTGGCCAGCCGGTCGTCAGCGCCGGTTGCTGGGGTTGCTGCTGGCCAGGAGCCGGAGAGTCGCCTTGATCCGCCATGATGATGATGATGGTGGTGGTGGTGGTGATGATGCTGCGCTAGTTAGCGGCCTCTCGGAGAGACGGATGGACGGACAAGCGGGGGGAGAGAGAGAGAGAGAGAGGGAGGGAGAGAGAGGGAGAGAGAAGGGGGAGAGAAAGAGAGAGAAAGGGAGGGGAAAGAGAGAGAGAGAGAGGGAGGGAGGGAGAGCTTGACCTCACCTCTTCGCTGCGAGTGTCCGCTGGCGGCTGCGGCAGAGCGGCTGCCGTAAGAGACGAGGGAGCAACCCGGAAAATAAAGAACAGCGCGGTTCAAGCCGTCACACAGGATGGGCTTCCGGTGCTATCTATTGTAATCATTGGCACTGTTGTATTGAGAGTTTTATTTTTTTTTAATTTTTGTTTAAAGCTGTCGCTCTCGCTCTACATATGCGTAACTTTTTTTAACTTTAAAAACATTTTTGTTTTAGATTACGTGTCGTCCAGCTCGGGCTTAACGGTCCTGTGTGTCATCTGTCAGACAGCACAGCGGCAATTCCTCCCTTCGGCCAGCAGGTGTCGCTATTACACCATTGCATCATTATCATACGTTTGCGTCTGTGAATACAGTATCTATGTGTGTGCGTGCGTGTGTGTGTGAATCTGTATTTTCATAATAAGAAGAAAATACATGTGCACATATATGTATACATATGTATACAGGTAAACGCACAATAATATATATATATATATATATATACTGCTCAGATGACGTATGGACTAGAAACTGTTACAATGACCAAAAGACAGCAGGCAGAACTAGAGGTTGCAGAGATGAAGATGTTGAGGTTCTCTTTGGGAGTGACCAGGATGGATAGGATCAGGAATGAATCTATCAGAGGGACGGCACATGTTCGATGTTTTGGAGAGAAGGTCAGAGAAGCCAGACTGAGATGGTTCGGTCATGTACAGAGAAGAGATAGTGAATATATTGGTAGACGGATGCTGGAATTGGAGCTGCCAGGCAAGAGGTCTCGAGGAAGACCAAAGAGAAGATTTATGGACGTAGTGAGAGAGGATATGAAGGTAGCTGGTGTGAGAGAGGAAGATACAGAGAATAGGGTTAGATGGAGGAAGTTGACTCGCTGTGGCGACCCCTAACGGGAAAAGCCGAAAGAAGAAGAAGAAGACTGCTCAAAAAAAATAAAGGAACACTTGAACAACACAATGTAACTCCAAGTCAATCACACTTCTGTGAAATCATAGTGTCCACTCAGGAAGCAACACAGATTCATTTTGACTTGTTTTAAGGACATTACATCAAAGTTGGATCAGCCTGGAGTTTGTTTTTACACTTTAATTTTGAGTGTGATTCCTAATCAGACCTCCATGGGTCGATACAATTGACTTCCATTGATCATTTTTGTGTGATTTTGTTGTCAGCACATTCAATTGTATAAAGAGCAAAGTATTTCATAAGAATATTTCATTCATTTAGATCTAGGATGTGTTTTTTAAGTGTTCCCTTTATTTTTTGAGCAGTGTATATGTATATATATACACACATTATTGTTAATATGAAAACCCAGAGAAGGTATTTGGAGTAAACATTATATATATATATACAGGGCTGTCTCAGAAAATTAGAATATTGTGATAAAGTTCTTTATCTTCTGTAATGCAATTACAAAAACAAAAATAAATTATTTTAATATTGCTGATTGATGCTTTTATCTGAAGAAAACTCAAAAATCATATCTTAAAATATTAGAATATCATGAAACAGTAATTTTTGCTTTTTTAATTGCATTAAAGAAGATAAAGAACTTTATCACAATATTCAAATTTTCTGAGACAGTCCTGTATATATGTATAGTCACCCTCTTAAAATAATCGCCTAAGTCATTTTTTCAGATTTTTCAGGAAACACAAAAAACAAAAACTGAACCATGAAACCTGAACCTGTCACACTCTTGACATTGGCAATTTCTACTAAAGGGGTCGAATGGCACAATCTGTTTAACTGAGGATGTAGGCAATTTTTCCAGAGGTGGTCAGCATCATGAGGAGATGATTTAGGCAAAAAAAAACATTTCTGTAAAAAAATGAATTAGGTGATTATTTTAAGAGGATGACGATATATGAATATGCATGTACACATATATGCTTATATACATATATATACATACACACACACACACACACACACACACACATATATTTCATATATTGTTGTCAATATGAAAAGCCAAAAAAAGGATTTGATTAAACTCTGTCTTGACATGCTGACTTATCAGTCATTTGCAGGGTTTACAGTTTAAAGTGTGAGTGTCAAATAGTTTGATGTTCTGTCTTTTTTTTCAACTGGAAAACAAAAAAAATCCCCACGTTTTTGTGATTCCAAAATGAATATCTTTTGTCTTTTTGCAGCAAAGTGCTTAACAGGAATCACGTATGGGTTGATCCCTTACAACTGGCTCCACAGAGAAATAGAAATGTAATTAGGAAAATAAAGAGATAAAAAAAAATTGATTATAACAAATGCAACAATGAATGCATGATAAGTGTTATAGATGATAGATAATTGGATTGGTTTTGAAGAAATGGAAAATCATGCTTGAGAATGAACCATTCTTGATTTCCAATCAGTTTCTATCACTATTACTAATAATAATAATCATCATCATCATCATCATAATGTCTGAATGAGATTGTGCTCTAGTATTGGGTCACTTCTTCGAGAGGTGCCGTCTGTGTGGCAGGCGAGTACAAGGTGGAGGTGGGAGTGCATCAGCAGGGTTTCTGCAGGTATCAGATAATCTAATTTAATACTTTTAATGACACTTTGAACAAATTTAATGCCCATGTCCAACTGCAGGGACATTTATTTATAATGATATCAGTTATGTAGAAGTGAAATAGATTTCATAGATGCAGATATGTACATATATATGATGCATATGACCTTCAGAGCGACAATGGAACTGAAGAATTGCATGGATTTAAAGTTTTGTATGATTATCAATGGATATTTATTTTTATTTTTCATGATAAATTAAATTTTTTTCTTATTTTTGTTTCCTTTTTTTCCTTTTTTTTTTTTCATTTGCGTGCACCGTCAGAACACTGGCCGTAAGTAATGGCTATTAAAAGGGTTCCACCAGCCAATGATCACCAATCATCACACTATTCCAATTTAAATTTTTAAACGTTTATATAGCCTTATCATAATAAATTGCACATAATTTTTTCTCCCCATCAAGTGTATTTAAATTTCTATGCCTCTAGACATCAAATTTAATGCAATTTAATTCTTACTAAATCTATTTAATGACTTTTAATGCTTTTTAGTGACCTTCAGAAACCTTGATCAAGGATCACCTCTGGGCCTTGTTTGCAATGGTGATGGACTCACTGGCAGATTGGGTTAGACATGCATCTCCATGGACTATGACGTCTGCAGACGTTAGTAGATAGAATGGCGATCAGGTGGAGGAAAACCTCGAGAGGTGGAAGTACATCCTGAAAAAGAGAGGGATGGAAGTTAACCATTGCAAGACAGAATACATGCTTGAGAATGAAAGGGACTCAAATGGGACGGTGAGGCTACAGGGAGGAGAGACAAAGAATGGGAGGATTTTAAAGATTTTAAAGTGCTTAGTATCGACAAAACCAGGTTTAGAGACAATTGCACTGGGGATACGACACGACACGACACGACACGACACGACACGACAAGATAAGATAAGATAAGATAAGACTTTATTGAACCCCATAGGGGAAATTCTGTCACAGCAGTGCAACAATGATAATATTAATAAATATGAGCATAAATATAAATAAAAGAGATAATTGAGAGATGGCAAAAGACAGCAACAAAAAATAGATAGCAAAATGAACAATGATAAAAATAGACAACAGAATGAAAACAAACAACAGCAGCAACATGGGTGAGAATAGACGACCAAAAAAAGACAGGAAGCAGAGCTGAAGGTAGCAGCAATGAAGATGTGAAGGTCCTCTTTGGGAGTGAGGAGGATGGAAAAGATCAGAAACGAGTCCATCAGAGGGACAGAACGCTAAATTTCTGGAGATGAAGTCACACTGAGATGGTTTGGATATTTACTGAGGAGGGATGGTGAAGATCTGGGATGCAGAGGTTGCATCTGCAAGGCAGGAGGTCTCAAGGACCAGAATTTCTTACTTATTTTATTCTTATCATTGCTACCGTCACTCTGTTTATGTTGTCGTTTAGTTTTGGTTGTCTATTTTCACCCTTACTGTCTTCCTTGATGTTGTTGCTGTTGATCTCTCTGCTATCTATATATTTGTGGATGTCTTTTGGTTTTTTAAATTGTCTCCTTATTGTCTCTATTTATATTTATATTCATATTTATTTGACATTTACAATCTGTCATGCCGCTGTGACAAAATTATTTCCCCAAGGGAGATCAATAAAGTTTATCTTATCTTAAAAAAAGGTGTTTGTCCCCAACGGCAATTGTTGGGCACATGGGGTAGTAGCATCAAATTGTAATCATCAAAAAATAGAATAGAAAAAATAACTAAAATAAATAAAAATAAAAATATCTGGTCCAACCCCTCAAATGCACTACACTGCACTGCTTTGCACAACTTGCCATTTTGCACAAACAGCCTCGATCGCCCTGATCTGACTTGTATTTTTCACTTATTTAATTCCCCTTACATGTTTCCTGTCAAGCACCGTCAACCAAAGCAAATTCCTTGTAGTTGCAAAATGACTTGGTGAATAAAGCAATTGTGATTCTGATTTGAGTGATATGGAAGCGGGAGAGAGGTCTGAGGGGTTGGCCAATTATTTTCGAGGCCAATTATTTTGGAGAAGACCAGAGATGAATGGATGGAGTGAAAGAGGACAGGATGTCAGTTGGTGTCATAGGATAGGATGGGATGGGATGGGATGGGATGGGATGGGATAGGATAGGATAGGATAGGATGGGATAGGATGGGATAGGATAGAATAGGATAGAATAGGATAGGATAGGATAGGATGGGATAGGATAGGATAGGATGGGATGGGATAGGATAGGATAGAATAGGATAGGATAGGATAGGATAGGATAGGATAGGATAGGATAGGATGGGATGGGATGGGATAGGATGGAATAGGATGGGATAGGATAGGACAGGACAGGACAGGATAGGTTAGGATAGGTTAGGATAGGTGGGTTAGGATAGGTGGGATGGGATAGGATAGGATATATTTATTGATCCTTATAGGAGAAATTCTTTTGTCACAGCAGTGCAACAATGACAGTATCAATAAATATGAGCATAAATATAAATAAGAGACAATTAAAATATCAGATGACATTGTGATCTGTACTGAGAGGAAGGAACAGGTTGAGGAAAATCTAGAGCGGTGGAGGTTTGATCTGTAAAGGAGAGGAATGAAGGTTAGTCGCAGCAAGACAGAATATATGCGTGTGAATGAGAGGAACCCGGGTGGAACGGTGAGGCTACAGGGAGTGGAGATTAAGAAGTTGGAGGATTTTCAAGTAGACTGTTCAAAAAAAATAAACTCTTAAACAGCACAATGTAACTCCAAGTCAATCACACTTGTGTGAAATCAAATTGGAAGAAACACTGATTCATTTTGACTTGTTTTAAGGACATGACATCAACGTTGGATAAGCCCTCTTGTGTGTTTTTTCCACTTTTAATTATGAGTGTGACTCCAAATCCAGACCTCCATGGATTCATAAATTTAATTTCCATTGATCATTTTTGTGTGATTTTATTGTCAGCACATTCAACTATGTAAAGTATTTCATAAGAATAATTCATTCATTCATTCAGATCTAGAGTGTGTCACTTTAGTGTTCCCTGAATTTTTTCAGCAGTGTACTTTTTTCTTTTTATATTTACTGATGTTTCATTTCCGTGCTGTTTAACATTATAATATTGAATATAGAGAAATTGACAAAATTTCAGTTTAAAAGTAAAGAATCAAAAAACAGACATTTTAAATGATTACAAACTTTAAAAGAAAGAAATGTTATAACAAAACGTGCATTTCTGCACATCACATGCAAAAAATCATGTGAATTTGTTATCTAAAATGGACAGTTTGTGTGATTCTCTACAAGTTCATCAGAGGGACGGATGCTAAAATTGGAGGTCAAGAGGAAGACAAAAGAGAAGCTTTATGGATGTAGTAAGAGGGGATATGAAGGTAGTTGGTGTCTTTAAAAGAAAGAAATGTTATAACAAAACGTGCATTTTTGCACATCACATGCAAAAAATCATGTGAATTTGTTATCTAAAATGGATAGTTTGTATGATTCTGTACGAGTTCATCAGAGGGACGGATGCTAAAATTGGAGGTCAAGAGGAAGACAAAAGAGAAGATTTATGGATGTAGTAAGAGGGGATATGAAGGTAGTTGGTGCGAGAGAGGAGGATACAGAGAACAGGGTTAGATGGAGACCCCTGAGGAGAAAAGAAGAAAATTAAAAAAAGAGGAGAAGGCTGGATGGATTCAGACGATTGGCTATGAGAAGAGAAACACCGAAAGGGGGAAGAAGAAAAAAAAAAAGGAAAAAAAGGACTGGGTCACTTCTCTTTTTATTTACAAGGTCAGGTTTAGTTCTTGTCTCCAGCCGGTAGGTGGCGCGGTTCACCAGGCGTAACGGGACCCGCTGAACCGCTGGAATAATTGTCCCTCCCAAATTTCCTCTCACTCCACCCCACCATCTTTTCCACAACAAAAAATAAATAAAAGAAAGAAAGAAAAAAAAAACAAGGAAAGAAAGAAGGAAAGTTGTTAATATTGGCGTGGTTTCTACGTGCGTAATCACGCGAGATCACAAAAGAGGGGGGGGGGAAGAAAAACAAAAAAAACGTCGAACCCGCTCCGGTTCACGGTCACTCGGTCGAAGGGGGCCACGCACGGCGTGTGTGTGCATGCGTGGACAGGAGGATGCGTGACACGTCGATGCACCAATCACCTGCGGAGGAACCGAGCGAGTCTCACTTCCCTGCGCCGGAGTAGCGGAGGGGGGGCGGGGGTAGAAGAGGCGGAGGAGGGGGGCTGACGGCCGGTGGATATCTCATCATCACCCACAACTGCGCGGTCACGTCGCCCGTGGGAGAGATCTTGCGACGCACCGTGGATTTTGTTTTTCTTTTCTTTTCTTTTTTTTTGTTGTTGTTGTTGTTGGTGGTGTTGTTGGTGTTTCCACGTCTGCAGCGATGGCCGGGATCCTTGCGTGGTTCTGGAACGAGCGCTTCTGGCTCCCGCACAACGTAACGTGGGCTGACTTGAAAAACACGGAGGAGGCGACGTTCCCGCAAGCCGAGGATCTTTATCTGGCGTGTCCTCTGGTCTTCTGCATCTTCATGATCCGCCTGGTGTTCGAAAGGTGGGTCTGCGGGACACGCTCAAATGCACACCCTCCCGGTGCGTGTTTTTTTTTTTTTTTTTTTTTTTTTTTTTAACTGCGTGAGATGATGTGTGATGATGCGGGAGTGATGCTGCGCACACCGGTACCCAAACAATGGCATCCTGTCTGGTTGGCCAACGTGGATCTTCCCTTCCTGCAGGCCCCGCAGCGGCGTTTGCACCACGCAAATCCACAACACCGTCCTCCCTGTCCTGTCCTGTCCCGTCCTGTTCCCGGTTCACTCCCCACGCACACACACACACACACATTCTGGTCCGTTTTCCGTGATTTCCGCCGCGGTTCACATTGTCCCCCGACTCCCACGGCGCCGTCAGTCATCGCACAGCCATGATGCTCTCGGCTTTTCACGCAAACGCCGTGCAATTTCAATTTTACATCCCTTGAACGCACCCACCGGCTCCCCACTTATTTCCCAAATGTTATCTTTACACATGCAAGATGTGAATCAAAAGTTGAAATGGACTCTGAAGTCGCCTTGATGATGGAACCAGAAATGCAGTTTTAAATACTGACGTCCCAGATAGTTTTTGTTTATTAACACAGGAATTATATGCAACACCATAATTTGCAAATAAAATAGGAACTTCTGGCATTCGTGTGCCAGGAGTCAATCCGAACAAGTCTTGCATCTGTCCCTAACGTTTCACTCTTCTGTGTAGGATTATATATACCAGGAGAAAAAAAAAAGATATTTCTAAAAAATAGGATTTGAAATAAATGACCCTGATGTATAATATAAAAAAAACCTTGCGAAATTCCCCCTTTTATAATCTGCTGCGTGTATGTCAATGATTAACCCCCTTTTTTTTTTTTAAATCTAGGTTTATCGCAAGACCATGTGCCATGGGGCTGAAGATTCAAGCCAACGGGCCCCAAAAAGCGCAGCCCAATGCCATCCTGGAGAAAGTTTTCACCGCCATCACGAAGGTGAACGACCTCCCCCCCCCTCCCCCGCCTCCTCCTCGCACGTTACACGCCGGCATCGTCTAATGAGAGGCGTGTTAAAATCGACTTGCCCCGTGTCTTAGCACCCGGATGAGAAGAGGCTGGAGGGCCTGTCCAAGCAGCTCGACTGGGACGTCCGAACCATCCAGCGTTGGTTCCGACAGCGGCGCAACCAAGAGAAACCCAGCACCCTCGCACGATTCTGCGAAAGCATGTAAGTCGATATTATTCCGGCTTTTCTCCTCATCCACAGCCCGTCGGTACTTGCAACTACATACAGCAGTTTTTTTTTTGTTTTGTTTTTATAAAACAAATTGCAAATTTTCACTATGCCTGCACAGTGACAGTTAGAAATCTAGATTATTGAAAAAAAAAATGTCTTTATATCAACAAATTCAGTAACACTAAGGAAAAATGAATGTATGGCATGGGGGTACGGTTTGCGAGCGTTTTCGCCTCGCGGCGAGAGATCCCTGGTCCGATTCCGGCAACGCTATGCTAACTTTGCATGTTCCTACGGTGTCTGTCGGTTTCCTTCGAGTTTTCCGGTTGTGAATCCTCACATATGGGAATGACAGTGAACGGTTGTTCGTCTCAGTTTGTGGATTGACTGCCGACCGATCCGAGGGTCAATGCCGCCTCTTTCGCCTGATGAAAGCTGAGAAAGGTTTTACCCCGCCACCCCTGACCTTGAGCACAGAATAATCAGTACAGATAAAGAATGAATGAAAATGGATGACACCTTATGGCGCCAAAAAAGGGTGGATTTTAGCTCTTACGGTATCTTCGTGCATGTGTTGACAACGAGGTGGTTTCCTGCGAGCGTCACACTCTCTCATCACCACAAGTAAAATAGAAATTGACTTTTTATATCTCCGCAATCCCCAAATTCTCCCGAAAACTCCTCTGGCGGGGAACAGAAGCCGTGGGCTGTGTGTGGGCTGCAGGTGTAGCTGAATAAGGTGAAGCAAGAGAGCCACCTCCCACAGAGGTAAATGTGGTATTTGAGCTACGATAACAGCCTCTGTGACATAACACGGTTCTAAATATACAGAAAGATTGTTTACCACTTGTCAATTATTCCTGGGAAAGCATACTGTGTGCTCCAAAAACAATATTAGTAACACAAATGGGATAAAACTAAGAGCAGACGTAACGCTGGCGTTTGTCATCTCTGCAAGGTTATTGTCACACTGGTTGGAAATAAATGTAAAATCTGTGGCTACTGAAAAAACACACAACTAAAATATCCCCGCCTGTGTTAATAGTGGCTGCAATGTGGAGGCGCTTGTTGTAGGTGGAGTGTTATCATTTTATCAATGATCCAACCCCCTTCTCAAAAATATCTTAAATTCTTACCTTTTTATCAACCGGCTGCAAAGCTTTGCGTCCGAACCGAAAACTTTTCAGATGATCCGACAGTCGAGATGAACTCTCCGTCCCAGGAGCACGGCCACCTAGCATGCGGTGGTTTGGGAAATAGTTTTTCAGCAGTAGCAAGCTAAAAAAAACATGTAAAAAATATGAATAGAAATAAAAGTAAAATCTAAAAAAAAAAAAAAAAAAAAAAACCTCATATTAACCAATACAGAGGAATGAGCAAAGTGGTTACTAGAGTGAGTTATTCTCTAGTTATGGCATGAGATAGGAAAGATTTCTTGTATCTTACTGCAATACATAGACATAGCGGTTATATCTGATTTAAATTCTCAAATCTGAATGCAGTCGGTTTGAAACAACATGACGCAATGAGAAGCAGCTAATTCAGAAGCAATTTTTTGCTCGACAATGGCTCGGTGACTGTGACTACTGGGTCGTCAAAAGGAATTGTCAATCATCCCTTTGTCAGTCGATGAATCAGCTCTAACAAAGGAATAGTGGTCATTAGAGAGTCTCCTCTCTAAAGATCGCGACATGAATGGCGGTTCTTCTCGGGGATAATGGACGATCGTGTCCCACCGCGAGCCGCCAAACCCACTCGGGCCGCAACGGAGAACCGGCTAATCCGCGGCGGAGCGTTCGCCATCAGGGAGATGGTAGTTACTTAGCGGTGTGATGTTAAAGGCCAACCAGTGAGTGGGACTGTCACAGCGGAGTCATGTCTGACACCAGGAGAGCCAATCTGGCAGATTCAGACACGGGATATCTCACCTCTTTCAGATTTTTGCCCGAGGCTGCCATTCAGTCAGGCGGTAGAGCGTTGTTTGCCGGGGCCGACCTCTGAACTCCTATTACCACTTCAGAGCAGGGGGAGGGAGGGGGGGAGGGGGTAAAAAAAAAAAAAAACAAAAAAAACAAATACCGTTGTCTCATATGATAATCTGCCTGAGAATCCGCGGGGTTTATTTTATTTTCTTAAATGTGGCCGACGCACGTCGTCAAAAAAAAGCGGCAGCTTTATCTGCATGCAGCATAATTGACTGCAGATGACTGCAATACCAGTTTGGCCGGGGAGTCTGTCTCAGTTGCTTACGTTGCAGTTCTCCAAACGGGCCTGGCTGCCGTCCTTCCACCAGAGATTTTGTTCTAATTAAGCCCTCATGAGCAGCTGCTGTGGACTGATAGTATTCTTTGTCTCCCAGTTGTCAGGGTGGTTTATCTGTTGTCTCTTCTTTTCCCTCTCCAAACAGACACTCCGATGTCACAGATGCGTCGGGTCTTACAATAATGAAGACCAGTTTCTTATTGTTGCCTCTCCTTGTTACTTCCGTCAAGGAGGGGGTTTTGTTTTAGATTCTGTCTGTCCGGCCACAGAGGTATTTCGATTTTTGTAAAACCTGTGAGGATTACCGCCAAGTCCCCGATAGATTCTAGTGGCTAATAAAGTTTTTTTTTTTTCTTCCATTTCTTTTTATGGACACCTGTATTCTCTAAGTCCATGTCTTGTTTCCAGCAGGATAAGATAAGATAAGATAAGATAAGATAAGATAAGATAAGATAAGACTTTACTGATCCCCAAAGGGGAAATTCTGTCAAAGCAGCGCAACAATGATAATATCAATAAATATGAGCATAAATATGAATAAAAGATAAGATTAGATAAGATAAGATAAGATAAGATACGACTTTACTGATCCCCATTGGGGAAATTCTGTCATAGCAGCGCAACAATGATAATATCAATAAATTGTAACGTAAATAAGTTATAAATTTAAGATAAGATAAGATAAGATTTTGATTCGAGTGTTATGGCAGGGGGAGAGAGGTTTGAGGGGTTGGACGATTATTTTGGAGGTCAGTTATTTCGGAGAAGGCCAGAGATTAATGGATGGAGTGAAAGAGGACAGGATGTCAGTTGGTGTGAGATAAGATAAGATAAGATAAGATAAGATAAGATAAGATAAGATAAGATAAGATAAGGATTATTGAGCCCCATAGAGGAAATTCTTTTGTCACAGCAGCGTATCAATTAAAAGTATCAATAAATTTGAATATAAATATAAATAGACAATTAGAAGACAATTGGAAAATAGAAAGGGAAAATAGCAAAAAAAGAAATCCACAAATAAATAGACGTCAGAGAGAACAACAACAGCAACAACATCAAGGATAAGAATGGACAAAAAGAACGGTGCGGGGGCAGTTAGGGTGAAAATAGACGGCCAAAACGAAACAATAACATAAACAGAGTGACAATAGCAATGACAAGAATAAAATAAAAAAAAATAGGCAGGACGCGAATGGGTTGTGACCAACAAGGATAAAACAGACAATAGAGTTGATGCACCTCGGGAGGGTCAGAGTTGTGTGCCGTCCAGACTGCTGTTATACAAGATATAAAGTAGCTGAACATTTGTAAACGCTCTGCAGTATGTATTCATATTATTTATAAAAATATAGTGTCTTCTTCTTTTAGTCCTTTGGGCTGCTCCCTTCAGGGGTTGCCTCAGCCAATCATCTGCCTCCATCCAGCCCTCTCCTCTCTGGTCTTCCTCAAGACTAGACTTCCTGCCAGGCACTTCCAGCCTTGCACCCAAATCTTCACAATCCCCCTTTTCCACATGTCCAAACCATCTCAGTTCATCTCCAGAACATCTAACATGTGCTGTCCCTCTGATGGACTCCTCATCCGGTCCCTTCAGCTCATTCCCAAAAAGAATCTCCACATCTTCAGCTCTGTCTCCTACACTATATGGCCAAAAGTTTTCGCTCACCCATCCAAATAGCTTCCGTGGCCACAAGTGTATCAAATCAAGCACCCAGGCATGTTTTTACAAACATTTGTGAAAGAATGTGTCGCTTTCAGGAGCTCAGTGAATTCCAGCGTGGAACTGCAATAGGATGCCACCTGTGCAACAAACCCAGTTATGAAATTTCCCAAACATTCCACACTCAGGTGTCAGCTGTGTGTTTGGGAAGTGTTTTGAAACAACAGCAACTCGGCTACAAAGGGTTAGGCCACGTAAACTGACAGCGGGGTCGGCGGATGCTGAGGCGTTTCGCGCCAAGAGGTCGCCAACTTTTTGCGGTCAATCGCTACAGACCTCCAGACTTCATGATTATCGGTAGAACAGTGCGCAGAGAGCTTCACAGAATGGGTTTAAATAGCCGAGCAGCTGCATCCAAAGTGCAACGCAAAGCGTGGGATACGGCGGTGTAAAGCACGCCGCCGCTGGACTCTAGAGCAGCGGAGACACCTTCTCTGGAGGGACAACTCGCGTTCTAGATCTGGTGATCTGATGGACGAGTCTGGGTTTGGAGGTCGCCAGGAGAACGCTACTTGTCTGACTGCATTGTGTGAAGTTTGGCAGGGGGGGGGGGTTATGGCGCGGGGTTGTTTTTCGGTAGCTGGGCTCGGCCCCTTAGTTCCAGTGAAACCTCAGCATACCAAGACATTTTGGACGATTCCATGCTCCCAACTTTGTGGGAACAGTTTGGAGCTGGACCCTTCCTTTCCTAACATGACTGTGCACCAGTGCACAAAGCAAGGTCCATAAAGACATGTATGACAGAGTCTGGTGTGGATGAACTTGAGTCCTGACCTCGACCCCATAGAACACCTTCGGGATGAATTAGAGCGCAAACTGAGAGACTTCTCGTCTGACATCGGTGTGCGATGTCACCAATGCGCTTCTGGGAGAACGCTCAAAAACTCCCATAAACACACTCCTGAACCTTGTGGACAGCTTTCCCAGAAGAAGCTGTTCTAGCTGCAAATGGTGCATATTGAACCCTATGGATTAGGCATGGGATGCCACTTAAGTTCATATGCAAGTCAAGGCAGGTGAGCGAATACTTTTGTCCATACAGTGCATCTCCTCCATTGCTCTTCTCCACAGTCCCATTGAATTGTATCCCTCAGTACTTCTTTATCTCCACGCCCTGCAACCCAAACGTTCTGGCTGAGTCCCTTTCATTCACTCCCATGTATTCCGTCTTCCCCTCTCCTTTCCAGGACATACTTTACATCCGCCTAACTAGACTTTCCTACCTGCTCCCTGTTGACACTACAGATCACAGTGTCATCTGCAAACATGAGATTATCATTATCATGGATTATATTCACCCTCTTTAAGGTCACCTTGAAGAACTGCTGGAAATCACTTAAAATTGAGGGTGAAATATGATGAAAAATAGGTATACTTTATCAATATTATTAATGGGAATAACAAAAACAATAACAATAAACAAAAATCTGAGAAATGTACCTTAAATAAGTGCTTTTGAAATCTCCATACGTAAGGAGACACTTGGTATGCACAGTATATTTGTTTTTTTTTTCTTCTTTCAAAGAAAAATCTTTCTCCCAAAAGGCCCGCAGTGCTTATTTCAAGTGGGAAATTCAAAGAATGCAACCCTTGAGCTTTCCATGACTTGATTTAGAGAAGATTAAGTAGATTTAAAAGAAATGCGAGTCATTAGGGTGCGTGGTTGTATCAGAACGGCTCACCTCTCATTAATTCTCCCTGATAAGGACAGACCGAGGCGTCGATGTCCCCAATATATCAATGCTTGTCTGATCTCACCTTCCTCCATCTTCCCTCCGCTCCTCTTTCACTGTGCAAAGAAATTATCAAAACGATCCAATCCGCATTCAGAAGACACAAAGGCGTAGCACTTGTGCGAGACTAGCTACTATATTTATCCCCCCGTGTCTATTACTGGCCTCCGTTGATACAGGATATACCTCAAAATATAGGTTTATAAGAGACGATAGACCCATATTGCTCCCTCTCGTGATCTCGGTTTATAATTCTTCAGAAGCCCTAAATATGAAAAAGACTTTTGTGGCATGTCCAGCTGTTTAGGGTGGCTGTCGTCGAGACTTTTGGGATCCCGAACAAGCGTGGAGATTCTCTCTGCCGCAGGCTGAATAATTTGTCAGTGTATTGTTTCACCCTCGGCGATCCGATTCCGTCTTCAGACCGAGAGATAAAACGTCATCTCATCTTTTACTGAGCTGAGTTTCACCTTTGGCAGCATCTGTTTTCGATGCCGGTAAATGAGGCCCCGAAAATCAACATTTTCTTTTTTTTTTTTAATTTAAAACAAAAAAAAAAGAAAAAGAAACAACGCTTAGTTTTTGAAACAGAACGCCTTGTTAATGAGCCATGCTTACGTTGGAATCTGTAAAAAAAAATACATAAAGGCATGACACTCACCTTCAATAATATGCTTTTAATAGCAGCCTCTCCTTCAAACCCAGAAGTAGGTGTGTGATTTTCAAACCGTTCAACTGACTCACACACACACACACACACATACACACACATGCATACATCCCAACAGTAGCGCAGTCAAGCTGACAGCCAATTAGCATATTTGTGCTCAGCGGATACTTATTACAGGACAGCTGAGGGATGAGCAATTTAAATGTGTTCAGAGAGGATAGCTCCCTAAAATTAGATTCAGACTCCTAATAGGAAGCTTCGTTTTATTTTTTTTTTTTTTTTTTTTTTTTTTTTGCTTTTTTTCTAATTCGGGCAATTTGAAATGACGCCCGGTAATCAAACCAAATTAGACACAAACAGGGAAAGGTGAAGGGAACGGCCATTACTGCCCGTCAAGGGTAAAAGGCCTGTTCCTCCCGGAGCTGTGGGGTGCGGCGAGGGATGAATGGGAAACGTCAGAAGTGAATCGTTCGCCGCGGCCGGAGCTTTGTGACGAATCGTTACGTCGAAACCACTCAAGTGCTGACAGCAGCCAACAGCTGGCGACCGCCCGTAGAGACGACAAACTCCAATGTAATGATGCAGCTCGACATTTTTTTTTTTTTTTTAACGAGAAAGCTGTAGCGAAAAATCATCCGGCTTCACTTGTGACTCTTTGAACGAATCATCAACCGCACCCCGCGTTGATTCATTCCAGGCAATTTTGAGCCCAAACAGGTGGAATCGGTTTCACGGGGATCAGCGGGTCCACTCGCGGAAGAGATATCGCAAATGAATTATTAATATGTAACCCGAAAGTTGATGGTTTCTGTGGATCAGAAAGCACGATAAACCGCAGGTCGCCGATTCTTTACAAGACAAATCATTCTGTTAACCACAGTTAGTACAATACAGTAATTAATTTAAAGTGCTTTGGCCGCTCGCCACCAGATTGTGTGCCACAAATAAACAGCGGCTCGATAATTAAATGCAGAGGATTTCGCTTTCTCCCGGAGCCAGTCATTATCAACACATGTCCGAGAGGAATTAACTCATAATGACTAAAACAAGCCGGTCTTAAAGATCAATTCATGGGAAACAGTTGGGGAATCGTCGTGATTGTACAAACACACACACACACACACACACACACACACACACAGCAGCAATTCGCCTGTACTTGGGGAAAAAAAAAAGAAAAAAAAAAAGGGCTTCATGCAGGCTTGATGAAGCAGTTGCCATGCAACAGGCCTTACTGTGTGCCAGGTAGACTTGTCCGACTAATTTGGTTTCACAATACTGTTGATCCAGCACAAAAAGCGGTTGATGTTAGCATCCTCGGGCCAACGTGTTCACATGGTAACAATAATATCTTTGCTTGTGTGAGCGCGCCGCTTTTTCTTTTCATTCCCCGAGGGGCAGGTGTGGGACTTTTAAATAGTCACACCTCACGGCATCTAAACTAGCTGCTGTCCAAAAGGTGAATATCGGGAGGAAGTGGATCATTTGAATGACGTATCGGTAAGATGTTTTTATCCGTTTTACCTTGGATTAATTTAGAAAAAAAATTCCCAGTCTATAATTTTACAGATATTTTCCCCACTTGGACGCCGACATTGTTTCAATTGTGATGTTTTTTTTTAGTGGCTTTTTTAATTTGACATCCCAAGTCCACACAACATGACACTGTTACTTTTTAATGTACTTTTTTTTTTAAGCTTGAAATTAAACTCTAGCATGCAGTCCCTTTGGAGGTTTTTCCCATTTAAGGTCTTTTCTGACCTTAACTGAAGTGTTTCTTTGCACTTTTTTTTTTTAAATTGAGTTCAGGTATAATTTGCACAGTCTGAAATGTAAAAATAATTTGCAGGGACAAGGATTAAAATGTTCCAAAACTGTCAAAATATAATATATGATCTTTATGAGACTGATTAAGGAAAGTGGGTACTTTTTACTGGGCAGTACTTTTGGAATTAATATCCACAAATCAACACATAATTGATCAGTGTTGGAAATTTTTCTCTTCCAAATGTTGGTATCAGCTTCAGGAAACATTTAAACCAGGGGTCTCAAACTCGCGGGCCAATTGCGGCTCTCGGAGCAATATTTTGTGGCCCCCTGCTGCCTAAAATCAAATCTTTGTGTTAGCGCGGCCTGTGCGTTTTTTCCTATAAAGTGGGTTTCAAAAAAAAAATGGGCAAGGAAAAAATAAAAAAAGTAACTTTGCGATGTATTTTTTTTTTTGCTCCAAAATTTGAAAACAAAAATGTTTTTTTTCTGAAAACACGTCTAGTGACATTGTTTGAACGATCTTATTTTTTATTTCTAAAAAAAAAAAACACAAAAACGATAGCAAAAAAAACAGGCAAAATTAAAAAGATCGAGATCGTCTAGTGAAATGGTTAAAACGATTTATTTTTCTTTTCTTATTTCTACAAAAAACACAAAAACTAAAGCAAAAAAAAACCCACCAAAATTAAAAAGATTGATTTAATAACCAGAATAGCCACCATTAGCCTTGTAAACACTAAACCTCCTCTTATACATGCTACCAATCAATTTTCTAAAAATTCTAGTGGCAAATTTTTCCACAATGAGAAGATTTTCTCTTTTAACTCAACAATATTTTTAGGGCGTCATTTCATCAATTCTTTTTTATTCATTTTTAATATTAATTCGTCATGTATTTTTTAGAGGAACAGTTCATTACATAGAAAGATTTTTATAATTTAACTGTTTAACTCCTTTCCACTAAAACAAAGGAAGAATTTGGGCTTAGTGTTACTTTCAGGTAATGATTTTTCGGATACGGCCCCCTTGACATCAAATTAGGTTTGACACGTAAAAAAATGTCACCCCGGCATCCTTCTAAGGATTGATGGAAAGTTGTTTTTTGAGGCGCGAGCCGTCACCGAAAGCCGGCCGTAAGATCAAGCGACGCAACCGTTGAATTATGGAAACCCGAGTGGAACATGACAAGCTCTATGACTTTTGTCACAACTATTGAGTCGCCAGAACAGAAAACAGGTTTTCTTAACACCACTCTTATACGCTTAACTCCACAAAGCTGATGCAACATGAATGTGTGTGTATGTGTGTGTGTGTTATTTCATGAGAACAAAATGAAATGAGGCCTCATTAAGTCTCCGCGGTGCGCAGCGTTACGTTGAGATGAGCTTGATTCCTGAGAGGTTTAGCGCTGCTTGATTTGTATTGATGAAATTAATATGACTTACATTTATGTGGATGTGTAAGGTTGTTAGAGCCGCCGTACACCTCGGTAATCGATGCAAATCATTAACACTTAGTCGTGTTGTTTATGTATTTTCAACCTTTGCACACCTCCAAACCCTTGAGTGAGGACAAATTTATATACGCACAATTATTTTTTTATTCATAGAGAATATAGAATGTGGTATATAAAAGATTTACTGCCTGCTACAATCCGGTGCGGTTTCCAAGTCTGCTGATAGTTATTTTTATTGACATGTCACACGAGTGTGTTTATCATTCTTTTCAATGACAGGCCTGCCTCTTTTTTAGATGACAACTTTATTTACGCCCTATTGACTATTTATGAAGTTTACCGTTACTTTTACACGTCCGAGCCGCAGACGAAGAAGATTGTCGTGTCACGCTCTCTGATAAACCATGTTTTTTTTTTGTTTTTTTTTTGGTCTCATATTTGATTTAAACGCGCCGCTACCTGTACGACTGAGATACATCACTCGTCATAGGACAAGGTCTGGGTCCACGCTCACCAAATCCCCTGTCTTTCCTTGATTTTGAATTTCAGTTTTCCAAATACTTGGCCTTATTCGGTCTAAGATAATCTTGAAAAGCCCCGTGAATGATCGGCTGAACACAACGAATACATGAATAAGAGAAGACTTTGAAATGTTCTAAGCTAGATGTGACATACGGTGGTCGGAAATAAAAAAAAACAAACGTTGAATATAAAGGGCAGCCCATTTGTTGTTCCCCACTTGCTAGTCTCGCAGGTTGATTTTCTCTCCGGCTTCTTCCATTGTTCTCTGTCTTGCAGAGTTTTCATATGCCAATCACGGCATTAATTTGAATAGATTTTAAAGCGTGAGAATAATAATCAGTTTCTCCTTCTGACATCAGGATCGCTTTTTCCCCCGGCGACTGCGTAGCTGTGATATGGAAATGTGCCGCGTCATGGAAATCGCAACGCCCGCCGGGCTCGGTAGTGGACACTCCCGTTGTCTAAGCCGCGGCGACGTCTGGCCTATATTTGAAATTCACCATGAATCGCAGCCCTAAATCATTTTATTTCAGCTCACAGGCCTGACGGGCGCAGTCATGCAACGTGCCACAGCTGCTGCACCGAGGGCCGAAAACTTGGAGTTGTGTATAAGTTATTTAAAAGTTGCTTCAGGATGGGCGGCGTCTGAACGGATTGGTCAAAGTTGGGCCGATCTTCTACCTACTAGAACCTTGTTGAAGTAAATAAAAGTTCTATTCCGAGTCCGGAGGCAAAGTCGAATATCAAACGCGTAAGCCGATCCGCTTATTTTCCAATTTTTTCCGTTATGCTGATAATGTCGTATCTCTGTTTTCCCTCAGGTGGAGATTTACATTCTACCTCTACATTTTCACCTATGGAGTGCGCTTTCTTAAAAAGGTACGAGCATCTCGCAGGCCTCCTTCAAGCACAATTTTGCCCTTTAGTTAGTTTGCAGAAAAATATGCGTATACCGCATGCATCCCTGTGGAAACGGTTTCCAAGTTATGAAACTGGCGAGATGAATAGATGCTTTGGAGCAAGAAAGCGTTTCAGAGGATATTTCACATACCCTCATTATCACTGATTACTCTTTAACTAGATAACCAGAGTTTTGTTACCTGGTCAGAGGTTAACCGAGTTCTAATTCTATATTTTATGCCGTTTTCATTTTCTCTAGACTCCATGGCTGTGGAACACAAAGGAATGCTGGTACAACTATCCGTACCAGGTATGATGTCACTCTATTTAGATTGTTGTTTAGTCGTTACTCAATTTATATTGTTGTTTAGTTCTAGTTGTGTATTTTTCACCCTCACCGTTCCTTGACGTTGTCCATTATCATCCCTAATGTTGTTGTTGTCGTCGTTGTCTTGCTATATCCTGTCTTCTGCCTTTCTATCTATACTCCTATTTATATTCATATTTATTTCCTTTTTTTTTTTTCCATCTCTGACATTATAACTGTTAGGCTGCTGTGACAAAGGAATTCCCTCTATGGGGATCAATAAAGTTTATCTTAGCTTATCTTATGAGTCTCTGCATTGTTTTCATTGTTGCGTGTTATCGCCACTCACATAATACATTCAGTCCTATTTATATTTGCCACGTAAAGACTTTTAATCCTTATTAAAACTTGAAAAATTAGCTTAAACTCTGTTGTTTTGTACATCCGTGCAGCCCCTGACCGTGGACATCCATTACTACTATATATTGGAGCTTTCTTTCTACCTGTCCTTGCTCTTCTCCCAATTCAGAGACATCCGGAGGAAGGTAAGAACGACCGCAGAGCCGCGCCAGAATAAGATCCATAAACCCCGATTAACACAAATCACTGGGTGTTCGATTAAAGTCCTGCCGCAATGGACTCACTGTCGAACCTTACAGCATTTTTTTTTTTTTCCCCCGAACTGATTATTCTCAAGGTTCAAAAAAAAAAAAAAAAAAAAAAAAATTGCGTGAAGAAGTTAACTCTGGTGAGAGTATGGAAATATAAAATATGAATAATAATAATGATTCAATTTGGGGTGTAAAATTAAATTGAGCCGACAGAGTCGTCTACAAGACTTTGGTCCAATGGGAATCATACCGGGCTTGACTAAAAATTGGCGAGTTCGAGAGCTTCGAGCACTCATCGCACGTAATAACGCCTGCTTCTGCATTAACCAATTAGAAAAGAGCAAATGTCGCTTTTCATTTGAAATACAGGAAATAAAATCTCCATTAAGATGCTTCAAGTGTCAGGAACTCGAGACAGTTCACGCCCGCGACGCACGTCCACAATTGAAATTGAATTCCAGGCTGTAAAAGCCACAATCCTAACGGGCAGCCACCAGTTTCAACCCGCCCTCATTTTCTTTTTCCCCCCCAAAAAATAAAATAAAATAAACATAATTTCAAGTTCATCGGGTGTTAATTTGCATGCCTTCCTGCCGTGATCTTATCCCCCTGTCTCCAGTCCATCCCGGCTCCATCTTCACAATGCATTCCACTCACAGCGGCCCCGTGATGCCACACTGTGTATGCCTTCACTCTGTCATCTCTTTGTTGACTGTTGGCATGTTGTCTGTTTTTGTTTCTCCTTTCAGTTTTTTCATGCACAGTTCCAAACTGAGGAGGTCCTCTGCATCCCCTGCCAATTCCAGTATGTTCTCCCCGCACACTCTTGACTTCGCTTTCATTCTTTGTCTTGCATCATTACTCTTCCCTCTCATCTCCCGTCTCCCTCTCTCGCCATGTTGGGATTGTTTCTGGTTGCTCGGAGGTGGGGAAAAAAAAAAATGAAAAAAAAAAAAACATAAATCAGTAGCTAAAGGATGATATTTCGTCCGTGCCGCTCGTCTTCATCCTCAGAGCTCCATCCGAACCCAATGTCTCATTAGACGACGAACCGAAAGCGAAGTGTCCAATAACGCAGCCGACGGATTGAGTGCACGCCGAGGAGATGTCGGTCTTTTAAATTCGCTGAAATTAAATATTGAATGGCTTTCCAGACAGACAAGGGCGAATCCAGATATTTATGTATAATTGAGAGTTCGCGCAAAATGGACAAAAGACAAAGACAGTAATAAGAAGCCCTTTTTTAGTACGGACATAAAAAAATCTCATCGCAATTAAGCATGGGATTATAAAATCTCAGCTGCAAGGCACAAATATATTTTGTGTGTGCAAGGTTAATCTAGCGGTTTAATTCCACTCGCACGGAAAAACAATGTTTTAATGAATTTGGCACAGCATCACTGAGCCGACGTGGAAGTATTTATTTTAAATTGTAAGATATTTTTGTGTCCTATTTTTTAAACTAACCCGTTTTTTGTTTTTTTTTCCCCTTGTAATTGCTCACCGGTTTCTCCTTGATCTTTAGGTCATTTTGAATTTGTAGCTAATTCCTAGGGTTGGTGTTTTTTTGGAGGGGTAATATTCTTAGAGGCTTTCTTAAAATTGTTCAATGCTTTATGCAAACACAGACTGTAACATCACGGTTGTGTTGTATGAATTATTTGGCATTTTGCGTATCCTGATTTCCTGAGCCATATTCTTACGTGCAGATGTCACATTACTGGTTTCGTGCCCATTTTTTTTCCCCACCATGACCTTAAATTATCAAACCAGTCCTGCAAGCGAGCGGCCCGATTGTTCCTTGACTTGGCTGAACGTATGCATGTCTTTTGATGCCTTATTGTCGGAGTATTTATTTTATTTCTACCTATTTCGGTCTTTTTTGGACGCTGTTTGCTTCGTGCCTTCTCTTGTGTTTAAAGCTGGTCGCCCTTTAGTTGGCAGTTTGTGTTTAAGGCACGAAAAGGAAGTTGTCTGATAAGCGCTGATGTTTCATCCGCTTCAATGTACGGGAAACAAAATATTACATGATGTTAGGAGGAGAAGAACAAGACCTTGCCTTGGTCGGGTCGGTCAGAATGACGCATTCAGCTCGCAACTACATTCTCAACATGATCGCCCTGGGCCAAAATCAAAGATGATTTTATCGGGATCAATATCGCCCCTGAAGGATTGAGCGAACACTCTTTTAACCTCGTCTTAAAACGTGTGCCCGTTCCCGTCTAACTCGGTGTTGTTGTCAAAGTCAGCCGTTTCACTTTGAATCCCGGTGCAGCGCTGTGATGCTCTCGCCCTTCTCAAATGAAAAAAAAAAAAAAGAAAAGAAATTGAATGTGCCAGCAACCTGTACTTTACAAGTTTTTATCAGTAGAGGCTGCTGTTGCTCAGCAACAATATGCGTCAGGACAGGATAGGACAGGGCAGGCGTGAGCATCCTCAACAGATCATTCCTGACACCTCATATTAATGTGCCCTGGATGCAAAACTCTATCCGTCTATCCTATCCAGCACGGTTTGCGGTGATTTATCGGCACGAACGGCACTCTGAGCGCCGGATTGTCCAACGCCGCTTAGCGTTGCCGTGTTGATCCTTTTACTCGATTATTGTCCGCGGGGCAACCTTTCGAGAGCGCGGTCGCAAAAGCACGAGACGTACGGCGTCCGGATGATCGTTTCGTTCCACAAGACGGAGGATAAACATCCGGAAAAGGCCAAAAGAATCACATCGAAGTCATAGAACTACAAAGATGGTGAAGGGATTGTAAAATGTAGGTTCTACTTGTGTTGAGCAGCGAGACGCCTTGTTTATTTTCAATAAGAATAAGAACAACCTGATTTATCCTGAAGGAAATTGTTGTGCCAGAGTTACAAGAAAAACATAACAATAATAAATGATAGTAGAAAATTGTATAAACAGTAAAAGTAAAAAAAAAAAAAAAAAAAAGGGGGGGGGTTAAGAAATACAAATAAACTATAAAGTGTCTTAAGAAGTATCAAGTGAAGACTATAAAGTGTCTTAAGGTCTTAAATACTAAGTGAAAGATAAGGAGTGCACAATATTGCACAGTTATGAATATATATACAGATAAATTATTACAATTTACAGTGAGTGGGTGAGATTTTTTTTTTTTTTTTTTAAGGTTTAAGATTTTGAGATTTCCTGCGGCTGAAGGGAAAGGAATTAAAAAGTCTGATAGCCTCAGGTAGGAAAGACAAGTACGATATGTGAACCCGCTTCCATGTCCCTTTCACGTCATCACATCGGCCGCGCTGCGTGAAACTTTCTCGGGAACATGCCCGACAACGCTCTGCCGGGTCGTTTTCCGTCGTCGAAGTGGAGTTGATCATTTTTGTCGCAATTCTGTTCCCAGGATTTCCTGATCATGTTCCTGCATCACGTGGCAACCATCTCCCTTATCACTTTCTCCTACGTGAACAACATGGCGCGCGTGGGAACCCTGATCATGTGTCTGCACGACGCGGCCGACGTCCTGATAGAGGTGAGGACAGGAAAACGGATAAAGTTCGGATACTTCGGGGCTCGATGAACCCCTTTTTTTTTTATCCACAAGTAAATGTTGGTTTCTGCCATGAGGAGACTATTTCAAATAGCGTTATCAGAGGAATATTTGACAGGAACCATGAGATCAAGCGTCGCATCTTCAAAGGTGCTGCCAAACCGAACACGGCACGCAACAGAAACGGCGAGTTCCGGGTTTG
This sequence comes from Fistularia commersonii, assembly GCF_037954325.1. NCBI lineage: Eukaryota > Metazoa > Chordata > Actinopteri > Syngnathiformes > Fistulariidae > Fistularia > Fistularia commersonii. The sequence continues at coordinate 18,838,666 of NC_141287.1, read as the reverse complement.
ATGTTTCACGGCTCAGCAGAAAGTCCTAAACAGCGTCTCGGTCACGCAGTCTAACGGGTGCTTCGCCGACGTTTTCAAAGAAGTAGCGACAGCTTTGAAAGAAGTGGTTTTGGCGTCACTGAAACAGGCGAACGCTTTCTGTCGCGACGGCCTCGTCCACATTCTGTCACACGCCGCGAAATTAGCCGTCGCCTCTACGAATGACGGTTTTCGGAGGCGTAGTAGGGAGAGCGCGAACATGCTGCTGCCAGCTGGAGAATCTCATTTCTGAAATTGTCAAACATATTTCCCCAAAGTTGTTTGAATATTCAAACTGATTATTGCTTTTTATTTATCTTTTTTTTTTTTTTTTTTTTTTTTTCCGCAGGCTGCCAAGATGGCCAATTACGCCAAATGTCAGATACTGTGTAACCTGCTGTTTGCAATGTTTGCAATTCTCTTCATAAGTTCCAGGCTGGGAGTTTACCCCGTGTGGTAAGTGGCCCGCTGTCGTTGGTGTGCGCGACCGAAGAACCGCTCGTCCGTCCAGAGATGTTTCGGAGATGAAATATACTCGAGAGCCGTGACGATTTGAGCTGCAGCTAAGACACGTCTTTGTAAATTTTGTTGCTAAGTAATAGTTACTATGGATACTGCAGCTTTAACCTCTCAAAGAAAGCTAAACAAATCAACGAATGAAAAGCCGATCATTACGGCGGCCGCCTGATCATTGGAAACTGAGTTTAAGCTGATTAAAATACATCAAGTGGAGCATCTACTCCCACCGACCTCTGGTCATTTGGTTTTTTTTGGGGGGAGTTTAAATTTGATTCGGTTTTAAACTCGTGCCTTTTAGACATGAAGAGAATTATGGGAAACTGTGAGCACAGAAATAATCGAGTATATTCTCCAGACTGTAGCGTCAGTTTACGGTCACAGATTTTTGAGTAGACCTCTCAAGGGAATTGACAGAGGATTTGTCTCTATACCATTTTAAGATACATTTAAAAGGATTTGGACTTGGTGTCCACACAGTAATATGATGATCACACACTACATTACAGTGAGCCTCCAGCACACCAGTAGTAAAGCCATCATTTATAAGGCTGTTGCCATGGCTTCGGTATCTATCTGCAGAATGATTCACAAAGTGTCAATAGATAGAATTTTTCCATGGATACATTAATGACAGATCCCTGATATTCCGATTGTATGTTCGGTGAAGCCGAGCAATCCTTGCTTTTCCGCCCCGTTAGCTTTTTCAATTGTAGTTCGATTCATTGAAATGCGTGTGGAGCAACATAAATGTCAATAAATGAAATATTCAGAGGACTTGGTAGGTCAGGGCTCTGACAAAACCAAATGATTTCACTTAGTAACGGCATCAGTGTACCACAATGGTCAGTTGGATCACTTTAGCCCAGACTTGAGCATTTTACGGCCCATTTTGCTTTTTTTATCCGGCCCGCAAAACTATTTTCCTTGAATATTTTCAATCGATATTGAATTTGGAAACCCCACGGGGAAACTCGTTCTCTGAAATTAACCCATCGTGGATGAACGAGGAACGTTCGGTTGTAGAGACGGTTGTTCTGCCTCCCAAAATGCCAAAAACGTTAAATACTTAAATTACAATTTTTATTTTGTTCAATTAACATGATACCTAATTTGCCCGCGCATAAGAATAAGAAATGTGGCCCGCCAGCCAAAATAATTACCCACCCCTGCCTTAGCCTATGAGAAACTGACACCACTTTAAATAAACTCAGCTTGTGATCGCACTTCGTTTGCGTCGCCCAGTTCACCCTAATCCACGTCCGAGACAGATGATCATCTGTCGGTCAAAAGCGAACAGCTAACTAGCGAAGAATCGTGAATCAGTCGCCTCGGCAGCCGCTTTCCCCTCCGCGTGTCTCCAAGCGGAAACGGACTTCAAGACCCAGGAGGCGATCACATTGATCAATTTCAGCATTATCTCATTACGATGCCGTCTAATCCTCTTCTAACTAAATCCGAAACGTTTCTTGATTTAATCTTTTGGTCGAACTGGTTTACCCAAAGTGAACAACCAATGACCTCTACAAAGACAACCATGCTAATGTAACTATGACGGGCTTCACACGTCATGCCCGAACTCTGCCGTCTTATCCTTGTTTGTCACACATCCTGCTTATTATTGTTCATTTATTTCATTCATTGCTATCGTCACTCTATTTCTATTTAGTTAAGTTTAGTATTTTTCACCCTCACTGTTCCTCACTGTCGGCCATCGTTATACCTGATAGTTGCTGCTATGATGTCTTGCTATCTTCAATTTCTCTATATTAACCCTCATATTATGTTAAGGGTCAATTTGACCCATTGGGTCAATGGGTGAAATGGGTCAAATTGACCCTTAACATAATATGAGGGTTAATTTTACCTTTTTGGTTTGTTTGTTTGCTAGTTTTTTTGACATTCTAACCGTTATGCTGCTGTGCCAGGAATTTCCCATATGGGGATCAGTAAAGTTTATCTTATCTTATCTTAAATGACTCACGGATGGATAAGAAACAGACCCATGTCATGTATTTTACTGGCTTTTATTCCTACTGTTTAGGACAGGGGTCGGCAACCCGCGTCTCTTTCATCTATACTCTGTGGCTCCGAGTGGCTTGAGAAAATGAATTTTAAATATCTTATTGAAGTGTATTTCACTTGTGTTAATTCCTTTTTTTTTTACTTTTAGTTCTAAGTTGGAAGATTATTCCGATCTTGAAATATCAGATAAAATTATATCTATTATTTTTCGCCGCTCAAAATAACGTCACACTCGCGGAAGCCGGTAAACCCGCCAGCAGGTAAAGTCCCGATTTGCAGATGCTGTGCGCAGAAGTGCAAGAGCAGAAGTCCCATAGACCAGGTGACATAAATATTTATGAAGCAAATATTTATTTTTTATTGTTAACTGACGCGGTGATTTTTTTTTTTGATTTATTTTTAAAATTCAGGTCAAGGCTCCGCTACACGTTCTGAAAGCCCAAAGCTCAAAATGAGTTCATTACATAAATAAAATTTAATTTTCTCTGTAATACTGTGAATTTCAGAAGCAACACACTACACACTTGTTTATACAAAGTGTAAAGTTAATAAAAGGCAATATATACAGTGGTACCTTTATTTTAGACGTCAAAAAGTAATCGCGGCTCCCATTGTTTTCTTTTCTGAGGAAACCGGGTCCAAATGGCTCTTTGGGTGTTAAGGGTTGCCGACCCTTAAGGGTTTAGGACGTTGAATAATTTCTCCCTGAGGAAGTTAGTCACCTCCTTCCCTCTCTATCCTAGGATTTTAAACACCACCCTGTTCGAGAGTTGGGAGATCATAGGTCCCTACCCATCCTGGTGGGTCTTCAACCTGCTTCTAATCTTGCTGCAGCTACTTCACACCTTCTGGTCTTATCTCATAGTGAAGACCGTGTGCCAAGCCATAACCAAAGGAAAGGTGAGTCAAAGCGCTTCCGAGATTCCCGCCTCCTATTACGGCCGACAGATGTACGGCCAGTACTTCTATAAATACTTCTGACGTGCCTTCTCTATTCTCTCTGCGAACATGCAACCCTCAAGGTGGGGAAATGGAATCCTTTACATGTGAGTAGCCTTCAAGGGTATCGGCTTAAAGAAAAGCGGGCGTTTGGTTGACATTTCTCTCTCGCCGGCATGCTGTCGTTTACAAAATTTTAGAGGGTCAAATATGGGTTCGCTTTAAGAAGCTCGGTGTCAGCTGCTCGGCCACTTCAGATACATCGGGATCGATTTTGTTCAAATATTCACGGTTCCCCGGGGCAGGAATCTTACTAACTTAAGTCCATCTCTGCGTCTTACTGTTCCAAACTTAGAGGCTGGATTTTTTTTTTTTAATGATTTTCAGACGTTTTTCCACCGACGTAACAACAAATGTGTCCGCCGACACGTCATTGTGTGACGGGGAGAGAAGTAAAAGGCATGAATGACCCGGCAGAGATAAAGATAACCAATTAGAGCATCCCTTGTAGCTGGGATGCCTATCAGTATAACGCCTGCAGGGGTTGAAACAAATCCCCTGAAACACCGATGTGCATCTCCCTGAGTGACGGCTGGAGGTTAGAGGAACTGACAGGGGAAACTGTCCGGCACGCATCAAGAGAGGGTTGGCGCGTGACGTGTCGGAGCAGAAATGAAAAGCATTTGACTGGAGAGATGGCAAAACCTGTGTAAACGCTGTCAGCGAGTATCCGAAAAAGGCTGAAAAAGCATTTCACGGGTACGGCCTTCGAAACACAGCGAAGCCCCGTTTTTTTTTGTTTTTTTTTTTTCTTAATATCGCGATTTGAAATCATCATCTCTTCCGGAGTTAAACGATCGGTTTGGCTTAAACGGGAGGCGAGAAATCGGCAAGTAGGTGTGACTCAGTAGATATCGGACCTGATCGGAACGCAGAATGCGGTCTTGAAACTGCTGTGTCATCACCGACCTTTCAAAAGCCCACAGAGAAAACGCACCAGATGGACATCACAAGACAGGCACATTTTCAGCCGTAAATAAAAAAAAGGAAGTGATTAAACACTGGATATCTCTCTAGCCTTCCACAACGGACACAGATCAAATAGGCAATAGCTAAAATATTACAGTCTGTTATTATTTAGCAGTCGACTATTCAGCCACTGGTGGCTGAATGAGCGAAAACCTGTCATTTTTAAACCTTTTCCGACGGAGATGTGAACGTTCGGTCCGAATGCGTCCCGCATCGGGTTCAGCATCTGAGTGTCAGGTTAGGTCCGAATGTGTCTACTGCCTGGACGGTTACTGAAAGCGGCGCTCAAATTAATCAAAATCCATTTTTAATGAATCATTTATTGGGCAACGAGTCAAACTCCGACTGCTGCCAACTCTAGAAATGTGTAATTGGAACTGGTCTTATGAACACGTCATCGAGCATCTATGACAGGGGTGTCAATCTCAATCACATACGGCCTAATTTGATGTCAAGGGGGGGGCGGATCAGGAAAAGAATTACAATTACAATTAATTACAAAATAATTAAATTAGTAAAACTAAGTCAAAATTTTTCCTTTGTTTTAGTGTAAAGGAGGCAAACATTTAAATTATAAAAATCTTTCTATGAACTGTTCCTCTAAAAAAATGCATGACGAATCAATATTAAAAATGAATATGAAAAAAAGAATCGATGAAAATACACTGGAAAAATATGGTTGAGTTAAAAGAGAAAATCTTGTCACTGTAGGAAAATTTGCCACTAGAATTTATTAGAAAATTGATTGTTAGCATGTACAAGAGGAGGTATAATGTTTACAAGGCTAATGGTGGCTATTCTGGTTATTAAATCAATCTTTTCTCTTTGCGATAGTATTTGTGTTTTTTATAGAAATAAGAAAAGAAAAAATCGTTTTAACCATGTCACTAGACGTTTCTTCATGAAAAATTTTGCCAAATTTTGAAGCAAAAACAATACATTGCAAAGTTACTTTTTCATTTTTTTCCTTGCCCGTTTTTTTTTTTTTAAACTCACTGTATAAAACCCCCAGATGCATGTGACAAAAAAAGTGTAGGCCGCACAAACACAAAGATTTGATTTCAGTCAGGGGGCCACAAAAATATTGTTCCGAGGGCCGCAATTGGCCCGCAGGCCGCGAGTCTGAGACCCCTGATTTATGGGATTTGATTTGTTGCACAACAATAAGAAAAAAAAAAAAAAAAAAAAGCAGCAAGGTCTGTAAAACGGCCTTTTTTTTTTGTTTTCTTTTTTATTAGAATATCTCTCCAAGCAAAATGCAGTCCCAAGTTCACAGCTGTCACTAACATGAGCGTGAATGAATGAATTAAATCTCATCATCCGTAAATATCATGAACTCAAGTCACATAAAATATAAAATCGCTTCACCGAAAGTGTTTGCCGTCGCCGGCGGCGAAATCGGCGCGCGTTAAATTCACGCGGACGAGAGGCGGTATTGCAAAACAGGCCAAACAGAAAAGAACCCGATCCCTCCGTATCGCTCGCAGGTGTCTAAAGACGACCGCAGTGACATCGAGTCCAGCTCGGACGAGGAAGAAAGTCCTCCGCCAAATCAGAAGAACCACAGCAGTTCCACCAACGGGACCAACAAAAGTCACGGCAGCAACGGCTACCTGACAGGAGCCCCTTATCCTGACGAACACTGACTGGACTGATACCATCGGAGCTACTGTCCGCCCGTCGTTCTGTGCGAGTGTGTGCGAGCGCGAATGCGTATAGTGGAGGCACGAACAATATCGCTTTCCTGGTACCGGAATTTCCAGATTGGGATTTACCTGAATGCAGTGCAGTTGTCAACCTGATTGTTTGCTAATGTCCCTTAGGGATATATTCTTTTCATCTCCACATTTGCATCAAACTGCACTCGGTGAAATATCAACGCACTCTCATCAGTACACGCCACTATGTTTAGCCAATGAGTGAATGAGGCGTTCCAACGTATGGTACAGCCATGCTACTTTAATATACAGTAGTCCGACATTCTGGGGTTGTGTTTCTTCTTACGTTTGTGTCTTTCTGTTATTTATTTTTAATGAGTATGTGCAAATCATAGTTGAACATCTACTTCGACGTCAGTAATAAAGATTGCATTATCTCGCTGTTTTCATACCACATGTCAAGAATATTCGGGTTTACTTTCAATGCTACACCCCCAAAGATTTGCCAAAACAAAAAAAAAAAAAAACACCGTACAAGTTCATCTTCGCCCACAAATGAATTGTACCGTGAGAAGTTTTACTTGCATCTTGAAATGCGAGCGTTCTCAACTCAAGACTGTAGATGAGATGTGAACAAAAGTATTGTTTGCACTTCAGACAGGAGAAGACACTGCATTCCCTTTTTGATGCTTTTGTTTTTGGTTTTTTTGTTTGCTTGTTTGTTTTTTAGCCTGGCACATTTCTGGTAAAAAAAATTTCATCGAAAGTCATTTTCTCTCCGACAAGGCAGTCACGACTTGTTCGACTTATTCCGTAAATAAAATAAAAATAATAATAAAAAAAATATATTGGCGATTGCAAATGTTTGTGTGGATATGCTTAATGGGGTAAAAAAACGCACAAGTTGAGTTTTAACTCAAAGGATACAGAGCTGGAACAAGGCCAGGAGATTTAAACGTATTTTAATTTTTCAAAATTCAAATATTCGTTGGCATATTTTACAAAAAAATAATGTAAAGAAAATCCTACTCTCTATACTATATCGCTTATTATGCTGTTCCTGATTTTTTTTTTTTTTTTAAATTGACTGCACTTGAAAAAAAAAGTCCATACTGTTAAACTTTACTTTTTTTTAAATTCAACTAAATTTAAAAGGACCTTGAATGCATACATTTCAAGAGATATCTTATTTCAGTGTTTTCATTTACAGCTTTAAAAAAAAAAAACCCTATGCGGCTTGTTTACCTTTCAAAGTAGGGCCTCTTCTTTTTTAAATGAAGGAATTCGTTTATCTGATAAGATTGTGAATAGGCTTTTCTTGGTCATATTTTTCTAACGTGGCCCCTTTGACTTGCTGTCACCTTCAAGTTTAGTCTGCTATAGCGTGTGCGGCTTTTTTTTTTTTTTTTTTTTCCCCGCCTGCTGGAATTTTCCTTCGTATTCTCCACGTAGAAAAGCTCAAGTGATTTCCGCGCAAGTGATTTCGGGAGGGGGCGGTCAAAGTTCCTCGGGTCCAAAGTCAACAAACAGTCACGGTCTTTAAGATGAAGAACAATATCAGCACCTGCTCTGTGAGTAGACGATTTGTTAAGAAAATATGTGGAACCTTGTGTTTTTTTTTTTCCCTTCCAAAAGCATCACAGCAAGAAAAAAATGTATTTTTTTTGTTGTGTTTCAGTACAACCACCTCTATCAAAACGTGAAACGGATTTCCAAAGATGGGGAATACTTCTGCAAGGAACTCATGGCTGTTTTCCAACAAAGGTAGGCACTGGATTACTGCCGGGGGTTGTTTTTGTTTTGGTCCGACCAAGGAAGTGCCAATATTTACCAATTTTAGGGCCGAGATGGAGCATACTTATGCTAAGGGGCTACAAAAAGTTGCAGGAAAACTCATGAGGGCGTCCAAAGGAATGCCAGTCAGGTAAAGAATTTCCACTCTAGCTGTTTTAACCTTTAAAAAAAAAAAAAAGCTGACGGCTCTTAAAAATAACCCAACCTACTTATTTATCACTCTGGGTTTCTTTTTCAGTTCCACCTACAGCGCCTGGTGTCAGGTGTCTGATGAGATGTTCTCCAGAGCAGACGCGCACAGGTGGGTTTCAGCCCACGCCACTATCAAAACAGATAATTTCAGGGGGAATTAATTTTCTTTTTTAGATGTCAAGAGCTTTTCCTTCCAGATCGCTAGGAAACGCATTACAGCAAGAGGCCATTCTGGAAATACGTCAAGTCTTGGATGAGCACAACAAGAGAAAGAGGCCTGTGAGTCCATTTGTTCTTGCTTAATCGAATCGCCCGTTTGATCCGGCTCTAACTCTTGATTTATCAGCTCGACAGCGCCATTGAAAGAACGGGGAAACTTGTCACCTCTAACTGGAACGAACAACTCAAGGTAAAGAATCTCCGGATTCAAAGAAGCCAGAATAAAACTGCTGCTGAGATTTTTACTCGATAAAATGAACTACTTGGAGGCACAATCCAATAATAAACGCTTAACTCGCTTTATGCATTTACACCATTGTTTTAAGACCTCATTAAGATCAAATTGGGACCGATAATGAGTATTTTGGAATTACTTCTGGTATACGGTACACTGAAAGCTACTGAGGGGATATAATAAATCAGTGTCTTACTAACCCGAAACGCTGAACATGTAGTTTGTCTTCAGGTGAAACTTCATTAATGAGTCACTGAGGCAGACGACACAAATTCAAGTCCGATTTTAACAGATACGTTTGATGATTATCTTAAAAGAACATTCACCCCGTGCTTACCAATGACAGAAATGTGATTTTGTGAAACCCAAGTACAGTCACTCCTCACTTAACAACGTACTCGGTTAACGACAACTTGGACTTACGACGGGCGTTGCGACTTTGACCGATATTCATTTGACGAAACTATCTCGACATCAATGTATATGTGCCAAGTACAGTGGCAGCGCAGTCGAGTGAAAATGTACCCAAACGTAGCTGTGTACGGTAAGTTGGGCTTAGTAACTTTTAACCGACAGTAGGTTGCCTTTTAGGCTACAGTAGGCTAGCCTACCGTAAGGCTATATGGTGTACTGCTACTACTATATATATATGTATATATATATGACGATTTGAGTTGGCATAAAGGGAATCCTTCGCCTAACGACGGATTCGCTCAATGACGTGGTCGTTGGAAGGGATCATTAAATGAGGGTTGACTAATTTTTTGCGAAATTTATGGATGTTCGCAAAGACCTGGACTCGAGTTCCTCGAATTATAGACTCGACCCAGACTTGCGGGGCGAAGGCTAAAACCCAACAGCTTGGTCTTCGCTCCGTTATTCGTTTTTCATAATACACGGCGTTTCTGATTGTGATGCAATTCTGATTTCTGACGTTTCCACAACAGACAAAGAAGAAACTGGCAGGCATAACACGAGAGCACGAGGCTCTGTTCAACTTTGTGGAGAGCAACAAGCACATCAGCACGGAAAAAGAAAAACAAAAGGTCGACCAACTACGTTTCACCCCAGCCTGTTCTTCGGCCCGCCTCGAAATCTTAGTGGTGAAAACTTGCTTTTTAATCGTTTCCTTTTCTTGACTGCAGATGTTCAACAGGCTAACAAAGTCGGCGGAAATGCAGGCGCGGGTGGACGAGGAGTATTTCTGCATGAACATGGAAGGCCATCTGATGAGACTCAAGTGGGAAAACACACTGAGAAGCTGTCACCAGGTAGCGACAATGCTTTTTTTTTTTTTTTTTTTTTTTCTCCCTTTTTGCCGTCCGAGTCAGAGACTAAAATAACCAGGAGCTCTAAAACGAATTTCTTCCTTCGAAATAATATCGCATCTATGGCTGTCGGGGGGCATTGGGGAAAAGTCGCTATCCTAACAGTCAACCCCATGATATTTATTCGAAATGATTAGTGCATTAAACGCTTCACGGCCCATAAAACAACCCTGGCAGTCTCTTAAGACGCTAAATGAATGTCAGGGAAAAGCCTCACCACTTGGCTGCTCGGCGCAGATTTTACAGGAGCTGGAGAAAGAGCGGATTGAAGTTCTAGGCGACATTCTGACGAGATATAACCTCAACGTGTCCGGTTTGGGGCAAACTTTAAATCACGTAAGGTTCTCCCGCCGTCAAGTTTGCCAGCAGGTAAATTCCTGACTGGATATTATGACGGATATTTATTTCGGCTACTTGCAGGGCCAAAAGCAAATAGAACAGGCGTCCCAAAGGGTGGACATGGACGGAGACATCAAAACCCTGATGGAGGAAAACAACATCCCCACAACAGATAACAAAGCGGAATTTTTGATAGCTGATTATTTTGTAAGTTTGCCATGACAACCGACAAATAATAAAGCTAATCATCTTCTTTTTTTCGCCTTTTCCCTTCAGATGTTGCCACAGCGAATCAACCTTCTCCATAAATAATAAAGCTAATAAAAGTAATAATAATGCTTTTTTTTTAATTTCTTCTTTAATCTGTTTTCTTACTCAATCAAAATGTTGAAATGACATTTATTCACTCCTGAATGTGATCAATGCATTGTATTACTTATAGAATATATTATGAAATATTCTCGGGATATGCGTGATGATTTACTGTACATTTTTCAGCTTACGCATGTACAACATACTGAGCCGAGGACAAACCACATGACCTGTCACACTTGATTACGGTGTTTTCTGTGTTTTCATTCATCAGGAGGAAGACAGTAAATCACTGATGTGCAAAGACCGGAGAGGAGAGGCCATCAAAATCAAGCTCAGCCGCCTGGAGGGCTGGATTTTAAAAACGAAGAAAGACTGCGAAGGCAAGTAAAAAGCACAGCACAAACCACAAAAAGTGAAGTTAAAAGGATCTACGTGGGTTGCTTAGAATGTCAAAGCTGAAAATTCAGACGGCAGGAAACTGTTGCTGCCTGTAAAAGGGTATTTATGTGGCCCTGTCAGGTCAAGAACGGCACATAAAAAGATTGCATCAGAGACAAAGGCTAGTCTCACAGCTAACAACGAATGTCAGATGTTAATAATTTGATGGGACTATTTTGTCTGTATTTCCTGTTGCAGGAATTGAGAAACTGATAAGAACGTACTCGGAAAACCCGTCCTTTTCAAACCAAAAGAACCTGGAGGAAACTGAGCAGCAGCTGGACGAGGTGGTTTTCATTTTTCTTACAAAAAAAAAAAAAAAAAGGAAATTACTTACAAATTGTCAGGGGAAAATACAATTTTGAGGACACCGCTAGATCAGCCGATTTGATGTGGAAATGAACAATATTTTCCGTTCCCCTTTTCTTCTGATTGCACCCAGAACACTCTCAAACTGGACATCCTCGAAGCCACTCACTACAAACTCTCTGCATCGCTGTCCGAGCTCGAGGGGAGACCGAGGCCCTTCAGCCGATTCGGTGAAAGCCTCTTCAAATGGAAAGATAAGGTAGGAGGACATGTTAACATATTTGAAATTGATCATCCTGTCAATAGGATCCCTCATCTTTTGTATGATGATCAAATAAAGAAATATCCCGTCTGCACCAAGAGGACTAATGTCTTCAGGATTTATTTTTTGATCAAGAGATTATGCCATGATTAAATAAACTACCTATAAATTTTACAGAAATCACCTAAAATTGGATTGAAATGGTCGAATACTCAAAAATATTACCAATATTATGATTTACCTTAACAAATTGGGGGAAAAAAAATTGGAGAACGTTAGATTTCAAGTAAAAATATAAAACTGAAATCCAAACGTCGCTCCCTGTGGCCAGTGGTGGTTTATATGCCATTTATTCATGCCTGGACAAAAAACAAGATATATTTCAACGTCAAAATATCCATCCATCCCTCCATTTTCTACCGCTTATCTGGGATCGGATCGCAGCAGCTAAAGCAGCAGCCGAAGCACACAGGCTCAGACTTCCCTCTTACATTGGGCTGCAAAGTGCTCCGTTGACAGCTGAACACCACAGTCCCAATCCAAAATCCCAATCCTGGGGTCACCAAACCAGATCCTGTCAACACCCTGGCTGCGCATAGAAATGCTGTCCATAAAAGTTATGAAGACAATCACTGACAAAAGGACATCCTGACGGAGTCCAACCCTCACCGGAAACGGGTCGAGACGACGAACGGACCTGGTTTTCCCATGTCCGGACCCAGGTCCATGGGGGGGGGAGCACCAGAGACGGAGCCCGACGGCGAGCCCTGCACCCATGGGGCTCGGGTGGACTCAGCCCGAAAGGGTAACGTGGAACCCCCTCTTTCTTAAGGCTCAACACCCATAGGAGGCCATGGGGGTCGAGTGTGATGCGTGTTAGATGGTGGGCGGAGTGTGAGACCTTGCTGGTCCGATCCGCAGCTGCAGAAGCTGCCTCTAGGAACATGGAACGGTACCTCTCTGGCGGGGTAGGAGTCTGAACCAGACCGAGAGGTTACGGCTAAATAAAGTCGGACTCACCTCGGCCTCTAGAACCAAGCCTCTTGAGAGGGGCTGGACACTTTTTATCAAAATATTACGTGTCAAAAAGCGGTGTGTGTTTTGTGTCCGGGACGTATTTTGTGACCGCATCGGCCAAAAATGAGCAACGAACCCTGTAGCTCTACATGTACAAGAAAGCGTGTACCTGAAAAAACATCTCGTCTCCACTGCAGGACTGTGAGCACAGTGCAATCCAACTGAGTCGTCCAGTCAAATGCAGAAAGACATCCTTTAGATCCAGACAATCCCTGAGAGCCTCCATTATCTACAAGGGACCTGTTGAAGCGCTGACAGTGCAGTCCGCGGCGCCTACGGCCCAAGCTACCGACACGGTCTCCGCCGAAGACTGGACCCAAGAGCCCGAGGGTGACAGCACAGGCGGAGCCCTGCCTCACGCCGACAACAGCAAACAACAAGGTAGAGCCTTAAAGGTTTATTTGTACTTGCTTTCATCACGAGATTACCGATAAACAATGTCAACACTTAGCAGGCCAAGACTTCTGCAGTATAGGACGATGCAAAGCCCTGTACCATTTCAATCCTCTGCACGACGACGAATTAACATTACAAGAAGGTGTGTGCGTCAGCTTCAGCTCATAAGAAGTCGAATTGGCGGTAATGTGATAATGAAACTAATCTGTCTTACAGGAGATCTTCTAGATATTTATGCAAAGGAAGATAGTGGCTGGTGGTTTGGTGCACTTAATGGGCAACTGGGTCATTTCCCGTCGACCTACGTCGAGGAACTGCCTTTGTTAAACACTGTCAAATCATCTGATGCCTAACATCCTGTGAAATTCACCAGGAACCAGCTGGACTAAACAAAACAAATGGAATCTGAGAATACTGATCATGTTAGCAAGAATGGACGTGCTACGCTTCGTGACGAAGGTTGATTAACACCAACCGACAAATACTTTTTTCCTAGTGCTAACCCAAATCCATTTTAGTGTAATTTACACAGCTACGAAACAATGATGCATACTTTATTATTTATTTTATAGATCAATATTACTGACAAATACAAATACTGACAAATGCTGTCGTTGATGTAAAATAAACTACAAAATGTTTTCAGGAAAAAAAAAAACCCTCAATGAGCCTGCTTTTATTTTCCAAACAATATCTACAATAAACTTGTGAAATATGTTGGCACACACAAACAAATTTCCCCCAGAACTGTTCTCTCGGTGTCCAAAAGGCCTTAAAATCAACAAGTGAAGGAGGAGAGAGAAGAAAAAATGGAACAGGAAGAAATAAACAAAAATAAAAAGACACACACACACTTGGACTAACAATGAACATTGGGATCGGTCTCTTCAGAAGATCCAAATTTAGCAATGTAGACAGTTCATCACCAGGCAAAACCAAGGTAATACCTCACTTAAGGATTGTTTCTTGACACCTCAACATCAGTCCCGAACACAGCGTGACCATTCCTGTGACCTGCTTTCCCCACCCCTTCTTTTTCAGTCTTAGCGAGCCTGTGAGATAAACTCCTTCCGAATGTGTGCAAGGAATGCTGGCAAGTTATTGGTCTCCTGAAGCCTTTTTTCCAAGACTGGCAAACTCTCCAGCTTTGGGTCACTGGACACAACTGTAGAAATAAAAGGTTCTTGTAAATATTATAGAAGCTGTTTTTTTTTTTTAAATATTATTGTAGCGCTTTGCAATTTTTCTTGCACATTTGGCTGGTAGTTTAAGGTTTGTGACACATTTGTCTATGTTCTCTGTCAAAGGACTGCTTGTTTCTTAGAAAAATAAACGGCGATGTACATTTCGGACGATATTGTTTAACAAGAAAAAAAATGGCTAGTGCCAGCTATCTTAAGATGTCTGGTCAATCACTTTTAGGCAGGTTTTTGCACAAAAAACATGTGATATACAAAGCCATCATACTATGTCACAAATACTTTGATATTGGTAGGAGTTGACTACAGTTTGATAGTAATCATTTAGTAACCGGTATTTACCGGTTGACATTTTACCGGTGTGACTTACTGTGGTATGATCGGTCTTCTTTGATACCCATCGTGATGATGTAAGGGCTGTCCAGATCAGAAGGGTTGATGTTCCGGTAAACAAACTGCAACATTTCACCTGAAAAAGCAAAAAGAAAGATTTAGTTAAATTCATTCTGGAGACAGCTGATATGGAAACTATCAATATGTACATGCAGAATCCTATCACAGCCTTTGAAATAAATGTGAAACAGCATTGCAAAGTATTAAAATAAAAAACAAGCAAATTATTCTGACCATTTCCTATGAATTGCTAGTTTGCAGGCCTCTCTGTATATATATATATATATATATATTTCTTGATTGTTTTTCTTTTGCTAAATTTTTTGCTTGGAAATGATCAAGTGAAATCACTGAAGCGAAAAGTGATAGAAAAAAAGGCAATCTTTATTTTTCAGGGCAATTGTTCAAGAGTCTTTTTTAAACTACATAATGATCCACATCCGGATAAACTCAGTCAAGTAACACACTAATTATTTAACTGCTGAAAATGCAGGCGGGAATATGTATTGACATTCAGTGTATGATGCACCGCTACTTTACCTCAACTGAATAGAGGTCCAGACAATATGTCTATTCACCTGCACAATATTACGTAATTGCGCAACATACCATTCATGTTTTTAGTGTAAGTGGCTTACCTTTATCTTCGCCACGGATTGATCGAATCTCCATCCCCAAATGATCCTGAAAGACGCCCCTGGCTTTGTTCAGATTTCTCAGTCTGTCTTTGTTTGCTTTATACTGTGACTCAATAACTGATGAGGGGAAAAAAAAAAGAATTGAATAATAAAATGACAGTGTGCAATGGAACGGTCAAAAGAATGTTTGTGATACAGGGGTTAATAATTGAAACAAACTCACGCCCTTTTCTCTTGGCTTGGTCTTCTCTAAGCTTCTCAATCTGCTGCATAAGCTCATCTTTTTCAATATCCTTCTGCTCACTCACAGCCATTGTCTCAGAAAGAATATGTTTTTTCTCCTTTATCAACACTTTCTTCTCTTGAAAATCTGTGGGAAAGACATCGCACCAGTCCAGTCAACTATCACATTACATACAATTCTTCTTTGTAGCTGAAAGGAATAACTCACCAAATGAAAACAGATAATGATTTACAGATACTAATATCAGAAGCATATAAATACACTTGCCTACTTAGCAAAAATGAGAAGGCTTTGCAGTATAATGAAGAGCCTCACCTCTTTTATAGTCCTGTATTGTTTCAAACAGCACTTCATCATCCTTGCATTTTTTTAAACATGTATCTGTATTGAAAGGAACAAAAAAATCCAATTAAAACTAGGACATCACCCATGTTCACTTAACCATCTACTGAAATTCATGATCCGCTGCACACACACAGAACAATGGATTGTATGTTTTAAATGAAATCATACAGAAACTATAGTAATATTCCAATTTCAGATGCTGGTTCATTTCCATTTACAGAAATCAGCTGAGCTTTAAACACAAGCTAGTTCTTTGTAGTTCTGGTATATTATTATGTCATATGCAGAGAGAAATGTTTTGTTCACTCATATTTTAGTGTATCATCAGGGCAAGAGAAAGGGGGAAAACAAAAGTAAAGCAGCCAAGCAGTTAATTCGCCCTTCTCAAGACTGATCAAAACCTTTTAAAATGTTTCAGTTTCAAAGTAAATGAAATGTTGTCAGATTTAATGGAGTGATACATGGAGAATCACTTTGTTAGGTTTTTACTTAGTACAGCGTAACTAGATCTGTGATAAAACCATGCCGACGTGCAGTTCAGTCATTGAAACAAAACACAAAGGAACTTTACCAAGAGCAGATTTCAAATAATGCCTTTGGGACTGGCACAACTCTGATGTGGAGTCAATAATGTCCCTGTAAATTTTCAGCTGCTTGTCTTGCATCTCCTCCATTGCTTTTGTAAATCTTTCGTTAATGTTGGGGTCAGTGATCGAGGCCATCTCTACTGAAGTCACCAAAACTGTGGGAAAGAACAAGCGCAGACAGCATGACAATTGTGAGCAAGATATTATTTTAACAATTCAGCAAAAAGGCCCAAAGATGTGATGAAAGGGGATTGTCTGCAAATTTAGTCTGACACATGCAGCAAAATTTGTTTATTCATTCCAGACTGTTTAGGCATGATTTTGCTTGTGAATAGGGTATTTATTTCCCAAATATTGAATCATAATTTCAGTCCTTTAAGTCAAACTTCACCCTTATAGTTTGCGTAAAACCTTTGACAACAATTGTGGATTATTTCCCAAGGTGGCATATTTTTTCGAAAGACACAGTAACGTCAAGTCAGAAATGCTGAGCTCGAAATAAAATTTTAATACTTAAAACATCGCTTGAAAAATGTTATCTTTAGCCAAAGCATTGAAAATTTGCTTTCTGAATAAAATATTATCCATAATCAAAAGGGTCATGCTGAGACACAAGTTATCGATTGCTGAGAAACAAGTTAATGTTGTTTAAGCCCGTTGAAAACGCCAAGTCTCCGCGTTGGTGTTTAAAATAAAACCAAAACATATTTAAAATCATCACATCTTATTACGGCATTTTCAATAGAAGTGGAATGATGCCCTTCAGAGAATTTAACATTACGGCTTCGTCAAAACAGATGCTCTGTTGTCTATAAAGAAAACCTACAGCTGTTAACTTCAGCATTAGCAAACAAGCTAACGCTAACATGGAAGCGGTGCCAGAAATGTTATGTACTTTACTACCCAGAACTTCGAAGTCTTCAGCGGTAAATAAAGAATTAAAACGATTTTTAACATGTTCCTTCGAACACGATGGATACTTACTTATTAAAAATCTCGTTTCCAAGGGAGCTCCTCCCAATGATAGAAGGACTACTTCTGCTTATATTGTAGTTATTTTCAAAAATTCCGCGGTCAACGTTCGTCCACAGGGCGGGCAATATATACAGGAAATGACGTCAGGTAACTTCCGTTTACCAATGCGAGAAAACTACACATGTCGTCCCTTCTGTCGCCCTTTCTTTGAACCCGTTTTAGCGTCTGCCAGAAATGTATTGTATATATTTTTCATAAACCTGTTCAGACAGCCAAAACATTTCCGTTACGCCACACATGGGCTTTGCTGTAAATTTGTGCCACCTAGTGGTGAAACGTCCGATTGCGTTCCGATCAGCCTGCAGTCAGTCTGCTTTATGAATCAATCTAAAACAGACCTACTGTTTGGCTCTATTTTTTTTGAAATATTATTGATTATGTAGTGACTTATTTGCACATTAAATCAGAGATATGCTGCGCAATACTTTAAAAGGGGAGGCTTCGTAAATGCCACATTCTCTGAATGGGACTGGATGGCAGCTCTGTGCTCCTTCCCCCTCAGTGTGTACAATGGCTAATATTTAACAGCCATAAAAGCAATGACCTGTGAAATATCTAATGGCTACACAGTCAGGGTGTAAACAGTTTTTGTAACTTCTTTAATGCTGAGCTCTCATGATTTAGGCACACATGATTTTACATCTTCCATGTTCAAAGTGAAGAGCTTGCTCTCGTTGCCATGGTTCCTAAATGATTCATGATGCCGGGGGGGATATATAAAGCTTAGGAGCTGCAGAGCAGTGGAGGCTCAAGGGGTTTTGACTGGTTGTGTTGTCGTTCTTCTGGTCCCGAAGACTAAAAGCTAGTTTCAGATGGATTTCCTCCACAGTTATGGGGTGCTGGTCATCCAGCACATCCAGAGCAACTACAGGGAATACTACGACTTCCTAAATTTAATGTCAGCTGTCGGTGACCCGCGTAATATCTTCTTAATTTATTTCCCCCTTTGGTTCCACCTGAGTCACCATGTGGGCACCAAGATGGTATGGGTGGCTGTTTTTGGAGATTGGTTCAATCTCATTTTCAAATGGTAAGCCTTTTTTGTGTTTGAAATGTTGCCATCAAGAGAGTACCTGTATCATTTCAACTCTTTAATTTATTTAGGATTTTGTTTGGGGAGCGACCTTACTGGTGGGTGCATGAAACCAACGTTTACAACGACTCATTACCACACTTGGAGCAATTTCACATAACATGTGAAACGGGGCCAGGTCAGCTTCAAGAATCTAGCGTCTATTTCACCGTCTTCGATATGTTTATTTTCATTTCATTTTAATCTGTTCTTTTGTGAAGGTAGTCCATCTGGTCATGCCATGGGCTCATCGTGTGCTTGGTATGTCATGATCACGTCGGCCATCAGCTTTACCCAGTCCTCCAATGTCACGTCAGTGCCGAGTTTTCAAAGGTTGAAAGATTATACGACTGTGTCGGCACCGCGTCTACAATAGCTTCATGGCGAACGGTCAATTCAAAACTCTTTTGTTTCTCTCAGGTTTCGTTTTGTGAGGTCCTGTTTGTGGACGGCTTTTTGGACCATCCAGATGAGTGTCTGCATCTCCAGGGTTTTCATTGCCACACATTTCCCACATCAAGTCGTCCTTGGTCTCCTCGCCGGTGAGTTTAATTCCTTCCTCCGTCGAGTACTAAACCGCTCCACGTTAAAGTTAATATCATGCATTTTTGTACTTTGTAGGTATGCTGGTTGCCGAGGTGTTTGAACACATCCCCTCCATCCACAACGCCAGCCTGAAAGCCTACCTCCAAATCAATCTTTTTCTTTTCTCCACCGCCGTTTGTTTTTATCTGCTCTTAAAACTGGCGGGACTGGATCCCCTGTGGTCGGTTACGAAAGCCAAGAAATGGTGCGCTAACCCCGAGTGGATCCACCTCGACACCACCCCTTTTGCCGGTCTGGTGAGAAACCTGGGATCCTTTTTCGGCCTGGGCCTGGCGCTAAACTCGGAGATGTTCGCACACAGCTGCAAGGGGAAGAACGGCTGTGACACTCGATCGAAACTGATGTGCGCCACCGCGACGCTCACGTCTCTGCAGCTCTACAATTTCATCAAACTACCCACTCACACCGAAGTTCTGTTTTACTTGCTGTCATTTTGTAAGAGTGCTTCAATTCCCCTTGTTGTTGTCGCTGTTATCCCTTACTGTGTCCGTTTGCTTATCAGAGAAGAGGACAGGAAGCTTGTTTAGTCTTCGGGGCGATGTGGACATTATCTAACAACTAATGTTTTACATTCGCACTGAACTATAGCAAACACTTTGACATGTGTCGAAGATAACCTGATTTTGTCACCTGTGGTTCACAGTTACTGCACTGTTACAAGTTTTACTGCAGCCCGCATTCATTGCATATGATGTAAATACAAAACGTACCTCTCAGTTTTTATCTTTTGCTTGTTTTAGACACATAGTTCACTTTGTAGCTGTATTTTACGTACAAATGTGAAAGCGTTTGCAGCCCGATGAAGATTTTTGTAAATAAAAGGATGCCAATAATTGTCAATTTGAATTTTTACAGAATTATTAAAAATCTAATAATTCACTTATAAGTCACGCTTGTTTGTTCTTGTTTTCCAAATCTATGCAAAGAACAGTTGGGGAGGAAATACATATAAGGGTTTTTTTGAAGTTGATATTAAGACTGGAGGAAATATAACAATATTGACATTGACATTAGAAGCTGAATTTAAAAATTACTTGAGAGATATTAATTAACAAACTGACAAATAATGCACCTTTAAATCACAGAATTTGTGTTCCTAATTTCTGGCAAGAGATAATGACTATCTCTACCTCGACTGCTTCTTTTTTACATTTGTCCCATTTAACAGATTCAACATTAAAATTTAAAACTATACAGGATTTAATTATTTCATGATTTCTTTTTCAAACAGGAATGCGGGATGTCCCTTGTTGATAGTTTAGGAAATCCATTGGTAACAAAGGCATACATTGAAATTTAATCAGACGCAAAGAAGCAGCCACAGATAACTTTCCTTCCCTATTTGTGCCGGCAACCCTTTCAATTTTTTCCTCCGTGCATCTCTGTTTGTATTGGACACGTTTGTGTGGATACCCCACACTGTGCGTACTACATAATCTGCCTCGCGTTGCTTAGTTTCCTGAGGAAAATTCAGTCATTATTCAACCAAAACGTAATGGGGTAGAACAGAATCTCTGATGTAACTGGATCAGGCAGGTCAGTAAAACTCCCCGGCAGGACTCAGTTTGTGTTTTACGCTTCCATCAGTAGTTGTTTAATCCCCAGTAGCGCCGTTGGTCACACACCAAATGATGTAACCGTCCTAAATGGTTTGGCTAAATGCTAAACCAAGCTTGAAGATACATCTGTGCGTCTAAGTGCCACAACATTTTGCTGCCAAAGGTTCAGTTGAATATTAAGAAAAATGACACTCCAAGCACTCTTTCATAGAAAAACAAAATCAAATAATTATTTCATAAATCCATGTTCTTTGAATAATTCAGAATGACGTAGCATCACGTTTACTCTGAATACTGTATCACATTGCTGATTTGTCAAGTATTACGTATTGTATCTGCCGCTTTGAATACAATGTCCACATGAATATAATGCATTTCATGCTGAATCATTCCAAAGTCCATGGATGCCCAGATGGGTCTTGCCAGTGTTCATCAGAATAATAATCATAAAACAATAAATAGTCTCTTCTGTATGTGTGTGTGTGTGTGTGTGTGTGTGTGTGTGTGTGTGTGAGGCTCTTTGTCTATCTTCCAAAAATGCACCAAGCTCACCCTTTCCATGCAAAACGAAAATACGTGCTCTCTTTGCTTTGGCACCTTTGACAGCAATGCACAAATAATTCACAATACATTTGTAATGAAAGAAGTTTTACACCGCATGTGGCCTGTGAGAACATCTCAAAAAGTCTGATGGCCTTAAAATAAATAAGTCAAACACGTGCATTGACCATCAACAACATTTCCCACCATTCATGACGGTCATGTTACCCGCGAAGTGACGGCATTCTGCCATTAAATTGCGATGTATCCACATCAATGCCATTTTCAACAAATGGAACTGAGATGATCCCGAAATGTCCAGGAAGAGAAAAGTCGATACAGATGGAAGGCTGTTTCAAGAAAGATGGGAAGGCGAATACGTTTGTGCTTCCAGGAGGAAAAACGGTATGTCTTTTGTGTTGGGTTGTCAGAGAGTACATTTTGACACCAAACACAGAGCTCAGTATGCCCAAGGTAGCCTTTCAGAAAAGCAACAAATTGTCTAAAAATTAAAAGCCAAAACATTACATGTGCACAATTTTGGAATTGAATTAGCAATACATTCGGAGTTATTTAACATTAAGGAGTACAGTGACCCCTCGCTATAACGCGGTTTACGTCTCACGGTTTCGCTACTTCACGGATTTGCATCGTGCATTGTGTTCTGCATTCTGATTGGCTAAAAAGTCACTCCGCTTCTTCTCTACCTGTGCATCAATAACGTTGCAGTTTAATATGTACACGTACGTAAAACAGCTTGCCAAATTTACATGACGTACGTGCAAATTCTCTTGCAATTTCGAGTTTCTCTAAAACCCATAATGTTGACAAAACGCTCTGGACCGACAAAAGCACCTTGCAGGGCCCAAGAGGCAGCGGAAGATGCTATCCATCGCAGATAAAGTTAAACTTCTGGACATGCTAAGGGACGGTAAAAGCTATGCGGCTGTAGGTCGGCATTACGGAATTAATGAATCTTCCGTTCGTTCCATAAAGAAGGAAGAAAAAAACATAAGGACGACAGCAGCAATGTATAATAGAGTATTTAATTGAATAATAATTGTAAAAAAAAATAAAGGTTTCTACTTCACGGATTTTGCCCATCACGGGTTCTATTTGGAACGTAACCCCCGCGAAAAACAAGGGTATACTGTAGTGACATTTATTTTACATTACACTTAGTTACATTTATACTGTTACCGTTACATGTGGCCCTTTGAGGGCAACCATTATGCCCTCGGTGAAAATGAGCTTGACGCAGCTGGTTTCGTTGAAATCAACCTAGGATGGCGAGGGTAGGATGGACTAGCTGATGGGAGCACCTGTTGTGACCAGTTTATGATAGGCGCCGGTTTTGGCCATGAGTTGTTCATGTGTTCCTTGTTCTATTATCACTCCATTCGACATCACCGCAATGATGTCAGCGTTCTGGATCGTAGACAGCCGGTGAGCGATGACGATGCTGGTTCGTCCTTTTCTCGCCTCGTCCAACGCGGCCTGGACAGTCTGCGGGATAAACCGTATCTTTAGAATGCCATCATGAAGATGAGTGAAACATGCTGTACAGATAACTCTGCTGCTACTCTTTATATTCAAATTCAAATTACATATATTTATACAGCTCAGGTTTCTGTGCTGTTAAATCCTTGTCATCCTTTCACCTCAGTACCAGTAGATTGTATCTGCGTGCACCGGCTGCAAACCTTCTCGCTCTCCGTGTCCAGAGCAGAAGTGGCTTCGTCCAGTAGCAGGATCTTGGGGTTCCTGACTATGGCCCGGGCGATGGCGATGCGCTGCTTTTGTCCCCTGGACAGCTGGGAGCCCTGCGCGCCAACCTGTGTCTCGTATTTCTATCCATTTACCGGCATAAAGTGAAATGCGGACAAGCCGAAGAAATAAAAGATTCAGTTAGAAGTAAATCGAGCATGACGAAACGTTTTCGCAGTCGTTCGTTCAGTAATCCGGGTAAGGCATACAAATTGGGACGATAAAATCGGATCCGGTTCATGCGGTGTTTAAGCCAAGCAAAACGTTCGCCCTCACATTTGGTAGCGTCATCACAAAATCGTGAAGATAGGCTTTTTTGGCGGCCTCGATAATCTCGTCCATGCCGACAGAGCGCGTGTTGTCTCCGTATTGGATGTTCTCGGCGATGCTGCAGTCGAACAGCACCGGCTCCTGCGACACGATACCGATTTGCGATCTGAGGAAAGGCACGTTGACCGTATGAGATGGGTGGTCGTCGATAAGCTGCAAATAAAAATGACGAAATTAGGTGGTGAATCGCGCTCATGTCGCCATCGGTAAAAACGAATCTCCAACTCGATAGACTCACCACTTGCCCTTCATCTGGGTCGTAAAATCTTTCCAGCAGCTGAACGCTGGTGCTTTTCCCACAGCCGCTGCTCCCGACAAATGCCAAAGTCTGACCAGGCTTCACGGATACGGCAAGTCCTTTCAATACTTGGGTATCAGGCCGTGTTGGATAAGTGAACTTGCAGTCCACGAACACGATTTTACCCTTAAAGTTCTCCTTTGGATGGAATATATAGGTTGATCACATGGCAGTAACATGATGACACATTATATACATCCATGTTTAAGTCCTATCGATTGGTAGCCGTTTCAATTTACAAACCCATTTCTCGCCATCTGTGTGGCACGTGCTGATTTTAGGGATCCGGTCCAAAAGGTTGAAAAGGCGAGCCGCGGCAGTCTTGGCTTTGACATAATCTGGGGTAAAGGTGAAAACCCTGCCCACTGCGACCCCACTGATCACAACCAACGTAACCACCCTGGAGAATAAACATGCACTCGTGATGTACACAAATCATGTCGCAAAAGAGGAATAGTACACATACGCATGGACCGTAAAGGCGTTTTACCAACCTGAAAACGATCATATAATGTAAGCCCTCTGTACTAACCAGAAAGCCTCCATATCTAAATGATGCCGCGTACGCCATGAAGATAACACACTGGGCTAAACCAAAAAACATCCCATAGATGTTGGCTCTCTTCTTCGCAGATTTGTACGGGGAATCAAGTTTTCGTTCGTAAGATTCCACAAAAAAACTCTCTTTGGTCAGGCCTGCAATCGTCCGGATGTTGGCGAGAGCTTCGCCAGACGTCTGCGAGAGAAGGATACGATTTTGTACAGCAGCTGATGAAATCACATAGAACGACACGGCTTTAAATAGCAGTCCAGGAATATTGCGATATGAAGCCGGGAGAGATTACCTGACCCGCCGCCTCCAAGGCATTTCTGTCTTCTTTCGCAAAACCTGTTAGCATCTTGGCTTGAAACACCCCCGACAGCCCGATGAGCGGCAAAAAGCACAAAATGACTAATGTCAACTTCCAATCAAAGTAAAAGGCCATGATGAAAGATACTCCGATGTTTGTCATGGAGTGAACAATCACACCGATCTGAGATCCTGTAGCCTGCGGGCAGGAAAGAGAAAATCACACCTGCTACATGCAAAATTCACAATCAGAAAAAAAAATTGATTTGCCCCCCGAGGGGCAACTGGCAGCACTTAGGGGTAGCAGCAGCAAATTGTGAACATCAAAGAATAAAATGAAATTGAAAAAAAAATATATATATATATAAATATTAAATTGATAAATTTAAGAAATAAAAAAAAACATAAAAATGACCAACTATAATCATGTAAAGAAAATATATATATAAATTAATAAAATAGATAAATAAATATTTATATGTATAAATAAATTACCGTACAGTATAAATGAATTGCTCTAACTAGCACACCCCCCCACCTGATTTCAACTTTCAGTCTTTATAAATAAATATAAAAAATAATAAAAATAAATAAATACACAAACAAACAAACAAATAAATAGATAGATAGATAGATAGATAAACAAACAAATAGATAAATAAACAAACAGATAGATAGATAGATAGATAAATAAATAAATAAATAAAATTAAAAAAAAACATATATCAATATTTATGAATTCATTTATACATTAATTCAATGTTCATCCTTTTTCTTTGCACTCTTGAGCTGTGAGATGTGACCATTTTCTACTCACACCCTGCACCATAGACGCGTCGCTGGCGAGTCTGGTGGTCAGAGCCCCGGGGCTGTTTCGGAGGTCATCGAACCAGCCGATCTCCTGCCTCAACATGGCCTGGAAACCTACTTTCCTGAGGCGGCGCGTCAGCAGCTCTCCAGACTTTCCAAACGCAAACCCCTGGAACATAAAGGCTCGGTTGGTACCAGGCCTTGAACAAGTTGAAATAAAAAGCCAATACACTAAACAGGCTAGATAGATGGATGGATGGATGGATGGATAGATAGATAGATAGATAGATAGATAGATAGATAGATAGATAGATAGATAGATAGATAGATAGATAGATAGATAGATAGATAGATAGATAGATAGATAGATAGATAGATAGATAGATAGATCGTCATACAAACCTGCAAAAACTGTGTGAAGCAAACAATAATGGCCAAAATGCAGAACAGCACACAGATGCCATTGATGTCCTGTTTCTGTTTGTTCAAGTCCTGGACAGCAAAGGTCTGCGGATATAAAGATCGTACGAGTTGTTCATTCGAGCCGGTCGAGCTCAGAAACGAGAATAAACGGATGTCGATCGACAGGCCCGACCCCAATAATCTGGCTGAAGAGGATGGAATAGATGGGGTTCACCGAGCCGTTGACTGCGGCGGCCAGAGAGCCGAGGAGCATGTAGGGCCACTCGGGTTGGTTGTATTTCAGGATCCGCGCTACTGAAGCTGCCTCCTCGCCGTCGTCCTCGCAGTCCTCTTCTTCCTGCAAGATCATTTATATCCCATTGGTGGTTTTTACAAAAAAAAAAGGTTTCAAATGCCAACAGGACAACTTGATTACCTTCTCGGGTGCAATCTGGTGCGGGAGGATCCCGAGGGTGGTGGACACGGCGTCAGGGCTGACGTCATTGGACAATGTGCTCGGCGATCGCAGTCGCATGGAGTTCCTGTGGGAATTATCATGAGAGGGAGCTGTTTTTAAGAGACATGTTCACCGGGTCGTGGTAAATTCTTGGCAAAATCTTCTTGTCTTGGCAACCGGACTTGAATTTTGAAGAGTTGATCTGCAGAAATGGGGTTGAAGGGGGAGTGTTTTGCTAATGGAGGTGTCGTCCGTTGGAGCAAAAGAGCACTTTAGTGGGAATTGGTAATCACGTAATCTAGACCCGCCCAATAGGTCATTGGACCTGAAGGAGCCTCTCGGATCAGGAGTGAAGAAATTCCGGTTCCCAAGACAAGAAGATTTCTACAAGTGGTTTTAGAGACGATACTGATATTTTTTCTCCACTACAACCAAATCTATTTTACGGCACCTTTTATTTAACTTGATGCTTCCAGAGTTGAAACTCCTTTTCCTGAAACTTCCATCCTTCTCAGCATCAACATCTGTTTGACAAAAAAAGGTAATTCTACCTTAATACAAGAATTTAAAGGCAGAATTGTTCACATACATCGGCCGGGAGTTGAATCAGTAAATTAAATAACGGCAACTCCGTCCTTGCCGGTGCCCCAGCGGTGACCATCAGGCCTCTGGAGCTTATTCAGAAACTGGCAGCAACTCCCCTTCTTATGTCCCTACATTGGCTCCCGGTAGCCGCCCGCATCAATTTCAAGTCCCCAGTGGTCGCCTACCGGGCGGTGAATGGGACAGCCCCGTCTTATCCCAAGGTTATGGTCAAGCCACATGTCCCCATCCGTCCCCTCCGATCTGCCACCTCTGGGCGACCGTCCACCCCGTCGCTCAGAGCCCTCCGGCTACCGATCCAACCGGCCTCGGCTCTTCTCGGTCTCGGCTCCACGGTGGTGGAAAGAACTCCGGACTCAGAACAGCGGGGGTCGCTGCCGATCTTTCACCCTGAGCTGAAAACATACCTCTTTGCCAAGCACTACCCTACTACTAGCCTCCAAAAAAACACCCAAAAAAACTATGCACTTCTTGTAAGTCGCTTTGGATAAAAGCGTCTGCCAAATGATTGTAATGTAAATGACGGTAACGTAACCTACCCGTGTTTTCTCTGGCCTTGTCTTGGTTTTGCAGGGTGACCAGGGTGAAGTAAACCCCTTCCTTCTCCAGCAGTTCACTGTGTGTTCCTTTCTCCACAGCCCGTCCGTGCTCAAACCCAACAATTACATCCGCTTTCCTGATGGTAGAAAGTCGGTGGGCTATGGAGACGGTGGTCCTGCCCACTCGTACCTGTCAAGGGTAACAGGATTGTCCATCGATGAACACACTATGAACCGCGTTAATTGTTGAATCGGACTTACGTTTTCCAAAGCTTGCTGGACTACAGCTTCACTCTCGTTATCCAGGGCGGACGTAGCCATATCCAGCAGGAGTATCTTGGGGTTTCGGACCAGAGCTCGAGCTATCGCGATCCTCTGCTTCTGTCCTCCGCTCATGTGACCTCCACCTTCTCCCACCAATGTGTCAAATTTCTATGAAGTAGAAAATTTCTATCAAGTTTGTTTGGGATCTAGCAGACCGACGTTACATCGAAAATATAAAGTGCGACAAACTCGGGGACCAAAATGCACGATTCTACAAGGTCAACGCACCTGTGGCAAGTCCATAATGAAATTATACGCATTAGCTTGTTTGGCTGCCTTGATCATTTCTTCCTCGGTAACTCCTGGTTTCCCGAAGCGGATGTTTTCTGCGACGGTCGTAGCAAAGAGCGCCGGTTCCTGCTCCACAACGCCGATGAGCGAGCGAAGCCACTGGATGTTTAAACTCCGGATGTCGTGACCGTCCAAAGTCACCTGAGAAAGCGAGAAAGCTGGTGATGTGACGCCGCGATCCGGTCTCAGAACGCCCGTGCCTTTGCGCGTCCGTGGTTCGTTACCATTCCTTGATTCGGGTCGTAAAACCGTTGCATGAGCTGGACTGCCGTGCTCTTTCCGGAGCCGCTCGGCCCGACAAAAGCGGTGGTCTCCCCCGCCTCGATTTCCATGCTCAGATCATCTAAAATCTGAAAGAGTCGTTGGCTCCTCGTGAGTTCAACCGCGAAACGATAAACTGAGCGATTATAAAAGTTACCTTGACGTCAGGTCGAGATGGGTAGTAGAAAGTGACGTTATGGAATTTAATGTCACCTTTTACTCGGTCTAATTTATGACCATCCTCTGAGAGACAGTTGATTTCTGGTTCCTGTGAATACCCCAAGACTGACTTTAACAAACAATATAATTTGCTTTTAAGCGTTTTAGGCATAGAGTGTTAAATAATGTATCTCTGTTCTGGAATGCTGAATTTTACCCGATCGATTAGGTCGAAGATGGTCTTCGCGGCGGCTCGGCCGGAGGCGAAGGCTTCCAGGCACGGAGAGGCTTGGCCGAGGTTCATGGCTGCGATGAGTACACCAAAAAACACCTGGGAAAACAAAAAAACAAAAAGCTGCGGTGAGGGCAATTGTCCCTGAAAAGTCAGAGTCTAACCCAGTATTTGAGGTTAAGGACTTTTATTTAAGTACCTGAATAAGAGTACCGGGTGACAGCTCCTTCGTTTCAATGACCAATTTTGATCCGTACCAAAATGCCAAAGCGTAGCAAAGGAAAATGATTCCCCACAGATATCCTTGAAACATTCCTATAATTGTGCTCTTTTTCACGCCCCAGTTCTGAGCTTGAAAAAGTTTCCTGTCGTACCTGTACAGGAGGAACCTTTTTAGTAATCTCAAAACATTTCTGTTCAAGTCAAATGTTGAACGAGCACCCGGGATCATTTCCCATACGACAGTGTTATTGTATCCTTTAACTATATTGTGCTGATAAAATAAAATAAAATAAAATAAAATAAAACAAAAAAAATAAATGATAATAAAATAAAATAAAATAAAATAAAATAAAATAAAATAAAATAAAATAAAGCTTTTCTATAAATTATCTTGTGAGCACAAAATTAGCATTTAATTACCATGCTCCGACAACTTTTTATTTCATTCAGGAATGATGATTAGTTAATGTGGACGGGATGATTATTTAAGATCAGACCTATGCAAGAGAGATACAATGTTTTTAACTTGAGGGTCTCCATTATTAAACATTTTGATTAAAAAAAAATGACCTTTCAGCTTCCTTTTCCTCCCCGCCAAACGCTGCCACTGTTCTAATGGAGGACAGGACCTCATCGGCCACTGCACCCGCCTTTGCGTAGGCTTTCAGCTCCTTCCTTGTCAGTTTGGACACAGCCTACAAAAACAAGCAGCACAAAAATGTGACAAAAGAACATGAACGGCGAGTAAAAAAAAAAATCACCGTCCGTGTCTCGCACCATAGCCATCAGCCCGGCGGCTGCACCGATCAGCGGGCTCACCGCCACGACCACCAACGTCAGCTTCCAGCCACCAATGAATCCAACCATGAAGCCAAACACAAACGTAGAAAGCCTCTGGATGAAGAGGGACGTTTGGTCGGCGATGGCGTTATCTATCTTGTTGATATCACTGAAAGAAAGACAAAGAAAAATGACAAATATTTAATTATCACGCAATCCCGGCTTTTAACGCGTGACGGCGTGAGCTGCAAACTCACTCCGTCAGCCTCGTGTTCAGCTCCCCCACAGAGTTGCAGTCGAACCATCCGATCTCCATTTGCATTACTTTTCGGAAATAAGCCTTTCGGATTTTGAGCGTCTGTCTTGCGGCTGCCGACACCCAGAGCGCAATCTGGAGATGGTTTAAGGTGCACTTTACCAATGGAAGAACATTGAATTCAGAAGGGCGCCGGATGAAATATACTAACCTGAAAATACCCAAGAAGAAAAACTCCCAATCCAATTCCAATGTAGTAGTATGCAAACATTGTCATTTCTGCTTCAATATCCACCCTGTTGAAGGAATCATTGTGAAAAACCAGCCCGGGATAGCAACAAGTGGAAACATCATTATTTACTCACCCGCAGTAAACGGTAATATTTTCAGCGTTTTCATAGATGGAGCCATTTTTCCAGTGGATGCTGTTGTTAACGCACTCCTTTCTGGGGTCCTTCAGTTCTTGAGCCTCCAGTTCATAAGCCACAAACGTGTTGGTCATCATGCCGTACACCAGGAGCATGAGAGGGGCGGCGGCACCGTGGAGGAGGGCACACACACTCCCAACGGACATCATCACCGAGTCTTTCAAAGTGGCGAATCGGAACTGCGGCGAAGAAGGCAATCACATTTCTACCTTTTTTTTTTTTTTTTTTAATTATTTTTTCATATCTCAAATCATTTAATGCACTTAAAAATAAATAAATGTATTTACCAGTTGAAAATATCCCACACTCGGCGTTTTCCCTTTTTGTTTTTTCTCTCTATAAACATGAAGTTGAAGATAGCCTCGGTTATTATTACCGTGAAACGATCCATACTGTATATCCTGATGTGAGATTAACACAGTTACCCTTTCTCTTTGTGATCTGGGAAAAAATTGAGGAAAAATGAATTTAAGTTTGCTTCAAGCCAGTTAAGATTTCATATAAACTCATGAAAATGTCACTTACCATCTTCATCTTCACCTGGAGGTGCAAACTTGACCGATCTCTTCATGCTGTCTAACTGGTTTCAGTTATTGCTGTCCTCGTGCAGAAACTGTTGATGCTGACAAAACAAAAGAAAAAAAAAAAGGAATAATGATAATTATTTGGATGCGATTCTTGATATAATAAAATCAGCTAATAATTAAAATAAAAATAATTGAATCTAGTTTGAATACTATTGATTTTGTTGAAGACAGGCAAAATTATCCCTTTTTTTAAACATCTGCTTTTCCTCCAAGTTGGGCAAAAGAAGGAAAACAGAATTTCGACGCGCAACTTTAAATACGTACCGGCATCGGGGACGACAAATCAACACCCGATAACAAAAGGAAGAGAAACGATCCAAGGGGCGGATGGAATATTTGTTGGAAACGAGAAAAGAGTTGGAAATGGAAGAATAACCCGACTTACCGGGACCGCTCGCTCCTCCGTCAGACTTCAGAAACCCACTACCACCAACACCGAGGTGCATCAGGTAACCTATGCCCCTCCTCTCCTATTATCTATAGCCATAATCACCTGATAAGACTTGTGTCAGCATTCTGACCTTCACTAGACTCGCCCTGCAAGGGAAATTTAAATACATGAATCACTGTATTATTGATTAGCGTTAACCATCAGTTATACTTGTGTGTCTTCAAACACCGGACGATTTGACGTTGGGAAATTACGTTCACATTGCTCGGTCACAGGAAATGAAAACCCCTCATTACAACTGTGTTGACTCGTTATCAAAAGCGATTGTAAAATGAGTTTAATGACCTCGAGGCCATTAGTTACGTCCAGGTGCCGTTCAATAACAACATACCATGCAATCGTAATATTCTGGATGTTGGCATTTTGGGAAACACCAGACATCATTGGAAATAACTTCAGCTGGAAAAAT
Organism: Fistularia commersonii; assembly: GCF_037954325.1. NCBI lineage: Eukaryota > Metazoa > Chordata > Actinopteri > Syngnathiformes > Fistulariidae > Fistularia > Fistularia commersonii. The sequence continues at coordinate 18,806,903 of NC_141287.1, read as the reverse complement.
ACTTATAAGCATTGGAAATATAATTATTTTTACTGAAACAACTACAAACGTACAATACTAATATTTAATGTTCATGTATTTATACTGTATATACAGCATATAATATCAGTAAAAAGTGGGGGATGATGCAGATTTTGATATCTAGCAATGGTCACACAAGCAATGTATTTTTCATATTCCACTCCTCACTTTCCCCACCCCGAACCCCGCACAAACACACACACACACACATACACACCCATAACAGCCCCCCTGTAAAACACACACTGTCAGATATGAGCATACATGTGCACGTACAGGACTGCCCCAAAAATTAGAATATTGTGTTAAAGTTCTGATCAAAGTGCGATCAAAAAAACAAAAATTACTTTTCCATGATATTCTAATATTTTGAGATAGGATTTTTGAGTTTTCTTAAGATGTAAGCCATAATCAGCAATATTAAAATAATAAAAGGCTTGCAATATTTCAGTTGATTTGTAATGAATCCAGAATGTATGACATTTTTGTTTTTGTAATTGCATTACAGAAGATAAAGAACTTTATCACAATATTCTAATTTTCTGAGACAGTCCTGTAGATACTATACATGTTTGTAGATCGGTGTTGATATGTGAATATTGGTATAAATACAGTATTTATGTGCAATACACACACACACACACACAAACATTATTTTTATACATACAGTATATATATATATACACACACACACACACACGCACACACACACACACGTCTGTATACGTATATCAAATGTGATGTATAATCCTATGATTGTGATTATATATGACATACATAAAAATTACATGTATATATTCACGATTAGACTATTTAGTATTTCTGGACTGGTTTTGTGTTAAATGCCAAAATAATTTCCTGGGGAAGTGATATGACTAAACGTGTAAATGTTTGCCTAGTTTATTAATAATTATGACGGTAATGGAGAGGTGAATGCCCGCCAGGTCACATCGCTGGACTGGAATTCGCTCTTATTTCTGTTGCAAGCGACTGATAATGCAAGTGAGGCTCAAATAGAGCAAAATGGCATCAGAAGAGAGGAGAGCTGAAAAAAAAGTGAAGTAAACGAATGATAAAGCATCCTGTTTCCTGCAGGAGAATTAATACACCTAGAAGTGGGTTTCCAAGGGGTGGGTACTTGGTAGGGTTGCAATATTGTACGTAAATCAACTTAAAAATACCCCCAAATCCAACATACTAGTCCTTTGTAGAAATAAGTGATGAGGAAAAAAAAAATTGAAAATTCCCTGATTCATTCATGGATGTCCCTCAGTTTCCAAACAGAAAAGGCAATTTTTCATATCATCTTTTAATCCTAATAATCGATCCCTCCGATCCCAACGAGGACGCAGCGGTTTTCCAAGAGCTCGCATTTTAACAAACTTCGAATCGGTTTCAGGCAAGACAAAAAGAAAGAAGAAAATTTAAAAATAACCCTTTCTGATTGTGTGCTTCATATTCCCAGACAGCATATCCATCCACAGCATCCAGGTTTGGACATCCTGACCAATCACGCACAAGGATCTTATTCATTATTAATCATACTTCCTTGAATAATTCCAAGAGGATCCTCATGTAAATCTGGAATAAATATTAAAATGCGCAGTTTCGTCCTCCGACACAGAGGGGATCCTGAGGAAAGAGGCAACCCTTTCTTAGGAAAACCGAGAACACCACCACATCAGTGGTGTTTGTGTGTGTGTGTGTGTGTGTGTGTGTGTGTGTGTGTGCGTGTGTGTGTGTGTGTGTCGATGTCTGTGTTTGTTTAGATATATTTATGCTAATTGTTTTAACTTTGGTATTTATTTTGCTACTCTTTGTACTTTTAATTGACCTGAACTGAACTGAACTGAACTGAACTGAACTGAACTGAACTGAACTGAACTGAACTGAACTGAACTGAACTGAATTGAATTGAACTCAGTTGTGCTGAACTGAACTCAATCGTCTAAATCAGATCCAACTGAGCTGGTCTTTGTAGTGAGCAGTACTGGGTGCTCAAACCTCATTTGTGTGCAAACATACCCAGGAGCACAGGGAAAGGAAACCTTAATATTTACTTTGCTACTCTCTGTGCTTTTAATTGACCTAAACTGAACTGAACTGAACTAAACTGATCTGAACTGAACTGTACCGAATCAAACCAAACCGAATCAATGTGAACTGAACTGAACTTAACTGAATTGAATTTAATTGAATTGAACTCAATTGTACTGAAGTAAACAGAATCGTCTTTGGAAATGTTTGTATTTATTTTGCTACTCTACATGCTTTTAATTGACCGAAACTGAACTGATCTGAACTGAACTGAACCGAACCGAACCGAACCGAATCGAATCGAATTGAATTGAACTGAATTGACTTGAATTGAACTGAATTGACTTGAATTGAATTGAACTGAACTGAACTGAACTGAACTGAACTGAACTGAACTGAACTGAATTGAATCAAACTCAATTGTACTGAACCGAACTGAATCATCTCTGGAAACTTTGGTATTTGATACTTTGTGCTTTTAATGAACCGTAACTGAACTGAACCGAACCAAATCGAATCGAATCGAATCGAACTGAGCTGAACTGAATCGTCTAAATCAGATCTGACTGAGCTGGTCTTTGTAGTGAGCAGTACCGGGTGATCACACCTCATTCTTGTACAAACATGCCTTGGAGCACAGGGAAAGGTACATGTAGGTATTTTTCAAGTATAAATGATTGTGTTTCCTGTTTTGCAACTTCACCCCGAAGCGTAGCGCTCTTACAACACAAAGCAGGATCGTCCAGTCTAATTACCTAACTAACTTTGTCCCTTGAACTGGTGTAGATTTGGAAAGAACTTGAAATTCAATACATGACAGAGAAAAAGTACAGGAAAAAGTGGAAAAACAAGCTTAAAATGTTTATTTGAGTTAAATTTCTTTCACATTATTACAAGATCAATACCGAGCCCAGAACATGCAAAGCAGAGAACAAGACTGAATATTAAATACATGTACACTTCCTCATTTCAGACATGAGTAAAGTACGAGTCGATGCAAATGCTGCACTTCAACGTGAGACAAGTTCCTGTCCAACTGAAGCCGCAAATTAAGTCAGATCAGTTTCCACATTTCATTCATTCATGACTGTTGCAATGTGAGGATTATATCACTCCATTTTCAGCCACATTCATTTTCAGATTTGTGAATAAAGAGGGATAAGAAATACAAAAATATAAATGTTATTGGAATTTACCCACCATTATTTTAAGGACAATTAAACATTTCTAACCAAAAAGAGCAGGGAGGGATTAGACAGCAAACAGTAAATAATAAAAAGGCCTCCTATTTATGTAACAAGCTGAGCATCTTCATCTCCTGATTATTTAGCAGCTAATGATATTGCAAACACCTACATTGTACTGGTGGACAAAATTAATAATTCATTTCAAGAACGGCATGACCAGTGCAAGCAACTGCCGCCCCTAGTTTTATTCATTTTATTTCATATTATTTATTCTATTTTAATTTATTTTTTATATGTGAATAAATAGATTCAAAGTAAATAGAATATGATAAATCTGTTTTAAAAAATGAAATGACATGAAATAAAATGTTTTTTTCCATTCCATTTGTTAACTTAATTTGTTTTAATTGTATTATTTGAAATAAAATAAAATGTAATAGAATCAAATTATGTAAATAATAATTACAGTACTACCATAAATTTATTATATTATATTTAGTTTGACTTGACTTTATTTCATTTGACATTATTCAATTTATGCAATAAAATTGAATAAAATAAATAGAATTAGGTTTATCTAAATAGCTGATTGAAGTAAAATTACATTATTTCATTCCATTTAGTTTGATTTGACATTATTTTAATTTGTTTGATTTCATTTCACTGATAAAATGAAATTGAATAAAATAAATAGAATTGGTTTATCTAAACAAGTGATAGAAATACAATCACATAATTTTATTCCATTAAGTTTGATTTGACTTTAGTTCATTTTGTTTGATTTTGTATCATCTATAAAATAAAATTGAATGAATAAATATAATTAGGTTCATATGAATAGGGGATAGAAATACAATTACACTATTTCATTCCATTTAGTTTGATTTCCCTTGTTTTAATTTGTTTGATTTTATCTCACCGATAAAATAGAATTGAATAAAATAAATAGAATCAGGTTTATCTAAATAAGTGATAGGAAAACAATCACATAATTTTATTCCATTTAGTTTGATTTGACTTCATTTCATTTGGTTTAATTTCATTTCATTGATAAAATAACAAAATAAATAACAAATAAAATAACAAAATAAATAATAAGAATTAATTGTATTTTAATAATATTAAACAAAAAAATACATTTAATTTAATTTAATTTAATTTAATTTAATTTAATTTAATTTAATTTAATTTAATTTAATTTAATTTAATTTAATTTAATTTAATTTAATTTAACCCCAGTGAGCATGTTATGTATGTTCCAATCCGCTAGGCGGCAGTGTGTGCAGCGATTGCAGCCGAGCGCACTTTTCTTGGTTCTTGTTTTTTTTCCCTCCCAGTCTCCGTCCAAGCCTTCAGAATCTGGTCAACCGATAAACGTCGCCTGGTTGTTTATTACCTCTGGCGTCCGATCGGGGGGACAGAGGCTTTTCCTACTCTGCTTTTTTTTTTTTTTTTAAACACCGACCGCGGAAAATACCGGAACAAGTAAGTGTGAGTTGACTTTGTGGCGAGCAGGAAGCTGCGGAGGAGTCCCAGCAGATCATTGACACACCGATACCGACGGGATTTAAAGTTTACTTCGTACTTCTATGATGCAACAATCTTAATTATTCAAAACAAAAAACAAAAAACCAGAAAGAAGGACTAGGAGTGAGACGAGTCTTGTTTTGTTTTGAAGTGATGGTCCTGAGAACTCTGGTCCTGGGACTGTCCCCTGCACACACACACACACACACACACACACACACACTGTCACACTCACACACCATGCAGAGCATCAGTTTGCGTGAAAGTTTAAAATAAAAATTGCAATGAAATCCACTTTTCAAACCCCAGATCCACCTTCTGGAACTATTGATCAGGGTTGGACTCACCAGAGGCCTTTAATTCTCTGTCACTTTATTTTATTTGTTTTTGGTTTTTTTTTATATACCAGCTTAGAATAATGCACCCAAACCTGAAGGAACGCAGGTGGAAGGGAAGGCACAAACCGGCTGGAAGACTGATAACCGCACAGAAACAGGTTTACGTTCACAGAGGAATCTGTTGGGGGTTAGAAAGGGTTGTAGATTTCTGTGTGACAGATTTTTGAATTTGGAAAAAAGGAACTTAAATGTCACCCGACGCCTGATAAAGTCTAAAACAAGTCTGAACCGTCCTGAAGGAATGATTGTGCATGAATCTTGCGAAACATTATTTGTGATACTTTAACTGACACATTCCAGTGTTGTCCTGTTTGCGATTAATCCATTTTATCATTACGACGATCACAGAAACGATACAAAAGACGTTGACGTTATTCGAGCTTCTTATTTTTCGCAGAATCACTCTTGAGCCGCACTTTGACAAAATAACTAACAGCAAATAACGGCGCAGAGCAGATTGTCGTCGGTCCGAATGAAGAGAGGGGAAAAAACGCCCATCCAACCAAAGTCCAACCAGAGGTCAATAATTAATGCTCCTGCAGCAACATGAAGACAAACGTGCACGGAGATAAATCTATTGGCATGATAAGGAGGAACGTAGAACATGTATGACAATCTCACCATATGTGATCTATTTGATATTTACCAGAATTATGACAAAGGGGGGTAATGTTGCAGCGTGCCGAGTCACTGTTCCAATCTTACCCGCTTTTCAATACATATATCATATTTTTCACGCGTGTGTTTGCATATTTTCACAAAACATTGACGCTTTTTCTTGCTTCTTCATGTGCAAGTGGTGCAAAAAGCTGCGTTGCAGCGTCCCCTGCTGGCCAACCTTTGTAACAGCACAGTTTCTTGGTATACTATTTCTTTAAATAATATATTCATAGAGATATAAATATATGTCTTAGGAAGGCACTTGTTGGCTGATAACATTAGAAAATAAGTCAACAGCTCAGGCAATAAAAGAATTATTGGAGTCAGTGGACTTCATGGAAACAATAACATGTCAGTGTTCATCCTTCTTCAAGTTCAAAATAAAAAAATAAATGTAGGGAAGTAACACCAGCAAAAAAAAAAAAATGCAGAGAAGTTGTCAACTTTGACAGGTATTTCAAAATTAGTACCTGTCAAATTACACTAAACTGTGTTTTTTTTTCATGTAAATCCAGTAATAACATTTTTGTCCTCTTCTTATTCGGACTTTTCTCCTGTATTTTTTTCTGCTATGCTAACATATCGACGTATCGTGGGTAAGCGGCCTATTTCACTCGAATCGTCATGCACGCGAAAATAAGCGTTTCGCGTTATATGTAAAATAAATTGTCTTTTCTTTTTGGAAAATTTCAGCACCCGTCCTGATCTGGCCACCGGACGTGCGTTTTTTTGCTCTTCTAGCTCTTAGAAAAAGCCCTTTTTCTTTTTTTTTTTTTTTAAATATTTATATCGCAAGCAATAACTGCAATTTATTTTCCGTTTTCTTTTCAGACAAAATGTTCCTGTACGTCATCGGCCTGTTGGTCCTGTGGTTTCTCTACCGATGGATCAAAGAAATGCCCCGGGTGCCCGACAAGGCGGATAAGTACGTTTACATCACCGGCTGCGACAGCGGCTTCGGTAATCTCCTCGCCAGACACCTGGACAAGCTCGGTTTCCGCGTGGTGGCCGGCTGCTACACGGGAATGGGCGAGGACGAGCTGAAGAAGAGCTCGTCGGAGAGGTTGATCACCACCCGGCTGGACGTCACCAGCTCGGAGAGCGTCGCCAAAGCGGCGGCTTTCGTCGCCACCCTGGTCGGACAGAAAGGTACGTAAGTTTAGCTTCCCCGGAACGAGCGTTTTTTGTCCTCTGGCGAGCGATTGTTGGTTTTGAGGTGGTCGTGAGCGTCGGCTCACCTGTTCGGATGTGGTCCCCCCTCCCCTGCAGGGTTGTGGGCCGTCGTGAACAACGCCGGCGTCGGTTTGCCCTCCGGTCCGACGGACTGGCTCGTCATCGACGACTACAAGAGCATGTTCGCCGTCAATCTTCTGGGCGTCATCGATGTCACGCTCAGCGTCCTGCCGTTGATCAAGAAGGCCAGGGGTCGAGTGGTGAACGTGTCCAGCGTTTTCGGACGAATCAGCCCGTTCGGCGGACCGTACTGCGTGTCCAAATACGGCGTGGAGTCCTTCAACGATAGCCTGCGGTGCGAGGAGGAGGCGTTTCATTCGCCGTGTCCCTCTCTTCCCTTCGTTTACAGGAATGGTGTTTTTGTTTCAGGCTAAACATGGCTCACTTTGGGGTCAAGGTCTTGTGCATCGAGCCCGGATTCTTTCGAACGAACGTCACAAACACCTCCATGTTGACAAGCGGCTTGATGAAGCTCTGGGACAGGTTGCCTCAGGACGTGAAAGACGATTACGGCAGCAATTTTATGGATAAAGGTGAGTCGCAAAGCCTTTTTCAAGATATGTTAAGTCATGAGAGAAAAATCCTCTTAGCTTTTGTTTCTTTTAAAGGCAAATCAAATACAAGAGCCGGTTCGGAGTCGCAGGAAAGGGATATTAAACCCTCTGGGGGGAACGGTAGAAACAAATTAGTCGGTTTGTTCCTAATTTCATCTACGGATCCGTTGGAAAACAGATTTTCGGCACAAGTGCTACTAATTCCTGAGTCAACTTTAAAAGATATTGACGAACAATGTTCCTACTTACAGGATAAATATCTGAATATTTACCGTCAATATTTTTGGGGTGGAGTGCATCCTCATAAATCTGAGCAACTAGCTAACCAATAAATCCCCCCCCCCCAAAAAAAAATACAGTATCGTGTAACAAAATGATGAGAAAATACTTGTCACAATAAAATTCTGCAGTTATTTTTCCCTAGAAATATTGCAAAGTCGGCATGTTGTAATAATATCCTTTTTTTTTCACTAAAATGAATACATTTGTTACCTTACAGTGAGAATACTCACCTTCTAATACTAATACCTTCTTCCCTCAGCCGCAGGGAATCTTCAAATCTTTGTACTTAAGACCTTAAAACACTTGATAGCCTTAACCTGAATATTTATATTTTATTGTACTTTTTACTCTCCCTCCTTCCTACTATTATCTATTATTGTTATGTTTTTGCTTGAAACTCTGGCACAACTTCGGGATAAATAAAGTTGTTCTCATCTCGTCTCATTAATAGGATGTGTTCTCTTAGACACCAGCAGAGGGCGCTGTTGCTCAGCAAACCTATAAAATAATCAAATCTTGAGTTTTTCTTGCTCCTTTTTTTTTTTTTATGGTTACCTTTTTTTTTTTTTTTTTCCTGAGATTATCAACTCGGATTAACCTTCAAGGCGCTCCGTGCATGAAACGTTTTGTCTCGTAGCTCTCGAGCTGATGAACGAGCGCTTCAAGCAGCTGACCGACGGCGACCTGATGAAGGTGGTGGGCTGCATGGAGCACGCCATCACCGCCGTTCATCCCCGCACCCGCTACTCCCCCGGATGGGACGCCAAATTCATCTGGCTGCCTCTGTCCTATCTACCCACCTGGATCGCCGACCCTCTCTTGCTTAGAAGCACCCAGAAGCCCAAAGTGTCCGTCCTGTAGGCTCGATCCAGAGTCCCCTCTTTGGTTTCTCCTCCCTCAGTGTCGTCTCATCTCTTCCGACCGCGCAATCGAATTTATCTCTAATTCAGGCCAGTTTGTCAGTTTGCGGCCGAACCGATGTGCCGTGTTGGAAGAAGTTGTAAAAAAAAAATGCAAATGTACTCAAAAAAATCCATCAATAAAAACCTGATTGGATCGCCGAGGTCTTTTAACTCGTCACTTTTGTTACCGGGTCGTCGGCGGGGATTATCTCGACTCTTGTCGCTTCGCTTTGCTTTCCGGGTGGACTTTGTCTTGGCCGCAGCTCGGGGTCAGCGATCGTTCGCTCCTCGACGGCAAACACCAGCACGGCGCGTCGCGCAACCTGCGAAATGTCGTGGCCTCGGAGAGTTGATTCGAGGTGAAATGGGAATGCGGTTATCGGGACGTGAGCTTGTGTTGTCGATGACACAATCCCCGGGCTTTTGAAACAACCGGCGTGTTGTTATGTTGCAGATGGTCCTGGACTGTGTTCGCTTCCAGCCTGGAGTTTCCCTTATCAGCTGAAAGGGATTGTTACTGTGGCCTGGTATTTTTGTTTTATTTTTTTCTCCGAAAACGGAAGGCAGATTTACCTCCCCAGCAAGTGTAGTCATGGTACGTCAACATACTTCATCTATATTGAAACTTAAAAACGCACAAGAGATAATCGAAAGAGTCAAAAAAAAAAAAAAAACGTCCTTATTTTCCCCCTGTTTTTAAATCAAAATACTGGGAAAGGCTTTTATTTGTCATTTCCAGCTAATATTGTCAATTCTCTTGGTTTTAAAATCACGCCAGTGGACATTAATCGTGTACAAATGACTTGTGTTTCATTGTTGTGAATAGGAAAATAATGCTTTTTGATAACGCGCTATTGATTATTACCAATGAGCATCATGGAGCGTTAATTACCTCGGACCATGCTGCGTGAATGTTTTACGCTTACAAATAAATAGAGGGTTTATATTATTTCTGCATTCAAATATAATATGTTGTATTTTACGACTGTTCCGTCTTGTTTCGCCCTTTTGATAAAAAAAGTACAAAGGTTAAAAAAAAAAAAGATAATATTGTCAAGTGCTCTCCTGCTGGATATGAGATACTCGTTTCTTTTCTCCACATTTGCAACATATATTGAATTTCTAAAAAATCCTACAATCGGGAACCAAATACCGATTTTTATCAGGTATTTCTTATTTTCTGCCCTTAATTGGAATGTTAAGCCACTTTCAGAGAGGATGCACGAGGAGCTTAACATTTCACCTTCCCGCTACTGGAAAACTAAATATTTATGAACGGAACTATATACACATGTTCATATTTACACATCATCCCGTTCATACAGTTCTATCCCGTCATTTCGCACGTAAGTATCTGCATGAATAAAATTATTTTTGGGAGGATGATGAAATTGAATTTAGTGTTTTTTTTGTTTTTCCTCAATTTTTTTTTCTTTTTTTTTTTTTACAAATATCAAATTAATCCTTCCAGGCAATTTCAAGCACCATGATAAAGGTGATAAAATAACATTTAAAAATGACTGTTGAATGTTGAAAATTGCCAAAATACTCATGGTAATCATCGAATTTATGTGTGTGTGTGTGTGTGTGTGTGAAACGTTTTCAAGTGTGAGTAACTCGTCTCATATCTCTATGTTCAGGTGTCAACTGCTGATCTCTTAGAGGTAAGTGGATAAACCCTCTCAACTCATATAATGCATTCACACACACACACACACACACACACACACACACACAGACACAGCAGACCATCACATATGTGAAAAGTCCAATAAACTCTTTGTCTTAAAAAGGTTTGCATATGAGGACATGTCAGTCACGATAAATAGTTTTTCCAGAGATAGTTAAGGTAAAGAGGTGATTTGTTTTTGAGTTGTGTCGCTAAAACTGCCCAAACATCTTTAGACTCTGAAAAGATTTGGAAAAAAGACTCGTGGAAAACTATCATCTCACTCCAGCTCCCATCGAAAGACTAGTTTTTTAGAGTTTTAAGAGTCGGCCTAGTCTGACTGGAGTTTTGACAAAGACTGTGGATCTTACGTTCAAAGATTTGGACAAGACTCGTGGAAAACTACGAGTAGATTCTTTCTAGAATCAGAAGAAAAAAAAAGCAAATTGGCAACTTGGGGGCACATGGGGTGTAGCAGCATCAAATTCAATAATAATAATAAATAATGACAAAATGAAAAATAAATAAATAAATCTAAAAATAAAATAAAATGAAATAAAAAAATAAGTTAAAATATACATATGTATAAAAAAAAGAGTAAAATCAAATTTTAAAAAAGTATAATATATATACTGCTCCAAAAAATAAAGGGAACCCATAAGCAACACACTGTGACTCCAAGTCAATCACATTTGTGTGAAATCAAACTGTCCACCTCGGAAGCAACACTGATCCATTTTGACTTGATTTCAGGACATTACATCAACGTTGGATCAGCCTGTAGTTTGTTTTTCCACTTTTATTTGGAGTGTGACTCCAAATCCAGACCTCCATGGGTTCATATATTTTTTCTTTCCATTGATATTTTTCATATTTTTTCATTTTGTTGTCAGCACATTCAACTATGTAGAGAACACCCAAGAAAGTATTTTAGAAGAATATTTCATTCTTAGTTATTTCAGTATTCCCTTAATTTTTGTCAGCTATATATATATATATATATATATATTTTTTTTTTTTAATTATTATTTTTTTTAATATATATATATATATATATATATAGATTACTGCACAGAATTGTGCAAATTGTAAGTAAGCTTGCTTTGCATTTATAGAATAAATATATCATGAGTGGCATTACACTGGCAATGAGGGGTCTGCAGGATGTAGCATTTTTTTCCCCACCATGCAATGTTTTCACCAGATATTTGCAGAGCGTCCGTTGCTTTTCCCTCTCCGCTCGGTCGCGATAAATAATCATAAATAAATAGTCATAAAGCCGGGCTGTTCCGTCCACACCTCCGCCGTCCGCTCCTCTTTCCGGGCGGTCCTGATCGTTACCGTTCATCCTTACCGCCAAAAAATACCGTCTCAATCCATCAATTGTTTGTCTACTAAGTTTCCTTTTTCCGGTGTTGTTCAAGCTCAGCTATTGGTTGTTGATTGTGTATTAAGACTTGCGATAATAACAAACATGTTTGTTTTTGTCACAAACCCAAGACAAGGAAAAGACTGAGCTAAGTTTGGAATATTACAAATGTTATACATTATACTACACTGCTCAAAAAAATAAAGGGAACACTTAAAAAATACATCCTAGATCTAAATGAATGAAATATTCTTATGAAATACTTTGCTCTTTACACAGTTGAATATGCTGACAACAAAATCACACAAAAATGATCAATGGAAATCAATTGTATCAACCCATGGAGGTCTGGATTAGGAATCACACTCAAAGTTAAAGTGTAAAAACAAACTCCAGGCTGATCCAACTTTGATGTAATGTCCTTAAAACAAGTCCAAATGAATCTGTGTTGCTTCCTGAGTGGACACTACGATTTCACAGAAGTGTGATTGACTTGGAGTTACATTTTGCTATTCAAGTGTTCCCTTTATTTTTTTGAGCAGTATATATTCTACCAAGATGACGGGAGCGCACCGCGACCCCAGTAAGACTCTTCAGATTTCTCTCATTTTCAAGTGTGCGACGGTGAAAATGGCTCGCTGTGAATTCTGTGCTTGTAGGTGCTCCTCTCCCATCCGGCCTTAACCTTTGCCTTCCTGCTGGTCATTTTCTACGCCGTACGCCGGTACGTCAGAGATTCCTCCGAGGTGGAGGACCTGAGCCGTAAGCACGTGCTCGTCACCGGCTGCGACAGCGGCTTCGGGAACCTGCTGGCCAGACGGCTGGACCGGCAAGGCTTCCGCGTCATCGCCGCCTGCCTGACGGAGGAGGGGGCGTCCGATCTGGCCTCGGCCGCCTCCCGCCGGCTGAAGACGGTCCTGCTGAACGTTACGGACGGCGAGAGCATCAGGAGGACGGCGGAGTTTGTGAGCGGGGAGGTGGGAGAGCGAGGTGAGTCGGGCGGGGGGCAACGGACAGATAGGGTGCCAGTCAGAGTGAGGCACTGGGAGAGATAAAGACAACCTGAACCGCACCGCCATCAACCCGTCATCCTCCCACTGGTGTGCTCAGCAAATCCTCTTTTTCAGGAAGAGGAGAAACACTCTTCCCCCTCGCAGTGCGGTAAAGCTTCCTCACGCCAACTTCTGCTGCGAGCGATGCCAGAACCCTGCCGTCGTCGACGTAAAACTAGCGGGTCGGGGTTTTTGCAAGACCCCCCAAAACACAAGAAAAAAACAAAACAAAACGGAGCAGTGAGGAAGATACGATGGACCCCCAGCGAAAAGTTGAGACGTGATCATTTCGATGGTATTTGCAGATATAATTAACCCTCAGCGAACCTCACTCAACCCTGTACCATCCTCCCTGCGCATACGCCTGGACCTTCTGCTTACTGGTATCTTCAGAAACATTCTTGGAGGCAGTTGCCACCTCTGCTTTTTTTTCTGTTAAAAAAAAAAAATATATGTATACATATTAATTTTATAAATACATATATAAAAATATGTATATAATTTATATTTTTTTATTATATTATATTTATATTATATATACTTATATATATTTTTAAATATATTCACGTGTATATATAAAATACATACAAATACATTTCCACACACATATATTTTTTTGTATATATATGTATATATTGATATAAAAATAAAAAATATTTATATATTTTATATATATATATATATATATATATATATACTGCTCAAAAAAATAAAGGGAACACTTGAACAACACACTGTAACTCCAAGTCAATCACACTTCTGTGAAATCATAGTGTCCACTCAGGAAGCAACACAGATTCATTTTGACTTGTTTTAAGGACATTACATCAAAGTTGGATCAGCCTGGAGTTTGTTTTTACACTTTAATTTTGAGTGTGATTCCTAATCCAGACCTCCATGGGTTGATACAATTGATTTCCATTGATCATTTTTGTGTGATTTTGTTGTCAGCACATTCAACTGTGTAAAGAGCAAAGTATTTCATAAGAAGATTTCATTCATTTAGATCTAGGATGTGTTTTTTAAGTGTTCCCTTTATTTTTTTGAGCAGTGTATATTATATACATATAGAAATTTAAATATATACATGAATATATAAAAAAAAAAATATATAGATACATATGTATGTTTGTATAAACTGCCATGGTGCCGTCGATCGAGGTACAAAAGTGGACTGACTGAACTATCGTCCCAATCCTTCGACAGATTTTGCAGGGCTTTTGAGGCGTTTGTTTGAGCGTGAGACCAGTCACTTTAATTTCTTCCTCTTCTTGTCGCTTCCCTTCCTCTTCCTTGCTGGCAGAATTCATCATCTCGTTGAGGTCCTCGTCCACCAGCAGAGGAGATCTCAGATTTTATTTATTTATTTTAAAATTTATTATAAAATTTTAGTTTGATTTTATCATACTTTTTACCTTTTTTTTTTTCTTCTCGGGCTATGATATGACAAAAAAAAAAATGTTGAAATACCAGCAAAAAATACGAAATAAGGAAAAAAAAACATATGAACTTAAGTGACGTCCCATTCCCAATTCATAGGGATCAATATGCACCATTTGCAGCTAGAACAGGTACAACTCTTCTGGGAAGGCTGTCCACAAAGTTCAGGAGTGTGTTTATGGGTGTTTTTGAGCATTTTCCCAGAAGCGCATTTGTGACATCGCACACCGATGTCGGACAAGAAGGCCCGACTCTCAGTTTGCGCTCTACTTCCCCACCAGACTCTGTCATCCATGTCTTTATGGACCTTGCTTTGTGCACTGGTGCACAGTCATGTTGGGAAAGGAAGGGTCCAGGTCCAAACTCTTCCCACAAAGTTGGGAGCATGGAATCGTCCAAAATGTCTTGGTATGCTGAGGTTTCACTGGAACTAAGGGCCCGAAAAACAACCCCTCGCCATAATCCCCCCCCCCCTCCGCCAAACTTCACACTTGACACAATGCAGTCATACAAGTAGCGTTCTCCTGGCGACCTCGTCCATCAGATCGCCAGATCTAGAAGCGCGAGTCGCCTCTCCAGAGAAGGCGTCTCCGCCGCTCTAGAGTCCGGCGGCGGCGTGCTTTACACCGCCGCATCCCACGCTTTGCATTGCACTTTGGTTGCAGCTGCTCGGCTGTTTAAACCCATCCTGTGAAGCTCTCTGCGCACTGTTCTACAGATAATCATGAAGTTTGGAGGTCTTTAGCAATTGACTGCAAAAAGTTGGCCACCTCTTTGCTCTATGCAGCTCCGCACTTTGAGTCTGTCGTTCCCAAACGCTTCCTATGGAAACATTGCAGAATATTTGGATTTGTCGCACAGGTGGCATCCTATCGCAGTTCCACGCTGGAACTCACTGAGCGACCCATTCTTTCACAAATGTTTGTAAAAAAACAGTCTGAATGCTTGAATTGATCCACCCGTGGCCATGGAAGCGATTGGAAAACCTGATTCCGATTGCTCAGATGGGTGAGAGAATACTTTTGGCCGTATAGTGTTTTAAAAAAAAATCACGAACAGCTCAAAAGCTCAATAATCGTGACGCTAACATGAATGTCCGAGGCCCAGCGGGAGGTGATCGGAAACAACGCGCTTTAAAAATCAAGAACCTTATAGTCTGATTATTTAGTTTTCACCTTCAGGAAGGCAAACGGTGGCTCTTTGTGTCTCCCCCTGCAGGTCTGTGGGGGCTGGTGAACAACGCCGGCAGGTCCACGCCCATCGGTCCCGCCGAGTGGATGAAGTTGGAGGATTTCACGCGTGTTTTGGACGTGAATCTGGTCGGGGTCATCGAGGTGACCCTCCGCTTTCTGCCGCTCCTGAAGAAAGCCCGGGGACGCGTGGTGAACGTGGCCAGCGTCCTCGGCCGGCTGGCTCTCACGGGAGGAGGCTACTGTCTGTCCAAATGGGGGGTGGAGGCTTTTTCCGACAGCCTCAGGTAAACGGCGGGATGTGTCGAGAAGAAGCCGCCTATCAAAGAAATAGAATTAGATTAAAAAAAAAAAATAAATACAAAAAAAACAGCAACTTCCAGCTTGAGCTGATTTTCAAACTAATAAAACAGTGTCAGCGTTATATTTATATATATATAGACCTTAAAACACTTGATAGCCTTAACTTTGACACTTTATATTTTATCTATATTTCTTATTCTCCCTCCTTCCTACTATTATCTATCATTATGTTTTACTTGAAACTCAAGCACAACAATTTCCATCGGGATAAATAAAGTTATTCTTATCTTATCTTATATTTCTATTAAAGTATAGAGGCTAAGTCTGATGTTTTCTTTTAATGTAACAATTTCTTTTAGATGTAAAGGGTTAATTTTTTTTTTCAAATTTTTTTAATTGAGTTTTTGACAGCAACTGTGGGAATACGATGCAAAAAAGAGAGTTATGGTTGTGTAAGGATCCTTTTTTAAATCTAATTGTGATCAGAAATAACTTGCAAAGCGCGACATCCCTTGCTGGATATTTACTTAACACCTTTCAAACACAGTTTGAACAGTCGCTTCAAAATTATCACAATAGATAAAAGTTGAACCTTTTAAAAAAGGACAGAAATATGGAAAATGTATCAGGCACTGAAGTTTAAGGTCATCCAGGATTAAGATTTCTCTCTACAAGAATATTTCTGCAAAATTGTTTTTTTTTTTTTTTGTAAGAGGCCATTTTTGTTATATTTCATAAATATACATTACTTATACTTTGTTGTCTGCTAAGTTAAATATCTCTAAAAATTAACCTCATAGCAAAGAATGAATCAGTGAGATGGTAAATAAGCATTGCAGCTCTATTAAAAAAAAAACAAAAAAAAAACGTTTAAATAAATAAATAAACGTAAAAAATAAAAAACTCACTAACCCAAGCATACTGTTCCGTATATTTCCTGTGCATCGTGTATTTGCAAGTGTATTTCCAGTCCCTATGTCCTCTTTTGTAAGTCGCTTTGGATAAAAGCGTCTGCCAAATGCAATGTAATGCAATGTAATGTTTCTGATTTCCAGGAGGGATATGCAACCATTTGGCATCAAAGTGAGTATTATCGAACCCGGCTTCTTTAAGACCAACGTGACCCGGCTGGATCTCATCGAAGCCGACCTGAGGAGGCTGTGGGTCGGCCTCCCCCAAGATGTCAAAGACTCCTACGGAGCCGCGTACTTCGACGAATGTGAGCAGGAAAATTCAGAAAACCGTAATCGCGATCGATCCGTCCTTTTTTTTTTTTTTTGGTTTGGTTTGTTTTTTAGACGATTCCCCCTCTTTTGTCTTTAGATCTAAAAGCTCAGAGCTTCTCAATGGGCATCCTGTGCAGTCCTGACATCTCCAAGGTGACCGGGTGTATGGAGCACGCCTTGACCGCTCGTTTCCCGCGCACGCGTTACAGCGCAGGCTGGGATGCCAAACTCCTCTGGATCCCTTTGTCCTACCTCCCCTCGTTCGTGTCGGACTTCGTCGTGGAGAAACTTCTACCTCGGCCTTTGGCTGCGACCGCAAGCGCAAAAAAAACCCCCCCGCAGGCCGGAAGCTAGTCAACGAAAATAAGTCGAGACCATCACAAAATAGAAAATTTATTCATTCATGTCTCAGTAGCAGCAACTGAACCATGCGGAGACCTTCCTGGATGATCAGAGAAAATTAGAATTTCCTTAATAAAATGCGAAAGAAATCATTTGTAAAAGGGTCGTTCCAGAAACTGTGGCCGTGATTCAGGAAACGCAGTTTCAAAGTCTGGGGATAATAAAAGTAAAATGCTTTATTCGATATACTACCATTAGTATTTCACGTTTTTTGTTTTGTGCATCTTCGCATAATTGGTGCGTTTTTGAACAATTAAAAAGGTGTAAATCTATCTTTTTTCGTTTGCTTTGTCAGCCCTGAAGGTATTGAGGTATATAAAACATGAAATAAGACCTAAATACATCTTCACTTTTGTTACGTGGAAAAATAAAATAAAATCAGCATCCCGTGGTTTTCTCTGATACCCTCTGATTATAAAGTACTGTACATTCAGAATACATCTCACCTTTCATATGTGTTATTGTGTTTATGCAATACTACTCTTAATGGCTATTTCAAATAGTTTGAACATTTCTCTTGAACAAAATCTTAATATTTAAATTTACAAATATACAACATATTCATCTACATCTTCATCAGCAGCTTCAGTGCAAAGATATACGTATTGTACATCGGAATACGGAAGAAAACATGGACACAAGAATTGGCATCGGAAATGTCAGAAGGCATGTTCTTCATTCAATGGAAACGTTTATCTCTTGACTAAAACAAATTTTCAGACTTCCACACAGGCTGCATAAAAAAATAAATTCTGTGCAAATTGTGTTTCTTCTTTTTTTTTTTTTTTTTTCTCATTTTTCTTCCCGTCAGAAAGAAGGGGTTATACGTCACTGTCCTCTCTGACGAGGTTGGCTGTGTCTTTGAAACTGTCCTCGGTCGGTGAAAAGGTGCTTGGACGCTCCCGCTTCTGGATTTTGGCGGGCTCTGGGCCGGAAGGGTCCGCGTCGCTTCTCGCTGGGTTCTCGTCCTTCATCTGCAAAACATCCCCGTTCGGATCACCGTCGGCTTGAAAAAAAACCACGATTCCGACCCCAAAAAGAAACGTACCTCTGAATATGACGGGTTGTCAAACGTGGTGCTCGGCTTTAACTTTCGCTTGAAGAAACTCCACTTTGACTCCTGCGATGAAAGCAACAACAAAGCTGCGGCTTCAAAAAGCGGACGGATTTATCTTGCTTTTTTTGTGGACAAAGTGCGCGGAGAGACACTCACGTCCGCAGGTTTGACGCCGATACCGTCGCAGGACGGGGTCGCGGTGTCGGCGGGCGGCTCAACCTGATACAGCGGGTTGACGAAATTGTTCTGAATCTCCTCCCCGCTCACGTTCACGGTTACCTGTCGGAAGAAATAGATAAATGCAACAAGAAGCAACAAGACTAGCATCATCTCTCTCAACCTTCAAGAAACAAGTAAAAACTCTTCTCTGTCAGGACTATTTACTGTGCTGATGCTTGAGCTGCCCAAGATCAGGTTAGGCAGCAAGTTAGGCTATACAGTATGTATGTGTACGTTTGTGTACGTCTTTGTCAAAAAAAAAAAAAAAAAAAAAAAAAAGAAAAAAAAAACCTCCCTAACCCAAGCTTACTGTTGTGTTTATTTCCTGTGCATCTTGTATTTGCAAGTGTTATTTGCAGTCCTTATGTCCTCTATTGTAAGTCGCTTTGGATAAAAGCGTCTGCCAAATGTAATGTAATGTAATGTAATGTAAAAAATGTAATTTCACAACTAAAGGACTGTCTCAGGAAATTGGAATATTGTGATAAAGTTCTTTATCTTCTGAAATGTAATTAAAAAAACAAAAATGTCATACATTCTGAAATCATTACAAATCAACTGAAATATTGCAAGCCTTTTTTTTTTTTACTGTTTATATATTTTCCTACTATTATTTATCATTGTTATGTTTTACTCGAAACTCTGGCACAACAATTTCCTTCAAGATAAATAAAGTTGTTCTTATTCTTATTCTTATTTTCAATATTGCTGATTATGGCTTACATATATAGAAAACTCAAAAATCCTATCTCAAAATATTAGAATATCATGAAAGAGTTTTTTTTTTTAAATTGCATTACAGATTATAAAGAACTTTATTACAATATTCTAATTTTCTGAGACAGTCCTGTATATAACATCTAGTTAATATGTATGCAGGAGACGTGCGACGCCCACGAGAAAAGACGGAAGCATTTTATGCTTTTTATGCATTTTATGAATTTATTTTCATCTTGAAAATAAATGCTGGGCTCGGATTTTTCAAGCCACGGTTCCTTGTATTTTGGGTTGGAACAATAGTTGTGAAAAGCGCATGTCTTAACTGTGGTTAATACCTTTTGAATACAATTACAAAAATTTAAAAAATCATTTTCGTAGCATTGGTCCAAAACTTGAAGATGATCTGCAGAGTAGAGTTCAGTGTATCATTTAAAATTATTATATGAGATGAGATGATGAGATGAGAACAACTTTATTTATCCGAAGGAAATTGTTGTGCCAGAGTTTCAAGTAAAAACATAACAGTAATAGATAATAGTAGGAAGGAGGGAGAATAAGAAATACAATGAAATATAAATGGTCTTAACTGTTAACTGTTAACTACAAAGATTTGAACATTCCCTTCGGCTGAGGGATATTATAGTTCTATATTATAGAACTATATAAAATCACAATTGGTCTTTTTGAGACTTAGCAAGAGACTTAGGGGCTTATTAGCACAATTACTTTTAAATTGGAATAAAAACAGGATGTAGACGGTGCACTGATGAAAGAAACCAGTAAAATCAAATTGTTTGTGGAGAAAAATATACATCCCCCTTTCTAAAATCTAATTTAAGTGACTGTTAATAATTCATTTATAAATTGTGCAAAGTGTTTTCAGTTTAATGATCCAGATTAAAATGACGTTTCCGCAAAGGGAAGCGCCTTCGACTATTGCTCGTCCCAATTTTGTGCTTCGGATTACACGCACGGCTGCGACTTGTGTATCCACGGTGTTTGTTGGAAATGTACCTGTGTGGCGTGAATGACCGCCGGATCGCTGAGCGTTGGGGGCGCCGTGGCGTACAGAGGGTTCTCAAACGTGACCGGATTCCTCCCGGCCTCCACGGCAAAGTTGTCATTCTGCGGTGATCGAAAAGAGGAGACGGGTTTCGTTCCAGGTTGTTCGACGGCGAGCTTTCGGCGAAAATTTGGCGGAACTCACCACCAGCACGTTGGTGTCAATGAACGAAACTCCGACTTGTGAGGGTCTGAGATCCATATCGTCGCCCGAGTGAAAAGTGACTCCGTTGCCATTGTCACTTGACTTCACTAAACTGCTGAGGCTGCAGAAACACGACATCATTTTAAACCTGGTGTCCAAAAAATGAAAGGGTTCAACGGAAGAGGACTCCAGGGACGGAGCGACTACCTGGGTAATTTCGGCATGGAAGGGATGAAGGATCCTGTTCGTTTGTAGTTGACGAAAACCCCGACCGCCAAACCTCCGGTGATCAAGATGATAATGACCGCCAGCAGAACGGCCACAGCTTGAAAAGACGATTTTGAAAGTATTTATATAGAAATGATTTACGGCCAAAAAAATACATCGATCGTTGTTTATGACTCCCCTCTGACTTTTTCTGCAAAGGGAAGTCAAAAGGTGAACCTGAGTACTATCACTCAGGAAAATGTTTATATATACACACACATATGTGTAAGTATATATACACACATTTTTTTCTGTCATTTTTTTTTTTATGCCTGTACAGTGTCCTCGAGTTTGGTGTACCTTAAATAAAATAAATTATCATTTTTATTGTTATTATTGTTATTTATCAGAGGCAAAGGGTGACCCGTCCAATCCGTTGTTGTCAAGCAAAGATTCTTGTAAACTACTTTATTGCACATTTCTGGCTCAGTGAGTCCAAAATATTATACTTTTTGCATGTCGCGCCTGAAAGGAATCCAGGGAGAAGAAAAGTACCTGTGCCTGCCGGGGCGGCCCTCGACGTCCCCATCTCACAGTAGCTTCCCATATAACCGTATGGACATCTGCAAAAAGGTGTTTGTTTGTTTTTTTTTTTAAAGACGGTGGAATATCAGGCATATTTTAACACCTCTGGTAGAGAATCAATCATTCACTGGTTATAAAAAAAAAAAAAAGACACCTGCAACCAAACTCACTTGCATTGCGGCAGACCCCCTTCATCAGTGTAGCAGAGTCCACCATTCATGCATCTACATGCAAGGGGCATTGGGATAGGTGCCTCAATGGCTGCAGGAGCAGAAGCCAGGCATACACAGAGTCAACAACGGGACGGCACCATGTAACGAACTCACGGAGGGAGCAGCCGCCGCACGTGCACGACGATTTTCTGAATGCGAGTTGAGATGCGACGGGTCAACGGGTAACGCGGGGGGGCAGATGCGTACCTGCGTCGCAGCGGTTGGGATTGGAGCTGGACCGCGAGGATCCTTGAGGGCAGGCGCAGGTGTAGCCGTCGGGCCGCAGGAGACACAGATGACTGCATGCGTTGTCGCAGGGGTTGGGAACTAAAAGGGCAAAAAAAAAAAAAAAAATTAAAAATAATTCAATGATATGTAATGTTTGGGCATTCAGCAAAATAAAATATTCACTATTTAACTATTTAATCAAAATGTATTCAATTTGAGTTTGAGCTTTTTTTTTTTATTTGGAGATTATGCTGATTTTGTATCATCTAAATAAAATGTGTGAAAATATTTTTGTCGCCCTTCATAAGCGAATGCACGTGACGATAAAAGGATGTCAGAGGAGAGACAATGGTGGATAATTTAAGGCTTTTTTTTAATAAATACAAGGAGGACTCAAATAGACATTGAGTATTTTCCATAAATAACCTCCAACCTAACAGGTTCAAAATGTTTCGTTGCATGCGGAAATGTAATTTTGTTTGATTAAAAAAAAATGCAACACATGTTTTGCTTATACATAATAGCAAAAAAGATAACATCATATGCCGTGTTAATTCATTTTAAATTTACACGGCATAGCGCCTCAGCGACTGACTCATTGACTGACTTATCAGTGACATTTTTGAGCATTTTGTTGGGGGGACAGCAAAAGGGATCCGTCACCTGATCGGTTACTGCGGTGCTCCTGATAAATGCGGACCTGGGTCAGCCACGGATTGATGGTCAGCAGCTTGACTTTGTGTCCGGTCCCGAATTTGTCGATCCGCCACACTTCACCCCTCTCCTTCGTCGTCCAGTACACGTGTGTCTCGAAAACATCGAGACTGTGCGGATGTCCGATGTCTGTGGGCGAGAAAACCCGATACCGTCGGTGCACATCGAGCCTCGGTTGCTTTATCAAAATCCCTCCATGACAAATATCTGACCTCCAGATATAACAATCTTTCTGTCGGTGCCGTCGGGCTTCATTGATTCTATCGTGTTTTCTTTGGAGTCACACCAGTAGATCCTGTTCCCGTTCAGATAGTCAATGCTCAGTCCAGTGGGCCAACCCAGGTCCTCTTCGCCGACCAGCACCTGCCTGTGCTGACCGTCCATCCACGCTGACTCGATTTTAGGCTTCTGGCCCCAGTCGCTCCAGTACATCATTCTGCCAATCCAGAAACGATAACAGATAAATCCATATCGTCACCTTCTCACTCTGTTTATGTTCCTGTCCCTGTTGTTGTTGTTTTGGTTGACTATCTTCACCCTTACTGTCTTTTTTTCCCCCCATTCTGTTGTCCAATCTTATCCTCTGTTGTCTATCTATTTGTCTTTTCTAATTGTCTATTTATATTTATATTCATATTTATTGACACTATAACTGTTATGCCTCAGTGACAAAAGGATTTCCCCTATGGGGATCAATACAGTTTATTTTAAGTTATTTCTTGACAAAAAATGATTCTTTGGGGGGCCAAAGTAGACTTCTTATTCAACATAGGGCTCATTTTTCTGAAAAAAATTACTTAAGCAATTATTTTACAAAGGCAATGATATCACTTTCATTAAAAATGTAATACTCATTAACAATGTAAATAGCATTATTATGAAGTTAGTTGGTGTGAGAGAGGAGGACACAGAAAATAGGGTTAGATCGGGGGTAGGCAATTATTTTGGGTGGCGGGCCACATTTCTGATTAATTAATTTTAATTCTTATGCCCCGGCCAACTGGGTATCATGTAAATTGAAGAAAGATGAAAATTGCAATTCAAATATTTACAGTTTTTGGCATTTTATTTCAACTTTAAAATCATGGATGATCATATAAATGTACCGACATTATTTTGTATGTAATCATCCATACAAAATTAAACAAGCCAATAGGAACAGAAGTAGAAGAAGAATGTAAAAAGCATTATTTTCAAGATAAATAATGACCATTTCATACCCAATTGACGGATTGAGAACGATTGCGGCCGGGTGGTCAAGGTCGGTTTGGATTAACCACTTCCTGTATCGCCCGTCCATTTTGGCCACCTCGATCCGATTGGTTCCCGAATCGGTCCAGTAAATATGGCTGTCGGGAGTTAGACGCGCACGTCAATTGAGGCGACACTGAGGTGGCAAGGAAAAGTGCTTATTCCCGGTGAATTACCCGCCGACCCAGTCCACAGCGATGCCTTCGGGGCTGGTGATGTATCTCAAGTTGAGATTCACCTCCTTCACCGGGTTGTTGCCATGGTCATTGAAAGTGGTAATAAAGGCCCGTTTGATAGAGCCAAACTGCGACCCTCGACCTCGGACGGTCCAGTAAACAATGCCTACAACGCGGGGGGGGGGGCAGATGTTAAAATACTTTCAGAGTAGAACATTGAAGAACATAAAGCTGCAAACTATCCAGCAATCAAAGCGGTTTGGTCTACAAATAACTTTATTTTCCAGCCAATAAGCCGCTAATTCGAACCCTGCGGCTTATACAACGATGCGGCTAATCTATGGATTTTTCTTCGCTAACGGCCATCAGGGGGCGCGCTAGCAGGGAGTGCAAAAACGAGACAGACCCAATAGGTCAACACAAAGAAGACGTTAGTTTTTGGCGCGCTTGACGCGAAACGCAGCACGACACGCAAAATATTGAGTTTTCGCAGCCGCTCGACATCGATGTGAATCGTGCATTTTAAGTGGCACTTCGAGGTGAGGGGGAGGCTTGAGAGAAATCATTCACAAAAACTGGCCGCATGCGAAGAGCATCCTTTTCTGAGCGTTTCTGCCAGCGTGGAGCAGTGTGAAAGAATCCAGACTTCAGGGGTTTGAGTTAACAGGATGTTCTGTTTTGTCTGATCGGCCGTTTTACTGCCGTGTTACAGAGACACTGTTTGGAAACAATCAATTAAGTAAATAGATATTAACAAAATCTGTGTAAATATCTCATTTCACAATGTGGATGCTGTGGTATATCCTCTGGTGCGGCTAATCTATGTACAAATATTTTTTTCTTTTAAACTTTAGCGGGTGAGGCTTATATTCCAGTGCGCTCTATAGTCCAGAAAATACAGTAGTGCACAAGATAGCTTTGCGCTATTGGGAATTTTGCAGACAGTCTTACTGAGGCCTTGTTTCTCTGGATCCCAGACGTAGTCCAGGGCTTGGATGTGCTCGGCGTTGTCCAGATAGTCTGAATATTGCTCTGTCGAAAGGTTGAAACGACGGATGCGGACGTTATCCGGCAGCAGCAGCACTGGCGGGTTTCCTGTTTCGGAAAAATCAGAGGTGGTTCTTGCAATCACTGACTCATATGCAGATCCTGGTTATTCCCTTATTGTCAACGTAATGTCCGAATTATTAGCCACCACTTCCACACGCTTTAACAATTCTGCAGCTAAAGCCGCCAAAATATTTAGCCTCGTCACATCAGATCAATGAAATGACCAAATAGGACAAAGTGCAACCAATTAAATTGTTTGAATTTAATCAAATGCACTTCCACTAGATTCTTGAGAGCAGTCATTTTCCACTTTGTCCACACACACCCTCATCATGGAAAACACACAAAGAAATGTACGTATGATGCCGCTTTTGAGTTAAAGGTGACTCAATCTGGCTGTCGAAGAAGGAAATGAATCGATAGCGAGATGTTGGAGACGGCAGAAGAGAACTGACTCAAGTGTGCAGGATGACTTTTCCTAATAGGCCACTGTATTTCTTCTTTTTTTAACCAGACACACTAAGAATAAGAATAAGAACAACTTTATATATCCCGAAAGAAATTGTTGTTTCAAGTAAAACATAACAATAATAGATAATAGTAGGATAGTAGATAATAGTAATAGTAGTAGATAATAGTAGATAAATAGTGG
The DNA here is from genome assembly GCF_037954325.1 of Fistularia commersonii. NCBI lineage: Eukaryota > Metazoa > Chordata > Actinopteri > Syngnathiformes > Fistulariidae > Fistularia > Fistularia commersonii. The sequence continues at coordinate 18,781,173 of NC_141287.1, read as the reverse complement.
CACTACAAGCGCTGGAAAAAAGCATTCATGGTACATATGTAATGAAAAGTTAAAAAATAAAATAAAATTCTGTGTGAATATCTCATACAAATTACATATATATATATATATATATATATATATATACACATTTTTTTTTTTTTCTTTTCAAATTTAGTGTGTGTGGATTATATTGAGGTGCGCTCAGTAGTCTGAGTGATAGTCGCTAAAAAGTTTTTATTTACCTTGAGCGGCACATGCCTGGCCATTAGGCTCACCCACCGAGGAAAATCCTTCTGCACAGAAACACTCGTAGCTGCCCTTAGTATTGATACAGTGCTGCGGACATTTCCCATACACCTCACACTCGTTGATATCTGCGTAGAAAAAAAAGGGGAGAAATAAAATGAAATCTTATGAACGTACGTCTGAGTAAGTAACGCAGTAGAAACGTTCGCTTCACCTTCACACATGTGTTTTTCTGTCGCTCTGGGCTTAAAGCCGTGCATGCAGGAGCACAGGAAGCCTCCGCTGCTTAGATCAGTGCAGTTGTGTTCACACAGATTCTCACTGCAGGAACCTGCGTTTTCTTCATCTGACAGACCAAGAGAAAAAAATATTGTTACGAATAAATCAATAGTCACGCACAGCTTGTTGTGATGCATTTCAATTTGGTATACTGTTGATCGTACAGTTTCTCAGTGCAAATAAGACAAAAAAGTGCACTATAAATATTAAACAAAAAAGTGTGGGCTGATACAAAGATAAAATAATAATAACAACATATCAATTTTAAAGCTTTCTGACCTTCCCCACAGTGTTATTTACCTTTGCCATATTCTTATAAACTCTCCCTATATAATTCGCAAACACAGCAGCATTGCAGTGTGACACCACGAGTAGCAGGTGCACGTCGATACGAAATGCACATGACAAGCTGCAGAACGAGTGTTTACGCGCAGGAGATGCAGAAAATGATGCTACTGTTGCTGAGCCAATCAGAGCCCAGGATACTCAACACCATGCTCATATTTTATATGAAATTAGATATGTAAGGGTTAAAAATGATACAGTGAGGTGAACCGCAATATGGCGAGGGACTATTATTTTCAGTATCACGTGTTAATTATATATAATTACATGTATTCTTCTAGATCAGGGGTCAGCAACCCGCGGCTCTTTCATCTTTACACTATGGCTCTGAGTGGCTTGGGAAAATAAATTATAAATATTTAATTGAAGTATATTTCATTTGTGTTAATTCCTTTTTTTAACTTTTAGTCCTAAGTTGGAAGATTATTGTGATCTTGAAATATTAAATGAAAAGATATTTATTATTTTTCGCCGCTCAAAATAACGTCACACTCGCGGAAGCCGGTATACCCGCCAGCCGGTAAAAGTCACGATTTGCAGATGCTGTGCGCAGAAGTTCAGGAGCAGAAGTCCCATAAAACAGGTAAGATAAATATTTATGAAGATATTTTGCAAATATTTATTTTCTATTGTTTACTGACACAGTGATTTTTTCTGGATTTATTTTTAAAATTCAGGTCAAGGCTACGCTACACGCTCTGAAAGCCCAAAGCTCAAAATGGCTTCATTACATAAATGAAATTTAATTTTCTCTGTAATACTTTGTGAATTTTGCAAGCAACACACTACACACTTGTTTATACAAAGTGTAAAGGTAATAAAAAGCAATATATACAGTTGTACCATTATTTTAGACGTCAAAAAGCAATTGCGGCTCCTAGTGTTTTTTTTTCCGAGGAAACCGGGTCTAAATGGCTCTTTGGGTGTTACAGGTTGCCGACCCCTGGGCTAGATGTTATTTATATTTTTTGTCTTTATATCTCTAATCCAGAGATGCTGCTATCGTGTATTGTTGTGCTGTGCTTGCATTTTAAGATTGGTTGTGTCTGTTTTTGATTCCACTGAACCTGAGAGCCGCGATCTCTTAATTTCATTGCATTCTGTGCAATGACAATAAAAGTCTCGAATCTGTAATTCACTGATGACGTGATCTATTCTAATTTGGCGGCATTAATAACAAATCCATGCTACTGACGGCAGCCGAGCTCATCCGATTGGTCTCCGCAGTCGTCGTAATCGTCGCAGGCGTACTCCAGGGGGATGCATTGTCTGTTAGTGCATTTAAACTCGTCATTCGTGCACGGTCCGTGCGTGGGGCTTTGGCCTGAACGGGGTGAAAGAAAGAAACAGATAAATAAAAAATTCCCCCCTGCAATCACGTCTGATAAAAACAACATCTCGCTCTTACAGTTCTCCTGTCTCTCGTCGGAACCGTCGCCGCAGTCGTCAACCGCGTTGCACAGCTCGTGGCTGTAGATGCAACGGTTGTTGTCGCAGCGGAAGCGGAACGGAGTATCGCACTGCACGTCCACTGCGGATGAAAAGGCCCGTTGAAACGTCAAGCCGGTTCCATGACGAGAACCGATCCGCGAGCTGATGTGGCATTTATTTATTGCGATACGGGGGTAGATTTTGTTTCTTCCTTACGGCAGAGGTGAAGCTCTTCGTCCGAACCGTCCCCGCAGTCGTCGTCTCCGTCGCATTTCCAGTAGGGTTGGACACACAGGTGGTTTTTGCATTCAAACATGGCGGGAGAGCAGTAGGTGCCGTTTGGAAAACGGGGAGCTGCAAATCAGAACCGTTATGCGAGTTACACCCCGGGAAATAAATAGCGAATCGCACAATCAGACCCGACGGTATCGAGATAGGACTGAAAATACAACAGAAGTCTGGGATAAACAGCATCGTATGGAGAAACTCACGACACGCTATCTCATCGGAGTAGTCCAGACAGTCGGTGTGGCCGTCGCATTTGAAGCGTTCAGCGATACAGTGTCCACTGTTACACTGGAAGTATCCAGGATGGCAAGTTTGAAGTTCTGAAATATAGAAAAAAATAACAATTATTACGTCATGTGATAGCCTGTTACACTATGTATGTCTTTCTAGTCTGAATAATGAAAAAAAACAAAACAAACAAGGCCTGCTTTCCAATAAATAAACACCAAGAACCGAATCTTCACTATAATTTATCGGGTTGCAGTTTGCGACAGATTTCAGCTTGCAAATGTTATAAGAAATTTACCGAACAGTTTTGTTGATACTAAGCAATCATCTAATCCAAACAATAGTGGCAAAGTAATTTAAAAAATAGGTACATATTTAGTGTATTTATTTGATTTCAGATATTTCTCAAAGAGGAATCACTGTATTTTATGTATGACGAGTTAATTTATAATAGCCCTGAAATCCCGCGAGCCCATAAAGGAGAAGCCCTGCAGTTGTAGCAGAGTGAATAATCCTTTGAATCGGTGACAACTGGTGGTCCTGTCCGTCTGCGGTCCTAAAAAGCTTGAAGTTTTATTGCTTTTTTGTAAAGCGGTCCTCAGTTACTCCCAAGCATCCAGAGCCAGGGCCAAAACAAAGAGCCTCCACTTACCACAGTCCCTTTCATCTGAGTTGTCCTCACAGTCGTTGTCATGGTCACAGACCCAACGGCCGGGAATGCAGCGGAGATTATCGCAACGAAACTCGCTCTCCGTGCATGCGCGCGGAACTGAAGGAAAACAGGAAAAACAGATTTCAGGCTGCGAGATCAGACACATTTAAGATAATTCGTTTGATTTTCGGTTATTCAAAAACCACACGGGAAAAGCCTTTTACGCGTGTTCTCTTTTTTTATAGGCGGAATGGTACAAAAATGAAAAAAGTTATTGGAAACTGGATTTTTCATTTCCTTTTATTCTAATCACGCAACAACCAACAATCCACCGACATCGCCATAGCGATCACCGAGTTCCTCTGGCATCGGCAGCACCGCCGGGATTTAACCCGGGCCGGTGTTTCTCCCTTTGAGAAGCTGCATTATCCTTATTAACTGGCATGTTCTAAGACATGTTTAAATTCTCCGGGGCAAAGGGTGACCGACTCCCTCACTCCCTCGTTCTGACACGCCGGCCGAGGAGGGTCTGTTTCTCAAGCAGCTGATAAGACTACCTTGCTCGGCGCTCCGCTGTCAGCAGAAGTGTTGAGCCTGTAGTAAAACACTACTGTTGTCTAAGAAGATCACGGAACGACTATATTCAATCCGCAAATATCCGAAAGGCGGAGCTAAAATCCCCCAATTAAACATATTCAAAAGACAATTAATTTTTTTTTCCCGTGTTTTTTTTGTTTCCCGCCCACCCCTCGCACCCGCTCAAATTCTCGCCACGAGTTCAAAATGGCGGGAACTTTTAAAGGAAGTTTAAAAGCGCTCACCGCAGCTGGTCTCGTCGGAGTTGTCCCCGCAGTCGTCGCCGCCGTCGCACCTCCATCTCAGCGGGATGCAGCGGTGGTTGTCGCAGCGGAAGTCTCCACTGGCGTCACACGCTTTTTCCTCTGAGAGGATAAGGTCATAATAATGCATTTTATTTAAGCCGCCTTTCTCAACACTGAAGGATATCATACGGACTTAATATACATATATACAAAAGTGGCAAAAAACAAAAAATAATGTGAAAGAAGTGGCATCAGATGGAAAAGGCGATTTAAAAAGATGTAAGAGGTATCATTTTAAAATCTAAAGCCTGAATTTTTTTAAACATATCATAATTCCGAACTATAAGCCGCTATTTTTTCCACATGCTTTGAGACAATTCCACATGCTTTGATTCGATTCCACAGGAGGAAAAAAACAAAGATATCGATCAGCTGGAGTGGGATCGAAAATGGATGGATGGATGCACTTTTCCTTGTGTTATTTATTAATCTTTTCCATCAGCCGCGTTATAGGAACTTTTTGGAAAAAAAAAAAAAATTCCAGGACGAATTTGTGGATGTATATATTAAAATCTTTCTGTATAGATATCTCAATGAGGACACCTACAGCTTTTCGACAAGTGCGTCGTATATATATATATATATATATATATGTACACATACAGCTATTTGTTTATTTTTAGTTGATGCGGCTTATATTCCGGTGCACTCAATAGTCAGGAAATTGAAGTAATTTCTCACCAGGTTCACAGAACTTTAGAACCTCCCTTGATATAAAGTGACCTTTAAGAATTCGATGGGAAAAGTCAGATGATTTTCACGTCGATCCTTATTTTCTTTATTAACGCAAAGCAGGTCTACACCAACTGTTTTTACCGAGTCGAAAGGATCTATTTCCCCCATGCAGGGAAGTTTGAAGCAGTTTACTGCATAACTGGGCTAGAAAAGTAGTGGAGGGGCAATCGTCGCCACGGTAACAAGGCTGCGTCTTCCTGCTGAATTTAATTTTATAACAAGAGCTTAAAAAAATTAAACACTTGAGTGTTTGTTAATTTACATGCTTGCTTAGGGAAATTGCGCCACACAAGCCTGGTGGAAAACAGGACTACGCAGGTTATGTTTTGACCTAAAATCTAAAATGGGAGTGGTCATTTCTGAAATATTTTGGTAATATTATATTGGTAATTTTTCTGAAATAGTGTCAAAAAGCGATGTAAAGATGAAAAGAGTGTCTGCATGTTGGGGACACAACAGGTTAGTTCTGCAGTTTAGCTCTAAATGCTCAACTGGATAAATAGTTTGCAGGTTTGAAAATTTGTACAAAATCAGCTACGTCTAAAAACAGATTAATTTTGTTCTTCAGAATTGTTCTATATCATTTGTTGCAGCCGCGATATATTTTCCAGTGATGAGATATGCTGCATATCTAAATAATACTAACCACCAAAATGATACTTTCTTCATGTCTCTGACGGCCGCAAAGGTTTAAGACCCTTATTTTCATTTAGAAGCCACGACGGTGTTCGTACCTTGACCGCAACTCGAGACATAAAGATAAAAAAAACCGACAACTTCCGCGGTACGACCCGGCCCGCTATGTAACTCTTAAGCGTTTAAAGTGTTGATGTAAAAAGTCAGTTTGAAATGAGAGGAATCCTGTTTTTTTTTTTTTTTAATTAAACCGCAATAGTCACGGAGGGAGTAGACCGGCAAGCATGAGACAGATGGATGACCTCTTTCCATGCCAGTATGTCTGCAGAGAGATGTGAAGGGAGAGAAGAGGAGGAGAGCTGGTCTGAGCCGTCTCTACCACACAGTGCTGAGTGTCAAAGATAGTGCAGTGTTAGCTAGTCCTGCCCTCCTAGACCTCCACCTGGCCCATCTGCTACATTCTTACAGGAAGATTAGCACGGATCTCCCCTCCCGGCTGGGCATGGCACTAATGGAGTGAGGGCCTCTGATAAGAGACAGGAGAACCACGGTGAGTGTGTAGCCATAGTACAAAGCGGCTTGTGTGAACCCTGCCCCCACGCAAGGACAGAGCAACAACACACACACACACACACACATGCGCGAGACCCCCGTACCATCGAACAGTTCATAAATTTGCTTGAAGGAAGAAAGAAATGTCGGGGGAGGACAACATATGGGGGAGGCAGTGAAAAACCTCTTAATTAATACATCCACTACCTGGAACGCTGAAGCGGAGGCTGCGATTGCGCGTCCGAAATGACATAATAAATATACCGTATTTTCCGGACTATAAGTCGCGTTTATTTTTCATAGTTTGGTGAGGGGTGCGACTTATACTCTGGAGCGACTTATGTGTGAAATTTTTAACACATTATTACCGGTACCGGTATAGAATTTCACATGTTATTTTCACATTGAACCGCAAGAGGGCGCTATAGGCCTGTGATAATAATTTCAACATTAGCGAAGAACTTAACAAAAACGGCACCGAAAAGGAAATCGTATTCTGCTGATTACAAGCTGCAAGTAGTAAAATATGCAACCGAAAACAGCAATCGAGCTGCAGAGAGAAAGTTTGGAGTTAGCGAGAAGCTTGTAAGAGACTGGCGAAAAGCGGAGGTAACTCTAACTGAAATGAAGACAACAAAAAAAGCCAATCGCGGGCTAAAAGCTAGGTGGCCACAGCTAGAGGAACGAATGCGCCGTGCAACTTTCGTGGAAGTTATTTAATGGATTGAAAAAGGCATGGGCTTCGGTGACGACCGAAACCATTCTGGCAGGATTCAGAAAGGCTGGAATAGTTGGAACTGGAAGTGACGATGAGTCTGACGTAAGTGACGGAGAAGAGGAAGCGCCGCATCTTCTACCTCCGGAGTTAGCGGAGTTGATGAGAAGTGACACCGAGGATGAAGATTTCATGGGATTTTGGTTACCAGGTATTTGGAGTGACACGGATGGTTTTGGTAAACTTCTTATCATGTTGTTTATGCTATAGTCATCGGAATAACTGTTAGCATGTTATATTAACCCTCTCAGGCTCAAATTAAGTTGTAGTTGCAGGAAAAATCTGATATTTGGCTGTCGCAAATCTGCAACATCTGCCTGGAGAAGGTTAACATACCACGCACTTTCTCAGTTGTGTCATGTAATGTAAGCATATCGTTCAGCCTGTTGCTGCCTCTATTCTATTTTTATTTTAAATTGTTCGTCATTAAAATTTTAAATGACATGTCTGTTCTTGTTGTTGTATTTTATTTAAATAAATTCCCCCCCCAAAATGCGACTTATACTCCAGTGCGACTTATGTATGTTTTTTTTTGGTTCTTTATTATGCATTTTTGGCTGGTGCGACGTATAGTCCGAAAAATAAGGTAGTTTTATCGTTTTAAATGGTTCCAGTCGAGCTGAAACGTGAAAGGATTGGCGCTCACCGCAGTGCTCCTCGTCGCTGTTGTCTCTGCAGTCGTTTTGTCCGTTGCAGACAGACCAGAGCGGCACACACCGGTAGTTGGTCCTGCAAGCAAACTCCGTGTGGTTGTCGCATCGATAGGCCGGACCCACTTTGGAGAACAAAATAAATCATCAATCGGCGACTCTGACGCACGTCCAGACTTACAGGTATTTACAGAGGGTCATCGAAAATGTGCAGCGACGCACTTAAGGGCAAAGATCCAGATTTGATTTTTACTTACTGCACTCCTGGATCGGCTCATCGGAGTTGTCCCCGCAGTCGTCATCGAAATCGCATTTGAAACTCTGACGGATGCAGCGCCCGTTGCGGCATTTGAATTGTCCAGGACGGCAGGTCCTCGTGGAGCAATGGGTAGGATCCTCATCCGAGTGATCCAGACAATCTTGCTCACCGTCGCACTGCCACGTTTCGAGGATACACTGTTTATTCGCACACTGCCACTGGTATGCCCCACACTGGTGCGTGGCTGGAGGGAAGACGAGATGGCAAATATGTGCTATCGACCATGGCATTAAAAAAAAAAAAAAAAAATTCACAAAAGTGGAAACGATTATGAAAAAAAATGTAAAAAATACCACAAATGACGGCGTCTTCATCTGAGCCATCGGGGCAGTCCTGCCTGCTGTTGCAGAGGAAGAAAGAATTGGTGCAGTTTCCGTCGTTGCACTGGAACTGCCCGATCCTGCAGTAGCGAGGCGGGCAGGTGGCGGGTTCGTCCGAACCGTCCCTGCAGTCCCTCTGACCGTCGCATTTCCACCATAAAGGAATGCAACTACAGTGGAAATATATACAATCAAATTTTTACTTATGTTAGAGGAAATGTGTACATGACTTTCAAAAACTTTCAAAAATGTTCTTTTTATAGAATTTCTTTGTAGTCTTCCTTGCGTTTTGATTTTTTTTTAAATGAATTGTTATTTTTATAGCAATTTGGCATTTATTTTTTTACTTCATGTAAATTAATACAATATGCCGAGACATCAAGTATGATGCACAAAAACAGATTACATCACTTTATAGCCTTGACTTTGACACTTCATAGTTCACTTTATAGTTTTATTTGTGTTTCTTATTCTTCCCCCCCCCCCCCCCTTTTTTTTTTTTTTCTTTAATGATATACAATTTTCTGCATTATTTATTATTGTTATGCTTTCCTTGAAACTCTGGCACAATAATTTCCTTCGGGATAAATAAAGTTGTTCTTATTCTTATTCTTGTTCTTATTTTATATGAAAAAATATTACATACCAAATTGGCTAAACCACATGTGATATACTGTATGCCTCGCACTGTAAGTATTTGTAGTACGCTGTTAAGTGCAACCCCCCTCTTTTTTTTTTTTCTTACAAACACTTCTGATAGAATTAAGTTTAAGGAAAATGATTTCCTTGCCATTCTAAAATCCAGCCATACTTTAAGGCCCGTTAAAAAAAAAAACAAAAAAAAAAACGCATAATTTGGCTTGAGAAAGGTGTGTAAAAATAAATCTATATTCTTACAACAATATCACTTTCAACTTGGGTTTTACTTATTTTATTGCCTGTTTATATATTGTATAGTTATTTTATTGCCTATTTGTATATTCTATATATATTGTCTATTTGTACAGTTTTATATTTGTATTGTCTTCCCAGGACCACAGATGGAAATTAGCTATGAGCTACAATCTGGTACAAACATCTCTGCCTCTGTGCTCAATGTAATTGTACACTGTCCTGATAAACTTTTTAAACTATACTAAACTTAAGGCTGTTCTATTTTCTCTTCACTTGAGTGTCTTAAAACCAAAGATGCATAATTCAAGTAGTTTGGCAAATATTCTATCAATAAATGACAACATGTTTAAAAAATACAGTCAAATTCAATGACAAAGCATGCTGGGTGAAGAAAGCACGACAAACCGTTCGTTGTTAGCACATCTATACTGGGTGCTGGTGCACATGGGCATGCAACCTGTCCCGTGTCCTGTTTGGATCCTCAGGAAATGGTCGGGGCACTGACAAGTGTGTTCCTGCCCTCCGTGACTGATGAGGCACAGGTGAGAGCAGCCTCCATTGTTTACTGCACAGGGATTGTTTCCTGTCGGAGGAGGCGGCACAGAGGGGTCAAACAATATCAACTCACATCAGGACAAAAGACGGGACAGGTATCGTTCGCGAAAATCAACGTCAATTTTTGCAGAACTATTTCACATCCTGACAAAAAAAAAAAAGTCCCATGATAGAAATCGTTCGGTGGAAACGTTAGCGGCAGTGTTTCCTCTAAGCTGCGCAACTGTGCACTGCTGGCACACTCTCAGCGCACAAGAAAACCTATCCTGCGCTGCAAATGAATAAGCTATAAAACATTTTTTTTCTGTATCATTATGCTGTGTAACTCAGTAAGTGACAGCCGATCGTCCGATACGATGCAATTACGCTATGCAGCCGATCACGGCATTGCACGTCCACGCTATATAACGGGGGTGTTATATAGCATTATATATATAAAACTTTTGCAAAGAGGTCCATATTTGGTGAGTTGAAAATGTGTAAAGGCCGACCATTCAACCAGATATTCTTTGAACCATTAACATTAAATGACAAATCAACATTTTCATAACATTTTTCATTGGAATTGGCAGTCTTTTCATGTCTTAACATATATTTGAATATGTCTGTCATATTTTAATACCACATAAAATGAGGAAAAAGTCCATCTGGAATAAGATTAAACATATGGGTTCATTTGAAACATTACATTTTATTCACTATTAAATGCTCACTTTGAACTTCGAAATTCAAAACGTGTGAACAGGTAAATAACTCTAACAGTGAAGTACAAACCATTGAGTGCCATATGAATCCTTGTATTACTTCTTATCAAAAAGGGGAAATGCAGTGTTTTTCATTATTTCAGTTTTAAACTCAGATCAAAAATACGAAACAGAAAAATGGGAAATTAGATTTTATTATTGATTTTATGACAGAGGTTGTGGGCCGGTGGAAATTTGAACACGGGCCGCATTTGGCCCGCGGGCCGGACTTTGGACATGCCTGCTATATAACAAAAATAACAGTGTGGCGGAGTTAAGTGACGCTAATGCTAACCCCTTATCATGGCGGAGCGAGCGGGCAGTGAATGTGATACGTCCACTCACCAAACCAAAGTAAAAAAGAAATGCAGTCCCTTTAAATTGGAATGGCAAATAGAAGAACAAGCGCTGAAACTGGGTGAGTTTCAGTATGGGTGAGATTTTTTTTCTTTTTCGAGTGAGAAAGGTCTGCTCTGCAAAACATGCAGCAAAGCTAAAGTAGTCATTTGATTATTTTAATAATCCATGAAACTTCCTATGATCCCGGGTGTGATACTGGTGTGTGACCACAGCGTGCACATCTAATGTCGCTCACAGTGGCCCTCAGTGCGCTCAGGGAGGTTGTCTACATGCCCAGACGTATGAAAAATTAGAGGGAAGGCAAATTAGCGGAAAGCAAGATTGAGATGAAAACTCACCAAAGGGCTGCCTGTACGGATGGCAAGCATGAATGTCGAACGGTCTGTGTGTGGTGTTAACCAGGACCTGCCGACCAGAGCCGTCGTACTTATTGCCTTTTTCCACCGTGCGCGTGTTCCAGTCGGTCCAGTATATAGTGTCCTCGAACACAGTCAGGGCAAAGGGGTGAGGCAAAATTCCATCATACACCGTGTGTCTATGTTGTCCATCCAAGTCTGAAAACCTGAAACGTCCAACAAAACAAAAACGTTTGTAAGTCTCAGAGCTTTATTGTAGACACTCACTGTCACTCGTGCTACTTACTGAATGTAGTTCAGATGGGCATCGGACCAGTACAGCTTGTCATTGGTGTAGTCAATTGTTATCCCGTTGGGCCACTCAATCTTGCTGGTGATGATCGCTGTTTTATTGTTTCCGTCCATTCCAACACGACCTATGAAGGCTTTGTCGCCCCAGTCTGTCCAGTACACGTATCTAAAAAAAGGGGGGATAATTCCATACAAATTAAAAAAAATAAAATAAAAAATAAAAATAAATAAATAAATAATATACTGCTAAAAAAAATAAAGGGAACACATGAACGACACAATGTAACTCCAAGTCGATCACACCTGTTTGAAATCGAACTGTCCGCTTAGGAATCAACACTGATTCATTTCGACTTGTTTTTTTATTACATTACAACATTGGATCAGCCTGTAGTTTGTTTTTCCACTTTTGTTACGAGTGTGACTCCAAATCCAGACATCCATGAGTCAATAAATTTGATTTCCTTCAATAAATGGGGTGTGATTTTGTTGTCAGCACATTAAACTATGTAAAGAACATTAAATAGTAAACAGTTAACAGTATTTAATAAGAACATATCATTCATTCAGATCGAGGATGTACAATTTTGGTGTTCCCTTTATTTTTTTTCAGTAGTGTATAAAGTATACACTCTAATAAATGTCAAACTAATAAACTATCTATTTTAGTTAATTTTAGATCATTACAATCATCTTCTAGAAATTTGACCAGGAATATTTAACTATTGTTATTTCTATGTTGGGATAAAGCTACTTCAATATTTGCAAGCATTTAAACAGCTTTTCAGAAATGTTATTCATCATACAAATATCTTTGCATTCAATAAACTTATTTTTTATGATAATGTAAATAAATCATTTTGGAATAAAAAGCTCAATTGCAAGTCAATAAAATCGCTAATGCACATTCAAAAAATTCAGTTTTAATTCATGGACTGATCCCATATCTTTCAAATATAAATATCTCCCTTTCTGTTTCATGGTTCACTATCATTTATAATGATAATTTGAATTGAAGTGCTTGAATTTAAATCATAAATTCGACGACGCTTCATGGTTCTTACCCATACTTGGGGTGTAAAACGATGCCCCTGGGGTTCTCGAAGCAGTACTTGTTATCGACGTCGACACAGTGTTCCGCCAGCTTCCTCACAAATCGTCCGTCCAGTTCAGAAACCCTGAGAATATCAACGTGGTTGTCCACCCAGTAGAGTTTTCTGGCTATCCAGTCGACCGCAAGCCCTTCTCCGTAGTGAACTTGACTGACTACCACCTCTCTGTTAGTGCCGTTGAAGAACATCCTCTCAATCACTCCGCGATTCACGTCAATCCAATACAAACGTTTCTCAACGCGGTCAAAGTCCATGGCGACCACACTGGTCAGCCCCTGCAGAATCAGAGAGTACGCCTCCCCATCTGTCGACAGGTTCCGAAGGTAGTAGCGGTTGCTGAAGATGAGATAAGGCGAGATGTTGCTGTTGTGGCGGCAGCTGCGTCCATCCGGCTCTCGCAGGAATCCCGGGGCGCACTTGCAAATATGGGAGCCCACGGTGTTCTCACACACCTGGCTGCAAACCCCCGGCGTCTCCGCGCACTCGTCGATGTCGTCGCAGCTTTTCCCGTCGGACATGAGGCGGTAGCCCGGGCGACAGGCGCAGGTGAAGCCGGTGGGCGTGTCGGTGCAATTGTGGTCGCACAGGTGGACGGACGCGTCCAAGCATTCGTTGATTCCTTAAGTCAGAGAAGCGAAATGAACAAAACATGAGTTTTAGTTCCACACCTAAATGGTTAAATGATAAATATCTCACTTTAGCCTGATTCATTTTGGACTTTTCCATGCCACAATTGTACAGCCGCTTTTAGCGAAGAGCCAAGAATTATTCTAATCAAACACTCGAGGTGACATAATAGTATCACACCTCACAAAAGAATTCGGTCATAAATCAACTTGATTAGAATCGGAAATAGAAAAACTTTATTTGTCCCCGAGGGGCAATTGGGGGGAACATTGGGTAGCAGCATCAAAGTTGTGAACATGTGAAGATCAAGAATAAAATTAAAAAAAATAATCAAAGAGAAAAAAAAAGAGAATAATATATATGTATATATATATATATATATATTTATATAAATAACTTTACTATTATGATTGCAATCCGTGATAAACAAAAATCTGCACAGTAGCGAACGTATTTCATATTTTATTATTTATATGTATTTTAAAACTTTAAAATCCCCCCCACACACTTATTAATCTTTCCCATACTAAATCCTTCCTATTCTCTTAAACAAGTAGCGATTGCGCGTTGACATGAAATGGATATGGCAAGATGCTGGATGCATGTTATGTGCAGAAGATGCAGAAAATGATGCTACGGTAGTGAAGTGATCCAAGGCTGCAGAAAACCAATCTCTATGTAGTTGGCACCCTGGAAAATGCCTATTTAATAAAAAAATAATTGAAATAATAACTATATATATATATATATATATATATTTTAATTATATAACTAATGACCAAAATATAGTCTATTGCAAAAACCTGCAGTATAGCGAAAAATAAAAAAATTCTGATTTTTTTTTTTTTTTTTGTGATTCCACAGATTTTTGCAATTTTAAATCCCTAATTAAGAATTTAAAAGGCTGAACCGCGATAAGGCAAAGGACTACTGTTCAATATTTTTTGGCAACTACGTTTTTTTTTTCGATTTGTCCCCAAGAGGGAGCGTGAACCACTTTAACGATACAATTCTTGAAGCATTGTGAACATTTCCCGCGACGCTTACCGCATCTGTTCTCGTCGCTGTTGTCGGAGCAGTCATCGTTCCTGTTGCACACCTGACTCAGCGGGATGCAACGTCCATTGTCGCATTTAAACTGTAACGGGGGGCAAGTGGGCGCCGACGTGTGACACGAGTCTTCGTCCGACTCGTCGCCGCAGTCGTTGTTCCCGTCGCAAACGTAATCCCGCGGCACGCAGCGGGCGTTCTGACAGGTGAACTGATGCTGCTGGCACGGCTGGTACGTACAGCCCCTTTCGTCGCTGCTGTCGCCGCAGTCGTCATGCAAATCGCACCTGATTTCAAAGAACAGGGAACAAAAAAAAAAAAAAACATACTTAGCCGGTAACTGTTACCGAAGAGCACCGTTACTGTACTGCTCAAAAAAATAAAGAGAACACTTGAACAACACAATGTAACTCCAAGTCAATCACACTTGTGTGAAATCATAGTGTCCACTCAGGAAGCAACACAGATTCATTTTGACTTGTTTTAAGGACATTACATCAAAGTTGGATCAGCCTGGAGTTTGTTTTTACACTTTAATTTTGAGTGTGATTCCTAATCCAGACCTCCATGGGTTGATACAATTGATTTCCATTGATCATTTTTGTGTGATTTTGTTGTCAGCACATTCAACTGTGTAAAGAGCAAAGTATTTCATAAAAATATTTCATTCATTTAGATCTAGGATGTGTTTTTTAAGTGTTCCCTTTATTTTTTTTTGAGCAGTGTATATTCCACTGGGGCGTCTCTCTTACTTGAAGGAGCTGAGAATGCAAAGGCCATTTTCACAGCTAAACTCATTGATGCCGCAGCTCCTACGTGTGCAGTTTTGATGTTCGTCCAACGCATCGGCACAGTCGGCATCTCCGTCACAAATCCAGTCTTGAGGAATACATCTCCGCTGAGGTGGCCGGTTGTTTACGCAGGTGAACTCTGCACTCGAGCACGTGCGATTGGCTAGATAAAACAATATCGAGAGGTGGATGGACAAGAAGTTCAATTACGATGATGATGGTCCGTTGTCATCCCGCTTATTTTGCCCCCCAAGACATTCCAAGCTGTATTTCCAAAGCATCCGGCCAAAACTTGAAATTCTTTATCTATCTGATGTGATTGATCCACATTGTTTAACGCGAGCCTCCAGCAGGGTTGCACGCAGTGCTGAAGATTTTAGCTTCAGGCATCTTATTGTTGGAGCACACATTGGTGAGGCTTGATCCACCCTGAGCCAGGAAGCCAAAGAAAGGAGACATGCACAAAGTAACGAGTGATGCAAGAGAAATCAGGAATGTCAACTCCTTGGACTGGAGATCTTCTACAGAAGGCTAAGATGCTGGGCACCGTCTACCGGTGTCTCCGCACATAACACTCCCAAGCGGTGCGCTTGAGGAATAATGACTGAGTAAAAGGGGGAGGAGAAATCAGGAATATAATAATAAGGATAAAGAGAGAGAGAGAGTCAGAGTCACTGAAAATCTGCATACGGCAATTGTGTCTTTGGTCTTCATCGCTCATGTCACCGCAGTCGTTGTCGCCGTCACAGATCCAGGATGACGTAATGCACCTGCCATCATCGCAGCGAAACTGCTCTGTGTTGCAGGTTTTGATCACGGTGGCTGAGGACAGATGTAAAAAAAAAAAAACTAAAAATCAGACTGCAGATGATACCAGATGGCAATTCACTAAATTTGACTTAACAATCGTGAAGAAATTTGAATTTGTTTAATTGCGAACTTTTAGAATGGGTGTTGTTTTTTTTTAAATGTCACAAATGCGATGTATTTCATCGGCAAAGCACAACACGACACAGCCAACACTTTCAAAATAGTCATGGTAACTCCACATTCCCATGCATGGTGAGCTATCTAAACAAAAGCCAAAGCGAGGCTCTGTAACCCCTGGTGGACAAAAGTGGAGGGGGAGGTGCTGTTTGTCAGAGGACACTGAGGGGCGGCAACGCAGCGGAATGCAACACACAATGGGAGGCCTGGCCGACCGCATAGTCAACAAAGAAATACACCACTGACTGACACTCTCCGCTCCATCACTCACACCCGCACTCACTTGCAGAGGGACGGAAAGAAACGGCGCACAAAAAAAGCGAGCGGCTAATTAGTCGGGGATGCCGGGACACGAAGAGCAAGCAGACTTTTTTTTTATTTGGAAGGGGGTTGGTCTTCAACACTCACTCCTGCAGGTGGGGGGTTCGTCGGATTCATCGACACAGTCGGCCCCTCCGTCGCAGTACCAGTTCAAGGGGATGCAGCGGCCGTTGGAGCAACGGAATTCACGCTGAGAACACGTGGAGGAAGCTATGTGGAAAATGCAGGAGATGACATCAGCGGAGGGGTTTTGTGAACCCCCTGATGAGGGGGAGAGGCTAACACTAATCTACTCTTAAGTAATGGCTTTTCAAATGTTTGGTAGATTAGAAGATTGTCTTCCCTGGATTAAGGAGACAAAGAATTCCTCGTTTGCAACCAAAATAAATATCCAGGGCAGCCGCGGGGGCTTGAGTTTTCATTTCAAATTTCAAATTCAAACTTAATTTGGTCCGTTTCACATAACCCCTCATCGGAAATTGTATTAAATCACTCATTTCTCAATAGAGGGTTTTCTTGGACATTCAATGTCTATTTATTGATAATGATCTTACATTGCAGCATTACTGATGCACATGAAAGATATGTCATATCACTCAAAACTGAATTTTCTTCTCATAACAAAGTAAAATTTCCAGTGTACGTTACATTGATGACCAGGAGTATGATCTGGAACACTGTCTGAAACTGTTTTTGCATGATGCTATAAGCGTTAATATACAATGACTATTGTAATCATACTGATGGCTCACTTTTGAATCTCCCAGTGACTGTAAAAGTGAGTCAGCATGCACCATTACATACGTTAACAGTCACCTTCAACTTTTCCGCTAGAATTAAATGCAGGCTAACACTCTTGTATCGAAATGCCACTATGCAACGCAACCTTTCAATAAAATTGGTTCTGTACTCACTGCAGTGTGTGGGGCTTTCATCGCTCATATCTCCGCAGTCATTGTCTCCATCACACAGATACGATCGTGGTATGCAAATATTTGTTGACTGACACTTCGTCTGTTCAGGCTGGCAGGTTCTCTCAGCTAAAACCATCACGAAGAAGAACGGCCGGTAATTAGTATAAGGCAAGTAATGATTTGTGCTCGTTGATTTTTTTTTTACGTTTCAATCTTGGGATACCCACGGCAGTTCTGCTCGTCCGAGGTGACATTGTCATAGCAGTTGTTGATTCCGTTGCAGACGTATTCCTTGGCAATGCAGCGGCCATTGTTGCAGGTAAACTCCGTGTTTGGGTCGCATGGTCCAAACAGACAACCTTCCTCGTCGCTGTTGTCTCCGCAATCGTTGAAGTGGTCACAGCGGTAGCGGTAGGGTTTGCATCGGCCGTTTCCGCAAGTAAACCACGTCGGCTCGCAAGTGTGGAAGGCTGCCGAGCAGAATCAAGGACATGTCGGACCTCTGGATCTAAATCGGTGTTTATGTACGAATGCATTGGAAGCTCATTTTACCTGACAAGGCTATAAAGGATGAAAGGAGCTGGGGAACTGCATGCAAAGATAGGCACATTGATTATCGGGTTAGTGGCAATTGAAATGCATTGCTTTCAGGAGCTTGTTAATGGATATCTCATCATAATGAGCAAGCATACACACCTACATAGTCGAAATCAACCTTGGATCCTAAGAAGGAGATTTTTTTTTTTTTTTTTTTTACAGTGAAAGATAGAGATTGTTAGTCGGTTTAGAAAAAAAGACAGAAATTTTTCATTTCACAGAAGGGTTGATTTTTGATTGACACGCTCAAGAGGGAAGAGGTCTCTTTGATGGACTTTGCCATAAATTCAAAGCAAGAAAGAAAACTAGAAAGAATTCTAATAAAGGATATAAAGGATATAAATGATTCAAATTCCTTGTATTTAAGGACACCCTACCACAGACTCTCTCCAACTCATCACTGCCATCTCCACAGTCGTCGTCATTATCGCATTTCCAAAGGGCACGGATGCAGTTACCATTAAGACAGGTAAACTGTTCTGGTTTACAACGAGTGCCATTATCAGGAATGCAGTGCTTATTGTCAGCTAGATACCACTGGCCCTCTGACGGACAGCGACACTCAGCTCCATTGGGTCCTGACGACACAAAATCAGACCGGACAAGATAGGCGGTTAGAAGGGTTTTTTTTTTTTCTCCCCGAAACACTGCTGCACATTGACGGTTTAACAAACAAAGCTTCCATGACTAACTCCCAACCTGATGTACAAATGTGACTGCAGCCTCCATTGAACTGCTGGCATGGACTTTCACACTGCTGCTGCTTCTTGCTTGCCAAAACATGGATATCCATTGGCCGAGATGGACGATTGTCGATCATAACCTTCAGATCCGAGCCATCGTATTTGTTGGCCCGGTAAATGCTGGATGTGCTCAAGTCAGTCCAGTAAATAAACTCCCCAAACATGGTCACGGCAAACGGGTAGATGGACGTCATGATTATCACTTCTCGATCGGATCCCGTGAGAGAGGATCGCTCTATCCTTTGTCTGATGGCGGAGGAAGATAATGACAATAGCGTTACTTCCAGTGTATGGCATAATCAAATACTTCTTTTTGACGTGACTTTACAAATCTTACAAGCTGGCATCTGCCCAATACAGTCTTTCTTCTTCATAATCCAACGTAAGTCCATTGGGCCACACCAAACTGGTGTTGACGATCTCCAATCTGAAGTTCCCACCTAAAGTAGCACGTTCAATCTTTGCATGGGTTCCCCAGTCAGTCCAATACATGTATCTGTGTGAAAGGAAGGATCACTTTTCCGTGCAAAGATAACTCAGCTGTTGTGGTCATGTGTCTTACCCCCTACAGGGATCCAACGTGATGGCCCTTGGTTTGGACACATGGGCAACGATGTTCCTCTGTGATCCATCTACGGACATGGAGCTGATGGTCTGGTTATCATAATCGCTGTAGTAAATTCTTTTGTTAATCCAGTCATACGCAATGCCATGAAGAGACCCCAGATCTGTCACGACACAATGAACACGTCTACGTCAGCAACTTCACTGGTATGAATGCCGAAAACTCCGGCGTGAACAAATCAGACGCTGTTTTAGAACTTGCCTGTAGCCACCACCACCGGCGCTGAAGAGGGAGAGGAAAGGCTGATGTAGCTGATTTTGCTTTTTGCGTTCTGTGAGCTTTGGGTGAAGTAGATCCTATTGTCTGCGAGGTCAAAATCCAACGCGACTGAGGTAGGTGGGACATTTACGATGGGGAAGGGAACCCCGTGATCCTCAGGATCTAAGCGCAAGCTACCCACTGTGTTCTCGGTGGTGTAAATTAGATAATCGTCCTGAGACATCAGACAGCTTCCATTTTCTGGGACAAGGTCTCCAAAGGCACAGCTACATCGCTTGTTCTGGATGCCAGAACTGTTGCCTGGCAGGGCAAAGCAAAAATGGGCACAGCCTCCGTTGGCCTCAACACATGGATTGTAGTTAAGATCTTGGGCACCGGTGGGTTGTGTCTGCTGGTCAAAGATGGTAACATCTCTGAGCCGGGACAGACTGTCTCTGATGACAGCTGGTTGCTCTGTGCTGCCAGGTTCCTTGCTTGCTTGGAACACCTTCCTGAGGTTCCTGTCGACCCAAATAATGCTGTCCTCGAATACCGTGATCCCGTAAGGAGAGGGGTAGCGGCTGCCGTACCTGATGATCTCGGTCTCCCCTCCTTGAGGGCTGACCCGAGCAATCATATCAAGCGAGTCGTCTACCCAGTAGACATACCCGGTTTCCCTGTCCAGAGCCAAACCTCGAGGAGTGATGATCCCCGCCGACACTAAAACTGTGCGGTTCGTTCCGTCCAAAAGTGCTCTCTCAATTTTGGGGTTCTGACCGTAGTCCGCCCAAAACAAATATCTGTCCCTGGGGTTTACCACGATGTGACGCGGCATGTCCACCTTGGTCTTCAGCAGCACTCGGCGGAAGGTTGTGTTTAGGCGAACCACTTCCACATATGTCTCGGTGAAAAAGGCATTGGTGAAATAAAGGTTCCCTGCGGACACAAGACACGGAAACATCAAATGCAGGTCGCAGCTGATGCAGAAATCCAACCTGCAAGGCGAGAGGTTTACCAAAACAACGCATTTTGCCAGCTTAAGTTTAGCACTCAAGTATGAGTGCCACGCAAATCAATTTCATGTTTGATTTTCATGAAAATCTGAAAAATCTACTTTCCTGTCACTTGGTTGGGACTCGCTTTCTTTGCTCTATGAGTTTAGCGCTGTGACTGTGTCACAAACCAAATGTGTTTATTTTGGGCACTGTGGTTTTTTTTTTCCCCTTTATATTCATTCACTGAATATCCTTCACACAGAGTTGCAGGGGGGTGCTGGAGCTAATCCCAGCTGACTTTGGGGCGAACGGCGGGGGTTTACACCCTCAACTGGTCGCCAGTTGATCCCAGGACCATATTTAAAGACAAACAACCAGCCAGTCTCTCAGTGCAACATGCAAACTCCACAAAGAAATGCAGCAAGTTGGAAATGAACCAGGAAACCTCATGCTGCGATGTGGCAGTGCTAACAACTGACAGTGTAATTGTCTATATAATTTGGGCACGGTATACATTTTTTTTGATTGAATACAGATTAACTTCTATGATAAATGACTATGATCCTCTAAAAAAAATGTTTATGTTTGCTTAAATCCACATTGCTTGAGTTCAGTAGTTAAACACAACATACATCATGACAGCATACCTGCAGCCCAGTCCACAGCAATGCCTCGTATGCCATTTTGTCCTATTCCAGATGTTACTATGCTACGTAATCCTGAGCCATCTGGCTTGATCCGTCTGACCCCGTTATGAGCCCCTTCAAAGGGGTTGAAGTCGCACCAGTAGATGAAACCAGAAGCCATGTGCACATCGATGTGTAAAGCATTACGGCCTGGAAGAGCATAACACAATTATGGGACATATGTTTTTTTTTTTGTTGTCGTTGTTTTTTTCCCCCACCGGTTAATGTAATACGCAGCAAGAGTCACATACCTGAACCAGCCACGGGTACCATGGCATCAGAGTGATCTGCCTCTTGAAGACTGAGGCCTCTGATAGTGGAAAGAGTTGAAATGACAACAAAGGACTTGTATGGAATGCAGGTCTTGTTGTCAACATGAAGTTTAAATCCCGTGGCACACGAGCAACTGAAAAGACCCTGCGGCCGAGGCAGGCAGAGCTGCTCACATACATTCATATTGTGTGTGCAGCCATTGGAGGTACCTGCAGAGGCTTGTGAAATACAAACAAATATACATATATAAGTATAACAAACTGGTATAAGCCAAACATGTAATGATGAGGTCTTTCTGCATTACTTACTGTCTCGATAATGGATTTTTAGTGTTCTGAGTCCCAAAATGTTGTTTCGCATCACAACCTTGTTGGCCCCCGTGTGCTTGTCCACGCGCTCTATGACCTCGAAGTCATCGTCAGTGAAGTAGAGGAAGTTCTGATAGACAGTGATGCCCCAGGGGTGAGACAGACCCGACACGATGGCGATGCGGCCACTCCCGTCCGTTTCCCCGCACTCGATCTATGGACATTCGGGGTCGGACAGCTTGTCAAACACGTTGTTTACGTTTTGAAATGCAAAAAAAAAAGTCCCAGTGTGTGAATATATTTGCAGGTACTTAACAGAAAGGAGTAACGATCAATATTGAAAGATAACATTGAAGACAAACCATGCCGGTACTTGTGACCACCCAGTAGAGCTTGTTCTCTCGAATGTCCAAAGTTAGGAACTCTATATGCTCGAGATGGCCGGTGAACAGGCTGACGGAGTTTAAACCATCCATGTCTGCAGATGCAACCTTGGCAGGGATGCTACTCTCTGTTCCTTGGTCTGTCCAGTACAGTTTGCTTAACAGAGACAGCAAGTTCATTTCTTTACTTTTATATCGTATTAATAAGTGCAGACGAGGATGAGATGGCTAATACGCTAAGTAGCTATGGGACCAAGTGGCTGTGCCTTGCGGTGTAAATAGAACTTACCCGCGTGCTGGGTCCACTACGATGCCAACGGGATTTCCAGCACCGGTCGGAGAACCGTCATTTGTGATTAGCTTTTTGTGGTACTGTACCTCCCCCTTCAACTTCAAAACCTGTCCAAGAACATCAACGTTAATCTTGAGTATCTTTGTTGTTGTTGCACAGCCCTTGTGTTAATTTCACTATTTACCAATTACAGTGCAGCTGCAGCACAAAACTATTTTGCTAAGATACCAGAGTCAGTACTAAATAGCAGAAAGAGCAGCAACAAAGGGTATTGTTTTTCTTACTTCAATAGAATGTGTCATTGGATTGGTGTAGTAGAGATTCCCTGTAAGCCAGTCTAAAGCCAGACCATGAGGACTGCCCAGGATGGCTGCAGGGGCAAACGCTGTCTTGTTCGTACCGTCGAGGTTCACTTTGTGAATTTCACCCTGGAAAACATGTGACAACATTTTGTTACATTTTTGCCTCGTACTTTTAACTATCCCTATATTATACATACCGTAATTTCCGGACTCTAAGCCGCTACTTTATCTGACGCTTTGAACACTGAACACCGACATTGAAGAAGACCACTTTAATGGTTTTAGTGTGAAGGAGGAAGACCGAGATAGTGATTAGATAGGACGAAGCAGGAATAGAAATGGATGGATGGATTGATGGGCTTTTCCTTGTGTTATTTACTATTAATCTTTCCCATTAGCCGTGTTGTATTTGTGAATGTTACCGGTATGTATTTAATTCAAAGTAAAAAATAAAAAGTTTCTGTGTAGCATCTTTCTGTGTAAATATCTAATTTTACAACATGGACACCTGCGGCTTATAGATAAGTGCGGCCTATACACATTTACTGATTTGCTCATTTTTCTCCGGTGCGGCTTATATTCAGGTGCGCTCAATAGTCCAGAAATTACAGTGCGTACAATCGGGTTGGAACTGGAGGTCTGAAATTGAAAGAGGAAATAGTGTTTGCTTGCTTTCTGGACAGTAACTCACAGGGAACTCCACCCAGTAGATGGTGCCGTCAGTATCATCAAAATCAACGTCAAATACATTTTGAAAACCAGCAATAGGGACCATGGCATCATTACTCATGTCTTCCGGGTCCAGCGAAATACCGTAGATCATCGTATTTTTCACAACCACCAGGAAAGGATCCTGAACTGAAAAAAAGACACGGCAAAAAATACAAGATCAATAAGGCAAAACACAGGAATAATATAAAAAGCAATGCTATTATTCCTTTTGGATTTTCAACACAAAAATCCTGTGCACGCATGATTAATTTATCCTTTAAAAAAAAAAAAGCCCTCGAATAGAATCTTTTCCCGAATGTGAGTGTTTTTATACTCCAAAAAAAGGTATTTTTTGGTGATAGTCTTACCGATGAGAAGGATCACTTAGTGAAAGTTTGTTTCACAATCTGACTTGCTTTGTCATCATCAGATTAGAATCTACCAGTAGTTAAGGAGCAGTTTCATTCTTGGATAATAACTGGGCTGGTTTTAATGGGCTGAAACCTGAGATGAGTTAAGCTGGAGATGTAAAGGAGACCTCTATGACTTTGAATTAAAGGCCCCTTGTCTCGTCCTTTAAAAAGTTTGAAAGTCAAACATATATTTTTGTCGGAAGTTACACTGACTTGACTAGAAAAGTAGAGTTTGAAAATATCTGCACACCAGAATATCTGCTCCTCGTGTGTACACACATCTCCTGCAAGCATCTGAAGAACAGCCCATGTTTTTGCTGTTTTGCTTTTTTTTGTGTTATATCTAAAGTAAATCACCTTTCTTTTCAGAGCATTTTTGGCGTGCGGATCTTTTCAAACTCTACTTAGTTGACGTTTTTGGATCCCGCACCCGTCCCTTACTGGGTTGCGGATGTACGTGTGTTTTTCTTTTTTAACTCTGACTCGAAAATCCAAGTCATGCTGTTGCAAAGTTTCGGGGCCTTTTTCCCGTAACCAGCTTTTTTTGCGATGACAAATAATAAAATAATAAAAAAAAAAAAAAAAAGAAACTAAATCTAATGCGATTTCCTTTTTCATTAAACTGGGAGATGACAGGATGCATACCTTTTGTGCAGGTGAATTTATCTTCTGCAAGCTTCCAGCCTGAGGAGCAGGCGCACGAGTAGTACAGCGGCCCCACAGCGGAGAGCAGGCAGAGATGACTACAGCGGCTTTGAGAGCAGTGATTTTCGCCTACGAATTGCAAGAAATAAGACACTCGGAGATGTGCGGTGACGTGCGTGTCAACGGATCATGCTATTTTTAGGAGCCTATCACAATTATAAGCAAATGTAATTTTTGAAAATACTCGTTGCCATTGAAAGAGAATATCCACACCAGGTAAGCTGGTTGAGTCGTCGGTTATAATTGGCTGTAGGTATGCGACAAAGATGATAACGCGCACTATGTCGGCCCTACCTGCCGGCTGCCTGGCCGGGTGAACGGCTACCAGCCCCATGGGCCGAGCCACGTTGAACAGCAATGTCTGGTTCTGCCCGTGCCACTTATGGGCTCGCATCACCTGTCTCATCAATCTGTCGGTCCAATATACGTAATCCTCAAAAATGGTAATGGAGTGGGGCTGTTTCAGTACCTTTTCACAGAGAGCGGCAAAAGACAAAGAACAATACTTTTTCAGTACAGACTGTTTTTATCGTTTACTATTTATCGCAAAAATAATACGAAACGTAACTCACCAGTTTACTTGCCAGAACTTGTTTCCTGTTTTCACCGTTATAATCGCAGTAGTCGATGAAATCCAAATAGGCGTCCACAAAGTATAATAAATTATTTGGGTAATCTATAGTAAGGCCATTAGGCCAGTAGACTTTGGTGCTGACGATAACAGTTCTCATCTTCCCGTCCATGCTCGCCCTCTCGATACGAGGGTTCTTCCCCCAGTCGGACCAAAACATCAGGTGAGAACTGTGAAGCAAATGTTCGTCTTTTAGCGCGGCTCACTTAACAAAGCTGGATGTGCAGATTGTGAGAAACTCGACTCTGACCTGACGCGTGGGTCGAGCACCAGCCCTCGAGGGCTTGTGATATTTTCACTGACTAATACGGTGCGGTGGGTTCCGTCCAGTTTGGAAACTTCTACCGTCTCCAAGGCGTAGTCAGTCCAGTACAGGTTCCTGCCCACCCAGTCGACGGCAAGGCTCTCTGTCACCGTCACTCCGCTGTCAAATATCTGTCAACAAGGAACCTGATCTTCAGTTAAAAATGACCACTTTGCACGAATGTGACGTGTAGCAGATGATACCGATGATGACGTCGATGACAAAAAAAAAAAAAAAAGATCGAGCCAAACTCACCACTGTTCTATCGCTACCGTTTCTGTGAGCGCTCCAGATTTTGTTCTGGCTTGTGTCCGACCAGTAGACACGTTCGGTGACGGAGTCAAAATCCACAGCCACGATGTTGCGTCCGTCCCGCACCAGCGAAGTGATTACGTGGGACGTGGCCGTCATTTCATCTTGCATGATTTGATTTTGACTCGCCACTAACAGCACTACCTGACGTGAATCTGCAAATAGGCATCAAAATTGTTAATTTTTACATTTTTTTTTTTTTTGCAAAGAAGGGCATTAAAAAAAAAAAAAAAAAAAAAAAAAAAAAAAAAAGAGTTCGGCACGTCTTCCAGCTCCATGCGGCATGACTGATAAATAGGACCCTCCTCAAATAGCAGTCCTTGGGGAATGCACTCTTCTCTAAATAATGGCCTATTGTGTTACAAATCCTTTCAGCAGGTTATCTGTATGGAATAGGAGCTCATGTCAGGCACACTCCCCATAAACAAACCTTTGTTGGTGATTATGTCCTAATTACGCTAGTGATGACCACTGATTGACATCAGTGTTATTTGCCTTATCAGAGAAATCAGAGCAGCAAAGAGAGACAGACACAGAAGACAGAGGAAAAAGCTAGTGTGTCAGCTCCCCCTATACCCGAGCTCATTCTTGCTCACCGGACAGAATGAGACGCGAAATCATTCGCAGAAAATGAGTTAAGTCGCAAAATGTTCCCCCCGTAGACGAGCTTTTGAGCGTCGCCCATCTCACCTGTGGCCTTGCAAGTACGCTGGTCTTCTTCGAGGCTGTAACCCTCTTGGCAGTTGCAGCGGACGGAGCCCCGTTCATTGAAGCACTGCTGGCTGCAATATCCGGGGGGTCGACATTCGTCAATATCGTCACAGGTTTTCGAGTCATTGCTGAGTTGATAACCCACGGGGCAAGTGCACTGAGCCCCGAATGGTCCTTGAATACAGTCGTGTGTGCAGCCCGCATTGTTGTCAGAACAACTCTCCTGATCTGGATTGTAAGCAGGAAACGATATCAAGAATATTGTCATGCTTGAAGAAGAGCTCACTAACTCATTTTATGTTTTAAATCGCTACCCCGGTTAAAGTCTACTTTTAAAATGTATGCTCATGACTATTCATGCATTAAACACACACATGCTTTTCTAACAATAACGTAATTCCCCACTGCTCAGGACTGTCACCAAATAACTTTCAGATTGTTAGTGAAAGAGGTGAGTCGGAGTTATCCGAGCTTTTATTGATCAGAAGACCTGAGCCGCAGAGAATTCTAATCGACAAGGGAAGTTCCAAGTCACGAGACGGCAACGACAGATTTTTACACAGCGGGTTAGTGTAGCGGTTATTAAATAGAGTGGGATCAAAGTGTTTTATTTTGTGGATACATATCCATATGTACAGGATGTATGTTTTTGTTTGGATATGCTGTGAAGGTTTAGTTTTCAGTGCTATTTTTGGTGAGTAAACAAACAAGCGCAGAAGATTGCAGCGTGGGGTATTTCATATGGCACATCACTGTGGAGGAATGTCATTAAGTGAGCTTTCCCTGGAACCAACTTTATCAAAGAGTACCATTTCGAATAATGTTTTGAATTGGTGACTGTCTAAATTCTTATTAGAGATACTTCATAAAACATTTTGATCAAATCTACTCGCCGCATTCTACTCATGACCGAGAGCTTGTGCCTACCTGGCAAAGGCTCGTCTGAAAGTTGTGCGAAAAGCGAGAGAGGAAAATCGCAGATCATTTTCAGGTTAATGCAAATCAAATCACATGCATGCATGATTTTTTTTTTTTTTTTTAAAAACATGAATGCAAAGACAAACAGGTGACACATTCGACGCATATTTGCCGACACGGATTATGAAGCGGAGAACAGACTTACTGCAGAGCGGAGACTCGTCTGCACCGTCAGGGCAGTCATTGGTATTGTCACACACTCTGGTGAGGTTGATGCACACACTGTGGCCTGGGCACTGCCACTGCCAACCGGGACATTGGAAAGGCGGCGTCGGGCATCCTTGCTCGTCGCTCGTGTCCCAGCAGTCGTTGTAGCCGTCGCAAAGCCACGCGCGGTTCACGCAATTTCCGCTGTCACAGCGGAAGGTCGTGGCGGGGCAGGTACGAAGCGGACAGGTGTGATGTTCATCACTGCCGTCTTCGCAGTCACGGTGACCGTCACACTCCCAGGCAGACGGGATGCAGTTTCCATCTGACTGGCACTGGAACTCTGTGTCTTGGTGACACATCCCTGGGGGCCTGGTTGCTGAGACACATAACGCATGACCACACATACTACGGTCAATTTTAATGCGTATTTAATCGACGATATCGTACTTTCAAACTTGGAACGTGATTATGGAGAGAAAATCACTGCTTACGACAGCCTTGCTCGTCCGAGCCGTCGCTGCAGTCGTTGTAACCATCACACCGGTAGTACAAACTGACGCACCGTTGATCGTTGGAGCACTTGAACTGATATGAAGTGCAGTTGTAGACTGAAACATGTAAGTGAGTATTATAAAACTGGACTTTATTTCCCTATAGTATTCCAGTTTTGAGATTTATTGTTGTGCAATGGAATTAATGACATCAATAAACACAGGGGTGTGGCAATTTTACAGGTATTCCAGCTGAAGTTGCTGAAACCGTAAGGTGATCTACCGCAATTTCCGGACTATTGAGCGCGCCTCAATATAAGCCGCACCGGCTAGCCGATAGCTATCTCGGGCTTCCTCCTGCGCGCTAAAACCGTCAAAGTCGTCTTCTTCGGTGTCGGAGTTGAACGGACTCAGAATTACCCGGTCATTTCATCGGTCCGATGTGACGAGGATAAACGTTTTAGCGGCGTGAAGCTCGTTAGCGTCCCCCACCCAAAGTCCATATTTTAGCCGCATCGTTGTTTACGTGAAAACAGTCGCGGCTTATCGTCCGGAAATTACGGGTACTCTTTCCATGGGAAAATTACTTTACAGAAAACAATTTCTGTAAAGCTCAAAAATCGAAAATATCTTGGTTTTTTTTTCACCTTTCTAGGTGTTTGTGAATGTTTAAGATAAAGTATTTTTGGTGAAGAAAAAGTGACAAATTGACAGTTGTGAAACAGTCATTAGTTGTAGCCATGACAATAACAGCAGCACATACATAGTCATGGACTTAAATCATTTAAGTAACAGTATATTCAGAGATACTGATAATTTAGAGGGACTCACTGCATCCTTGCTCATCTGCTCCATCCATGCAGTCTCTGTCGCCATCACAAATATAAGTAGTGTCTATACACCGATGGTCCGGACACTGAAACTGCGTGGGACTGCAGGTGGTTCTCAGATCTATCAACACAAATTGTTGGACCATGAAATGAGCCTGCAACCAAATCTTTAGCCACCACGTAACTAATAAAAAAATAAAAAAAAAAAAGGGTGGATGGCTCAGATAAGAGCATGTTCAAGTGAGATTATTCAGTTCGGCAATCTACTTGCATATCCCGCACAACTGATTCAAAAAAAACAACAACATTTAATTGTATCATTACAGACTAATGACAAATAAATCAAATAAATGCATATGCAACATCTACTGCTGGAATAACCCTTTTCTGCCGAAGCAACGCCGTGAACGTTGCTCCATGTATCCTAAATAGAAAAACTCACGACAGTCAGCTTCATCGGAGCCGTCCGAACAGTCGTTATCAGTGTCGCAACGCCAGGTTTCTGAGATGCAGCGTTTGTTGGCGCAGGTAAATTCATTTGCGGCGCATGTATGAGGGATCTCTGTGGGGCAATTATTCTCATCGCTGTCGTCCAAGCAATCGTTGTGCCCGTCACAGCGCCACCTCGATGGCACGCAATGCCCGTTGGCACAGGTGAATGCAAGGGAGGAACAAGTGTTATCTAGAAAAAAAAAAAAGTTAATGTTAATTAAACTGTATAATAGTAATACTATGTGTTAATGTATTTGATTTGTTTGTTCAAAAGAAAGCATTACTGTTTATGCCACAGTCAATTTCATCACTTCCATCATGGCAGTCATCCACACCATCACATTGGTAGTTTTTTGGGACGCATTTGCCGTTGCTACAGGAGAAGGAGTTTACCCCACACTGCGGAACAGGGGGTTCACTGGAAGGGTCCTCCACACAAGTCTGTTGATTGGGTGACAGCTTCATGCCGTACGGACAACCGCACACCCTCTGTGAAACCGGGACGGGGAAACAGAAATGGCTGCAATCTCCATTCGGATTCGTCGGCCTATTGCAGAGGTTGGAACCTGAGAGGGCACATCAAGAGTAATTATACAGAAAAAGGACTCCCATACGGAGCCGTGGAAAAGGAAGCTATAAAGTAAATTACTGACCGATTTGTATATTGGAATTAAAAGATTTGACATGCATGATGTGTCTAATTCCTTGTCTGATGATGACCATCTCTCCGCCATCAGTCTTGCGAACGCGCACAATTGCATGCATGCGCCAGTCGGTGTAGTATGCGTAGCCTTCGGGAGCATAGAACAAAACTTCACTCGCGTCGTTTTTCATTACATCCTGGTAACAGCATGTGAATCTTCTGATTCCGTCATAAAGTCAAGAATAGTAAAAATGCAGCTCAAAGAAAAATGGGAGTAAAAATGAATTTGTCAAACTGAAAGAGTCATTTTCAGAGTTTCTCCCCGGACTATTTACCTTCAAAAATGGTGAGACTGAACGGATGAGATAATTGTGAAATGTGGCTCAGAGACTGACGGTCTTGTCCTTCGAAATTGCTATGCTCGATTTTGTCAAAGAAAGCGTCCACCCAATAGAGACGCATTGAGCTGTGTGGAGATCGAAGGAGAGGTAAAAGGTGAAAAGACAGACATGGAAACAGTTGGAAGAGGAAATTTCTAAAAAAAGTGATTTTTTTTCTAGTCAAAATGTCAAGATGGTTTATTAAGGCCTGTAACGGGATACCAGGGAACTATTTTTGGGGTCTGGTTATCAACGTTTGTCTTACCTCCAGTCGATAGCGAGGCCGTTTGGCCAGCCGTTGGTAGTGTTTACAATGGGGACGGCATGTGACCCGTCACCCCATGCCCTCATAATCTTTGCTGGTCTGTACCAGTCCGTCCAAAAAATATACCTGCAAAAGCAAATAAACAAAATGTATCCACTCAGCAAATCTGTAAATAACTCTAGAAAAATCAATTCCTGCACGCGTTATTTGCAGATATTTGAAAACTTGGGCGAGTCCACTTCAAAGTATTCACTATAATAATGTTGTTCAAGCTGCACCGATCTCTGCTTTCTAATGCAGAGGCCTTATAACTATGACTCAGTAGGAAAGAAGAGCTTATTCTATTCTATATGTGCGTGTGGTCACCGTGGGGCCCATTAATGAGCTGTCTATGATGACTAAATTAAAAAATATATTATTGTTTAAACACAAAGCCTCATCGTGTAGTACAGGGGTGGGCAAACTTTTTGGCCCAGGGGCCGCATCGACTCTTAAAATTTGACAGACGGGCCGTGTCAGCACAAGATACGATACACATTAAAAAAAAAAATGTTTGAAAATCGTTAACAGTACATATCATACTCGTCTGACATTTGTCTGAACGTTGTCTGACGTTTGCTTGCATTTCATGCACGAACCATTTATTTGCTTGTAGCTTCACGTCCAGCTCATTCATGTATGTCAGTATGTCCACAGTAAAGGCTAAATCCCAAAGCCAATCCGTGTCATTCAGCTCAGGAAAACTCTCAAGTAGCTCCAAAAATGAAATAATCTCCTGTTTGAGCTCCCACATTCATTGATCCAATCATTCGCATCAAGTATGAATTCTTTACCAATCTTCGGCGGGTCGGGTTAATAAGACCAACGGGCCGGATGTGGCCCGCGGGCCGTAGTTTGCCCGCCCCTGATGTAGTACTTTGGGTGACAAGTTTCTCAAATCATAATTTACCCAATCAAAGGTTGGACCACAATAGCCCTTGGGTTGTTGAGGTTTTGTACGATGGCCCGTCGGGACTTATCAGCGAGCTTCATGACGGAGATACTCCTGTATCGCGGGTTGGTCCAGTAGAGGTTCTTCGAAATCCAGTCATAAGCCAGGTCCTCCACTCCTTCCACTCTGGTGGCCGCCAGGATCTCTCTGCCTGTGCAGATCCAAACAGTTAGTGTTTAGAGAGTAAAAGAGGAAGGCATTTAAATAAATAGGCTGTAAGTTCAAGTTTTCCCAAACGGAGCCAGACAGGAAAATCTGGAGCTGTTACAAAAGCACGTCTCATGGATTATTGCACTGGTAACTACCTCTGCGGTCGGGTTGGCGTGTTAAACACTAACTCGTCCCGATAAAACGTGATTGCGCGTGAATCGTACAGGGGAGGAAGCAAAAAAAAAAAATGAACATAGAAATTGAGTAAAAAGTAAAAATTTGTTTTTAAGTGTCCTTTACATTCCCTTCCTGTAATTCCAGTAACCCCAATCAAGCATCGTCTTTTCTCCTTGTATAAGCCTGGCCGGATCACATGGTGGAGCTTTCTGCTATGAGTGAAATAAGCCAAAGTCCAAGCTATTCTTAGTTAAAGTAATGTAATTGATGAAGTTTGTGGTAAATATAGAATGAAGATAAGCAGTTCAGGTTCTGCAACATTAGAAATACTTACCGGTCCCGTCCAATTTCTGTTTATAGATTATGTGCTTTGACATGTCCGAGAAGAAGATAAGGTCGTCCCTAGCGCTGAAGTCCACCCCGATAAAGGAGGACGGGGATCCCGTGATGGGTAGCATGACGTCTTCCTGAGAGGTGAGGTTAAATGGGATCCCTCTCACAGCCAGCATGCTGGAGAACAACAGAAACTGCCTGACCACTGAGGAAAAGAAATCGGAAAAATTATACGTGGCAGAAGATAAAATCCTCCTGACAAAGATAGTAAGTCAAAATAAAAGCACCAGAGTATTAAAAAGAATCAGTTCTTTAAATGCGATGTCGACTTACAGAGACATTGCTTGCCATCGCTTTGCAGATCGTAGCCGATGCGACATTTGCAGCGATAACCCAACCCGTCGTTGTCGCTCTCGTGACTCAAAACGCAAATCTGATCACATCCGCCTCTGTTGTCACCGCATGGGTTCGGCACTAAAGACAAAACAACAAACGTCCTCAAGAAACTATAACGCTTGCATGACGGAAAACATCATTTGACCTTCGACGACGCTGAGGAAAACACGCGTGCACGTTTGAGGCGCTCACCGTACGGCTGTCTGAGCGGATGTATTACCGCCACGCCATACGGAACTTGAGATGTATTGTAAACCGCTTGAGGATTTCTCTCAGTGAACCTGTTAGCTTTCATCACCGCCATCCTGGTCCGGTCGGTAAAATAAACCTTGTGCTCAAAGATGCTGATACTATACGGGTTTGGGACGGAAGCCCCTCCGTGGGCAACGGTTTTTCTATAAAAATAAAAAAGAAGTCACATTTTATCCATATATATGAAGCATTCATCGAGCATAAGAGTGTACGGGCTTTCAGGTTATTTGTCTCATGGTTTTTCCGTTTGGAGCGAAATACAAATCACAAATGTTTCAATTTTGATTTATGCATGCAAAAAAAAAAACAAAAAAACATGACATTTACCTGTGAAGGCCATCATAGGTTACGGTTTCTATGTAGTCAAAGCGACTATCGACCCAATAAACACGTTTGGCCTCAATGTCGAGAGAGATGCCAACTGGCCAGCCCAGTTTACTCCTGATGATCCCGTAACGGTTGCTTCCGTCCATAAAAGCTCGCTCGAGGCCTGGTTGTCCATTGAGCGCCTCCATATCTGAGAAGAACATGAACCTGTGGAAGGAAAATGGCGTCAGTTCATTCCACGCATATTCAAGTCGAACGGAATAAATCGAAACACTGGCGGATTTCCTCATTTCGACTAAAATCGAAAAACGCCGGCATCTTCCCAGCTGTTTCAGGTTGTATCTTAACCAAAGAGGCATGCATTGATTTAAAAGACCCAATTTCTCTTTAGCCACCTGGGTCTCCCCCCTTGAAGTATACTATTGGATTACAATTAGGGTCATCACTTACATCGCTCCCCAGTAATCCACTAGGCGAAATCTCCTAATCTCACACACACACACACACCATTATTCTATGCCAATGGAGCATGACGCCGATACTGTATGTGGGAAATGTCTAGATGGATGGAAACCGCTTACCCGACGGTGGGGTCCAGCGCAAGTCCTCTAGGGTTTCCGAGGTTTTCGGTGATGAGCGTGACCCGGTTCTGTCCGTCAAAGTCCACCATTTCAATCCTGTTGACGTGGTTCTCCACCACATACAGTTTATTGTTCACCCAATCCACTGCCAAGTTCTCCGGGTGGTCAACTGATAAATTTAAAACCACCTGCATATTGGAACCGTCCATATCCGCAGAAAACACCTGTGTACAAAAGACGGCATTGTTGTCAGAGAACCCGCTCATAGGCGGTCATTGTTGTGAATAATAAAGGTAATAAAGGAGGACAGTCAATGGCGGTCACGGGGATTAATTCGTTTTTCTTGTTCGATGGGGTTTTACGGAGAAGAATGCAAACATTGCAACTTCCAGATAGTAAGATAAGGATAAATATAAATAAAAGAGACAATTAAAAGATAGCAAAAGACATCAACAAAAAAATAGACGGCAAAATGAACCACAGCAAGGATAAGAATCGACAAACATATATAATACGCTGGGTTTCTAAGTCCAGAGGCCTCAGCACATTGGAGCTACTTGAGTGTGTTGTTTTTAGCAGCTCTCGCTCTTTTGAAACAAGATCCAAATGACCAAAACACAGGATTTTCACCTGACCTGCTTAGAGAGAAACTGAAGATGTGGAAATAGCCCGGGAGTTTAACCTCTCTGGCTGCATTCACATGCCCCGCTTGTGCTCTCCCTGCATTTAATCTGACATGTTGCCAGGAAAGCGATTGATCTGCACAAATGCCCTGTCAAAGCTGCGTCTTTTCAGCGAGCGACTGTACTTCGAGCAATGGAGAAGCCAGGGCACATGCTGAACAAAGACTTTTTAACTGGGAAAAGAATGCATATAGATGGTAAGTGCCAATGAAAGAAGAAAAAAAAGGTACAGCATGATTAGTTTCAGCTCGAGTTACATAAATTGCGCTCCTGGTATGTGAAGATCATGCCTGCCTATCAGACAGGTTGCACGATACTGCCATTTGGGCTTCATTTCACAAGTACTTCTTCCCCTTCATTATGATCCAGTCACACAGGAGCCAGCAGTCTTCACATTATTATGGTATCAGCATTGCTGATCTGGGCTAGTTCCTGATCAACTCGGACGTTTCCTCGAACGAGACAGATGTTAACACCCTGCACCTTAGTTCTTTCCTAGGTATAAGGATGCCTGTGAATATAAACATTCATAGATAAACGAATATAACTCGCGGCAGTGTGAAGCTATGCTTTCACAAGGAGTACAGCACGCTACGGCCGAAGCGCTAACGCAAAAATATTTCATATTATGTAGGTGAAAACACAACACCGCCTTTATCAGGCTTTGGAGGAAGTAGATGAACCGTAATTTCCAGACTATAAACCGCTATTTTTTTCATACGCTTTGAATGCTAAGGCTTAAACAATGAAGCGGCTAATTCATAGATTTTTCTGGGCTAACGGCCGTCACGCCGCCAAAACGTTTAGCCTTGTCACATCGGACCAATGAAATTACAGTGAAAGTCTGAGGCTGTTCAATTCCAACACTGAAGAAGACCACTTTCATGGTTTCAGTCTGCAGGAGGAAGACGAAAATAGCAATCGGCTGGAGTAGGACAAAGCGCGGATAGAAAATGGATGGATGGATGGACTTTTCCTTGTGTTATTTATCATTAATCTTTTCCATCAGCCGTGTTTCAGGCACTGCTTGGAAAAAAAACGCATTTCCAGTACACATTTGTGGATGTTACCAGTATTTATTTGATTGAAAGTTTAAAAAAATATTTCTGTGTAACATTTTTCTAAGTAAATATCTCATGTTACAACATGAACACCT